>NW_022111372.1:49025335-49033936 GCF_000313985.2 Echinops telfairi
AAAATTACACTTATCACAATGAGTACCAAGAAGAACATGTTCTAAAATTGATTGTGGTAATGATTGTACAACAATTCTTGATATGAGTTAAAAATATTGAACTGTGTCAATGTGGATGACATGCCAATAAAACTCTGTAATATAAAAATAAGATACAGTATACAACTCACATAGTTTATTGTTCTTGTTTAGTTCTTAGAATAGAAGCATCAAATTTCTAAAACAAAACAATATTCATAAATTTCCATTTCTCTACAGCATTTTCTTCATATTAGTCTTAGAGATATTATATTTATCAAATATTCTGCATTTTTGTCATCTTTATCCTCCAAGAATTCTCTTATTACCTGAACTATGTAGAACTCCACCAAGTGCATAGAACAATAATTGAGCCTGACGGTGGAGTGGCTGGGTTGGCTTGCGGTCCTCGAGGTCAGCAGTTCGAAACCATGAGGCACTTGCTGGGAGAAAGATGGGGCTTTCTATGGCCAGAAGGAGTGACCATCCCTGGAATCTCACAGGGGCAGGTTCGCCCTGTTGCTATGGGTCGGCTTGGATTCAATGACAGTGAATTTCTTGAGTTTGAGGACTTATACACATGACCATTTTCTTAGAGATGGTTCATGAAGAATAAAATTATGATTTCAAGTTTTTATTTTAGAGGTCAAAGATTATACACCTCAAAATAAGCATTATCATAATTGTAGAAAATAATTTAGTAACTTTTCCGTCATGCCCATTGGTAAACACATGCCTTTATGGTGCAAGAACATTCTATTTTTTTTCTTTAATTTTATATATAAATTTTATTCAATTTCTCCTCCTTCCCTTTTCAAATTTCTTATTTTATTTTCAAATCCATTTCATTGGGAGCTGTCAGGGATATCATATCATTCCAAAGTTCAATCACATCACGCAGGATTGTACAATCGCTGCCATAATCACTTTCAAAAGGTTCTCTTTCTTCTGGTACCCCTTAACAACATGCCCCTTCACTCCCCTCCCAGCCCTCTGTACTCTCCAGAAACCCATGCTGTACTTGTTGTCTCTATCGGTTCATCAACCCTGGATTTCAGATACCAAGAACCAGAAAAATGTATAACAAAAATTCTAGAGAGCTCCCCCAATGACAAAATAAATCAGATCATCCCCAATATGAAAATAAAATAAAATAAAATTTACAAACACACATACAGAGAGAGAGAGAGAGAATGTTGAAAACCAGATCAGCCCAATCATGTTTCACAGGGGGCATCAAGTGACAAGGTTTTAACCATTGAAGGCAGGTTTATCATTGGATCTCCTGTAATCACTTTGCCAATACACTCTGTGTGGTAACCACTGTTCCCTGTCCCCCCAGGGGAAATCAGTGCAGATTTATTTCCTACGTAGGTCTCACAAAGGTATTTTGGGTTTCCACTGTCATCCATCACCTTCTGCAAACCAGAATCTCACAATTTAGGCTCTGATACTACTCGCACATTCAGATTCGGATTGTATAATGGACAATCCTTGAGTCATTGATGATATGGTGCTTATTCCATGTGGACTTAGGTAACATGTCACTTAACTGGCTGCTTGTTGGGAAACAAGCCTTTAACCCCAGCCCCTGCCACAGAAGGTTTCACTGCAGAGGACAGCACTGAAGCTACAGCTCAGGGAGAGGGACACGTCTGATCAGAGCACACAGGAGGAAATGAAGGGGGAGGTAAAGAGTGTGGAGCACATGCTGGCCCACCAAGCCATGAGGACCATGTTCCTGCTCAGAGCATAAAATGCACATGGAGCCAGACCCACCAGGAGACACGATGTCCCTGATTGACCCATAGCGCTACGGAGGACAACACTAGAGACACTGTGCGGGAATTATTCCCGATCTGACCCCTCAACACCAAGGGGGAACATTACTTGCATTGAAGAGAACAGCAAGGGGAGCAGAGTAATGAAGTCCTGGGAAATACCAAAAATAGACTGTTGGCGTCAGGGTGTGGCACGCCATCTCACTCAACCGGAAAACACTCCTATAGGTCAACAAACAGACCTTGAACTAAGTATAAATTTTTCATTTTTTGTGTCGGGTTTTTGTTGTTTTCTTTTGTTGCTTTGCTTTGTTCTGTCTTGTTTGTGTGCTTATTATTGTCTCTGCATGTCTAGCTAGATAAGATAGGCAGGAATAACAATCTGGAGGAGAAAACAATGGACCTACAGATCCAGGGGAACTCGGGAGAGGGGGAAGTGGGTGTTAACAAACCAAGGGACAAGGGAACAACAAGTGATGTAAAATTAATGGGGAGGAGGGTGTAGGAGGCCTGGTAGGGCTGGATCAAGGACAATGTAACCGAGAGGAATGACTGAAATCAAAAGGAAGGCTGAACAAGATAGTGGGACAAGAGGAAAGTAAAAGGAAATAGAGGAAAGAAGTAGGAGACAACGGGCATTTATAGAGGTCTAAACACAGGCATGTACATATGTAAATATATTTATATATAATGATAGGGAAGTAGATCTATGTACATATATTTATAGGTTTCATATTAAAGTATCAGAGGGACATTGGGCTTCTATTCAAATACTCCCTCAAGGCAAGAACACTTTGCTATAATAACCTAGCATTCTGAGATGCTCAACTTCCTGATAAAATCGCTGAAGTCAAAATGGGTGCATAGGCAAATGTGGTGAAGAAAGCTGATGGTGCCCAGCTATCAAAAGAGACAGCATTATGACTTAAAAGCTTGAAGATAAACAAGCAACCATCTAGCTGAGGAACAACAAAGCCCACGTGGAAGAAGCACACCAGCCTCTGTGCTCATGAGGTGTTGATGAGATCAAGTATCAGGCACCTAAGACCCAAAACAAAATCATACCCAACGTAAAGGGGGGAGTGGCAGTGAGTGGGGACCCAATGCCCATTTGAAGACAATTGGATTTCCTCTCACAGAAGGGTCACAGGGAAGAGATGAGCCAGTCAGGGTGCAGTATAGCACCCATGAAACACACAACTTTCCTCTAGTTCTTTGGTGCTTCCTTCACCCCACTATCGTGACCTCAATTCTACCTTACAATTTGGAATAGACCCCAATATGCACACTGCTACGGATAAGAGTCCAAAACACAGGGGATTCGTGATAGATAAACCCCTCAGAGCCAACAATGACAGTAGAGATACCAGGAGGATTAGGGGAGGGGGAGGGCAGGAAAGGAGTATTGATCACAAAGATCAGTCTATAACCCCCTCCCAAAGGGACAAACAATGGAAAAGTGAATGAGGGGCAATGAGGATGATGTAAGATATGGAAAGAATAACCTATAACTTAGCAAGTGTTCCTGAGGGAGGGCGTGCCGGGGAGGGAGGGGGAAGAAATGGGGAGCTGATATCAAGTAGGAAGAGAATGCTTTGAAAATGATGATGGGAGCATATTTGCAAACATGGTTGACATGCTGGATGAAGGCATGGGTTGTGAGAAGAGCTGTAAGAGCTCCAATAAAAGTATGTTTTAA
Source organism: Echinops telfairi (assembly GCF_000313985.2). Classification (NCBI taxonomy): domain Eukaryota; kingdom Metazoa; phylum Chordata; class Mammalia; order Afrosoricida; family Tenrecidae; genus Echinops; species Echinops telfairi. The sequence goes on from NW_022111372.1 coordinate 49,028,834, forward strand.
AAATTGAAGGCCGGATTTACTGTGTGCTCAAAATGAATGTTGTGTATAAGCCTCTGGCTCCCCTTAGAGCCCACTTGAGAATTTAAGCTGGAGAGTCTTACCAATCATCACCCTGGAGCACACAGATCTTCATTAACACTGTCGTTGATTTGCCTCTGGTACTCGGTTTTAAAACACTCCTGAGAGAGGGATGATAGCAAATTATAAATGTTCACAAGAATATAGAAAAGTAAACTGAACTTTCACATACTACCAAGAGAGCTTCAAAAGGTCTTCGCATTGTGTATGCTGGAATCACCCGCTCTACACTTTGGGGAAAGCTGAGGTAGAAGTGCAAGCCTTAAACTCATGTCATTCATCTCATTAATTAACCACACTGTCAATAAGTTGTACCTCACAATTACTCATACATAATAAATATTTCATGATAAATTCAAGAGACAAGAATATTTCTGAGGTTACTCTATCACAATACCATTTTTAAAACCCTTCCCATGAGCTAATATCCAATTCATATTCCAGGATTCTTCCAAATCGCTGAAATAATAGATTTTTGAACCAGTATCACAACACAGCTCTTGCTGTGTAGTTGTTTGTATAAACCACACCTTTAGGAAATCTATGGATGTAATATATAAATGAACAATTTCAAAACAAGTACCACAAAATTGATTAAAGAAAATTTAAAACATTCTTACGATCAAATATCCATAATGATTAAAACTAACTAGTAGATTTTTTTTACCAATATGGTGATCGTCTTGAAGTTTTAGTGCATTTAATAACCTGATCAAGACTGAGGAGTTCCTGCGTGACCCTGAGAGGGAAGCCGCTAATTCATTAGACAGACTTGCACAACAAAGTTCATCCTTTCCCACACCCCTCTACACTTTGTGAGGATTTCGTCTAAGATATTGTCCCCGAAAAAAACGACTTTGACTTTGCCCAAGGGGCACTGCTACACTATCCTGTGTTGTTGTAAGGAACAAGGTCAGTCAAACTAGATCACTGTTTGAACCCAGTAGCCTCTCCAGGGGGAAAGATGAAGTTATCTACTCCTATAAAGATTTAAAGTCTCAGAAACTCAAGTGGGAAGGTCAACCTATCCTGTAGGATCACTCTAAGGTTGAATGAACTCAATGGAAATGAATTTGGAGTTGAGTATCCCCCTAGAATATTTCACGAAATGTAGTTACGTTTTAAGTGGGATCTGCCAATGAGATGGAAGACTGGTGTGCATAGTGTGGGATGAAGGAGTCACTGAGAGGCCTGCCCGACGGTAAACATCTGGAAGAGAGTATCAGTGAGGGTGAGGCCAGGATTCTAATGTAAGTGGAAGCTTTGCAGAAACAGGCTTCCACTTGGCCTGCATCTGATTCCTCCTCTGATTTCTTCTCTGGATTTTTGAATATTGCTGGTGTTACTTTCTTTCTTATGCTTTATTTTTATCTTTTTATATGCGTCCATATAAAGATATATATATATATATTTCTGTCATCTTGTTTTGATTTTTTATTGTTTCTGTTACATTTCCTAGCTTATGAAGCACTGAAGATGTGGATACACAGAGGCAAAAATTGATGCAGTACTGTATGGAGTGGGGTGGTTAGTGTGAGGGAGTTGAGGAGCAAACAGTGCATGGGGGAGAGGGAGGGAACACTAGAACTGATTGGGATGATGTTTATAGAATGCTTTCTAGAAGCAGTTTAACTATAGAAGTGTATGATATGTGCATATTATATCAAGGAAACTACTAAAAAATTGACCAATGTGGCCATGGGTCCGAGAGGAAGAGTTTCTGCCTAGGAGGCATGGAGTTCACTTTCCTGAAGCGGGAACAATACAAAGAGGGATAACAGTTTGGAGAGGGATGACCACAATGACTCCCAATATGAAGATATCTTCAGTGGCACTGAATTATATATTTATTACTTATTCCATTTTATGTTCTAACTCAGCAGTAATGTCTTATTTACAGTTATCGGTTTGGGTGAATGTTAAAATCTCAAGGATCCTTTGAAGGATGATTCATGTATTTCTTTGATATCCATATTCTCCATTACATCATATCCATAAGTAAGTTCGCTATTGAATAAAAAAATACCATAGGAAAAATGATGCATTTCCATTGTAGTGCTGGAGGAAAATATTGAAAGTTACCATGGACGCTAAGAGGACAAATCGATCCGTCTTGGAAAAAGGAAGGCCGACTGCTCTCTAGAGGCAACCATTGCAAGATCAGATTTCCGTACTGTGGACATGTGATCAGGAGAACCAGTCCATGCAGTAGGGTGTCATATTAGGTCAAGTGGAAGGGCAGCGAGAAGGAGGAGGCCTCCACATGGATTGATGGACACCGTGGCTTCATCAAGGGACTCAGGCAACTCCACAATTGGGTGGCAGGGGCGGGAGCGTGTAGTGCTCCCTCTGTGGCTGTGGGCTCTCCATGGGTGGGACTGGAGTCCGTGGTACCCAACAGCAGCAGCACCACCTCGCAGATGGGATGCCCAGAACTACTGAGAGACAGGAGGTTATTTACTACCTGGACTTGTCGTTGAGAAACTTCCTCTGTTCTCAACTACGTGATCTGACAGAGAAAAATGCACTTGCCAACTATGTCCCCACCGGAATGAGATTATTTACTATCATTTCTTTCTTCTTTCAAGGATCATTTGATTTTCTCCTTCCTTATTCATCGTACATTTTTCATGTCTTTGATCTTACATTAAAAATGTGATTAATATAATCTAATAATGTTTGTAACTAAATGAAAATTTCCCTCTATTATATACCATATAGCTTTTTTATATTCCCTATGATTTGTTTTATGCAAATCCCCTATTTTGTCTGAACTTTTTTAGTCTATGGAATTTTGAGAGGCGAAGTCATACATGAAAGTTCACCTTTTATTTCTTCAGTTGAAAAGGATTGACTCCATCATTTTCCTAAATCATCTGGATTCAAAGACGTTTATTGGTCATTCGTCCACATATCATGCAATTCAGAACTTCAAACATATCAGGAAATATTGTACAAACTTTACCACATTCAATTTTGCAATATTTTATGTTTTCCCATACTCACAGTTATTCGTGTTAAATTTTCACTTTTGGTAAAAAATGTAGAGAACAAGAGATTCCCCAATTCCACAAGTTCTAAAGGTATAATTTAGTGTGATTAATTATAGTATCCCTGTGGTTTCACCTTTATTAATGTCCCCTTTGAAATTGTTCCACCATTGAAAGGGGTTCAGTGCCTCCTAAGCAATGATTATCCCTCTTCACCCATGGTAACTGTAGGCCAAGGGACTTCCTTTTTGTCGTTGTTGTTCGTTTAATAGATTTCTAGAAATGAAATACACATATCTTAAATGTCCGTAGTTCAACTTTGTCTCAAGAGAGTGGAATGTGCATCACCGCCGTGAGCTCTAACGCTCCTGCCACCTCCCACATCCACTTCTCTCTCTGCACTTGCCCTTCTGCACACGTGCAGGCCTTGCCCAAAGGGCAGTGCTACACTTGCCCATGGTGCTGTTGTTAGGAACAAGGGCATTCACATGAGGTGAATCTTTTGAACACATGAATCTCTCCATGGGAAAGGATGAAAATTATCTACTACTTTAAAGGTTTAAAGTCTCAGAAAATCAAAGGGGCAGTTCTACCCCAAACTGAAATAACCTCAATGGAAATGAATTTGGAACTGAGCATCCACCCAGTCCCAGAACGTTTAATGCCATGTAATGTCTCCTTCAGTTGGAGGGCAAGTGAGGATTAGTGTGGGTGAAGGGATTACTGAGAGCCCTGACCAATGGCAAACAACTTCATGAGAGTATCAGTGAGGGTGGGCCAGGAACCTATATAAAGGGAAGCTTTGCACACTCTGGCATCCTCTTTGCCGGCACCTGGTTACTCCTCTGGTTCCTGGTTCAATGAATTTGAGGCAGTGAACTACTACATTGCCTGCCAATCTGGGACTTTTCAACATCCTACTCCATTCCTGCTGGACCTTGGTTCATTTGACTGTAAAAAGGAGTCTGACTCCAGTCTTACTTCTGACCGCAGAAGTGGATCGTGCCGACTAATCTAAAACGCTGTGAGTAATTTCTTTGAAATCGATGTATATGTGGATTTCTTATTGAGAACCCAGCCGAACCAATAGATCATTTATGAAATGACAGCACGGTAGAGTCTAGGATTGGGCATACATCCAAGTGCAAATCTCAGGCCATCACGTCATTGCTGATGCATAGCAACTCTAAAGGGGAGAGTAGAGCTGGTCCTTTGGGTTTTGAGCCTGTCGATCGTGACGGGGGCAGAAAGTGTCATCTTACTCCCTCAGAGTGACTGGGGGGTTAGCACTGCTTACCCTCCTTTTAGCAGCCCAAAGAGTAACCCACTATTCTACCAGGGTTCCTCGTGTTGACACAAGGACTCCTGACATTTTTAATGGGGTTTCATAATACAGGAAAATTGGAAGAATTAATTCAAAGATGCTCCTTGGGACCCTGAGGTTAAGGGGCAAATGAACTGTGATAGAGCTCAGCTATTGCGGAGCAAGTCATCAGAGAAGCTGGCTTATAGGAAGAATTACAACTTTGGGATTCAGGGGGGTTTCTTAAAAGTCTGTAGTATGCAGATGACACACCTTGCTTGCTGAAAGTGAGGAGGAATTGAAGCACTTACTGCTGAAGGTCAAGAATTCTAGCCTTCAGTATAGACGACAACTCAATGTAAAGAAGACCCAAAGCTTCACAGCTGGACCAAAAGGTAGAATCATGATCAATGGAGAGAAGGTTATACTTGTCAAGGATTGTGTCTCACTTGCAGCCACAACCAATGCTCTTCGATGCAGCAAAGCTTTGTGTGAGGTAAATGTGCTGCCCAATTAGAGAATTGAAGGGCAAGGAAGTTCCTTAGGGGGCTAATGAGTCCATAAACCCAGCCATGAGTCTCCATTGCATCATATGCATGGTCAGTTGCATATCAAATGAGGAATACCCTAGAGAGCATGGTGCATTGGAATTGTGTGCTGGAGAAGAATGCTGGAAGAACCAGGGACTGCTAAGAGGACAACGGATGGGTCTTGGACAAAGTAAGGCCAGAG
>NW_022111372.1:49034968-49038539 GCF_000313985.2 Echinops telfairi
GACTCTATTTTGATTCCCTTTTGTTGTCTATCAGATTGATGTGATGACTGAAAAGTGGATGGTGGTTGTCTCTGTGGAGGTGCTGCTACGATTCCCCCTGAAACCAGGAGAGGATCCAACAGCCCGCTGTGAGCCCAACAAGAGAAGGAAGCCTTCAGTGACCCAGCCTCACAAGGCCTCACTCAGACCTGGAGAACAAAGGGAGAGGTAGGCACGGGGTGATGGAGGCATGGGCATAGGCCTGGGTGTCCCATGTGCACAGAGGCAGGATGGCGTTTACTGCTCGGAGTTGCAAGGAAGTTTTTCTTCCATTGTTGTTGACCATCGTAGGTTTTTTCTTGTGTCTGCTGGCTTAAATGAGACCATTCATGTCAGCTTTCCCTGGCATCCTATGATTGCATGCCCCTATGCAGCATTATGTATGCCTCCGTGTATTGATTCCACATGGGCCAAATGTTGTCCAGGGACCAGAATGACTCATCAGTAAGAAGTTATTCTGTCAAACGTGTGGGTGTGTTGTGTTCAGGGGTACTGGTGTTGCAGGACTCACATTAGTTGCTAAGAAATATACTGGCTTTGACCAGCATAGGAAGAGGACCAGACAGCGTGGCAAATGCAAAAACCACACCATATACAGCCCTCGTTGGCTTTAACATTTTATGGGAAGAGCTACAAAAGCAGTGTAACCATACAAATTCTCCAGAATCATGCATTTGAGGGTCCAGATCCAATTGGACTATTTACAGGGAGAGTGGTATTATCTAAGACTCCATTCTAGTAGTAGCTGAGGGATGAGAGAGCATCACAAAATAGTGCATTGTGATATCAATTCAGGAGAGAATCCATTAGTTGTGGATATAATTTAATAGTGATCGCTTTCCCAAGGCCTTTGGGACTTTTCTCTATGTGTGTAGGTCAAACTATGTGTGCTCTCTTGTGATTCAGGAAACCCATCAAAAATTGTCTGAAGATGACTCCCCAAAGACCCACAGACTTGACAAAGAAGGTCCATCATGAGAGGCAGCAGCAATCTCAAAGACCCACTGAAGTGCAGAACCCGAAGACCAGACACAGGGGACCATTGAAGGAGAGGTCTCCTCCATCAGATGACGTACTTGCCCAGGTAAGTGTGCATGCTAACCCAAAGAATGTGCTTGATCATGCAAAGCTCTGTTATCTGTAACTGCATGTCCTGCTGCATGCAAAGCTGATAAGGAGGGACCTCCAGTATCTGGTTGAGGAGTCTGTTCAGAGTCTGTTCAGAGCAGAGCCAATTCTGATTCCGTGTCATGTCTGTGTTGTTTGCCCATTATTCAATTTCCGGTTCGTTGTAGTCATCCCAAGGCATGATAGTCCTTCCCCTTTGGCATGCCTTGAAAACCATGTGTGCGTGAACCACAGGATCTGAGATTTTCTGATCAGTAAAGAGCCACCTATGTATGTTGCTTTCCCAAAAGCAATATTCAATTTCAATCATTTGTCCTTATGTTGACCTTATGTTCAACCACCACCCTCATCTTCCACCCACAGGTGAGGTGCAAGAACTGTGGGGCCTCTGGGCACAATATGAGCAGCAGGAAGTGCCCCATGAAGAACTGGGATCTGGTCTTACCGCTCCAGCCCTTGGGGTCAAGTAAGAAAAAAGAGAACCTGGAACCAAGAAGACTCCAGGAGCCACATGCCCAAAAGTCCTCCAAGGAGACGCATAGACATACCCAACAAGGACGAAGGTAAAGAATTGCTGGGGTCAGAACTTTGTCCATTGGAAACCGAGGATTGTGTCCATTCCACAACCTCGTGGTGCTGTGTGTTAGCTGTAGGTTGTGAAGCACAACTTCAGAGATTCCAATCCACCAGTCCCTCCATAGGGAATGATAAGGTGGTCTGATACTAGAGAGATGTACAGTCTAAGAAACCGTCTATCGAGTAGCCACTAGTTCATCATCTCAATGTCTGTGGGACAGGCCTCCTGCCTGGGCACACCCATGCCGCAGCACAGCAGGGAGACTTTGGAGGAACAGGCACACTCAGGAGCTGGTGTGTATTGAGGAGAATGACAGGAGGGACAGGACTCAGGGGACACTTTGCACTTGACAGACGGAAGCAATAGCATGTCAAGGAAAGCAGGTAATGGAGCCAACACAGACTTGTTGGTGGTTGTATCTAAAGTAAAAGTAACGCACAGCCTTGACTAACTTCACAGGGGTTTCCAGGCCCCTCTCAGAACAAAACTATGTTCAGTGTGAACCTCCAATTTGTGCGTGATCCTTGATTCCCAGTCCCCGGTAGGGCGGGATGCTTGGCCGTGTCCATCAACTTAGCATAGTGTATTCTGCAGGCCAGAAGACCAGCGGATGAAGACGTCAACCCAGCACAACCCCCAGAAACCCCAAAGGATGCAGCAGACCACCTACAAAGACCTAAGGGAGTCTTGTGGCTATGTCCGGGTACGTACGTCCGACTTCTGATCCTTCCCTGTTTCTCTTTCAGGTTCCCCAGATTTCCTTCATTCCTATGCCCTCATTAAATGGATTATTTGCAAGTCAGACAGCAACACATTAGTGGGTACACTCTCTTTATTGATTCTTGATATCCTGAAATTTTTCATACATATTTTCAGAAAGTGCTAATACAGTATTACCATTTACATGATCCAAAATATTTTAGAGAATATTCTGTCTCCCTTATTTCAACAATAGACAACATAATGAAGATTTTAATTATAATATTGCATTGATCAAAAAAGTGCCTGTTGGAATGGCTGTTCCCTTCACAGATAGCACCCTTCAGCGTCACATATTCAATGACCATGTGTTTATCTCTACTGCCTTGTCTTTTTCAAGAGTAATTTCCTTTTTTCTGTCATCTCGATTTAGAGGAAATATTAGTGTATTCCCCTACCCCCTTATTTATTGCACTAGTTGCTTGTCCTTACTCCCACCATGCTGTTGTCATGCATCTTCTCTTTGGGAAGGATCATATATGTTGTATCCTCACTTTATGCTGCTTGGGAATCCGGCATCTATTCAAGGCACCTGGGAGAACCAAGAGATTTCTAATAGGAGGTTTCTTTTCCCACAGCTTCCCACCAGGCCAATGCCTGTCTACTCAAGCGTGAAGACATCTATCTCAGACCTGGTTCGCACAAGGGGGCCACCTAGGCTGACGTCTGGCATGAGGTCCTCTTGTTCTACACAGTCTCCCATCGGGAAACCTGGAGTGAGCTCCTCCCTCTCACCTGTCGGCCCTGATGAAGGCCATAAAGTAGCCTGTGCTGACTCCTTCCATCCGGCTCTGCAGCAGTCTGCATTTTTTACCACCTCAGCCAACAACACACCTGACGCTTGCTCACAGGACGTTCCCCAGTCTCTCAACAAGACGCACCGTCTGAACCGTATCTTCCCTTTCCGGGCACAAACCAGTTGTCCTGGTGTGGCCCCCAGCCGACAGCCTGCCACACATAGACTGGACAAGGACACGGAACTCAGCTTGCAGGCACCAAGGAAAAGGTTGTTGCAAGTGCCCACTGAGACTTGCAAGAATCCCTCCAAAAAAGCAAGACTGGAGCTTC
>NW_022111372.1:49039038-49048974 GCF_000313985.2 Echinops telfairi
TGGGGCCACATTCACATCTGGGGCTTCCTTTGGGAAGAGGCTCCAACTCCCCACCACCCAGAGGCTGATTTCCACAAGGCAGCTGCCAGACAGGCCTCTACACTGCCTCCTGCTGACACCAACCAACTACATCTCTGCTGGGCTTGGGAACTTTTGGAATGGCTTTTAAAAGTCACAGATAATATTTATTGTATATTATATTTAAAAGGTTATTGTTATATAGAATACTTTTTACATTAGAAATTTTATGAGAAACAGAAAACGTGAAATATCCTAGTTTAATGACTTCGCATAAAATCTAAGAATCATTTGTAGAAAGTATTAAATTCTTCTGTTATATAGTGTTAAGCATCTTAATATAATGTTAGGATTCATCTGTTTAGAGTTTTGTTTGTTTTTTAATAATTTTATTGGGAGCTCTTTCAGCTTTGATCACAATCCATACATACATTCATTGTGTCACACACATTTGTACATTTGTTACCATCATTTTTCAAAACATTTTCTACTTGAGTCCTTGATAGCAACTCATTTCCCCCCTCTCTTCCCCCCACCCATGCTCCTCCATAAACCCTTGATAATTTATAACTTATTTTTTCATGTATTACACTGATCGATGTCTCCCTTCACCCACTTTTATGTTGTCTGCCCGCCTGTGAGGGGGTTATAGGTAGATCATTGTGATCGGTGCCCCTGTCTCTTCCCACCTTCTCCTACCCCTCCTGGGATGGCTACTCTCAATATTGGTCCTGAGGGCTATATCTGTTCTGGATTCCCTGTGTTTCCAGCTCTGATCTGTTTAGAGTTTTTGATTCATCTGTATATAATGGTAAGATTCATATTTATAAAGTGTTAAAATTCATCTGTATATAGTACTAAACTACGTCTGTATATAGTGTTAGGATTCATTTGTATGGATTCTGGAATTTGGAAAGCTCTGGGTAAATAACAAGGCTGTGGGTGTGAAAAAAGACCTACATGTTTTCATTGGGACAGTTTCAGGGAAATTCGTAAGGGAGGATATTTTCAGAGCCTTGTATATTCTGTTAATAAATCATTGTAAATTTAACGTTCATCAATTTGTGTCAATATCATTTTTTTCCCTAAGCCATGGTGCCTTTTACAAAGGTTCTGGCTCTCCTTTGACACCTCCAGTGCATTTTCTAATTTAGCTCTCAAGTTTTATTTACCTGAATATGAAGAAGATCTTCCCATTGTGGTCCATGCACCTTTAGCTTCCAAGAAATGCAGATGATCAAGCAGAAATAAACCCTACTAAATTAGAATCTTCATTTGATAAAATTCCACTTGGTTTACACCAGATAAAAGAGAGAAAACCATGTTAGAATCATTTCATGAGCTTTACTATTGACCTTAGGGCCGTAGCCATAAACTCATTTCTGTCGAGTTTGGGGTGAGGAGGTAACGTGGGGCCACACTCCAGCTCATAGCATTCCTATAGGACAGAATGGGACTGCCTTCTAGTTTCTCAGGGAAGATTTCGTGGTTTCAAAGCAGGCCACGTCTGTGCCAGGATTTTATCAGGGAAGCTGAATTGTCTGGAGAAGAACGCTGCGTCAGGGTAAGGCGAGGGAAATGCCACAACCTGGCTTCCTGAAGGTGAAGGGAACTTTAAGGACTTACTGATGGAGATCAGGGATTGCAGCCTCAATGTATGGATTACAACTCAATATAAAGAAAACATATTCCTCACACCTGGACCATTAGGGAACATCGTGACCGAGAAAAAAATAGATGCTGCCAAGGGTTTTGCCTTATTTGGATCCACTATGAATTCTCATGGAAGCTGCAGTCCAGAGATCAAAGGACACATTGCCTTTGAGGAAATCTGCTACACAAGATTTCTTTAAAATTTTTGAAAGCAAGGATGTTACTTTGAGGTCTAAAGTACAGCACCTGACCCAGGCCATGGTATTTTTAATTGCCTCATAAGCTCGTGAAACTCATATAACAACGTGTGCCCTTCTGACTCATAGTGACTCTATAGGACAGGGTAGAACTCTTCTTTTAGGTTTCCAAGATTTTAGATGGTCACACCTGAAGAAACCTCATCTTTCTCCCATGGGGTGGTCTGTGGGTTTGACCCGCCAACTCGTGGTTAGCATTTTGGTGTGTAGCCTATTCGGTCACCAGTGCTCTATAAGAAACTAGATTAGTGTGGATAAAAGTCCTTCCTATGGTCTCGTTCAGAATGCCAGCTGTTGCTATACTCCAATAACTCATTGCCATCAGTCAATTCAAACTCGATTTAAGAACGAAGCTAAATATTAGCCCTCTTTAGCTTCATACATGTGAGGTCTTTCCTTGGAAATTATTATTTCCCAGTAACTCAATGGCTATGCATTGGCTGGTAGCCATAAAGCAAGCAGTTCAAAACTACCAGAAGTTCTATGGGAGAGAAAAAAGAGGCTTTCTACTCCCGTAAAGAGTCCCAGTCTAGGAGTCCAAGGGCAATTCTATCCTACTCTCCGGGGTTGCTCTTAATAGGAAACGACCTGAAGCTTGTGAGTTTGGTTTGATAGGACCTTGACCAAGAAATCACTACTAGTCTGTCCGTTTGTCCTACTGTGGTGGCTTGTCTATTGTTGTAATGCTGGAAATTATGTCACTGGTATTTCAAATGCCAGCAGGACCACCCAGAGTGAACAGGTTTCTGCTGCGCTTCTCGGACTAAGGAATAGACAGCCAAGAACAATTCGGCTCCCCACTTCAGGGAAGAAAGCCTCTGAAAACCTGCGTTGCTTGGAAGCATTGTCCAAACACTGAGAGCCTAAACAAAGGAGGCAGAACATGGTCAGAGCCTGGGCAGAGGATGGCTCCTCAGGGCGGAAGGCACTCAAAATGGAACGGAAGAGGAGCTGATTTCTTGGAGAGGAGTCGACCCTGGCCATGTGCATCAGGTAAAACCTGTGCGAGTGGAGCCTTGGGAAGCTTCATGTGCTCATGGGGCAAGACTCAAGGTGAGAAAATAGCCGAAAAAATCTCCTAATGATCGGAACTTAAAATGTGTGTCGTATGAATTTAGGAAAATTGAAAGTGGTTAAAAATGAAATGGAATGCATGAAGATCAATATCCTAGACATCAGTGAGCTGAAATGGACTAGTATTGGCTATTTTGAATCAGAAAATCATATGATTCACTACGCTGGGAATAACACAAACAAGAGGATTGGCATGGTATTCCTTGTCAGAAAGGATCTTGCTAACTCCATCATGAAGCACAATGCTATCTGTGATAGGATTAAATGTATTCACCTTCAAGGAAATCCAATCAGTGCGATTATTATTCAAATTTATGCAGCAACCACAAAAGCTAGTGATGAAAAAATTGAAGAATTCTACCTAGGACTTCAGTTGGAAATCTATCAAGCATGCAATCAAGATGCGTTGATAGTTAATGGTTACTGCAACACAAAAGTTGGAAATAAAGAGGAAGGAACAATAGTTGCAAAATACAGACTTGGTGACAGAAATGAAGCTGGAGATCGCATGATAGAATTTTGCAAGACCAAGGACTTATTCATGGCAAATACCTTTTCTCAACAGCACAATACACATGGACTTCCCCAGATGGAATACACAGAAATGAAATTGACTACATCTGTGGGAAGACCAGGTGGAGAAGCTCAATATCAGCAGCTAAAACCAGGCCAAGGGCTGACTGTGAAACAAGCAATTGCTCATATGTAAATTCAGGTTAATGATGAACAAAATTAAAATAAATCCACAAGAGCCCAAATATGCCCTTGAGTCTATGCCACCTGAATTCTGAGACCATCTCAAGCATGGATTTAGCACACTGAGCGCTGATGACAGCAGACCTGCTGAGCGGGGGGCGGGGGTGGTGGTGGTTGTTCTGCAGTAGCTCTTGCTGTGTATGTATATCAATTTTTCAGGAAAAATTGAAATAAATGTCCAACAAATTTTTAAAACAGATTATACAAATTTAATTGGTGCTCAGATCCAAATACTTTGGGGGATTCAGTAAAACAAGGTCTGCACTCAGTGCCATGTTTTTTACTTTCCTTGGACCCCTACTTTGTTTGATTATACCATTATTTTTATATTTGGTTAACTTTGCCTCTTCCGGGTGAGAAAAGCTCTACAGCAAATGTAGCATCCCACCCTCCATGGCCCTATGAAATGTATTAGAGCTTCAATTCTGAGCACCCTGATTTGCAAGAGGGGATGAATGGCAGTGACAGCCCAAAATTCATTTGCAGAGTGTTCAAGTATAGATGAAGCCTACATTGAAAACTTTCTGATCATTAAAGGATGTAGATAATCTAGCCCCCAGGCAGAAGGCCTTGGAGAGTGGATTAAATTTGATTATTGTACTTGCTTCAATTTTAGCAGAGCATGTTATTCTGAAAGGGATTTAAAAAAACTAATATCTTATGTTCTTTAGCACCTCAAAATAGATCCTGTTCAGATATGTTCTAACAAGTTGGTATGTATTTATTTGGGTGCAAAACTTGTTGCGATTTATGCATGCTGTGGTTGTGAGGTCATTGCCTGCCGGTCAGTTCTGACTTATAGTGACCCTGTGCACAACAGCACAAAACATTGTGCAATCCTCACAATTCTCCTTATGTCTGACCCCTTGGTGGCAGCCACTGTGTCAATCCATCTTGTCAAAGGTCTTCTCTTTTCCACTGCCTCAATATTTCCCCAAGCATGACGTCCTTCTCCAGGGACTGATCTCTCCTGACAACATGGCCAAAGTACCTGAGAAGAACTCATGCTACCCTGGCTGGAAGGAACATTCTAGTGGTACTTATTTGTTCTCCTGGAAATCAGCCCCCAAATTCAAATGTTCTCTCACAGTTCAGCAGGTCTTCTGTCATTGGCACTCAGGGTGGCAAATCCATTCTTGAGATGGTCTCAGAATTCAGGTGGCATAGACTCAAGGGCATATTTGGGCTCCTGTGGACTTGTTTTAATTTTCTCCATCATTAACCTGACTTTACATATGAGCAATTGATTCTATTAGTCCCAGTCAGCCTTTGGCCTGGTTTTAGCTGCTGCTGATATTGAGCTTCTCCACCTGGTCTTTCCACAGATGTCCTCAATTTCATTTCTTAGATACCATCTGGGGAAGTCCATGTGTATACTTAGTTAACTTTTGTGTTGCTGAAATAAGGTATTTGCTATGAAGAAGTCCTTGGTCTCGCAAAATTCTATCATGCGATCTTCAGCTTCATTTCTATCACCAAGGCCATATTTTCCAACTACTATTCCTTCCTCTGTTTCAAATTTTGCATTGCAATCACCAATAATTATTGATGCATATTGACTGCATGTTTGCTCGATTTCCAACCGAAGTCCTAGATAGGATTCTTCAGTTTCTTCATCACTAGCTTTTGTGGTTACTGCATACATTTAAATAAAATTGTATTGGATTTCTTTGAAAGTGGGTAGATATCATCCAATCACATGCAGCATTGTACTTCATGATGGATTTTGCGATGTCCCCTTTGACAATGCCACGCCAATCCTCTTGATTGTGTTGTTCCCGCCATAGTAATCATGTGTGCTATTCCAGGCATAGTAAATCATATGATTTTCTGATTAAAAATAGCTAATAGTAGTCCATTTCAGCTCACTAATAAGTAGGATATCAATCTTTATGCATTTCATTTTGTGATGACTTCTAGTGTATTTAATATCAGTCTTTCCTATCTAATTCCCTCAATATTTATATCCTAGACAGTGGTAGAATTCCCATCTTCCATGGGGGAGACCCAGGTTCAATTCTTGACCAATGTGCAGCCACATCCTGCCTATCAGAGGAGGTGTGAGCATTGCTGTCATGCTGAAGAGGTTTCCGTGGAGTTTCCTGACCAAGACAGAAACGAAGAAACTGCCTTGTGGTAGTCACATAATCTCATATCAACCTGAGGGTATTAAGAGTGAACAGGGTGGAGTCTAGGCTGTCAATCTGGTTGCAGCTTGATTGGAGGGCTGCTGAGATAAACAGTTCTCTGAAGGCCAGCCTCCCTCTCTCTTCATGTTGACAAGCCATGTGGAGCCACGCTGAGACCTGTGAGAGCCAAGGAGATGCTTCCACCTTCCACTACCACTGGATCCACAAGACTTTGCACCCACTGGCCTGTGATCTTCTGGCATTTCACATTGCGTGTGCTGAATGAGTCTGACAAAGCATTTATGGACTAATATTGGACTTCTGAACTTGATTGGGTTGGGATGTGTTCTTAATATACCATTACTCGTTGATATAAAGCTCTTTCTTACACATATATGAGTACTTCTGAATTTGCTTTTCTAGTGAACCCAGCCTAACAGAGGTCTGGTTATTACTAGAATCACAAGATGACATAGAACTAGGCAGTAGTTCATCGTGTTGAGCATGGGGTTGCCATGAATTAGGAGCCAACACAACTGGAGCTAACAACAGATGTGGTTTAAATGCACAGATATTTAAAATTGCAGTCCTCCTGTTACAGCTGTATCCTAAAGGCACATTCAACTATGACTCTGACTCTAAGTCCCTTTGATTGGTGCTACTAGAAATTGACAAGGAGATTGGAAAGACCAGCTGGTGGTATTTCCTACTGAGCCTCTGATTTAAATCAGTTACACACTCTCTACACACATTGGAAATGTGCTCCTGGCATTGTTGAGTGTCCACAAAAGTGAGTTCTTTAAATGTCCCTATACCAGGAAACATCTAAGAAACCTGGGACATTATTCATCATGGGTAGTACAGCATGCATTGCTGACCACGGTGACCTGTTCAACAGCACACAAAGGGCACTGAGACCTTCGATGGCCTAATGTACTGGAGGTAGACGGACCCATTGTTTCATCATGAGGAGCTTCAAATAAATAACCCTGCAAAGTGGCTATTCAAAACATACTCTCTACGTTTTGTTGGAAGATGGAGTCAGCTTATTTTCCCTTACTGGTTACGTAGAGTAAGTTGCTATGTAGTCGTTCTGTAGAGTGTTATTAAATGTAGGAGCTTTAGAGCAAGCAAGATCTGGAATTCAATCCTGCTCTGGTACTTGGTAACTTTGCGATGTAGAGCACGTAACCAATTATGGCCTTTTACGGTTGCTTGTTATTAAATGAGATCATGTAGGTAAAATGCTAGCACATAATTAGTATTTACTGATAGCAAAAAGGCAGTTGAATTCAGCAGATAATTATCCATAATTAGCAATAATAAAATAGGAAACTGAAAAAAATAAAATAAAATAGGAAACTGAATGCATCTCTGAGGTTTTCTCTAAAGACAAGCTTTTGCTAAATAATTTTCAGATTTTACCCTTTTGCTCTGAAACTCATGCATAGATGTGTTTCTGCACCCCAAATACCCTGTTTCCCCCAAATAAGACAGTGTCTTATATTAATTTTTGCTCCCAAAGATGCGCTCGGTCAGGGGATGTCTATTTTTCCATGAAGGAGAATACGGTACATATTTATTGTTTATTGTTTTACTAAAGAGACCCCGCACTTCCTGTCCGCTCCAGCGCCCACCGCTAAGGTCCAGAGTCCAGAGTTACAGTAGCTTTGGGGGGCCTTATTTTGGGGGAGGTCTTATTTTCAGGGGGTGCCTTATATTTCAGGGAGAGGCAAAACTGTAAGTAGGTATTGTTTTCAGGGGATGTCTTACTTTCGGGGAAACAGGGTGACATCTTGTATGTGTTAGAATATATGAGAAGAATATTCCTCTGTTGGCTCTCCAAAGTTTATTATTTTCTTCAGATAGTTGTTTTAATATATGGTTTAATTCAAAGTTCTCTTATTTTTTAAAAATAGTTTTATTGACATGCAGTTCACATGTGTCAATATCATACAATTTAACCCTTCAATCGCACTAAGAGTTGTGCAATCATCACAATCAGCTTCAGAAGATTAGTTTACTTGACTTGGGACTTTATAGGGTGAGTGGGTTAAGGCTGGCAAGTCAAAGCGTTAAGCTAATCAGTGTAAAGTAGTGTAGTTTAGTTGCTGCCTTTCTCTTTTATCCAGAGAATCCTTGTCACAATGCAGAAACTCCTTGACACTTTTCCCTCTTACCCATACTTGATGCCTCTGAGCATGTGAAAATCCATCTTTCTCTCAATGAAACCCATTTTTTTGTTTGTTTTCTGTATGAGCATACTCTTAATTCTCCTCCTTACCCTTATTACCTCTGTCTCTCAAAGTGCTCCCTAATCTTTGGCCTTGTTTTCAGTCTAGACTCTAGCAGGGGTCCTCAAACTTTTTAAACAGGGGGCCAGTTCACTGTCCCTCAGACCTGTTGGAGGGCGGGACTACAGTTAAAAAAATAACACCTATGAACAAATTCCTATGCACACTGCACATATCTTACTTTGAAGTAAAAAACAAAATGGGGCAAAAACACCCTGCGGCCTGGATAATGTCGGGGGGGGGGGGGGGGGGGGGGAGGATAGTTTGAGGACCCCTGCTTGTCTGGGGATTCTTAGAACTCCAAAATATCTTCAGGTAAGCAAGCTCCTTGTGGGCAGTACTTGGTCTTGGTTGATTTTTAAGAGCAGCTCTCAGCAATAAACAACGGAAGAAACGTGTTAGGGAAACTTCCAGTCACCACATCTGTCCAGAGGGCAGAAAGCTTAA
This sequence comes from Echinops telfairi, assembly GCF_000313985.2. NCBI lineage: Eukaryota > Metazoa > Chordata > Mammalia > Afrosoricida > Tenrecidae > Echinops > Echinops telfairi. The sequence goes on from NW_022111372.1 coordinate 49,047,667, forward strand.
CAAAGCACCTCCCCCCTTTTTTCCTCTTCTGTTTAGAAGCTCCTGTTTTATTTATTGATTTATTTTTAATTGACCATTTTATTGGGGACCTCTTATAAATCTTATAACAATCCATCATTTAATAGCAGTGAGTACACTTGTACACATGCTGCCAACATTTCCAAAACACTTTCTTTGAGGTTGTGGGGGTGGGCCGGACTGGAGACCAGACGGGGCGGGAGGCTTTCCTCCTCTTTAGGAGGAAAAGGTCACGGTTTGGCCGAGGAGTTCATTGAACTCCACCTTCAATCCGCCGCGGATTGAAGGGAGGGCGTACATTCCGTCGCGGCTTCAGTCGGAGGACGTCGATAGCAATGTACAAGGCGCGCAGCCGCAGTGTGACGAGCCAGGCCGCGCAGCCGCAGTGTGACGAGCCAGGCCGCGCAGCCGCAGTGCGACGAGCCAGGCTGCGCCCTTGACGTCATACGCAGCCCCGCCCCGTAAGCGAAGCCGCCGGAGCGCGCTAGGCTCTGTCACGCAGGCGCGTTCGCGCGTCCTGGGTGGCGCTTGGGGCCGACGGTGGGGGTTGTCGGATCGGTCGCTGCCGCCATTTTGTGGTGTATTTGTCGCAGACCTGAAGGAGCCACACGTCGTTTGGGCGACCCTTTTTCGCTCACAGCGCCTTTGGGTTGGCAGAGGTAACGTATCGGGTGGAGTGTGCTGAGGGACGTGTAAGTTCCGAAGCCAGGTGGCGGAGAAATGACTGGGTCGGGGGCGCCGGCGCTTGGGGACCGAGTTCGGGGGTACTCGGGGTACCGATTCTCAGCTGGTGGTTAAGCCCCAGGGTTGCTCGGGCGTCGAGGAGCTGTACGTCCTGGGGCGGAAAGGCCGGGGATCTGCGCCGACCCTTCTCTGAGGAGGGCCTTTCCTGCCACCCCGCTAGCCTGTCCCAGTGCTGTGGCGCACCGGCCGGGGCTTGGCGATCCCGGTCAGCACCGGCCCCGCCGTGAGGGCCAGGACCTGCGGGTGCGGGGACCCCACAACGCGGACACCCCTCGAGAGCCGTCTCTGGCGTTCGCGTTGCCCACGGAAGAATCCGCCTCTGGATTCTTGCTCGCTGCCGGTTTTCTAGGGTCCAAGATGAGCCGAGCTTTGGGAGGGCGCCAAACGCCCCGATCGGGGGTCCAGGATTGGGCTCTGGGCGTTCAAGGAGCTGCGAGCCCCCCCAGAGCCGTTGGCCTGGGCTTGGTTCCGACTCCTAGCGACCCTTTAAGGGCCGGACCGCCCGGTTAGCGTTTCCAACGCTGCACACTTTCCTGGGGGGGGGGG
>NW_022111372.1:49049074-49070375 GCF_000313985.2 Echinops telfairi
CAGCGCTGCCCCGCCGCGCGCGGCCCAGGCACTCCGCTCAAGCTTGAGGAGGGCCAACGGGACCTAAAGACCTTCTTCCTTACGGGGCTCCACCCTTGTTGGCAGCGAATCGGTATTTCCTTCCTGACCTCTGGCCGCTCTGAGTCCGAAGACTCCCTGTCAGTCCAGTTGGTATTTGGTGAGTGGGCACCAGGCACACACCCTTGACCTTCTCGTCACTCGTTCCGTGCGGTCCTTTTTCAGCCGACAGGTCAAAACGCCCATGTAGAGGTTTGAAGCCAAGGGTCCGGGGCACTACGTTGTCATGTATCTTGTAAAAAAAGACATCTAGCTCACTGCCAGCGAGTGGACTTGACCCCGCAGGACTGGGTAGAACGCGTCTGTGGGTTTCCGAGGCTGTAACGCTTCTGGAGAGAGAGTAGGCAGCCTTCCCCTCGCGGAGAGCCTGATGGCTTCGAACTGTATGTAACCTGGCAGTTATCTTTTACAAAGGACGGAGAATCCGATTTCTAATGCGGATATACACACAGAGATCCCACTGCATGGTGTTACGGAAAACTCCCTGATGGCCCTATCGACTCCCCTTATCGGGGAAGTAGAACTGCCCCTGTGGGTTTCCAAGCCTGCAAATCTTTAGGGGAGCAGAAAGCTTCATCTTTTTCCTGAGGAGCTGTTGGTAGATTTGAACTGCTAACCTTGTGGTAAGCCCAACTCATCCCACTACACTACCAGGGCACCTTTCTTTATTAGTTAGTTATTCCAGGTTTTTCTTTTTTTATACATGTGAAGGAACTCTTGCTGTAAAATGTGGGTTCAAGTATTGACCTCCTTCGAATCTCTCTCTGAGCAGCAGGTAAAAAAACAAACTTCCTAACAGTGTAACAGTAACAGAATTAGAGTACTGAACTTAATGGGGGGTGGTCTTGAGTCTATTCTGGCTCTCACAGGTTTCACTAATGTTTTCCTGCATCTCACAAGTTTTCCACTTTTGACAAGAACAGTCTTTTCTACCACTCTTTACTAGAGGAAAGTATGTGAGTTTTCCTTCTTTGGCAAGTTTCCACCTTACATACAGATTCCAGGTTTCACAAGTTTTACTGTACTCTGAGGATTCTGCCCTGTAAGAGACGAGCTTATTGTGGCCAACTGACAAACCCACTGTTGTCTAGGCGGTTGCACTTCATAGTGACTGCAGGGTAGACTAGAACTAGTCTATTGGTTTCGGAGGCCGTGAATTTTTACTTTAGCCAACTACCATATCTGCCACCCATGGTGGTTCTGGTGGGCCTTTCTTCTTAGCCTGTATCACAGGGCTCCTTTCTGCAGGCTGGGTGGAGGCAGACGTGGGTTTGTCCAAGACTGCACCATAATGAATGGCTATCATAATAATCCTAGTCATCAGATGTAATTTTGAGCTGTCATTGAGCTATTAACGTACACGTCAGTGGTTCAAGCCTACCAGCTCCTCCAGCTGAGGAAGATGAGACTGTCTGTTCCCATCAAGATTTGCAATCCTGGAAACCCTAAGGAGAAGATGTGTTCTGAGGGGCTCTGTGGACTGGAACCAGCTGCCAGCAGGGAGTTTGGTTGTTTAAGTGCCAAAAAGCTGTTTCAATTCCTAATGCGAATGTCTAATGTGGTTAAAATAAAATTTTGTTAAATAGAGGAAGAGGTCAGAAGAATTCACTTAGAAATAAATATTTATGGTTTCTTAAAAGTTTTGTTTTTGTTTTCGCCTCAGGTAAATTTTTAGTGCCCTGTGTCAATTCCTCAAGGTTGTAATGCATGCAAGTGACTCAATGGTCAAGTGCTCAGGTACTTACTAAGAGTTTGTCAGTTGGCAGTTCCAACTCAACAACCGCGTGTTTATTCTGTCATGTGTGGTCTGTGAGCCAAAATCAGCTCGTTGGCACTAACAACATATCCATATTGTGATGCAGGTGTTTTTGCCACTGCTGCCTGTCCTACTTCAAAATAAGATATGTTCAGAGTGCATAGGAATTTGTTCATAGTTTTTTTTTAGACTATAGTCCACCCCTCCAACGGTCCCCGTGAACTGGCCCCCTGTTAAAAAGTTTGAGGACCCCTGTTGTGATGTCTTAATTAATGTTCTCTATATTTCCTCTGGGTTCTAATACCCATTGCATGGCTACAAAGAACTCTGAAAAAATTCATGATTAAATGTTTTTTTAAGGAAGTTAGCAAGTTGTAATGCCAATGAGGAATGTTACAAAGTTCCTTAATAATAAATGTCCAAAAGGGCCAATACACAGCCATAACCCTCAACCGAAGGCATTCAGTTTCGAGCTCAGTGGGCCAGCAAACTCAGCCCTTTCCCTTAAGTGCCCAGAGGCATCCACACTCCTGTAAGCTTCAGCCCGAGGCACTCAGTTCCACTTCCGTGCATCACCAAGCCCAACTTCCCCAATTACGTGCCCAGACACCCCACTTCCCATGCCAGCCTCCTGCACAGAAGCACTCCGCTTTACTTGCTCCATGGACTGGGAAGTCCGTCACTCTGTCCCTGCTCTAGCTCCTGGTCCTGCTGCTCTTAGGCTATAGCTGTCTTGTAGTGCTGGAGGTTTTCTGTGCAGGGAAGGATCTTGGGTCCAGATGACACACTCCAGCTCCTGCTGTTAATAAGATCCCACTTTCTGCTTCTCTGCGGGCTCATTTTATACACGGCAGGATGGCACTCCAGGGAAGCCTGTGCAGAATTGCAGAATTACTTACAGGTGAATCCTATTAGTATGTCTCACCTCCCCCCACCCCCTGGAAAAAGTCATTTGGTGTGTGTTAGAGACTTTGGCTAGAAGAACCACATTAGTCACTGCCACTGCACTTCCTTCCACCAAACCACTTAACTCATTTTCAGTGAGAAGCCTAATTAGTATTTTACGGTTATTTGTTTGACTTGACCAGTGATTTCCCTTCTTAAGTTAAAAGAAAACCATGCTATTGGAATAATATTTGATGGCATAAAAGAATTCAGCAAAAGGAATGAGTTAAAGAGATCTGGATATCTGGTAGCATGGGGCTCAGCAGTTCATGCCCCCAGCCACTGCTGGGGAGATATATAAGGCTGTCTAATCCTGTAAAGACTGACAGTCTTGGAAACCTCTATATAGGGTCACTGTGAGTTGAATCCACTCAAGCAGTGGGCTTCTGTTTTTGTTTGTATTGATGCAGCCTCCTGCGTTCAGAGCCCCCCCTGCCTACCCACCCGAGGGCTATAACAAATAGATGTAAGAGTAACTGCAAACGTTCTGCCATCTAGTTAATACTGACTCATAGCCAGCCTCCTGTGGGTTTCCGGGACTGTAACTTTATGAGATTAGAAAGCCCATTTTTTCTTCCTCCGAACTGCTGCTGGTTTCAAACTGCTGACCATGGGGATCACAGCCCAACTCAGGGCTCCTGAAAATACAAGTGATCTGGAATCAACTTGTTGGGTAAAGAGAGTTCATTAAATCATATCTCTTTATTGCCCTTTAGTTTCTCTTTTGAATGTTTTATTCACCTCATTATTTTCAAAGGTTGGCATTGCTCTGCGATTTAGAGAAGGAAACTACAGTGTGTGAAAATGCTATATTAATAACTTGACATCAGAGTGATCTACAACACTTAATGTTCCTGGTGTTTCCTCTTGTTCACTTAACTTGTAGTCCTGTGTGTTTGTCAACACTCAGTCACATATCTTTAAAGTAGCTCATATGTTACCGTGACGGTTTCTACAGAAATCAAATCAATGACTTAATGAGGAAATCTTTAATCCTTTGCTATAATTAAGAGGATAGCTGTAAAAATAAATGGAAAAAAATCATTTTTCGCTAGATCCTCTTGGCCACTGGTGGCTCTTAGCCCAACCCCTGGCCCTATTGTATTTCTAAAGGCTAATGACAAGCTTAGTTGAAGACAGACAGCAAGTTGAAACTTAGTCCTGGATGTAATTAGAAAGATTGAAAGAATACTTACAAGTTTCTCCCACTATTCAAAGTAGACCATTCCTTTGTAAACTTCTATTGGCCGAAATGGCATAAAATAAAGTAGCAATTACCATTGATCTGTATAGGAAGTATTGTTTAGCATTTCTGGATCCAAAAATTGTGTTCCAAATCATGCCATCTAAAACCTAAAATCTAACTGTGTGTATTCACAGACACAATTAAAAACTATGGCAACTTGAGGCTGAGTGTAGTTCTTAAGAAGGAGCTTGGTGAGATCACCTGATTGACTGCAAAACAAATACTAGTTCTGCCTTTGGGAATTTTCCTTGTGAAAGTTAAAATCCTCTTTGGAGTTTTAGTACTATAGCTCTTTCCTGAAAGTGAAAGTGGCAAATAGTAAACTTTTGAAAAGTAAATAATTGTTCTTGAACTCACAAACTGTCATTTAGTGCTAGCATAATACTTGATTAAACATAGCCATGTACAGCATAACTTCCACAGCTTCCTTTTCATTTTTTTTTTTAATCATTGTATTGGGGACTCATACAACTCTTATCACAATCCACACGTACATCAATTGTGTAAAGCACATTTGTACATTTGCTGCCCTCAACACTCTCAAAACATTTGCTCTCCACTTAAACCCTTGGCATCAATCAGCTCCTCATTTTTTCCCCTCCCCTTTTCATTTCTTTACCAGATGCGGCATTACAAACTCACTCACTGCCCTGAATGGGATAGCAGAGAAACCTGGGGCCATGAAAGCTACAGTGGAAGTCGCAAACGGAAAAGGAGGTCTCGTAGTAGCACGCAGGAGAACAGGCATTGTAAACCACATCTTCAGCGTAAAGAATCTGATAGGTAAATTATTCTTGAACTAATAGCATTATATCTCCACTAGGTTTGTTTGTTTGTTTGTAATGATTTGTCATTTACTTACATAGCATTCATTTTTCAATGTATGATTCAGCAAATACTTACTCATTAAAAAATACAGTGTCACTTTTCAGGAAGATGCTTTATAAATGCTGAGCCTATAGTTATAAAGAAGGCAAAATTCCTGTCATATCTGTGTTTATCTGGCAGTAGTTGGTGATAATATCAGTAATTGGGTAGGAAACCTTGCACAAAGGTGCTCTGACGAATTGACAGAAAAAACACTCAGTTTAAGCTGCCACTGACAAAGGGGGCGAGGGGTGAAACACAAAAAGTCATTAGAAATGGTTGAAGACCCAGTCTTGGCCTTTAACTTTTACATCGGCCTGTCTCACTCACCGCGCTCAAGTCGATGCTCATAGCCACCCTGTAGGACAGGGTAGAGCTCCCCCTCTGAGTTTCCGAGACTGTTAACTCTCCACCACCAGTTTTATTGGCATATGATTCACATATCAAACAATTTAATAGTTCAGTCATACCACACCGAGAAGAGTTGTATAATCCTCACCAGAGACAGTTTTAGAACATTTTCTTCAATCTTATATTCGTCATTATTAGCTCCCCATTACCCCCCAACCTCCCCTCCCAAGGGTACTATTAATCCAGTTACTTCGAGAGTGCAACTCTTACCGGAGTAGAAAGCCTCATCTTTCTCCTGAGGAGGGGCTGGTGGTCTCTAACTGCTGGCCTTGTGGTAAGCAGTCCCACTTGTAACCACTCTGCCAGCAGGGCTCCTATTGGAATATATATGTTGGGACAAAGGAGTTGTTTCAGATGAGAAGAACCAGCATGCTCTAATTTAGGAATGCTAAAGTATTTTGGAGGGTTTAGTTGTGTTCTACAGGCTACATTTGTTAAAGATAGGAATATATTTGAAAATTTTAGATTCTTCGTCATAAAAAGAACCGTTCTTTTGCGCAGACAGGAGCAGCCAATAATGCAGGAAAGGGTTTCAATAAAACATTCCGATAGTGTTTGCCTTATTTTATTGTATTTGTATCACTGTAAAGTTTAAAAATAACACATTTAAACAAAATTGAAATCGTAAAGCTCTTTGTGGTTAAGGAAAGTCTAGTTGAAGTTAGCTTTTCGTTCTTGCTGCTCCAGTTAATCTCCCTTTCTCATTCGTTTTGCTGGTACTATGTTTTCTCCTTGTTTTGTGCAGATGTTCCATTGGGACTGTTTGCCAGATTGCTTTCTAAATTAGCCCGCTGGGGTAACTTTAAAAAACAGTATGTAATTTTTTTCCTTCTCCATGCTAACAGACTTACTCTGCAGGACATTCAAGCTTGAAATCATTGCAGATTAATTATTCTTCACACTGTTTATGTGGGGGGAGAGTTTATGGCAGGATTTTAAATTAACAGCTAATTGATGTACAATATACTATAGGAAAATAATCTGTATCCAATTATTACTATCTAAAACATAGTCTAAAGCTTAATATAGTACTAGTCATATGGTAGTACATATTGTTTGAGTGATGAACAATTGAATCATATTTCAAAATCAGTTACTTAAATGTGATACAGAGTTAATCCCAGCTCTTGTTTTAACATCAGCACAGAAATGTTGGGTGATAACTGCTCTCCAAACGTATAATTGCCTTTTTAAAGATTTTTCAACTTTACAATTTTTTTAATCACAAAATGGGGGAAAGTGAAAATTACCGAAAATTACAAATATGATAACCTCAGGGGCTAGCCCCCCATTATTTGGATGTAATTACTGGTTCTTAAAAATATCCTTGTATATGAATCTTTGCTTCTAATTATATCCCCCAAGTTAGATTCTAAGACTGGACATTTTCAAATTGAAGGGTTTAAAAGTTATGCAATTCTGGTTACATACTTGTCCTAGAAACTGTGCATCGAATTTTCTCCTATCATGTGCTCCAAAACCCTCTCTCCAATATTGGCTATTTTGAAAGGCTGAGTGTAGTGTTTTGTTGTAATTTGAAATTAAAATTTCTAGTGCATCTCTTCGCTTTCATAGGCTTATATATAGATTTAGACATGTTTTGTATTCTTAGTCAATGTTTTCTACTAAACCTTTTTTCTTACTGGTTTTTAGGAGCTCTGTGTTATATGTGAATTATTTTCATTGTTATAATTGTTGTAAGTATCCTTTTTTATTTGCCTTTTTGGCAAATCCAATGTACATTGTCAGATTTAGATTCTGTGCATCTAAAAGCTAGGGTCCAGATGGCTTCATTTTAAATAAGAATTCCATATTCTGATATAATTGATAACCAGACCACCTTTTGAGAAATGCTGTTTTAAACATCTTATCCTGGCATGTAGAGCCTTTGATGATATGCCCTAGCTCAGTGGTTCTCAAACTGTGAGTCACGACCCCTTTGGGGGTCAAACCACCCTTTCACAGGAGTCGCACGATTTATAACAGTAGCAAAATTACAGTTATGAAGTAGCAATGAAAATAAGTTTGCGGTTGGAGGGGGGGTCACCACAACATGAACTGTATTAAAGGGTCGCGGCTTTAGGAAGGTTGAGAACCACTACCCAGCTTATTTATGTGTCTATATTTCCTTATGTGAAAACTACCCTTGCTGGAATTGTCTCCTCACTCTGCTGTCTCCTGAGGAATGCTTAGACAAAGGCATCTCCAAGACTTTGTAACGAAAGGTGCTTTCTAAATGTGAGGTGCTACTATATACTGTCTCTGGAATTTCTTCTACTTTCCGCTTTGTTCAAGTCCTGGCTTCCCTTTAAGATGCAACTGTTTCATCTTTTCATAAAAAGATCGAATTTCTTCCCTTCGACAGCCTTAGGTAGTCATGAAACTTTTTAATCTTTCCTGCATTGTTGGGTTTTATTGGATTTTTATTTGAGCATTCATGTTGCTCGTTATTTGTTGACAGAGTATTTTTTATCTCCAGATGACTTGTGTGGAAATAAACACAAATGTCCCTGCCTGTATGAATCTTAGCTATTTTGAAAGGCCACAGTGAAATATTCACTGGACACTCTAAATTTTAAAGATTGAAACTGTCCTCCTTGTCCCAGCCACCTTGTCCAGAGCCACGACAGTTACATAGTTTGACTGTGCTTCTCTGCTTTCTAGACCTCACTGAAGGTTGCAGGGCCCCTTAACTTTCTAGTTTTATTTCATGATATTTCTTTACCCCAAGTTTTGTATTTTTGTTGATTTTTGAATGGACCAAGAGTAGCTAACTTTTTGTAATAGTCCAATTTAAAATAATTGGCTTTTTTTTCCTGGCAGGAAGCTTTTGGACTTTCACGGAAAGGATGCCTTACACAATTGCATAGGCTGTCCTTTAGATTATGGTCATTTCTCACTTGGTCCCCTGTAGGTCTCTCATAGCTCTAAGCCAGATGACCCAGATTCCCTTTGTCTTACTCTGATGTCTTGAGTTGTGTCTCCAGTGAACAGAGCTACAGCTGACACTGTGGAAAGGGAAGAAGGCTCCTGTACCTCCCCAGGCTGGATTTTTTAAAGATGCTCCTTTATTGCACCACAAATCAGCCCCTGTGAAAAGAATGGCGGTACATGTTGGGAAAGGAAAGGGGTTGGTGAGGGCAATCTAGTTCACATCTGTCACTCCGTTGCTTGTCAGGATTATTTTAGCTGTTTTGTCTGACTGGGCAGGTGTCCCCTTTTTCCCTTAGTGCTCCATGTGCATCCCTCTTGAAGCTTCGCACTCTGTTGAAGAGGACACTCATCCCAGGTAGAGAGGGGGCGGGGAAATTGGGCCAATTGAATCTATGTCCTTTCCTTTCCAGCAGATAAAGCGTACTTAGCTGGAATCCATTGACCTCTCAAATTCTTTGCCAAGTTTTACTTATACACTTGTGCATTTCTTGGAAAGGATACATTGCTTTCACCAGAATCTCAAGGGGATCTGTAGATTCAGAAGTCAAGCACTGTGTACTAGCTGATGCTATGCTGTATTCCGTGTACAACTCTTGTTTAACTTCTCTAGCAGGATGATAGAAAATTGGAAATGCAAAGGGAAGTAGAGTACTGGTACTATTATCGGAGTAATACTAGGCAAGCAATACAGGAATGCTTTCTCCTTCGAGAGTTAAATATTTTAGATGTCCTTGGCACCTGGGGCCATACTGAAAAACTGTGCTGTCCATTTCTGAATCAAGAATAGCAAGAGGCCAGAAATGCAGAGAGGATGAATGATGTGTGTAACAAAATTTGCTTCTATAATAGTAGAAAACCTGTATTTTTGTCACTAATGAGCACTATAACCATGGAAAGTCATTAGTCAACAGTTTACCACTGCTTAACACATTACCAAAGGGATCTTAATTTATTTATCAGTAAAATAAAAGGGCTGGAATACATTGAAGGTTCACTCTAACTTTGATAACCTCCCATGAAGGCGTTCTATATGTGCCAGAGATAATCTAAAATACTCGTACATTCACAGGAAAAGGAATCCTGTTTTGTTTGCCTCCCAATTGTGTGTGGCTCTCTGAGAAGGAGAAAAAGTTTAATGATAGATGTATTTATCCTAAGACTGATGAATTCCAGACCGTTTTGTGAATTTTTTTTTTCCAACTTTCTCCAGAAGCTAAAGGAACAGTTATGTAAACATTAAGCATAATAAATGAATGATTTAATTCAATCTTTGTTCCTTGGTAAGAAATGCCCTAAAGCAGTCTAAATATTAAAGGATTTGCACCCATTTTCATGTTGGTTACAATAAAATTATTTTTTTTGCGGGAGGGGAAAGTATACTAATTCATTGTCTAAAACATTTATTATTTTTACATCTAGAATTCTTAAAAAGAATGTTTCATTAGAACCATACTGTTGTAGAATGGAAAGAATAATTTTATATCTTTTAATGTATTTTCAGTCATTATTTAGAAGCAAGGTCCTTGAATGGGAGAGATTATCGGGACCGGAGGTACATTGATGAATACAGAAATGAGTGCTGTGAAGGATATGTTCCCAGGCATTATCATAGAGACATCAGAAGCAATTATCAAATCCACTGCAGTAAATCTTCAGGCCAAAGCAGGAAAAGCAGCCCTAAAAAGAAGCATACTAGACATTGCTCAAGTCATCAGTCTCATTTGGTATGATTACTTTGGTTATTATTTTGGGTGGACTTTTATTTGGGTGGTAAAGCACTTAGTGAACCAGTAGGCTGGAAAAGTCTATATATGTGTTGTACTACTTGGGTATATTTGCCCTTATATTTGAGTCCTTAAAGGAAATGTATAAATTCTTACAGCAAATCTGTATTTATTAGGTAGCTCCCATTTGCCCATATCTACTCATTTTCTGCAGACCAGATCGAGTTTGATTTTAATGAATTACTTTTGTATTTTGTAATGTAATTTTATGAAAGAATGAATTATTTAATATTTAATAATAATGTTTCATATGAAATACTGTTTTTTAAAATAAAGCTTTTCCTAATTTTGGAAACATTGGGTGCGTAGATATTGTTAATCTGTATATATAGCCTAGTATATTGCAGTGACCTAGACTGCCACTGGTTTGGTTGCAGTTTTGAAAATGGGTGCAGAAAGGGAAATAAGGTACCAAAATGCCCACTTTTTTTCCCTTCATTTTGGTACTCCCATATACACCTGTTTGATCAGTAACTTTGAGCTGTTATTATTCTCCCCAGTGTTCCTTAGTAGAACCCTAGTACTCATTAGGTAGAACGTTGAAGTTAGTCGTTATTTCCCCATGCATATTTTAAAATATTGATAAGCAAGATCAATTTTACGTAATCTTGGCATTTTAAAAACTTTTTTGGACAAAGTAGACATTTCAACTCAAAGCATATGCTATTTATAGTCAGATTAGTAAATAATGACATTGCATTCTTTAAATCTCAGACTTCAATTTAAATCAGTATTTTAAAGAGACAATTGTGTTGTTTTTTCTATTGCCACTTCAAATATCTTATCTGAAAATCTGTTCCTTGCCATGTTTTTCTTCTGTAACATAAACTGTGCCCTGTGAATTTCTGGGGACTGAATTTGAAATTGCTCCTGCCAACTGTTCGTGGCCTGGTGCTTATCTGAATGCCTGAATATCTCCCCGCTGAATGAATTGCGTATTCTGCCCTGAATTCACTCTGATACATTGATTGGCTGGACGATCGTGGTGCTGCCCACTTGCTGTTCCAGAAGAGCCACCGAAGGAAAAGATCCAGGAATATAGAGGATGATGAGGAGGGTCACCTGATCTGTCAGAGTGGAGACGTTCTAAGAGCAAGATGTATAGAATATTTTTCAACACTTTTTAAACCTTGCAGACAGAATTATCTTTTTTAAGATTAGTTTATCAGCGGGGGGCTAAAAAACTCTTCATTGCTTTTTTGTTTTGTTTTTATGGGTTTGTTTGTTCTTTTGTATTCTTTTATGTAGAATTTAAGTATTTCTACTCTTAAAGTTCCAAATATAATCTATTGGAATGTGAGATTAGAGCAAGAAAGATAGCTGTCTCTAATTGTTTTTGTAGCAACTGAAAATAAAATAATTTGAGTGCTGAAATTTTAGTTATGCTTTGATAGAGATCTTTGAAAATATTCCAGATTTAAACATTGATTGTTTGACTAACTTAATGCATTGTATTCAGAAACTGAACACACTTCTTCCCCCGCCTCTCCTCCTTGTAGATGAAATCGTGGATACTCTGGGTGAAGGGGCTTTTGGCAAAGTTGTAGAGTGCATTGATCATGGCATGTAAGTTTTATTTCTTTTATTGAACAGTAATCTTTTTTGAGGAAAATACCTAAATTAGATAAAATTGTGTTTTAGATGATAACTAGTGTTATTTCTTGTCAGGGATGTTTAACAAAATTGTATAAAACTTTCATTCCAAAAGGAACTGAATTTGCATCTTAGAGTTGGTATCCTAAATTTAAATGAAGTTACGTTATAAAGACAGAATTCTTTAATGGAACATTCTAAGCCCTTTGTGGTTTGTTCCATGGCTACATGTCAGTAGTTCCTAACTACCAGCTGATCTGTGGGGCAAATATTGGAATCCCAAGGGCAGTTCTACTCTGCCCTTTGAGGGTCCTATGAGATGTAATTGACTAGAAGGCAGGGAGAGCCGCATTTTTATCAATTTTTCTGCAGGACTTTTATACCCATGGTTTATAAACATTTTTAAGTGAATCTGTTGTGAGACTCAAAATTGCTTGTTTCTAATTTGGCATCAAAGTTTTCATCACACATCAAATAATTGGTTTATTTTTAGTCTTGGGATCAGAAGCGAGGGATAAAGGAAATCGATGGCCTCTAAACTCATTTGTGGCGCTATACTCTTTGAACGCATTCTTACAGGTGCCCTAAAGAGCTACAATTTAGCTCTTTCTGCCCGTTTGCATCAGTGAATGACTTGCCATGTTCCCTTTTGCCAAGATGTTCTATTTATCTCCCACAGTTGACAAACCTTTTATATATCTTTTAGGACTTGGTTCTCTATTACCTTTGCTCCAAAGATGTGTGCTCTCCCTAGTCCTTTTAGGTATTCCCTACCCTTGTTTTAAGCATTTCTACCATTTTGATAATTTGTTCATATGTCTGTCAATATTTTTCCCCACTAGGCTGTGAAGTACTCACTGCCATCAAGTTGTTACCCATAATGGCCCAATAGGACAGAGTAGAAAGCCTCATCTTTGTCCTGCACTGAGGGGCTGGTGGTTTTGAACTGCTGACCTTGTGATTGGTGGTCCAGTGCTTAACTCACTATGCTACAAGGACTCCTTACACTGAAGTATATAGGAACAAATCTAGCTAACATCTAGTCATTTCCAGCACAGTGTAGGTCTATCCTGGTAAATTAAATGCTTTAATGTGTAGCATGCTCCGTTCTTAGTTTTTACATTTTTGTCCTTTTTTGTTTTCACTTTGACTAACAATAATAAAATTCATTAAGTATTAAGGAAACCATCATACTATATAAAGTATATTTTGTCCAAATGTTTTGTTGAAACACTTATATGGGATTTAATATACTATGTCTTTGGGGTTCTACCAGTCTACCGATCACTTGAGGGTTTCCGAGACTACCTCTTTACAGGAGGAGAAAACCCAGTCTTTCTCCTGAGGAGTGGCTGCTGGTTTCGAACCGCCGAACCATGCAGATCAAAACCCAACACACACTTTAAAATAATCAACTGTTGGAGATCAAAGGGGCATCATTTACCCAAGGACAATGTTCAAAGGGTTAGGAAGGAAGGGGAACAGAAGTAAGAAACATAGGAAGAAGTGGGATAAGTGTTGCTAAATTGAAGAGATTGCAATCAGTGAGATGAAACAGAACGTGTCTGGATTATTAAATGTAAAACTGATGATCTGCTCTGTAAACCTTCACCCAGGTCACAAAAGCTTTAAATAAATACACACAATGCCCTAAAATTATATTAGAAAAATAGCATAGAATGATTGATAGTTAATAAGGTTGTAAAAATTGTGCTTTAGAGGAAACATGGCTTTAGTCCACTCCAGTACTTACCAGTTTAATTAATTTTGTTTTTAAGGGATGGCACACATGTTGCAGTGAAAATTGTTAAAAATGTAGGTCGATACCGAGAAGCAGCTCATTCAGAAGTTCAAGTGTTGGAGCATTTGAATAGTACTGATCCCAATAGTGTCTTGTAAGTATAAATTTAAACTATGAGCAAGATGATTTTAAAAAGTTTGTGGATACATGAAATCAAAATATAATGGAAATTTTCCACAGACTTTTTTGAACCCCTTGTATTATTATGTAAAATAATCAGATTCCTTGAGCTGAACTATCTTTATTTTGATGTATTTTTAGCCGATGTGTCCAGATGCTAGAATGGTTTGATCATCATGGTCATGTTTGTATTGTGTTTGAACTGCTGGGACTTAGTACCTATGATTTCATTAAAGAAAACAGTTTTCTGCCATTTCAAATTGACCACATCAGACAGATGGCATATCAGATCTGCCAATCAATAAATTGTAAGTATGCTTGATAAATCTTTAAATACCAGAAAATCCACATTGTTAGGATATGAAGCACATACCAACACATAGTCACTAAAAGTGTACATATTGCAGGTAAAGCTGAAACCCCCCTCCCTGTATGTACTCCTAAGTCCTTTATCCCCTGGTACAGATTTGATTTGTAAATGAAACTAATCATGGTCTTTTTGCTTTTCTGTAGTTTTGCATCACAATAAGTTAACCCATACAGATCTGAAGCCTGAAAATATTTTATTTGTGAAGTCTGACTATGTAGTAAAATATAACTCAAAAATGGTGAGTGAGGGCTTTTTGCTAATTGAGGTTGATGATCCTTGAAAGAGGGATTTCATCTGTAAAGCTTATTATGTTCTGATGTTGAAGTCCAATTTTGCCTTCTGGGGTTATGGTAAAAATAAAAAGTTAATACCTGTGCAGACCTCCAGACTGGTGCTATAAAGTTGATTTCATGTATGTTGTTTTTCTCTTAACTCTCTGTAGAAACGTGATGAGCGTACACTGAAAAACACAGATATCAAAGTTGTGGACTTTGGAAGTGCTACGTACGATGATGAACATCATAGCACTTTGGTGTCTACACGACATTACAGAGCTCCAGAGGTCATTCTGGGTTAGTAGAGCCAGACTTCCTTATATTGTAATTAAAGAAGCAGTGTTGATTTATGCATGATTTGTTGGGATTAACATTGTAGAGAAAGTGTTCTCTATTTTCACAAAGGCTGTATTATCTTTTGCTATAAATTAGAGTGCAGGAAATGTAATGCCATTGGTGAAAAACATTTCAGGTGGAGGTTGTTTTAAATGATAATAAGAACGGTGTGACTCTGAAACCTATTTGGGATGTCATCACAAAAGGATGGTGTTGACAAAGAGTTGACAGTAGGGGACTTGTAGGCTGAAAAGGAGATGAATAAAGGGTTAGTCTAAGAAAGTCTTTTAGTAATCCTTGACATGAGATTATGGGGGAAAAAAGTTAAGGTTCATAGTTGTAAATAGAGTGAATGCTATGCCTCAGAATTAAAATATTAAGAGACAAAATTAAGAATTGGGTTGGGGGCTTGAAGGCAGTAGAAACACCTAGTTCCAATGTTACTGGGAAAATAAAAGTAATCTTGAGCCAAAAGTAAAGTCCCTGAGGTTAGGTAAGATACTTTTATGGAATCAGTTGCTTGGTAGTAAGTACATTCTGAAAACAATTAGACACCTATGTTTCAACTAAACCGTATTTGTAACAATGAAATGTAAAAATGCCTAAGGCAGCCATGATCAACAGCAGTGTTGGAGTATTTCCAATTTTGGAAGATTTACATGAATTGTTAGTTATATTTGGGAAATGTTTATAAATATGCTTAAAATGCCTTCTCCCTCAAGTTTACTACTTACTAGAGTAAGGGCATAGATGACATAGAAAACATACTGAACAATGTTTGGTATAAAATAGTGTAAAGCCTGAATTTACTGTTATATTTTCCACAATACACTATGTAAACAGAGTACCCTTAAAAGAAAGGTTTATCTCTGCGTTGATGATTTAAAATTGGTGCATAATAAAATGTTTCTTTTCGAATAGCTTTAGGTTGGTCTCAGCCTTGTGATGTTTGGAGTATAGGTTGCATTCTTATTGAATATTACCTTGGCTTCACAGTTTTTCAGGTACGTGTATAGTAATTTAATTTATTGACTCAAGGGATTTGGTTGAAGGCCTGTTAAATTTTAGGGTTCCACATTAGAAACTTCTCAAACTGTCAGGATTCTTGCAATTAAAATTTACATATGTAAAATTTTTTTTTCTGTAAAACCAAGATTAAATGATGTAGTTAGGGGTCATAGTTCATTTTATATATGATTGAGGTTTTTAAAACACATGATTTGGATATAATTCATATTGGCTTTTTTTTTTTAATTAGAGTCCCTTCATTAATTTGTATTATCATTATTGTGGCTAGTTTTCATAGGCCCACCGTAATTATTCATGTTTTTTAGAAAGTGGCTGGTTATGTATAGTCAGCTATATCGTCAAGACAAAATTAAATAGAATGCCTGCTTACTTCTTGTTGGTTCATCAAATGAATACTACACGTGACTGATTTTAAATCACTTTAGTTGTTTTATGTGATAGTTAGAATATCAACACTAATTTTGAGATGTACTCTATATTTTAATTCCAGTCTCCAGGATACCGTATATACTTGAGTATAAGCTGAGTTTTTTCAGCACACTTTTTAATGCACTTTTTGTGGTAAAATTAGGTGCCGCGACTGATACTCAAGTACATATGGTAATCAAACTAGCCACACTAAAAAAAACAAAAACAATAAGAACTCACTGCTATGGAGTTGATTCCACTGTTGTGGAGTGACCTTATAAGACAGGATAGAACTGCACCTGTGGGTTTGTGAGATAGTAACTCCTTATGGGAATAGAAAGCCTCATCTTTTTCCTGTGGAGTGACTAGTGGTTTCATAGTGCTGACCTTGAACTTGATATCCCAACTTAGCAACCACTAGGCCACCAGGACTCCTTACTCAAGGAATTAAAAGAAGAAAAAGTGCTAGTATTTATTCCTGCCATGAGTTAATTGTGAAGGCAATGTATAGTAAGCACAGTAATTGAAATGAATTTTCACAGCATTAACCACAACTGCTCTCCAGAATAAGGGTCTGCACACTGGCCCGGGGCCCAAATTCTAACCTGATGGCTGTTTGAAAAGAGAATATATGACAGACTATTTTTGGCCAGCCAAACCAACATTATTTGTTGTTTGGCTCTTTCCAGAAACATCTGCTAATCCCTGCCACTTCTGGAGCATACTGTATACCATCTCGTATGTGCATAGTAATTTATTAATAACTCGGGCATTTTAAATGTTAAAGGCCTGTTAAAATTTTGGATTCCATATTGGAAACTTGCCATACTGTCAGGATTCTTGCAGTTAAATTTACATATGCAAAGTTATTTTTCTTCTCTGAAACCAAGGTTAAACGATATACCAAAGTTAGTAAGTGGTCATAGTTTGTTTTGCAGATGATTGAGGTTTTTAAACACATGATTCAGATTATTTTTCATTACAGAGTCCTTTTATGAATTTGTATTAGCATTATTGAGGCTACTTTTCCTAGAGCCACCATGGTTACTAGGGGACCATTTTCTCACGTCTCCAACAGCCAGGTTTTCTCTATTCTATAGCCAAGCTCTATTACTGTGCAGTTAAAGAATATGAACTTTGATTTGGGGTCATATTCCAACTGACCTCGGTATGTCTTTGAGCCAGTGTCTTAACCTATTTGAAAGTTAAGCGTCCTCACACTACTCTGAGGGTGGTTGTGAGCATTTTTGTGTGTGTATGCCTTAGATTAATGTGTTTATGATGATTGATAGGTTGATTTTACAAAGTGGAAGAATGTTAAATAATAAAAATTGATCTTGGTTAAGCAACTATTTAAGAAGACTTCTCTGATCATTCCTCAAGGTGAAACAGTGCAAGAAACATAAGAAAATTGTTCAGCTTTATATTAAACAAGTTTGTCTTTGCCCATTCTACAGAACCTTACTGATAGTGAGCTATTTCAGAAAGACTTTAATTTTAGTAGGTTTGTAACTACAATACAACTCTTACAATATTGTTCTGTCTCTGAAATATGGGGTAATGTGAATTATATAAGTCTCTTGTTCTATCCTTTTATGTGATTTATTGATTTCCTTGTATTCTCTTCTGATGTACATGTTGAGAAATGGAGAGTGCTAAATTTATTTTTCCTATGTTTTTTAGACTCATGATAGTAAAGAGCACCTGGCAATGATGGAACGAATATTAGGACCGATACCAACACACATGATTCAGAAAACAAGGTATGCTGTACAATTAATTATTCGAGCACTTTGTTGGGTGCATGCAAGGAAGGGCCTAAGTATATTTGAACTACACAAGACCCAATTTTGTTATATCATTTGTTCCAAGGAATACAAATGTAGTGTTAACTTGCATCTTGCCCCAGTTTGAAAAGGCAAACTTTAAAAATTTGGTACAATATTTGCCTCGTGGTCTAGTAAACATTGTGGTGTTTTTCACATTTATGTTAAATTTTTAATAATACTTTTCTTTGGCATTCCATACTGCTGCTAATGCACTTTGTCGGTCCATAGACACGGTTCTAGAGTGATTTCCAAATGGTTCACCAAAGAAGCTACCTAAGGGCTTATTGAAACCCTTCCAGCCCATCCAGATCTGTGAGATCAGAAGTACAGGGAGGGTCCAGGAATCTCTGTATTTGAACCAGCCATTGTTCCATGGACTCAGTTTGAAACAGCTTAATTGGAATATTAAAATCTCACAGAGTGGACGATTAAATAAAATGTTTTCTAAGATATCTGGTAATTGTTGTTCAGATTGTTTTAAACACACATGTATGTATCCATTTATACTCTTACCTCCCAGTGGAGACAGGGTAGAAATATGAATCTTCTGTTACTTCACTAATGCAAACTTCTTTTTCTTGTAGAAAACGCAAGTATTTTCATCATGACCAGCTGGATTGGGATGAACATAGTTCTGCTGGTAGATACGTTAGGAGACGCTGCAAGCCATTAAAGGTAGAAGGGAAAGGAAGCTTTTTACAAGTCCACAAATTTCACTTTTTAATATCCTTATAAAAAACATTTTTTTCCTTTCAGGAATTTATGCATTGTGATGATGAGGAACACGAAAAACTATTTGATTTGGTCCGAAGAATGCTAGAATATGAACCAACTAAAAGGATTACTTTGGATGAAGCATTGCAGCATCCTTTCTTTGACTTATTAAAAAAGAAATGAAATGGAAATCAGTGGTCTTACTATATACTTCTCTAGAAGAGATTACTTAAGACTGTGTCAGTCAGCTAAACATGCTAATATTTTTGTAAACATTAAATTATTTTGTACAGTTAAATGTAAATTCTGTTTGTTTTGTATCAGTGTAATTATCTTGTTAAGCAAATATGGTCTTGGTAATGATGAAGTATAAAAGTTAAAATTAATTTTCCATTTAAAGTTTTATCATTTTTAAAGACCTTTGAAATATACCTGTGTCTGGTGATAAATTTGATTGTTCATACTTTTTGTACATGAAAATTGACTCTCAAGTGATTTTTTTTTTTTTGAGTAAAGGGAAATTTTGACTACCTTGCTCTTAAATTGATATTCTTTATATGCCTCAGATTTAGAGTTTTAATCTTTAAAAGTTTTTCCTGTAGTTCTTGAGTAGATAATAAATATTAACTAGGTGGCACACACACATAGGTATTGGGAACCAAAATCTATAGGAAACTGCCTAATGTGGGAAGTCTTCATAAATTAAATTGTAAGCATTCTATTTTTTATTGGGTGATGTTAGTGATGATAAGTAGGCATTAGAAAAGTATCCATTTTGTCAAACTACGCACATTTAGATTAACTGGAACATCAATCTAACGGCTATTTAGTGAGTTGTAAGCATGAAGATAGTACGTCTGATAACAGGCTTTGGTTTTCAATGCCAAACCCAACCAAAATCAAACCAAACTTGCAGTTCTGACTCCTGGAGCCTCGGCGACACAGTGGTTAGGCATTGTTTGGACTGTTAACTTTTGAAGGTCAGCATTTCAAAACCAACACCCATTGGGTGGGGGGGACAGGAGGCTTTCTACTCTTGTAAAGAATTACAGTGTAGGAACCCACAGGGTTAGTCCTACCTTCTATAAGGTTGCTAGGAGCCAAGTTGAAAATGTCTAATAGCTGCTTCCTTTTCAAGTCAAGGGAATATCAGCCTCTGAAAATTAAGGGCTTTTACATCATGTTAATCCTTCACTGGAGAAAAAAGGATTCCTGTGGAAAACTCTTTTTCTTAAGGAAAGACGCTCTGCAGAAGTTGTAGAACCTTTTTAAATATGTTTAAATAATTTAAATACAATTTTTAAATATGTATTATTTTACAATAGTTTTACATAAAAACTACATATTAAATGCTTCTAAAGTTTTTTAAAAAACAAATGTTGATTCTGCCAAGTGGAAATTCAGAATTTTTTTTTCAGATCCTCATTTGCTGGTGTGTTACACCAATTTGAGTTTTATTTGTTTGTATTTTCAGCATAAAGTGCATGGAACTTTTTGTGTGTAGTTTAGGGCAACGTTGGCCAAAATAGGAAGGTTTTGTTCCTAAACTTGACTAATATTTTAAGAAAGTAGAAATAAGTTTAACATAAAATTACTACATAATTATATTAGATCTTTTATGTAATGCACACACCATTAATGTACCTTCAGAATAGTTAAGCTATTACTAAAAAAATGATTCTTTAGAGGGTCGGGAGCCCTTTACCATGTTGCTGCCCAGTGGGCTGCCACCCCTGCTCTCTCCCTCCCTCCCCCATGTACACTTTCCAGTCAGTGCCTAGATTGGTACCTAGGTTGCTTCCTAACAAAACTCCTAAATTAACCTTTTTTTCTTCATCGAAAATCCATGCCCTCCTAATACTGACAGCATAGCATATAAAAGGAAAAGAAAATATTTTTTTAAACTTCTGCAAAAATTGGTGGTAACCTTTTCTTCTGAAAAGTCTGTCTTTACAAAAGGTACGTTAGTTAATAGAATGTTAGCAATGGAAAGGAAACTTAGAGAAATGCCTACATGGGTGCTTCCCAGTCGGGGTTCCTTCCACGAACACTTTAATCTTCCCTGGGCTCTCCTGAGCCGACTCCAGAGTACCTGCCCTTCCTGCTCCAGGGTTTTTGACAGTCCTGGGAATCCCTGCACTGAAAGGGAAAGGGCCCAAGTATAGGAATCATTTGTAAGTTAGATGTTTATTTTTCTTCATTTGATACCTCAATATTATTTCTAACAAGGTTGGTTTTCTTCTTGAAAAATGAAGTTAAATTGGACATCTCCACTGTTCGCGGCAACTGTTTATTTTCTTGAGCTCTCGTTCACCCATGAATTCTTCAAGACTTCAGAATATGAAGGACTTAGAATGGGCGCCTGAAGTAGAGAAAAAGCCCTCTGAGATTTTTATAACTCATTAAATAAAAACTTTTGAATGCAGATTGATGGCTTAGGGGCTAGAGAAATGAGAAACAACTTACCTAATGATCCCAATAATTGTTGCTGAATTGTGATCTGAGGAAATTCGGGTTTCCTAGATTATAGGTAGTACTTTTCTGTGATAATAAATACACTGCACTGATCCAGAACTTGAGTTGCTTGATTGTTCACAGTTGTACTGTGAAATACCTTGGCATGAAAACCATGGCTAAAAAAATATTACTTGAATTTCATTTCTCCCAGTTTTTATTGATCATACGAATAATAACCATTAAAATGACCAATATGGTGTAGCCATTTGAAAACATGTTCTATTTTAAGTAGGTAGGCAGAAACCAGTATCTAAACAGCTTGAAATGAAGAAATGCCTTTTTATTTAG
>NW_022111372.1:49071028-49080137 GCF_000313985.2 Echinops telfairi
TAGATGACCACTTGTTTACCTTCAAGCCTTTAAAACCCCAGAAGCTATATCTTTTGATAGCCGGGCACCATCAACTTTCTTCACCATATTTGCTTATGCACCCATTTGTCTTCAGGGATCGTATTGGAAAGGTGAGCATCATGGGATGCCAGTTTAATAGAACAAAGTATTCTTGCATTGAGGGAGTACTTGAGTGGAGGCCCAGTCTTCATCTGCTACCTTAGTACTAAAACTATGAATATATGCACATAAATCTATTTCTCCATCATATATAAATATATTTACTTATGTACATGCCTGTGTTTAAACCTCTATAAATGCCCTTTGCCTCCTAGTTCTTTCCTCTATTTCCTTTGACTTTCCTCATCCCACTATCATGCTCAGCCTTCATTTGGGTTTCAGGAATTCCTCTCGGTTACATTGCCCTAGCACTGGGTTTTTATCTCAGTTTGAAAATTGTGGTTCCCACAAAATGTGGTGCAATTAAAATACATAAACATTCCATACTGATTAGCATGTTACATTCCAATCTTATTAGTGAAATTATAAGTCAATGATAGTCAACAGTTGTAGGCTTAAAGGTATGAATTTAGATTACTGTTTTATTTGGTTTGTTTTGCTTTTTATTGTTTAGCAAAGCATGTGGACTTAAAAGATTATTTTTACAAATGCTCTAGCAATTCATCTTTTCATTACTAATTAGAGAATACAGTATCTCCCTAATATGAAAATAATTAATTTTAAATTATTTTGCAATTTTCTATGTTCCCTAACCTGTTTCCCTATTATATTTTAATACAAATGCCAGGTAATACTATGATTTCACCCAAACCATAGTGGTCATATGTTTCACAGCTAACTGAAAGGTCAGTAGTTCTAAGCCACCAGCTGCTCTGAGGAAGAGGCTTTCTACTCCAGTAGAGTGCCAGTCTCAGAAACACAGGGACAGCTCGACCTTGTCTGTTAGGGTTGCTGTGAGTCAGCATTGACTAGATGGCAGTGAGTTTTCTGTATGTACCTCTCAGCAGGTAAGGTTTGTTTTATATAGTAATCCTATTAACAAAATCCTAATCATTTTACAGTTCATATTTAAACTTCCTGATTGTCACAAAAACGTTTATAGTTGCTTTGCCACCTTTAAAAAGAAAATTTTATGCTATTTCTTTGCTGGTGATGAAAAAATCATGTCTCAATTCCCCATGTTCAAGATTTCTTCATAGTGAACCCCCCCAGTCTTCTAGTCACCAATTCTTGCGGTAGCTAATGATTTGTTTAGTTTTTAGATCCTATGGTGGTGAATACTATGTTGCAATGCAGTGGACTATCCAGGTACCAGTCATCAATGGCTCCTAAAGTCACTGGGCACAAAAAGCAATAGGGGATTTGATAATAGAATGATCAGATTGATGCCCTAATTTGGTGATCACTTGAACCTCTGGTCCACAACTAGATTGCTTCTTCAGTGATCACAATGGGAAGTACACAGCACCTGTATGATATAAATGATCCCCCCCTCCCCAATTTAAGCTAATTGGACTTGAATGTAAACATTCTAGGTTGAAACGAAAAAGACCTTCCTATCTAACCAATAGGCTAATCCCTTGAGATAAAAGTTCAATGTATTGAAAGTGGTTCTAATTCTAGTGCTAGTTTCCTGTGATTTGTGGAGTAAATTGCTAAATTTGGTTTGTCTATTGTGTGACAGTTAATACTGGTGTTATAAAGTAAAAGCATGTGGTTGATTACTTGTTCTGTAGTAGTTCCACTAATAGTTACTTCTGTCTCCTGTAAATTCTTTCACTCAAATCACTATATATTTTTTCTTTTCCCAATAATGTTAATCATTCTTCTTTACTGTGTCAAGAATTGCCAAGCTATCAAGAATTCTATTTCTGATGCCCTAACACTGAAGCTATGAAACTAGAAAGGAAAGAAGTATTTTCTGAAAATTTTTATTTAATTTTTACCATTCAAAAATTTTTTTCTATTTGGATACACTTTCTTACATTTGCTCCTGGTTTTAGTTTGGGTTTAAGTGTTGTGATTTGGAAGAGACAAACATAAATTTAATTATGAAAACTCGAAGCCACAATAAACATCCTTTTTTTGAACATAGCTTAAGTCTTTCACATACCATCAACAGCAACTTCATGTAATACGATGATTTAAAGATCAATTGTAGGTTTGGGGGAGTGGCCCCTCAATGACTTAAAATGTTTCCTATTATAAATAAAAATAGAGTTTAAAAAATTAGTGCTTTTAAAAGTTGGCTGAGGTTACCCTTTCCCCACATTTTAGCACAGTGGACAAGTGTCACCGCCCTACAGTCCATTGTGACTTGTAGTAACAAATAATTGCCCCTGGGGGTTTCTGAGGCTAACTTTTGAGCAGTAGAAAGCCTCATCTTGAGTGGCTGGTGGTTTCAAATTGCTGACCTTGCAGTTAAGAACCCCACACTTAACCCACTACCCTACCAGAGCTCCTTGGCATGTGTAGGAGTTTTGGAGCGTGAGGAGAGCAGGCTTACATGATACCTAGACTATAACATTGACCATGCTCACTGCCCTTGAGCTGGCTCCACCCCGTCTAGGACAGAGTAGGGTTCCCACAACAGCCTCACCTTTCTCCTGGTTGTGGCTGATTGGTGACCATGTCGTTGACAGAGCAACACTTAACTCACTGTGCCATCAGGTTTTCATACTGATGGGAAGTATATTTTACAATGTAGCAAGATTTTATTTTACTTCATAATGCTGGAAGCTACTGAAGTCAGCTTATACTGTGGTGGCTTGTGTGTTGCTGGGAGCTACGTCCATGTTATTTCAAATACCAGCAGGATCACTCAGTGAATTGCCAGAGCTTCCAGATAAAGAACAAACCACAAAGAAAGAATAGGCTGTCCATTTCAGAGGAGTTCGCTACTGAAAACCACATGGATTAGCATGGAGATATTTGTTGTAAGTTACTGAAAACCTCATGAATGAATCGAAGCAGATCCTGGTAATATCCAGCTATGTGAACAAGTGATGTGTGCGCTGTCATTTCCTCATCCATAGATTTCCTCATCTCGATCCTGGAGCTTACTGAGGACTTGATGAAATTATTTATATAAAATGCTAGGAATTTCTTTTCACCATTTTATGATTTATTCCCAATATTCTGATTTGTATAATATTCTGCAATCTATAGATTATGTTGCTGTCATTTTGCTTTTCGTCATTTAGGAATCAAATGAAATCAGCACAAATGGGCCGTCTCCCTTTGTTAGCAGCGTGTATCTTTCTATCTCTGTCTCTGTAGTTACGATAGATCTCTCTAGTTCTTGCCTTTTTATCTAATTTGATGACCTTGCCTTGTAATTGTATGTGTTTAACCTTGATTATTGATAAGATTCTATGTAGATCTACTGTCTTGCCATTTTCTTTTTTGACCCATCTGTTCTTTGTTCTTACTCTCTTTTTCAGACTTATTTTGGATTGAGTATTCCATGATTCTCTTTTTTCTCTTTAGTAGTTAATGCTTTAGTTCGGTTTTTGAGAAATTGGCTTACAGGTAGTTTTTTGTGTTGTTGTTGGGTACCATTGGGTCAAAACGTACAACAGAATGTAACCCTGCCCAATCCGGCCATCCTCCCAGTTGTTGTTTTTGAGCCCACTGTTGCAGCTACTGTACCCACTCATCTTGTCAGAGTATCCCTCTGTAATTTATCAAGTGCATTTATATCTTTATGTGAAATTACACCATTTTACATTCAGCATACGAATCTTGTTCTCACCACCTGGCTTGCGTACTGTTACTGGTATTCATTTTACTTAGCCATGGGTTAAAAGGCCAAAATATATTGTTACTATTTTCTGATATTAAAATATAGGAAGTCTTACATTTTCCTGTATAGTGACTGTTTTCAGTGCTCTTCATTCTTTTGTGTAAATCCATAGTTCCATCTGGTCTGGTTTTTCTTCATGCCTCAGTGACTTCCATTAACATTTCATTATATTATGGATCTGCCAGTGGTGGTTTATTTCAATTGCTTTTCTTTTGAAAGATATATTAGCAGGGTATATAGAATTTTAGGCTTACAGAAGACATCTGGGCTGCATTGATTTTGGTAAAAACTCTGCTGTTAACTTGGTTCCTATGTAATGCCTTTTTCTTCTGGGTGGTTTTAAATGTTAACATTTACTACTCAATGTCAGCAGTTCAAACCCACCAGCTGCACTACAGGAGAAAGTTGAGACCATCTACTCCCATGGAGATTTACAGCCTTGGAAACCCCCTATATGGAGTCCCAATGAGTCGAAATTTATTTGATGGCAGTAAGTCTGGGTTACTCATTTAAAGATGCTTGACTATGATGTGCCTGGGGTGATTGTCTTCTTGCTTCTTGTGCAAAAGATGAGTTAAGGAAACCATAGGGGCAATTCTACTGTCTTATAGGGTAAGAATCAACGGCAGTGAGCGATTCTTTTCCGGGTCTCAGGTAGTTCGTCACATGTACTAATCTGTTCTCAAGTGAAGAGTCCAGGGAACTGTCTGCAGATCGCTCTAGGTATCTCTCTACAGTGCCACTCTCCAGTTCTGGGCTTGCTAACTCTAGCTGCCGTGGCTTCGTAGGCTTCCCAAGATCCAGCTCTCTAGCTCTGGAAAGCCACCAGACCCAGCGTGGGTTCCCCTGTTCCTGCACCATGACCTGGAGAATTTCTCCAGAGAGTAATTTGAACTTGAACCCACTCCATTTGTTTCCCATCTCCCAGGAAACACTGTCCTTGGTTGCCTGATCTCCAGTGCCATGTATTTTATCTGTTTCTCTAGCAGTTTTCAGGGAAGAGTAAGTGTGCCTCTTCTGTCAGTACCTCCATCTCATATGCCGGAAAACTAAGGATCTGAAAGGGTGAATCTCTTGTTTCAAGTTATACTGTGAGCTAATAGTGGAGCCAGGTATCATATTTTACCTCATCATATTCTTTTTTTTTAATGTAAAAAAATTCCCCAATAATTGAATATAGTTCCATTAAGTTTATAGCTCAATTGAAGTCATTTTTGCTGGAATAAAAAAAAATAGGTTACATTTCTCTGCCTTCTTGAAAAAGTTTACACTCTTTCATTATCAACATTGTGATCTGCTACAGTGGTTCTTGTCACCTAAGCGTTGGACACTAACTACCAGGTCCTCAGTTCAAACCCACCAGCTGCTCTGAAAAAGAGGAGATGGACTATTCGCTTAAAGAACAGATTTTCCAGCCTCGGAAATTCTGTGTGGGGTTACACTATCAATCAGAATCTACTCAATGTCAGATTTGGGAGTAGTTCTTTTGCTTTCATTTGGGGCAGTGATTCTAGGAGTAGCTGGAAGCTTGCTGCTTTAAACCTAACCAAACGTACCTTGGAAGACAGGTCTGGGATTGTTTCAAAAAGCTGACCGCCTTGGAAACCCTAGGACACAGTAGTTGTGCTGTGCACACGTAGGATCACCATGAGTCTGAGTCTAATTGATGCCCATGAGCGATAGTAGCAACAACAATGGTTCTCATCCCTAGCTGACCCGATCTTCCCTAATTCATAAAGCGTTTCATACTCATAATGCTTCTGTTATTCCGAGGATGGCCCCCAACTCACTGCCATCGAGTCCATTCTGATTCATAGTGACCCTACGGGGCAGGGTAGCATTGCCCATGGGGGTTTCTGAGACTAGCTCTTTACAGGAGTAGAAAGCCAAGACTTTCTCCTTTGGAGCAGCTGGTGGGTTCGAACCACTGACTTTGTAGTTAGAAGCCCAACATGTAACCAGGACACTACCAAGGCTGAGCTAGGCCAGGCTGACTAGAGAAACAAATCCAGTGACACTCATGTGTAAGAAAGAGCTTTTCATCGAGAAGTAATTGTATATCAAGAAGACAGCCCAGTCTAACTCAGGTCCAGGAGTACGATACTAGCTCAGGAGTCTTTCTTCAGACTCATGCAGTCACGCAAGATGCAGGAAGATCACAGGCGGTGGGTACAAAGTTGTGTGGATCCAATGACAGTGCCAATGAAAGGGCGGTCCTTCTCATGGGAAAGTCATGCCCACAAGGAGTCACCATCAGGCTGTGACCTGATTGACAGGCTTCATGTTTACACATCTTCAAGTGGACATGAAATTATGTAACTACCACATAGGGGCTAGGTGGTGCAGGTGGTTAATTGCTCACTCAGCTGTTAACTAAAAGGTGAGAGGTGCTAGTTAACCCAAAGGCATCTTGAAAGAAAGGCCTGGTGATCTCTTTCCGGAAAAAAAATCTGCTTTTGAAAACTGGATCATAGTTCTACTCTGATACCCATGGGGTCGCCGTGATGTGATTCCACAGCATTTGGTTTGAGTTTTTCTGTTTTTCTTTATGAATTCTGAAGACGGAGCCCTTGTTGGTCAGCTGGCTAGTAACACTTCCTATTACAGCAGGGTAAAGGAGTATCATGAGGAGCCTGGCACGCATCCCTCCCTGCCCCCCCTGTATAAAAGCCATTCGATCTCCTTCCTCACCAAGGTCCAGTACTCCAGCCAGAGGGATGACTCGCTTTCTTGACCACTGGCCCCTGGACACAGTTCAAATACCCTGAGGGGTAGCCATACCTTATAGATAATTGGGACCTCTGTATGGTCCCAGGCAAGAGTTTACCTCACTTGAAAAGTAGGCCATATCTTCTATATAGGGTCCCTGACTTAATGCAGACACTACAATCCTAACGTTGACGTGGCATCCCTTTAGAGTGTACTTCCTACCTTCAGAAGGTAGTTCCAGCGTTCTGTAAAGCATGCTGCTGCTGGGTGGTGGTGTACCTAATACAACCAGTGCATTCCATGGTCACAGGTTGTACTAGAGCTTCAGTTCTGAGCACCCTGTTTGCAGAAGGCTGTGGAAGACAGTGAAAATCCAAAATCCATTTGCAGAGTCCTCCCACCTACACACCCACCCATCCTCTCTCTCTCTTTCTCTCACACACACAGAGAGAGAGAGAGAGAAAGAGATAAAGCCTCCATTGAATTCCTTCTGGTCATTAACCAAGGATGTAGATACTCTTGCCCCCAGGCAGAGTGTATTGGAAAGTGGATTATCTCCACTTGTCTGCAGTCAGCCAGGAAGGGGCAATCTCTGTTGCCTGGGTCTGTCCTTGATGGATAGTCCTGAGTCTTGCCCTATCAGTTCTCAGATTGTCTGGGTCTGAAGGCCCAGGATCAATTTTGTATGCTCTTATGCTTCTATCTAGCAAAGTGACCTGTCCCAATCAGGGTCCTGTTCCCGCTTCTGTGGTCCCACCTATAACTGTGACGTATTGATCTGTGCCACCAATCTTGAATCTGTGACAGTCTCCTTAGTTCTATGCCTCATTTCACACCCTATTGATATATATTTTTATGTTTTAACAGTTTTATTGGCATGTAAGTCATAATTTATACAATTCAATAGTTCAAGCATATTAAGAAGGCTTGTAAACCATCACCACAATCAATTTTAGAACATTTTCTTCATTCTTGTGCTCATTATTAGCTTCTCATTTCCCCCCAATGTCCCCTGCCATACCCCTAGGGAACCATTCATCCAGTTACTGTCTCTGGATTTACCTGTCCAGGATTTCATATACAGAAAAACACACACACAAAAAACAAAACCCTAACAACAATAACACATTAAAACAGAAAAAAAAACTCAAAGAGGAAAACAGAAAAGATTAAAAGCTAGAACAAATTTAAAATGGATCAAAAGGAAGATCAAATGACATGGTGTTCAAATTTTAACTATCTGCAATGATCCACTTCCCAATGCGCTCTGCGTGATAGCAAGGCTAGCTATTCACACCAAGAGCATCCTGATTGTGGCTTCTCGTGCTGATGGCCTCCCTCATCTGGATGATGTGTCTGTGTCTCTGTGCTGTCTGTTCCTTTAAATTCCTAATAAATGGTCTCCTTAAATTATACTTGAGATTGGGGAGTCCCTCAAACGGAGTTCACTCCCACACCTTCTCTGCTGTACAGCAGGTCCCCCAGTCGGCTGCTAGGCTGGACAGGAGATTACAGAAGGATAGTGGTGCTGGCTGAGGCTTTGCAGACAGGAAAGATAAACCTGTACCTAAGATACATACCTGTCCCCAGGATTGAGGGAGAGTTTATGTAGTTGATTAGTGACAAGGTCAGTTGGTCTTCCTTGAGGAATAATGCCATGTCACGGGCTACCATTAGCCTACTGTTAGCAGGTAAGACTGACTTAAAGGGAACAGTAAGGAGATTGGTCTTGGTATGTGCTATAAAGGAGGCTCTAGGTGGTGTAAACAGTTAACACTTCGATGAAACATCTGGTGATCTGTTTCTAAAGACTCAGCCATTGGAAACCCTGCAGAGCACTGTTCTCTGACAATCAGAGGTCACTAGGTAAGTTCAGACTGAAATAGCCGGGTCCTGAGTAATCCCTCTGAACTGTTGTTTTTATTTGGACTTTACAGGCCTTTGTAGGAGAGTTTCTTGTGATCTATCTTAGGGTATGAATGTGCCTGGTAAGAATTTGAGGATCCCTGGCTGCACAGTAGTTCAAGTGTTCAGCTGCTAACCAAAAGGCCAGTGGTTTGAACCCACTACGCTGCTCCTCAAGAGAAAGATGTAGCAGTCTGCTCCCTTGAAGATGTCCAGCCTGGAAAGTGCGGTGGAGCGGTTCTACCCTGTCCTCTAGGGTCGCTGTGAGTTGGAATTGACTCGATGGCAATGAGTTTGGGCTTTGTTTTTTGGCAATGTAGGAAAACGTAGAAGTCACCTTGAATTCTAGTCTTTTGTGTCTTGACTGCCAAGCCTGCTAGGGCCTCTCTGGCAAATGAACTTCATTCTATTTCTGTACCCCAACTGTGTTCCAGAGAACTTTCCAGCCACAATTTGCAGCAAAATGACAGTGCAGGCAAATGTGGTGCATTGCTGTTCCTTGTCATCCAGTGGGTCCTGGCTCACAGTAGGTAACTTCAGGTATGTCAAAGTAGGATTGCACTCCAAAGGGTTTTCAATGTCATGTGACCTTTGGGAGACTGATTTTGCCAAGGCCCATGTGCTGAGGTGCCTCTGACAGCCAACCTTTGGCTAGCAGTTTAGCGCTTA
>NW_022111372.1:49081499-49097921 GCF_000313985.2 Echinops telfairi
GGCTGTCTCCTGGGCGAAGTTTCTCAGGCGACCTGCCGCGAGGGCTGGGGGGCTGGAGTGACAGGCCCCAGGGGTCCGGTTGTCCCCCA
Source organism: Echinops telfairi (assembly GCF_000313985.2). Lineage (NCBI taxonomy): Eukaryota > Metazoa > Chordata > Mammalia > Afrosoricida > Tenrecidae > Echinops > Echinops telfairi. Next base: position 49,081,589 of record NW_022111372.1, read on the forward strand.
GCGCCAGCCACAAGGTAGCCCCTGGTCGCCTCTGTGCTTCCGGGCAGGGGCGGTGGGGGCATCTCAGACCCACTTCAAGATTGCATTCTTGGGTGGGCGGCGGCCTCGCGAAGAGGCAGCGAGACGTGCCATGGGGGCCGGGGGGAGGTGAGGAGGCGCAGGAGATCGTAGAGAGACCGTGGTCTGGGGGCGCGTCTCCCCTGGGAATGCCCCCCAACCAGGCCCGGCGCAGGCCGCTTGGTCTGAGCCAGAATAGCGAAGGGGCTTCTGCAGGAGTGTGAGGACGCCTGCCGGCCCGTCACCAGCTGCAGCCACTCTTCCCATCAGGGACGGAGCCAGCCGATCGATCGCCTCGGGGGAGGGAAGCCTCGACAGGCCGAGGCCCAGAGACCTGGGAGGACTCTTGCCAGCCGACTTCTTGCATTACCACCTCCCCAAGAAAGTCTGCTTTTGGAGCAGCCTTCCCCCCCGCCCCCCACCCCCTCCGCTGGCGTACCCGGTGGTGCAGCGGCTCCCAGAGGGATGCTAATGTGTGAGGCTGCTACTGAGGGTGGCTGCGGGGAGTCTGCAAAGAAATGCTCCTTTGGGTCCTTCAAGCCCTCACCCATCTTGCTCATCTCAGCCTCCACTTTGTGTGCAGTTGCCACCCTCTGTATGGTACTGGGAGAGCAGTGAGCTGGGGGCCGATGCTGGGGGTGGGGCGGGACAAAGGTTCCCCAGACATCCTGGTGATGGCCTCATGTGTCAGAGCCATGGAGCACTTCCTGAAGAAAGTGGCTTCCCAAGGTCCCAAGCTTAGTGCCCTCTTGGGCATCTTTGATTTAAAGCCGAGGAAGAGCAGGCCTCTTACCAAGAATTCCCATGAAATCTGTACTGAGCCATAGAGGATGCCTGGTTTGTAGTGGTTATGCACTGGGCTGTGATGCGGAAGGTCAGCAGTGGCTCTATAGGAGAAAGACAGGCCTTTCCACCTTCTTAGAGAATTAGAGCCTTGGAAACTCACTGAGACAGTTCTGTGACTCCATGGCAGTGAGCTTGAGGACCGTGCTGAGCTGTCTGTGGTCCTTATTCATGTATTGAGCTGTGTAGCCATTGTTGCGTTAATTTGGAGTCTTCAGGGGGCTTGAGAGAAGACTCCATACCACGTCTCTTTGCTCACGTCTCCTATTCCTGGTCACTTTAAGTGGTAGTCCCTAGGGTGGAGCAGGTAGTTAACCAGCTTGGCTGTTAACCAAGGCGCCATGCGAGAAAAGCCTGGCAATCCACTTCTGAAAAATTAGCCATGGACAATCCCAGGGAGCATAGTTCCATTCTGACACACACGGATAGCCACGAGTTGGCGTTGATGCAGTAGCAACTGCTTTTAAACTTAAGCCAGCATCACATAGCTTCTAGTGTCCAGGGGAAATTGCTGTTTCATGAAATGATTTCCTGTCCCCTTGTAATTGCCTATCAAACAAACAAACAAAAAGTCATGCCATTGAGTCAAATGTGACTCATAGGGATCTTGCAGGGAGGGCAGAATGCTCCCCTTTGGAGTTTCTGAGACTTTAAATCTCTTCTTTCTCCCGAGGAGTGGCTGGTGGGTCTGAACTGCTGGCCTGTGGTTGGTGGCTCCAGACGTAGCTCACCACGCCACGAGGGGTCCTAGAAATGCCTTCAGAGTTCAGAATCCTCTCCTAAGCCTAGCTGTCAACTTATGATGATAGTTTCATGATCACCACTCAATATCTTTTGGCAGTTCCCTACCGACCAGGGTGTTGAATTGATTTATGGAGGGGAAGTAAAGTTTCCACCCATCGGTGTGAGAATGGTGGCTATTCTTTTCTACTAGGAAGCCTTACTCTTACTCTTAGTACTACTGAAGCCGCAGGCCTGAGAGAGTAAATAAGAAATCCTGGTAAAACCTTTTGCAAGGAGCTTTCACAGGGTGTCCATGTTAATGGGGAAGGGGCCTGGGAAGGCAGCGCTAGTGGGAGCTGTTGATACTCCAGCCCGGAACTGCAGCGGGAGAGCGTTTCAATTGCGTCATCACCCTCGGTCCTGCAGTTTTGAGGTTGACTTAGGCAGACCATCGTGCTTCCGCAGCGTATTACTGAACAGAGTTCGCTCCTAGAAAGGCAAAAGAAGAATTCAGAGTCCTAGCATTTCCACCTGGGATGGCATTAGCACAGGACACATCAGTCTATTCTAGGTAGTATGGTATGGTGGGCATTTGACGGGGGTGGAGCTTATGGTTGCTGGGTGGCTGTGCTCAGGACACATCTCTCTCCCAGAGCCGTGATTGGTTCCTGCTACTCTCTGTTTTCTACCACTCCCCTTGCCCGCCCTACAAAGCAAACAAAGAAACAAACTCACTGTCATGGAGTTGATGTCGGCTCATAGCCACCCCATAGGATAGAGTAGAACAGCCACTGCGGGGATCCAAGACTGTGACTCCACAGGAGTAGAAAGAAAGCCTCGTCTTGCTCCCGAGAAGCAGCCGGTGATTTTGAACTGCTGACCTCACAGCAACCCAATGGGTATCCACTATGCCACCAGGGCTCATGGATGGGTGGGAAACTTACACAGCTTGGCTGGTGACGCTGAGAGTCCCTGGCTGAGTGAGGCCATCTCAAACCCAACACCACACTGACTGCACCAGCAGGGCTGCTCTCCCAAACTCCCTGTCATTGGGGCCACACTGACTGGAACCACCCTAGAGCACAGAGCAGACCGCCCTTGTAGGTTTTGGATAAATCCTCGTGGGAATAGAAAACCTCGTCTTTCTCCCATGGAGCGGCTGGTAGTTGTGAACTAACCTTGAGGTTAGTAGCCCAATGGGTAGCACATTACGCTGCCAAGACTCTCCAGGGGAATGTGCCAGGCCCCCAATGCAAACCTGGTACTTGACTTCAAATAGATGTATGATCTTTTTTCCACCATTAGATATGAGAACAAATGAATATTGAGTAGAAAATCTGTTAGGGAATATTTATATTCAAAAGATAAGTTTTTCAGATCCGTTTTCCATGAGACTTTGACTACAGCATACTGAAGTCTCTGTGTCTGCGAGGGGGTCACAGCTTGTCTTTTTTACCAACAAACTTCTTTTCAGAGCATCAGAGGCAGAATCCATGCCCAAATTAAAGAACAGAAATCCTTGCCAACCACACACAATTTTAATTTCAGAGAAATTAGAAAGGAAAAAAAGTCTATAAAAGCCACTGTTAATCGGAGACCCACTCTCTTTGTTCCCTTGGGAAAAGAGCCGTGAAATAACTCTTCTGGCACTGGCTGATGTCCCTGATAGTGTGGATCCTGAAGCTACAGAAAAAGGACTAGTCATTCATTTATGATTACTAAAGGCCCTGGTGATTATTAAAGACCCTTCCCAGGGTACAAAGTAGAAGATAATGGTCTTCAGAATATAAAAACACGGTTTTATGAGCATGAGTCATTGCGGACATACCTTCAGTGCATTCTGAAAAGATAAATACAAACAAGCATTTGATGTTTTGCCTTTAATAGGTTGTCGAAGCAATCTACGCTGACCCTGCAAAGTAGCTTTATCTGTAGATACAATATTATGAAAGCTTACATTTAGAGTGCATCGCTTTCATACTGCCATAGAAAATGTAAGACAAGGATGAAAGGAATGTTTAATTGTATTTAGAGGAGGCCATTTCCAGCTAACAACGAATTTATTGTTGGCCCTTGAATTTCCATTGTCCAGACCAATCAGTTTGAAAATAAGAAAAGCCCAGGGACTCAAGGTAAAATCCCAGCATTCCTTTCCTGCAGGAAGCCTGGTGGCAGAGTGGTTTAGGAGTTAGGCTGCTGATAGCAAGATCAGCAGTTCGGAGCTACCAGCTGCTCGGTGGAAAAAAGATGAGGCTTTCTTGACCTATAGATTTACAGCCTCAGAAACCCATAGGGCCAGTTCTCCTATAAGGCTGCCGTGAGTCAGAATTGACTCAATGACAGTGAGTTTGTTTTTTGAGTTTTCCTTCCCTACTATCACATGTACGTGTGTGTGTGATGTATATGTTAAATTACAGAATAACTCAGAATCAAAGTCACTTTTCAACCCCTCAGGTCAGGCTGTCACTTGTCACGAATGTTGTATTTTGTACCTTTAATAAAGATGCCTATTTCTGAGTCCCCTGGCACAACGGGGATGGAGTATAAATCCCAGCCCCATTTGTTGCCTTGGCATTTGCTGGCTCCCCAACCAAAAAGGAATACTTCTTTCCGGTGGCTTCCTGGCACTCACACTTTCCCTCCCTCCTCTTCTACTTTCTTTCATTTTCTGGCGGCAGTTTGGCAAGGCTTTATAATAATAGCAACATGTTTAGAGGGAGCCAACTGTCGGGGTGTTTGTGTTAGGCTGGGTTGACTAGAGAAACAAATCCGGAGACACTCATATATGTATAAGAGAAGGCTTTAGATCAAGAAGTAATAATATATGGAGAAAGCATTCCATCCCAGTTCAACTTCAGTCCATGAGTCCGATACTAGTCCATCTGTCCCTCTGCAGACACGCAGTCACATGCAGTGATGCCGCCTACAGGCCAGTGGGTGCAAAGACGTGTGGATTCAGGGTGGGTGGAAACTTGGCAGGGCTCCAGCAGCTCTCTGAGTGGCTTGCAAATATGAAGGTCAAGGCAGAGAGAGAGAGAGAGAGACTGGTCTCCAGGGAGCTATATATCTCAGTCCCACTTCCAAGGGAGGTCATCAGGCTGCAACCTGATTGACAAGCTAAACTTCACCCAGATCTCCGTAGAGGTGCCACGTTGGCACCAAAAAGCAAACTATCATGGTATTCCGTTCACAAACAGGTTGAAAGGATGGCATTTGAACTTCCACACTCTGACTTGGAGAATTTGAGGCATGGCTCCTGAAGCTGAGGAAACCACAGACTTTGAATGACATGCTATGATACGGAGGGCCCGAATAGGCTAGATGAAGCAGGACGTTGCCCGTCAGAAGAGAATTTAAGACCCAGCTATGAAATGTCAGCTCTGTGCGCCTCAACTCCCTTTTCTGCAACAGGGGGCATCATAGCGACCTTGTAAGGTGTAGTGATTAGCAAATAGGATCATGGAGAGTTGAAGGGTGTAGTCATTGGATTGTCTTGCACAACAAGAGAAGTCAGGATGCCAGCAGATCCCGGACAAGTTCTGTACATTAGCCACAGCTGGGTACTGGTCAGCATCTCTCATGGTCCAGATCTTTCCTCTTGAAAAGTGGCTGCTGTAGCTCCCACTATACAAGGGGGAGTCAAGAGTATGGGGACAAAATCAACACCTCATGAAACCAAATGTCAAAAGGTACAGCTGTTGTTTCTCTACATATCCTCCAGCTAGGCTGATGAACATCCGAAGACGGGGTTTCTGTCTTTCGAACCCTTCCCTGAAGAATCCTGTGCTTTTTAATTTACACCACATCCAAAGGATGTTCGGTATGCCCAAGGACCCAAAGTGTGTCCTTTTTCAAGGTTCTTTGACTGTGGGAGATGAAAAAAATGTTCGAAGACCTTCTTTTGGAAAGGGATTTTTCTGTGTTTTATTTTATTGCGCCTGCTGTATTTTTCTTTTTTTCTCTTCGTAGCATTCCCTTCTATGAAATCCAGGATGGGGAAGCCTATTGAGTCAGCAAGTGTATCAACAGCTCCTTGGGGTGCCGACAGGGGAGATGAGGAGGAGAGGGCATGCTCGTAGCAATGTCTCACCACTGGCTGTTACCATGGTTGCACTAGTCTTTGATGCGTTTGAACCATTGATTTCTGTGCTATGTGAATTCTCTGTCACAAAATGATTTTTTAAAGAGAAAATAAATGTGACTAGGCAACATCTATGTTGCAGGGTGAATGGGATAGCATTTCCCAATGAAATCGTGGTGGGATAGCCCTTGCCACCCTGGGAAAATGAGTAGGTGCATTATCTATGGGGAAAAAATTCCTCAAAGTAAATTTCTGCCCTTTTCCAGTTTTCGTAAAACTTCTTTGTAACAAGCCCCCATGAGCATCCTGTGTCTTTTCCCAAAGTCTATCAATATCACCCCCTCGGACTCCCCCAAAACAATGGCCGTAAGAGTCTGAGGTGAAATTCTCTGCCTTGAATCCAACTGGCCCAGCGGGTCCCTTCCAAGCCCACTGCTTTGATGGGCTTTCTCTTTCTGAAGTCATTTTAATGCAGCTAAGTCAAGGGTGTGACTGAGAACTTGGCTGTAGCCATCCACCGGTCACAGAGACGGGTTAGACATATTTTGTTTTGGGGAAAAAGAAAACCAAACCTGTTCATGTTTGAATTGGAACCCTAGTTCCAGTATGACTTACTTTCTTACATCATCCCGGAAGAGTCACCGCGGTAGAAGGGGAGTCCTGGGCTGCTAACCGCAAGGTCAGCAGTTTGATCCCATCAGCCGCTCCGTGGGAGAAAGGTGAGGCTTTCTACTCCTGAAACAGTTACAGTCTTGTGAAGCCTACAAAGGCAGTTCTCTTCTGTCCTGCAGGGTTGCTGTGAGTTGGAATTGACTCGATGGCAATGAGAGAGAGAGAGAGAGAGAGAGAGAGAGGTGAAAGGGGTAGGAGAAAGAATGAGAGACTAAATTTTTTCTTATAGCAAAAGTATATAGAACATGAAACCCCACCCCCGATTGTAAGTGTGTCATTCTGTGACATTATTTAGATTCATCATGTCATGTAGCCATGTTTAAATCATGTGGGAAAACTTTTCCATCACCCTCAGCAAACTTCCTTCATACCCAGCCGGGATCACCATTCGGCTGGCCTGCCAGTGGCAAAGGAATGGGGTTGTCCCACTAGGCTTTGGCAAACCTTGACGCATCCCCTGAGGCTGGGCACCTTGCCACTGGAACAAAATGGAAGCTTTGTTAAGAGGGAAGACTGGGATTGGCTGTTGGGGAGAAATCGACAGTGTCTGCCAGGTGCCAGAGATGCTGACTGAGGCTCTCCCAGGGGAGGATGGGAGAATCTGCCCCTGGCCTGCCTCCCTTTTCATCATGAGACCATCTTCCCCCTCCAGGGTTTCCCCAGCTCTGAACGCAGGGAAGGCCAGGGACCCGTGAAGCTTCCTCTCCCTCTCGCTGGTGTTCCGTGCTCTGACTTGGCCTCCAGCCAAAGACTAAGAAAAGGTTGATGGGTTGAGTGTTGGATGGAATCCCACTCGTGGCCCTGGATGCCATTCTGATCCTAAGGTGATGGACTGGCATGGCCAGTAGTGGGGCTGGTACTCAGGGCACCGCTCTCCCACTTTCTGCCACATCACAGCACCCCCAGGGAACTATGACGATTTTAGAAACCTTAACAACCTCCTCATTGTGAATTAGGTCCGTGTCAGACATCAGTTGGAACAATGACCGTGGGACATCATTGTTGCATTAAGTGAAGGAGGCTTCTCAGACTAAAGGCAACTGGCCAAACTGCTTGAAGGCGTAATGGGCTCAATGTGTATGGAAACGATGCATCCTTGTGCCTGGACAGCTTTCGAGATTCCCCTGTCACCAGCCGCCAGACCCTGGGGGGCGTAAGGCTTATGCATTGGGCTGCTAGCATGAAGGGAAGCAGTTTGGAATCACCGTGGCTCCGTGGGAGAAAGACAAGGCTTTCGACTCCTCTAAAGGGTTACAGTCTCTGAAACCCACCAGGGTAGTTCTATCCTGTCCTACAGGGTCCTGGGAGTCTGCTCCGTGACAGCGAGTTTGTTTGATGTCATCACGCCTTTCCCCCCACCCAGCACCCACCGCCCTCTGCCGTAGTCCCCTTGGCTTTATCCGTCACCCCCCCCACCCAGCAGCCACCGCCCTCTGCCATAAATCCCCTTGGCTTTACCCGTCACCGTAGTTTACTGCTGTGGTCTCCAAACCTGCTGTGTCTTCTCGTGTTTCCACTAAGCTACCATCCTTTCCAGACCATGTGCACTTAAAATCGGGGACCCCTTTTACCTTCACTGAGCATCAGCTCATAGTGTCAGACGGAATCAACACCTTTGGGTTCTTGCACCTTCATATAGCAATGTGACAGGCCCCCAAGAAGTCCCCATTTTCTGTTTCTTTGTATTGTCTTCCTATTCTTCAAGGATGGCCCTGCCTTTCCATGTAGTGGCCAGGTGGCTGTCATGGCTGCAGGTCCACTTCTTCATAGATCTCTTTCTTTGGTGCCCCAGCGAAAGCCCCTGGATTCACTCTGATGTGCCAATCACTCTATCAGTGGAGTGGACGACTCTGATTGGCCAGGCTCTGGTGTGCACCCACATGTGTAGGTGTACATGCATGTGAACTCAGGGTCAAATGGGCCAAGAGTAGAGGGGGGTTCCCGAGAGGCCAATGTTGAGGAAGGGCTGTAATTAAAGGACAAGGGAGAGGATATAGGGCTGATCAAACCAGTAGGTGACCAAAGAATAATGGGAGGGAGGCTTGGGCAACAAACTGGAGCCAAGTTTGAAGAAATTCTCTCTTGATGCTTGAAACAAAGATCAAGAATTTTGGATACAGTTCGTAACTATATATCAGTACGTTTGAGCTTGTCTGTGATTGGACGTTGAATAAGGACGACCAGAGGGACATGGGTGCATTGGCATGGCGGAAGCACCGCGGACTGCCAGAAGGACAAACAGGTCTGTCTTGGAAGAAGTACAGCCAGAATGCTCCTTAGAAACAAGGCTGGAGGGACTTTGGCTCGCGCACTTTAGACAAGTTATCAGGAGAAGCTAGTCCCTGGAAACCAGCATCATGCTTGGGCAGTGGCAGCCCAGTGAAATGGAGGAAGACCCTCGATGAGATGGACTGTCCAGTGGCTGCAGCCATGGGCTCAGACCGCACAGTTGTGAGGACGGCGCAGGACCAGGCAGGGATTTGTTCTGATCTTCTATGAGCCGGGACCAACTTGCTGGCACCCGAGGATACTGTTGACATCTGTCTTTCTCTCTACTGGCTTGTAATGTGCTTCGAACATGTGAGCTTTGCAAGTTATAGATGACGATCATAGATTAAGTTAAAATCATAGCAATGCCCCCACAGCCACCGCACGAAATGCGTAAGGCAGGGGTGATTGTCCCTGTTTTTAAAGAGGGAGAAGTCACACTTGTCAGGAAATGACCTGCTGGGGCACACGGGGCCAGGCTTGCGTCCCTTGGGATGTGCTGGATGCCTTGGAAGAGGGAGCTAGAACTGGCACGACCAGCACACCTTTGTATGAATGTCATGCTCATCCTTGGGTGCTGTGGATGTGTTCCAGGTCAGAGCCACCTACTCCGGGACCCACGTCCCTCTTTCTCCACCTCTTTCTCATGAGGAAGGGAGCCCCACTCTTCCTTCTGGCCTATGTGTGGCGCCCCAGAGGCAGTGAGATGCATGTGGCTGGGAAGTCGCCCCAGTCTCCTCTTGTGTCTTACGTTACGGTGGCGCCTTAAGTTCTGAACTTGGAATAAGAAAAATCCTCACTGGGAGGAAACGCCCAGGCTGATCGTGCAGTCACTCCGGACCTCCGTTTGCTTACTGTGAGGCGGAGCGCAGAACGCAGTTCAGGGCTGTCAGGAGCGCTGAGCGTGAGCTCAGCCTGGACCCCACAGAAGAGGGCTGACCTGGTCTTCCCCACGGATGCCGCATGCGTCTCCCCTTTCGCTCCATAATGCTTACTCCCTCCGCTAGCTGCTGATGGGTGGAGGTTAGCTTGAAGCGCCTGCCAGGGAAGTTCGTCCCAGTGTTAGGAACCTGCTTGCTGCCAGCTTCGCTGTCCTTCTTTCCCCTTTCTCCCCACCTTCCCTCCACCCTCCCTGCATCGCACTCTCACTGCTGGTCCTGAGGGGTTCATCCTCCTGGATTCCCTGTGTTTCCAGCTCTCGTTGTACCAGTGTCCATGCTCTGATCTAGCCAGATTTGTAAGGTAGAATTGGGATCATGATTATGGAGGGGAGGAAGCATTTAAGAACTAGAGGAAAGTTGTATGTTTCAAGGTTGCTACACTGCACCCGCACCGGCTCATTTCCTCCCTACGACCCTTCTGTAAAGGGATGTCCAGTTGCCTACAGATGGGCTTTGCGTCCCCAATCTTCACGCCCCTTCATTCATAGTGATATGATTTTTTGATCTTTGATGCCTGATACCTGATCCCATCGACACCTCGTAATCACACAGGCTGCTGTGCTTCTTCCATGTGGGCTTTGTTGCTTCTCAGCTAGATGGCTGCTTGTTTATCTTCATGCCTTTAAGACCCCAGACGCTATATCTTTTGATAGCCCGGCACCATCAGATTTCTTATGCACCCGCTTTGTCTCCAGCGATCATGCCAGGAAGGTGAGCATCATGGAATGCCAGTTTATTAGAACAAAGTGTTCTTGCATTGAGGGAGGGAGTACTTGAGTGGTGGCCTGATGTCCATCTGCTACCTTAATACTAAACCTATAAATATATGCACATAGATCTATTTCCCCATCCTCGTATATAAATATATTTACATATGTACATGCCTGTATTTAGACCTTTATAAATGCCCTTTGCCTCCTAGTTCTTTCCTCTATTTCCTTTAACTTTCCTCTTGTCCCACTATCATGTTCAGGCTTCATTTGGGTTTCAGTAATTCGTCTCGGTTACATTGCTCTTGGTCACACCCTCCCAGGCCTCCCACACACCCCCTCTCCACAGATTTAAGACTTGACCCATCTTTTATGTAGGCCAGCATTCCCATAACTTTGTTCCAAAGCTTCAATGATTTGAGAAGATTTCCACTTGAGTTTTGTTAAAACTTTGAGATTAGCTCTGACAAATTTGTTTTTCCATGGCACCAAAAGTATCTGTTTGACTTTAAGGCACCCCAGTGAGGCGGAGACAAATGTATGACTGAGAGAACTTGCCCGCAGCCTTCCCCATATCACCAAGACACCTTTAAACACGTGGTTTGGAATAAATCCGTCCGTGTACGAATGCACTGGAACCCTGATAGAAATACTTTTGGCTTACCCTCATGCACGCGTGTGCACGTGTGTAGAGAATAAAACTTTATCTGAACGGTGTTTAGGTGAACAGTTCAGTGGGACCAGTTATACCCGCCATGTGGGACAACCGTCCTCACAAGTTCCAAAATGTTTTCCTGATTCCAAAGCGAAACTTTGAACCCCTCCAGCACGAACTCCTCCGTCTTCACTCTCCTCAGTCCCTGGTACCCGCTCACCGGCGTCCTGCCTCTGTGTTTCCCTATGAGAGAGATGCAGTTCAGTAGAATCATAGCAATAGTCGTCCCTTTGGCGCCTGGCTGATTTCACTCGCCTCGGTGCTTTCAAGATTCCCCCAGACCTTCCCTCCTTTCAGTGGCTGAGCAGTAAGTCCATCGACACCTGTAGTGTCCCAGCTTGCTTATCTGTCCATCTCCCGATGGCCGGTGAGACCATTTCCCACCGTGGCTTTTATGGAGAGTGCGGCAGTGAACACTGATCAGTCCACGTATCTATTGACGTCCCTGCTTTCACCCTGTGGCATAGCAGGTTAGGAATGGAACTGATGAGTCTTATGGTAATCCCTCCTCTTTGTGATAACCGAGATGTATGTTAACAGGATCAGATCACCCCGAATCCCGCTGTTTTCCATGTTACATAATCCTGTCCAGCCCTTGATCTTACACAAATTTGCACCTAACCCAACTTTAGCCGTAAGCTGTGCACTCTTCATACTTGAACCTTAGACCAAGAACACGTTTCTGTTTCCGGAGCCAGTAAGGCTGGGTGACCCTCTGACACTATTGCCCTGAGATGATCTTTAAAGCACGAGTAGCCCTGAAGTCTCCTTTAAATAAACCAACAGTTTTTCTTAACTAGTATAAACTTTCTCGTTGCCATTGGGTCAGTGCTGACCCACAGCGACCCCTGTGGGTTTCCAAGACTGTACTTGTTGGTGGGAGTAGAAAGCCCAGTGTTTCTCCCTTCTTCACTGGCATAGAATCGTCTTAAAGAACTATCGGCATGGGATCAAATTGATCATTGGCAACGGCAACTCCGAAGGTGAGATCGGAAATTTAGAGAGCCGTGAGTTTATGTAAGTCAGGGAGGAACAACTTAGAGAAGGGGGCTGCGAACAGTTGCACAAGGAGAGGAATGGGTTTACTGTCATCGAACTGGACATGTAGAAATGGTTGACTTGGCAAATGTCCTGCTTCCGTGTTCTCCATTGCAAAAAATAAGATACTTAAAAAGATAAGCAAAGAAAATCTCTTATTAATGTAACTCCAGTCTAAACGCAAGAAAAACATCAGATAAATCCCAAAGGAAGGACAGTCTACAAAACACCTATACCCAACACTCTTCAAACTGTCGCTGTGACCCAGACACGAAGCCTGAGAAGCTGTCCCAGCTCGCAGAAGCGAGTGGAATGTGGTATGCTAGATGATTTCCTGGGCAAAAAGAAGAAGGGAAAAAAAGGCGTTATGTAAAAACTCAGGAAATTGGAATGAAGTGTGGATATGAATGAATAATAATGTGTCGATATTGGTTTGTTAGTTACACTAATGTAAGATGTTGATAATAGGAGAAATTAGATGTGGAGTATATATGAACTCTCTGGACTAGCTCTACAATTTTTTTCTGTAAACCTCCAACTGTTCTAAAAAACAAAACAAAACAATGTTTAGTTATTAAAAATGACCAATGTATGAACCCCTGTGAGTTAATGACGGCACTGAAGGCAAAGACTATTGTTCCCCACTTTGCTGTATGTGCAGTCTTTAAACTAAGTGGAACGTCGCCGAATGTTTCCCTGGAGTCCCTGGGTGGTGCAGACACACGTGGCTGCTGACCAAGTGTCGGTGCCTGGAGCTCATCGAGAGAGGAAAGGGCAGGTGATCAACCTGCCATCAAAACCCGGAGGAGCCCAGTTCTCCTCCGACATTCCTCGATGGCCAGGAGTCAGTCGCCTCAGTGGGACTTAGTGTACTGAGTGAGGATTCCATCATGAGAATCTTCACCCCACTATTCAACAGGGCATTTAGGGCTCCTCCGCGCTTGCATTTGAGTGGCATAATGGTGCAGTGGGTGGCCACGTGGGTAAAGTTTCCAACGCTGTGACTCTTTAGAGTGTTCGTCTTTCGATTAGGGAATGGGAATGGCATTAGGACTTCGGTCTTCTGTTCAAAGTTTAAAAACAGCCAATTGTGTGAACTACGCATTTCTTTCCTGGAATCCAAATTCTTGCTCTGTTTCCCTGTTGTCCAATAGCACAACCGATGGTTTCAAGTTGTACAGAAGGACAATGTGGATTAAAAATATCTTTTCATGGACTTTAACCATTTCTTCCCACTTTTGTGGCCATTGGACAGGAACAAAAAGTTGATATTAAGGAAAGTATTAAAAGTAAGATCTGGAATACATACAATGGAATCTTATTCCACCATCAAGAGAAATGTAGTCCCCAGGTATGCCACAACATGGGCCAACCCTGAAAGCATTGTGTTAAGGCAAAGAAATCAGACACAAAAGGACAAATAGTGTGTGAGTCCACTTCTATAAAATATAGATAGTCTATAAAATATAATCTAGGTCTACGAAGAACTGAAAGTGGTTATCAGACCCCGAGAGGAGGGCGGAATGGGGAGTTAGGGCTGAAGGAGCACTGAGTTTGTTCAGGACAATGAAAGACTTAGACACGGGTAGTGGATGTGGTTACATGACATGGTGAATATAATTAACGTTACTGAATCACACACTTCGCTGTGATTACAATGGCACATTTTTTAGTTGGGCCTATTTCCCTGTAAGAACAACACCCAAGCAATATGGAGAAACTAAGAATTTCATCTCTCAAGTTGGTTCATTTGTTGGTTTGTGCCAGAAGCCTTTCTGGGGGGCAGCAGTGCCAGGCCCAGCTCTTGGTCCTTGGCTGTAACTTCTAATTAAGTGCGTGAATGTAACTTAGGAAAGTTCTCTGGAGGCCACACACGACCTCCAGCTCCTTCCCTTTTCGATTTTCTCCATGTGTAGGAGCAGGATTAATCTTTAATTGCTGACACAGGCACTCAGAAAACATCCCTTCATCGTGCCCGGGAACATATTTCCAGACCCAGCACGAACCATTGGGAGAAAGACAGTAAGTGTGCAGATGCGGTTTTAAAGACAGTCACGCCAGTGTGCTCCCAGAGGCCACAGGGCAGGACAGCTGAGTGGTGCCCTGGTGCCCACGTTGAGCGGCAGCGTCAGATGTACAGCCTCCCCATCCCCTGCCCCCCACTAGGGCTCCACCCTTCCAGAGAGGGGCAATACTTGGCCCCTAGTGGCAGCCTGCACGTCAACGTGGGTAGTCTAACTTCTAAACCAGTGCCCATTCCAAAGTCACACAGCAGAGTCCATGGCAGTGTGACTTGACCTTTGAGTGGCCGCCTTGCTGCCCGTCTGGAAGACCTCAGGAGGTGAGGGGTGCGCAGGGTGGCGGGAACGCCTCTAGGCTTCTTGTCCAACGTTGGGTTGTTCTTATCAGCTGCCGTCCACGGTCCCAACTCAGGGTGATTCCGTGCACCAAATGCTCTTGGGTCCTTCAGCATCCCCCACCCTCGGTGTCAGACTGGACTCTTGTGCCCTGTTGGGTTTTCATTGGCTGCAGTTGCACAACAGATCACCAGGCTTTCCTTCCTGGTCTGCTGCAGTCTGAAAACTCTGTTGCAGACAGTGCAGTTCAGCATCCCAGCAGGCAAACCTCCCCTGGCAGATGGCGGTGGATGCAGATGAGGCTCACCGGTCGGGATGCAAGCCCGCTTGCACTCCTGATCGGTGAGACTGCCACCACTGAGCCACCACTGCCCTCTGTAGCTCTGGGTAAAAGACTACTGCGCTGATTTTCGGTTTGCCCATCTGTTAAATGTGATCATGATACCCAGTTTCACAGGGTTTCTGTGGGGATAAAATACATAGATTTGAACAAAGCACCAGCACATAATCAAACAAACCAACTCACTGTCATAACGTTAATTGCAACTCATAGTGACCCCAAAGGACAGGGTAGACCTGCCCCCGTCAGCCCCGTCTTTCACCCCAAGGAGCAAGCAGCTGGTGGTTTCAAACTGCTGACCTTTATGATCACAGCCCAATGTGGAACCACTACGCCATCAAGGCCCACCATCTCTACTTTGGATGTTTTCTTTCATTGATTTTAGAAGGAAGGTATGTATGTGCTGGCTCCTTGGAAAGGAGGCTCGATGGCTGCATGGCGGAGAGAGTGGTCTTTCGACACTGGGGTTCGACCATCATCCCACGGCCTGCAAAAGGGAGCCGGGTGTCCTCACACACATCCAGGCTCAGCCAATGAACAGAGGACTATCTATGCCTTGGCTGTTGGGAGAAAATCAACGGCAGCATAAACTTCATAACTTCCTTGTTCCAGTCTCTCGTTTGAGCACAGTGAGATTTTCCATTAATTTAAACCCTTTCAGAGTTATGAGCAAGATAGAAATCAAATTATTCATTAAAACAATTATACAGATGTGTTATTGTGACACAGCACCCAAACACCTAATCAACTTGCTCTCGTTAAAGGAGAGCGCCTGTTCTTGTGCTTATGCAATGTGGCACAAACACTCCCGCGTGGTTAACCCAGTGAAGTAGAGGCTGTGCACACATCTGCTTCGATTCAGATTCACGTTGGTAGATGAGAAAGTCGTTATATTCCTGGTGTCGCCGCACAATCGGAACGCAGAAGAAAGTGCTTTCAGATGCAGCGTCAACTTCCGAAACGGAGCTGACTTCCAGCTCTGAGTTGTGGAGCCAATCACAGAGCAATTAGAGTGCCGCTGGTGCTTTATCAAGGACCACTGGAGTCCAAGCTGCTCTGGAGTGGGTGCCCAGGGACCATGAGCACAGAAGAACAGGGCCTGTCCATTGATTTGGAGGTGGGGGGCGGGGGGCAACATGCTCAGTTGCTAAAGGAAAGGTTGGGGTGTTGAGTCCCCCCAGAGGTGTGTTATCAGAAAGACCCGGTGACATACTTAAAGAACACAAAGCAGGCATGGAAACCTCAGCCTTTGCTTTTAGACCTTGGTGCTGGTCAAGTTTGAATAGCACTGGGGCTAGAGTGTGGGAGCCCCTGGAATGGGGGGTGTGGGGGAGTGAAGTAAGCAGGAAGTATGAGAGATTTTATAACGTCCCCACCTAGGACCAGCCTGACCCCACTCCAGTCCCCCTGGAAAGCCCTCGTCCCTGGCCGGCACGGTCCATGCAGTGGACCGTAGGGCTGGAGCCGCGGGTTTTCAGGAGAGCGATTTGGAGCAGCCTTTGAACCAAGCACACTGACCCTGGACAGTCGGACATTTGCAAGCCTCAGCTTCCTATTGGACAGGAACAAAAAGTTGATATTAAGGAAA
>NW_022111372.1:49098910-49100575 GCF_000313985.2 Echinops telfairi
CACACCATCGATCGGACTTGACACACCAGGGACTCCTCCAGCCATTCCCTGGGAACAGGACCCAAAGGGCAGGGGTCAGCTGGGAGCAGGGGAACTTGATGTGAGCATGGAGGCCGGGCTGGGCCTGCAGAGAAGGCTCGGGCTGTGGCGCGCAGCAGGCTTCCAGCAGGCTTCCGGGCCAGGTACACTACTTGAGCTGGCATCAGCCCTTGGGGCCTGAGGGTTTTCATCAACATGTCAAAAGTCCTGGGGGAAACTGTCTACTCCCCTTTCCTCTGTGGCGTGTGGTGAGCCTTAGAAGGCAGGTTCTGTTGCATGTAGAAGGAGATGATGTATGTCTTTTGAAAAATAATGACTGGGGACAGGGATTGAGGCTTATTGAAGAATGTACATTTTTTGTTTGTAGACCCAACCTTTCAAAACATGTGAATGTATTTCAGGACTGAGCAGGGACTCGTAATAGAAACATGTTTGCTGATGTGGTTTGGAAGAGAGTCACCCAACGTGCCAAAGGGAATCGCTGATTCAACCCACATTCCTCCAGGAAAAAAGACGGTGCTTCTGCCAAATGCCGGAGTTAGGCTGCAGATTCTCATTTTACATTTTCACGGTGGCTTTGCCGGAGTTTGGCCTGGCACCAAGGCAGAATCGGAAGGGCGGGTGGTGAGGTGGTGCCTTCAGACTCAGGCCACCTGCCCCACCACCTAGCCAAACCCGTGGAAGCTGTGACCTGTTCTGTCCCAGGTCTTGGTGGGTTTCTTCCTGCACACACTGGTCAGTACTCTGTTTAGTACGGGAAGGGGTGTCCAGACAGATCTGTGTGGATCTTTCTCTATTTGGCGCTTATCTCTCTAGTCCTCTGTCCTTAAATTCTGGCTTCCTTGGCCTCCCTGGGTTCCGGGCTACCCTCTCTCCAAAGTGGAAAGGCTGCCGGGCTCAACCTGTGCTTCTCTCTCCTGCATCACCAGAAGCCTGGGGACTCTGTCCAGGTCCTACGTGCAAGCCGCTGTCGGGCTCACCGTGCTCCTTTTCCGGGTATCAAATCTCACGGTCCTTGAAAACCCAAACTCACTGCCATCGAGTCTTTTCTGATTCATCGCAACTGGCCGGACAAGGCAGAACTGTCCCTGTGAGTTCCTGAGACTGGAAACCTATTTTTCTTTACTATAACATAGTATGCTTATTCCACATTCAACTATCTTCACTATGTATATAAGCTAGTAAATCTTAATTGATTACAATTAACCCTACATGAAATACATACATAATCCTAACCATTAGCATATCCTACCCCACAAACGTCTTCTGTTGCATAGACATTACCTGCGTCATTAGACATAGCATAGCACGATTCGGATGCAGTCCTCTTCAACAAGCATGTCACCATCATTTTCTCTCACTCTTCACCAAGCTCTGAGAAACTAGCAATCCACTTGAGTTATATCCTCCTTCTCAATCTCACCTTTCTCCCACAGAGTGGCTGGCAGTTCTGAACTGCTGACCTTGGGGTTAGCAGCCTAACACTGAACCACTGTGTCACCAGGACTCTTCATTGCTCTTTACGAACTACTACACCACACCTACAAACTACCTAGTACACCCCATCTACAAAACTACCTAGTACACCCCATCTACAAAACTACCTAATACACATCTACAAACTAC
>NW_022111372.1:49102228-49104089 GCF_000313985.2 Echinops telfairi
TCTACAAACTACCTAGTACACCACATCTACAAACTACCTAATACACATCTACAAACTACCTAGTACACCTCATCTACAAACTACCTAGTACACCACACCTACCAACTACCTAGTACACCTCATCTACAAACTACCTAGTACACCACATCTACAAAACTACCTAATACACATCTACAAACTACCTAGTATATAATAGAATCGGTGCATTTGAATTGTGCTGCTGGCAAAGAAGACTGAAAGCTCAATGGCCTGCTGAAAGGACAAACAGCTCGATCTTGGAAGAAGCACAGCCAGACATCCTTAGATGCAAGGATGATGAGACTTCGTCTTAAGTACTTTGGACATGTCAGGAGAGACCAGTCTCTGGAGAAAGGCATCCTGTCTGGTAGAGTGGAGGGCAGAGAAAAGAAGAAGGCCCGAATGGACACAGTGGCTGCAACAATCGAGAGGCTGGTGCAGGACTGGATAGTGTTGTGTTCTGTTGTGTATGGGGTCACTGTGGGTCATAACCAAATCAGTGGTGCCTAACAACAACAACAACACATCTACAAAACTCTCCTGTCCCCGCTCCTAGTGCACAAGTCTAGCAAGAGTGAGGTTATCGGATCAAACCTACTAACCCATCCTTGGGAGTAAGACATGAGGGGCTACTTCCATCAATACCGAAAGTTTGGGGAGCTCTGCACAGAGTCAGAATCAATATACGGGTCAGCATCAATTCAGCGGCTTGGGTTTTTGTGTAAAAACCTCTTGAGTGCAGGTAGACCCTGCACACATCACTCCTGTAATTGGATTACTAATAAGTTGACTTTGAGTTAATTAAAAGGATTTTTTTTTTGGTCTAAGTGGACCTGACTTCATCAGAAGAGTCCTTAGAAGAAAACAAATCCTTCTTGGAGTCAGAAAGATTTGAAATGTGAAAGGGTTTATAAAAGGGGCCACATGGCAAGAACTCTGGGAACCGAGTGCGGGTCTTGGCCAATCACCAGGGACAGAATGGGGACCTCGGGCCTGTCACCACCAGGAATCCTATGAACTTGAAACAGGACTCTGTGCTCCAGAAAGGTGCCTAGCCCAGCTGACACCTGGATCCCAGCTCTCTGTCACACTGAGCAGAGGGCCCAGGGCAGCTATGTTCAAGCTGCTGACCACAGGAATGGTGAGATAATGAATGTGTTGTTTTAAGCTGCCAAGTTTGTGGCAAGTTGCTCTGCTCTGGGAAGCCAGCACTCTTATGGTTGCTTATGACTGAAGAGAACCTGGCCAAATCATGTGTAAGAGTCTGCAAGAGCCCAGGAAGACTAATGTGAGGGTTAGCGTGAAACCACGGGCACATTCCATCGCCTCCCATTTTCAAGAGGACTTTAACATGCCCCTATTGATTGTGTCTTGGTTGTAGGTGGATGGAACTCTGATCAAGGGTTGATAAGTTAATATTTATGTAGTAGGTAAGTTAATAAAATAGATATGAGAAAATATCTGCGAGTCATATCTCTGGTGGGTGCCAGCGAGTTGTTTCTGACTCATAGCAACCCCGGTGCACACCGAACAAAACAGCACCTGTGTCACCCTCCTGTGTCACCCTCACTCTGGTTGCTCTGTTTGAGTCCCTGTTGGCAGCTGCTGTGTCGGTCCATCCTGTTTTCACTGACCATCTCCTGTACCGAGCATGGGGTCATGCTCGAGGGACTGGTCCCTCCTGATAACATGTCCCTGATGCCATCCCACCGCTTGTCTGGCCTTTGGTCCTTGGTGTTCAATACTTTACATCTCCTCTTGAGATGGCCTGTACATTCAAGTGGGATCTATTCAAGGTCATGCTTTGGCTGTCTTGGACTTGCTTTAATTTTTCTCAGCTTCA
>NW_022111372.1:49105576-49114458 GCF_000313985.2 Echinops telfairi
CTCCCGCCTTATGAGAGGGCCACGCCCACAAGGAGGCACCATTGGGCTGTGACCTGATCGACAGGTTGAATACCAAGTTGACATGCAGTTATATACCTACCCCACCCCTCTGCCTTGGATAAATGTTTCCCTCCTAATCTTAACTGATTATTCTAACATGGAAGTGAGGTCAATTCCAGACCTGAAGGATGATGAAGGCCCATAGTCTTGGGATTTTGCCAATCTCTCTCTGACCAATAAACCTGATCTCATTTTTCTCCCTAACCCCCATCTTATTTCACATTATCTTTCTCTTCATCGAAGTTAACCCTGGTCTACCTCTAGCCCGTGACTCCCCTTCCCTCTCCACTTTCCCCATCCCTTGTAACCATCAAAGAATTTTCATTTCGGTGTGGAAACTGTTTCTGGACTTTTTCTAACAGTGGTCTCATACAAGAGTTGCCCTTTGGGGACTAAGTTCACTCAGCACAGTGTCCTCCAGGCTCATCCATGCAACGAGATGTCTCAAATTCATCATTCTTCGTTAACACCGCACAGTGTTCCAGTGTGCATGTGCACAGAGCTTATCCATTCTCCCACTGAGGGGCATTTTTGGTCATTTTGTTGTGGGGTGTGTGTGTGTGTGTGTATGTGTGTGTGTTGTGCTTTTTGGTGCTACTGATTTCTTTGTTTCGCGTGATTTTCTGTACTGAGTTCATTTTGTTTGTAGGCTGTTTTTTCTTTTGCTATTTTCTTCATTGCTGTTGTTTTATTGTTTACTAAATCTTTATGATTTTCTTTTTTGTTTTGATAAGGTTTCTTTATTTTATTTGAGGTTGCCCTGTAATTTATTGCTTTCTTCCCAAATATAAAAGTCTTTCTATCTTGAAATCTACTTGACTTTCTTCTCCTTTTGACAGTTCTGTTAACTATATTATTCGTTCTATTTACTTTGTAAATACAAGTTGTTACAAATTGTTTTCTCTAATTCCCTAATCTTGTAGGTTTGTTTCACTTTGGGTACTAATCTATCTGGGTTTATTTCTGGGTAGTACTGCCTGGTATGTTAATCTAGATTTTTGTGTTGATTCTCTGTCCAAAGAACTCCCTTTAGTATTTCTGGTCATTTTAGCCCATTTAAAAAAAATACAAATTCATTTAGCTAAATGATTTTGTATTAAAATTAACTTAATTTTCTAATATCACTAGTGTTTTTAAGAGACGATTTTGTGGGCATGTCATTCTTGGCAGTTTTTCTGTTGGAGTTTTATATATCTCATCCTATTGCCTTCTTGCAGGAGCTCTGGAGGTGTAGTGGCTACATATTAGCTGCTAACCATAAGGTCAGCAGTTCGAAACCACCAGCCCATTCCTTGAGAGAGAGACTTGGATTTCTATTCCTACAAAGAGTTAGAGCCTGGGAAACTCAGTGGGGCCAGTTTTAGGGTTGATATGAGTCAGATCACCTTGATGGGGTTTTGTTGTTGTTGTTTGTTTGTTGCCATCTTGTATGCCTGCTTTCTGCTAAGAAATCATAGCTTAATTTTATTGGTTTCCCATCTGTAGGTAACTTTTCATCTTTCCTAAGTTTTTCTCAGGACTCTCTCCTCGATTCTGTTTTGGAAAGTTTGATTATGATATAACATTGTGATTGTCTTTAGGGGTCTATCTTGTTTGGGGTTCATTCAGCTTCTTGGATGTGTATCTTCACATCTTTGATGATGTTAGAGAAATTTTCTTCCAAAAACGGACAGTTTTCTCTGTTTTTATTTGTCGGTTTGTTCCTGTTCTGTTATTCCTCTTGATAGTGTCCCACACAACCCTTCGGCTTTCTTTGCGGTCTTTTGTCTTTGTTTAGACTGTTCACTTAGCAGATTGATGTTCATAGATTTGCTTTCCACTCGCTCATTTGGCCTTCCATTCATTCAGTCTTCGTCTCTGCTCTTTCTACTCCCTACTTCTGAAATCTTAGTGTTAATCTTTAAAATTGTTACTTGCTGCTTTTATATAGATTCCAATTTTACATCTACTTTGTCCATTTGTCCTTACAGTGTTTTCCTGAATTCTAAAATATTTTTGTCTTTTAAAAAATTTCTTCCGCAGCTTTCTCAATATTTCTCTCCATCTGTTAAAAATACTTAAATGCTATTCTTTTGAACCTTTTATCAGCTAGTTGTCAGCAAAGGCGTTGGGATAGAAGGGGCTTCATAACTTCGATGACCTTGTATGTGGGTGCCCTCGTGACTGCATGAGCTTTACTTCTGGCCGACGCGTTCTCATGCGCTGGAGTTGGTATCGGTTTCACTTAGTGTCCAGCCGGCTCCCTCCACAGGGTCACTGGCTTTTCCTGTGTCCTGTCTTCTTGGCAGCAATGAGTCTTTGCTTTGGATAGCTGACACCCCTGCTCTGCCGCTCCTAACCACATGCTTACCTTATTTATTAGCTGATCTGTCTCTGGTTGACGCTGTGAGACAAAGTGGAACTCCCCCATAGAATTCCCCAGTCTGAAATATGTATGAGTCCCGAAGTGCAGCCCACACTCAAGTGGAAGAGCTGTCAGCCCCACCCCTGGAGGGGGAAGCATCTGCCTGTGTCATTTAAAATTATTCAGTAAGGAAGATTGATCTCTTTCCTTCTTCATCTATTCAGCCTTTTTTTTTGTATCAATGTGAATTCAGGGATATTTAACTTATTATTTGGCTTATAATCCATGGATATGCTATTTATTTTACTGCTTAAATATTTCCAGCTTTGATGACTGGGAACTCATTCGTTTGTTTCTATGTCTCTTAATATACTTTTATCTTTTAGATTTTAAAAATTTTTAAATAAACTTTATTTTAGAATAATTTTAGGTTTATAGAAATGTACAAAGGTAGTACTGAACGTTTACATAGACACTTTACCTGGTACCCTATTTTAGTATTTGACTATACTGTGGTGCAATTGAGGAGCCCTGGTGGTGTAGTGGGTTACATGGTGAGCTGCTAATGGCAAGGTCAGCAGTTCAAATCCACCAGCTGCTCTATGGGAGAAAGATGAGGCTGATTACTCCCATCATGAGGTACCATCTTGGAAAGTCACAGGGGAAATTCTACTCTACCCTGGAGGGTCACTATGAGTCAGTGGCAGTGGGGTTGGTTTGGTTTTTTTGGTGGTACCGTTGGGAACTCTGGTGATACAGTGGTTTATAAGTTGGACTGCAAACTACAGAGTCAGCAGTTTGACTCCACCAGCCGCTCTGATGGTAAATGATGAGGCTCTGCTCCTGTAAAGATGTACAGCCTCAGAAAATCACAGGAGGCAGCTCGACTCTGTGCCACAGGTTTGCTGGGTCTGTGAGGCCAGGTTGTCTGGAGAAATAAAACCCGTGTGACATTCATATACGTGTAAGAAAGAACTTTATATCAAGGAGGCATCCCAGCTCAGTCCAATTCAAGTCCATGGGTCTGGCGCTAGCTGGGACAGTCTTCAGGCTCCACAGCTGTAGGCTGATGAACCAGAGAGATGGAGCGGATGCAGGGAGATCACAGGCCAGCTGATGGTGGCAGAGTGGTCAGTGGGAACATGGCAGGGCAGCAATGGCTTGGAGGTTGGTGTCCAAGGTCAGCGGCCCTCATGGGGCCGCCCTGGAGGCAGACACAGAGTCCCAGTGAGGAGGCAAGCAGAGGGGAAGAGAGCGGGAAAGTCCCCAGTGTCTCTCTCATCAAAAGGCCACACGTCCCAGGAGGCATCATCATGCTGTCACCTGACTGACAGGTTGGACTCCACCCTCCACTTTCACACGGGTGCCAGTTGACAAAACAATCTGGTCACCACACTTTGAGTTGCCATCAGCTCGGTGGCAGTGAGTTTCGTTTTGGGTTCTGGTGGTGGCATCGTTGTTACGAGTCAATGACCAATGTTGGCACCGTCCCGGGAACTAAACTGCACACTGCAGTAGAGTTTCATTACATTTCCCCGATGCCCTCTTCCTGTCTCAGTGTCTCAGTATCATTTGCCATCATGTCTTCTTCGCTTTCTCTAGGCAATGCTATTTTCTCAGACTCTCCTTGTGTCAGGCGACCAGGATGGCTTTCAGGAGTGTGATTGGAAATTTTATAGAATGTCCCCCCATTGGAATTTGGGGCTGTATTCATGGTTGGACTGGGGTTCTGGGTTTGGGGGCATCTCTAAGGGAAGCAAATAGCATGCTCCACTGCTCAAGAAAGGCTGGGGGTTTGAGCTCCCCGAGATACACCTGGGAAGAAAGGCGTGGGGCTCTATTTCCAAAGCTCCGGCAGTGGACACCCTCTGGAGCGCTCCTCCTCTGACCCCCGTGGGGCCGCCAGGGGCCGGAAGCACCTTGCTGGCCCCTGCTTGTGGGGGTGGTGTGCTTCTTTGGGAAGAAGGCCTCCGATGTAAAATGTCATTTTCCTCAAATTCCACCTGCACATACTATCAGCATGAATTCTCACTGTGGAGGCTGACCCGGTCACCCCGCTGTTGTAGGTTGACCAAGTGGCTCCCTGGGGAAGCTACTCTCCCCCCAGTCTCTGGGCTCTCTTCGGTGGAAGCCAGCCACCTGTGCCGCTCACACGCAGAGAGAACGCCGCTCTTCTTGGAAGAGCGGAGTATCTATGGAAATGATTTCAAAGGTTGCTTCTTACCCAAATATTTATTTCGCTATGTATGTCAGAATGGAAGAGTGGCTCTTTAATTCATTCTTCGGAGTTGTAGCAATACTGGCTTGTTTATTTTGTTGCTAACATTATCCCAACTTGGGCCATTGAGCGCTCTTCCAGGGAAACGTCTGTTTCTTTGGCATCACCCTCCTCGCTCCACTGCTGAGCACCTTCCTTTCTCCGGGCGCATCTTGGATTTGTGCTGTTCCGGGACTAGCAGCAGCCATTGCTCCAATGTGCCCTCGTTCCTTGTGTTGGAGAAGGATGGAGACGAACCCGGTTCTGGGCACGTTACTGTTTCTGGGTCCTCTCTGTGTACCTACTTAGCTAGGCATTTTATGAGGGGGCTTCAAAAAAATCGTGGACATTTTCAACTATCTTTTCATTTCATTTTTCCATAAACTTTTTGAAGCCCCTTTGTAGGAAGGTAAGTCAAAAAGTATTAATAGGAGAGTCCAAGTTCTCACGTGTATGGATTTATTCCAAACAAAGCATATTCAAACGTATCTCGGTGATCCGTGGACGGCAAGTTCTCTCTTGTCTGCGCATGTTCTCACAGAAATACACTTGTCTTAGCCTCCAATCAAAACAGTGGCTTCTGCAGGGATTTACTGGGCCATTTTAATTCATGGCCGAGAGGTCAAATCTGCTACACAACACCTCTTTAGACATCGAGGGCTCAGGTGTGCCTCATCCAAGCCTTCGTATTTCTATCACCTGGCATACATGTGAAATTTGGACAATGAATAAGGAAGACAAAGGAAGAATTGGTGCATTTAAATTACGGTGCTGGCAAAGAATACTGAAAGTACTAGGAACTGCCGTCAGGTAAATTCTGACTCATAATGACTCTTTAGATTAAGATAGGCCTGCCCCCTGTGGGTTTCTGAGACCGTAACTCTTTAAGGGAGTGAGAAGCTTCATCTTTCTCCCATGAAGTGACTAGTGGTTTTGAACTTCTGACCTTGTGGTTAGCAGCCCAACGCATATCCACTACACCACAGGGCATCATAACAAACTACTGATAGCCTTGAGAAGAATGGAAAATCAAGAACACTTCATTGTGATCATGAGGTAACCGTACATGGATCAAGAGGCATGACTAGGGAATACTTCCTTGTTTAAAATCAGGAAAGGTGTGGGTCAGGGTTGTATTCTTTCATCTGTTGTATCCTTAGTCAATCTGTATGTTAGAGAGAATCAGAGAAGCCAGATTATGTGAAGAACAATGTAGCATCAAGCTCGCTTTAACAACCTGTGGTACGCAGATGACACACCTTGCTGAAAGTGAGGAGGACTTGAAGCACTTCCTGATGAAGCTGAAGGATTCCATCCTCCAGTATAGATCACTCCATGTAAACAAAACTAAAATCCTCACAATGAGATCAATCGGTAACATCATAATAAATCGAGAAAATATTAAAGCTGTCAAAGATTCTGTCTGCTTGAATCCACACGAAGGCTCATGGAAGTAGTAGCAAGAGATCAAAAGATGCGTGGCACTGGATAAACCTCTTTAAAGTGTTGAAGGGCAAAGATGTGGTTTTGAGGATGAAGGTATGCCTACCCTAAACCATGGTATTTTCAATTGCCTTGTATGATGTGAGTGTTGGACACCGGTAAGGAAGAGCAAAGAAGAATGTGTGCATTTGAATTCCAGTGCTGGTGATGGGTGCTGGCGACTGGGGGAAGAACCATAGACCATAGACAGCCAAAAGCACAAACAAATCTGTCTTGGAAGAAGTATAGTTAGAACAACGCGTGTCTCACATACTTTGGTCATGCCGTCAGGAGAGACCAGTCCCTTGAGAAGGACAAACAACTTACACACGTACAGACAATTGTGAGGATGGTGCAAGACTGGTCGGTGTTTTGTTCTCTTATATAGGGAGTTGCTGTGAGTCAGAACTGACTCACTGGCACCCAACAACAACAACAACAACAACAACAATGGACTGCCAAAGGAACAAATAAATCTGTCTTGGGGGAGGTCCAGTCAGAATGTTGGTAGAAGCTTGGTGGTGAGACGCGGTCTTAACTATTTTGGACATGTTATCAGGAGAGACCATTCTCTGGAAAATGATATCATGTTTGATACATGGAGGGTCAGAAAAACAGAGGAAGACCCTCAATGAGGTGGACTGACACACTGGTGGCATCAGTTGGCACAGGATGGTGTAGTGCTTCGTTCTGTTCTGCATGGGGTTGCTTAGTCGGAATTGACTGGGTGGCACCTGACAAGAGCAATACACCCAGATGTAATATACTTTTAAAATTGTGAACAGTTACCCCTGTAAGACACATCATACCACCTGGAGTACAGCTTCTAGACGCAGTCCTTTTTGTACTTAGCCTTATTTACACTTTCAGTCAGAACATCATTTTGCAAAGTGATCTAAATCTCCTCTCCTGCTCCAGCCCCTCCCCACGCCAATCTTCTGCGCGGTCATATCATGCAATCATAATATAGCTGGTAAGATTCATTGCTCAGAGTCTGTGTCCCAACCTGGGATTCTCCAATATACTGGTTGATTTTATTTTTAATTTGTATCCATTTAAATTTACTCTTTGTAATATACAGTCCAGTGGATTGCAATGAATGTGCAGAATCATGTAGCCACCACCACCTCAGTGCTATAGAGAATAATCCATCACCCTAAACTCTCCCCTTTGATGGCCCTCGTAGTCAACTCTTCTCACTCCCTAACCAGTTGTCCACAGCCACTTATCTGTTTTCTAGGAGCCCTGGTGAACTGTTGACTCCAAGGGTGGAGATTCAAACTATAAAGACTTAAAGTCTTAGAAACCTTCCATAGGGACTTTATGAATTTGAATCCACTCAGCGTCAGTGCGTTTGGCTCTGGGGATCTGAGTTCTGACCCTATAGTTTTTCTTCATCGCATTAAAAAAAAACTGTTTATTGTACTTGGGGTGCAAGTTTACAAAGCAAATCCGTTTTCCCTTCAACAACTTATACACTTTTTGTTTCATGACATTGGTTGCAATTCCCTCAATCTAACAGCACTGTTAGGAGCTCTGGTGTCCTAGAAGGTTGGATTTCTAACAGCCAATTCAGATCACCAGCCTCTCTAAGGGAGAAAAGAGATAGCAGTCTCGGACGCTCACAGGGGTAGTTTTACTCTGTCTTAGAGTGTCGCTGCAAGTGAACTTGGTGTGGAGCTAACAGCACTCTTCCCGTTTCCTCTGTGTTGTTGTTGTTGTGTGCCTCCAAGGGGGTTCCGACACAGAGCGGCCCTGAGTCCAAAGAAGGGACAGGCTCTCCCTGTCCCCTTCAGAGGGATGAGCCACTGGAAGCCTCACGGGAGCATTTCCTCCGTAGGTTCCCGTCTCCGGGTTGTCCTTCCTTCTTGCTCCTCCCTGCTTTCTGAGTTTTGTGTCTTGACAAACGCTGTCCCTTTGGCCTCGTGTGGACTGTTCTGAAAAGTATGTTCTCCCCAGACTTACTATTCATGTGATAGGCCTGTCTGTTGTTTAGCTGACAGCTCCCCTCCAGGGTAGGGTCATTTCCAGGTTGGAAGAGGAATAGAGGTTCCATCACTCTATCAAACCACTAAGTCTGGTCCTTTTTAAATTTTTTTTATCATTTTGAATTTTGTTCTCCATCCATCTCCCCACCCCACCCCTCTGTCCAATACCTGCTACTGTCAGCCTGCTCAGAGTGGTTGGTAGTGGTAACGGCATGACCCAGTCTTCTGGTCGCAGAGTGGCGGCGGCTGTAAATCCCGTGGTCCATGAGTCCCTCAGACGAAGTCTTTGTCGAATCTCTGGATGGCTTCACTGTTCTTCAGATGGGGCGAGGCCAATAGTTGTGTGTCAGGTGGCCACTCCTGAGTTTTTAAGACTGCAACTTAAAAAAAAGTAAGCATTAAAATTGTAAATTGGGGCTGCATTGCCTAGTGTATTGCTGTGGACTAAGTCCAGTTCTCACGCTTGGCTGTGGTTTGTTGCACTCTCTAGACCTTGCTCTCCTCGTTTGGGAAATGGGTAAAATCAGCTGCTACCTCATGGGGTGATTGAGAAGATTGGATAAGATGAAAGCCATTAACACAGTGCCTGGCAGATACTGAACAATCATTTAATAATACCACCTAAATGATATTTGTGATCACCATGACTACCATGGTGGACTAGTACTAAAAGAAACCAAAAAAAAACAAAAAACAATGGCGAAGGCTGGGACGTGCCATCTCACAGGGTGGTGATGGCAGAGAGAACACA
>NW_022111372.1:49114580-49122934 GCF_000313985.2 Echinops telfairi
AGCCGTGGGGAGACCCCTGCCGGTACTGAGATGCTTACATGCTCATTGATTCAGTTTTCCTCCTGCAGTCGGCATCATAGTGTGTGTTTTGTGAGATGGAGGAGGACTTAGTAGATCAGTGTCGGACATATGGGCTAATGTTGGACTTATGGGCTTGGACAGCACTGAGTTGGGATGTTTTCTTAATGTATGCTTACCCTTTATATGAAACTCTCATATATGTGTGTGTGTGTGTATATATACATATATGAGTTTCTGTGGATTTGTTTCTCTAGTCTACCCAGACTAACACAGGCTGCTAGCTGCAAGGTTAGCAGTTTGAAACCACCAGCTGCCCTGCTCGTGAGAGATGAGGCTTTTTATTCCCAGGAAGAGGTAATAGTCTCGGAAGCCCCCAGGGGCAGGGAGGGAGTTCTACCCTGTCGCATATGGTGGCTGCGAGTTGGAATGCGCAGGCTGGGAGCTCGGTGTGGGTTTGTTGTGCACAAGCAGAGTTGGTCCTGGAATTGAGTTTTCTTAAGAGACAGAAGCATCAGCTCATCATTCAGAAACTACACCAGACAGGGAGATTCATGTTGGTGGTTCGTGGCTCTTCTGTTTCCAGAGAAGATGGTCTTTACTTATTGAGAAGATGGTCTTCACAACAAATGGAAAGAACGTTTTAAGAAAAAACTCACCATCCTTCCAACACCCAATGGGGGCCTGTTTCGGTAGATGCTGCCATGCCAGGCATGATTTTTTCCGCATAGATACAGACATTTGATATACTATATCTTCAACCTGATTTTCTTGTTGTAACCTTGTCTTCATTAACGATAGTATTTCATGGCGATATGACAGTTTGACCCGGGAGACTTATACTGCCGCCCCTCATGCCATCCCACAGTTCCACAGTGCAGCCTCTTCATGAGGATCAATTTCTGTGACCCTGATTTATTTCCTTGTGCTATCTTCCCTGCGGTGGGAATTCTCAGGGCAAAGTTAGGAATGTCTTCACAGCTTAACTTGCAGTGTTTTACAGAAATAAATCCTTATATTCTCCCTGCCTCCTCTTTTTTTTTTTTCTTCTAACATCAATCTATATTTCATCAGAATGAGCCCAGTGGTGGAGCTGATCTAACATCTGGTGAAGTGTTTCAGACTCGTGTGCCAACAGGTCATTAATAAACTTGCCATCTGACCAGGCGTTGCTTCTTTGAAAACCACCATTTTCCCTGAAGAGTTTTCCCCATTCTTACCACCCTTCCCCACCCCCAAACTTCAAGTTCTCTTTCTCAGTACTTGGGGAAGGCACGCCCCCAACGTCTTTGGGTCTTTTCTCAGAAATGCATCCTTTATTTACTTTGGGAGTCCGGGCTTGTTTGCATATGTAAAACCGGCACCATATTGTTTGCAGATGCTCAGGGTGCTGCCAGATAATTGAACGTTAAAAAAAAAAAGTTGAGGTTTTTAAAATCATTTTCACAAACCTGACGCAAAAGAATACTTTCTTAGAAGGAAAAGGAAAAGAAAAAGTGTCACATGGCATTCACAGTAAGGGCATTCCCAACCCACCGAAGGTTAGGCATCTGGAAGCGGAGGTGAGTAGCATCATAGGAGATAAAGCCGGGTAGATAGAGCCCCCTTCTGATCTAGGAAAACAAAGGCCTGTGAGAAGTTAGGACAGATGGCAGAGTGAAAACTCACAGACCAGGGATTAGAAAGCACCACGTGGGGAAAGTAGAAGGGTCAGCGAGAAGGAGGGAGACCCCATACCAGGACTGACTCTGGACCAGCAACCCTGGGGCTCAAACCTCCCAGAGACGGGGGGGAAGGGTCTCCCAGAGTTACACCCTCACTCCAAACACCCGCAGTATTACCAGTACATTTCCTATCGCAGCAATAGAGTCCTGTTTCGTTATTATATTTAGAAATCTAAAAGGCCGATTCCGACTCCTGGCGCCCCCATGCGTGTCACAGTGGAACTGCCCTCCAAGCATTTGCAGTGGCTGATTTTTCAGAATTAGATGGACAGGTCTTTCCTCTGAGGGGTCTCTGGGTGGACTCAAGGGACCGGCCTCTCAGTAGAGTCCCCAGGGACCAACCAGGGACATTTTAAGATAGGAGGAGACAGAAACTAATTGTGTTTCCGGTCAGTATGGGACAACTGGGAGAGGCCCAGAGGTGATAACAGCTGTTGAATGGGGATGTTTTGAGGATTAAAGCCTTTTGTTAAAAAAAATAAATAAGAGAGAGAATTAGACAATCCTCTGTAAAAACAAAGGGGAGTATCAAGCACAAACTGACTGACTTGAATTAGAAGGCTGGATTCTTTTCCCCAAGTAAATGTTGAAATCTCCGAGAATGTCAGCAAATAGTGGGTCTCTGGTTGGCGTAGTGGGTTACCTGTCGGGCTACCAACCGCAAGGTCAGCAGTTTGAAACCACCAGCCACTGCATGGGCGGAAGATGAGACTTTCTACTCTGTAAAGATTTGCCGTCTTGGAAACCCATGGGGCAGTGCTGCACGGAATCGGAATGGGCTGGATGGCCGCGAGCTGTTATAGCTGCTGCTGAGTGACCTGCAAGGTCAATGCTCTTACAGCTTTTGCTGCCAGCTCCTCCCCTGCCTGAGCTAGGGCCCTGGTTACAAACATCAGCCCCTCCCCTGCCTGAGTTGGGCCCTGGTTACAAACATCAGCCCCTCTCCTGGCTCCAAGCTCCGGCTTTGGCTGAGGGGAAGGGGGTCAGGGTGAGGGGTTCTGCTGTGGCCTCTAAGGTGCTGGCTCCTCTTTACCTGGTGGGAGCCCAGGGTGGCTGCAGGAACCCTCTGGAGGCTGAGTACCAGGTATGCACCCTGTCCTCAGGGGGCCAGGTGGGAAATGCCCCAAAGCAATGAGCGGAGGCCCTGCTGGGAGCTGCAGTTGCCTCATCCGGAGTTCCAGCCCAGCCCTGAACTCTGCGGCAAGCCAAAGGTCTCTGGGCCTGAGAGGTGTGAGAGAAGTTGGAGCCCGTAAAGGTGGCACCCTTGGGCATCCTCGGGCCAGTCTGCTACTTCCTGCCGTCCCGCCTTCGCATCGCTTGCTCCATTTTGAAAGCAGGCTGTTAAAAACCAGCACTTCTGATTGTCACCGTACTTGGACCCAGTGGGGAGGGAGGGCATCAGCCTCCTGTCCCCACTCTTTCCCCACGAACCATAACTCAGCTTTCTGGATCAGCAATTCCTCCTGGGTTGCCATCTGTAAGTAGATGTCGACTCGTGTTAGTGCACGGAGTGGGATCATTCCTAGATTTGATGCCGACTCACAGCGACCCTGCAGGACAGGATAGAACTTCCCGTCTGTGTTCATCCCAAGAATGATAAACACGTTGCGTGTCCTTTCCAGGATCTGAGTCCTGGGTAGATTTCAGATTATGGGTCAATCACGTCCCTCCCCTACACTGAGATGTGGGATTTAGAGACAAATTGCCTTTTAAAATTATTTTTGCAAAGCCCGAAAGCCTGTGTCCCCTCATCTGTGACTGAGGGACAGTCCTCTGGGCCTCTCTGGTGTCAAAATCAGTCAGGGTGGTTCTCGGAGGAGCTGTACCTGGGGATTGTCACCATCACATGGCTATGATGTCTGATTCTTATTTCTGGGGTAACTTATTTCCCTTCACCCAAATCTAGCAGCGGGTCAGCATGTGTAGAGATTGGAGTTAGGCTGGACTAGAACTTCCCCGGCTTAAGCTCCGTGATGGGCACGTCAGGTCCTGGCCTGGAAAGGGCTTTGTGGGCGCCTGGGGAGGAGAGAGACCCTCTTTGCGCTGTTCTCCCTTCTTCTCAATCACTTCTGTTGCTTTTAACCTGGGTGTTGTCTTTGAAACGTTTTAACAAAGCAGACACACATCCACAACCTTGCGCTCAGGGACTGGCCAGTAATGATCCCATTTTTTGGTTTCTCCTCTCATTTTAAAATTGCCTGTAGGACTTAGTGAATTCTAGAATACTGCTCCAGAAAACAACACGGCCACTGCACATCCTTCAGATGGGTTTGATTTTGTTGCTTTTTTTCTTTTCATTTTGACGCCTCTTTTAGAAAGTCCTGGTGGTGCTATTGGGACTGCTAAGCACAAGGTCATAGATTCAAACCCACCAGCCATGCTGAGACGGGAAGATGAGACTGTTTGCTCCGGAGAGATTTAGAGCCGGAAAACGGTCTCCAGCGTTCCTGTGAGTTCGAATGCACTTGATGGCAGTGGGTGTAGCAAAGAGCATCATGTTTGGGGAAATGATACTCACTGCCATTGAGTTGATTCAGACTCACGGCCCCCCCGGGTGACAGAGTAGAACTGTCCCCAAAGGGTGTTATGGGAGCAGATCGCCCGATCTTTCTCCCACAAAACCCACCTTTTGACTGGCAGGGAAGCACATAGCCACTGTGCCACTAAGGTAAAGTAGAAGATGAGCAAAAAGGGAAGGATGTTCGGTAAGGTGGACTGACACAATCGCCAAATATTGAACATATCGAACATCCCCAATCATAAAGGTGGCCCAGGGCTGGACAACCTCTCATCCGTGACATAGAGTATACTACATGCATGTAATATGCTATGTAACTAATTAATATATATTTATAGGCAGTAGTTAAACCTGCTGTATATTATATAATTGCATGTTATATATTATATCATATTTAGTATATGCTACATATTATATGCAGGAGAAAGACAGGGCTTTCTACTCCCATGAAGAGTCACCATCTCATAAACCCACAGGGGCAGTTGTGCCTTGTTTGTAGGGCTGCTCTGCATTGAAATTGACCTGATGGTGGGGAGTTAAGTTTGTCGTTTTGAGGTGTCTTATAAAATGTTATCAATGAGTTTGTCTATGATCTGCCTGGGCAGCAGCTAACAACAACCCCTCTCTTCTCGGAAGCTCACTCTCATTTTATTTTCCCTTCCTTGTTCAGAAACTGGATGGACTGGCCAAGATCCGGACGGCTCGAGAAGCTCCATCTGAGTGCATCTGCCCCCCAGGTACGTGGCGTCTCACCCCGTACAGGGTCACCTGCCTCCTCTGCTGTGTGCTCACACCTGCTTTGGGCAGCAGAGCCCGCTGAGGCTGTGGTCAGAGGCTCGTGTTGCGGACTGCTGGAGCTCGTGGCTGGTCGTCCTGAGGCCTTTTCTTCGTTTTCCCTGGCTGGCTCACTCATCAGTGATGCTAGCCGAACGGACTGGCTGGGTTTGATGAAGGCAGTGCCTTTGTATAGGAACTGAAAACATGTTGGCAGTGACTTCCAGTAAAGGCTTAGACGGAGGGAAGTAGCCCCATCCCATTATCAAGGTGGAGAAGCTGATGCGTGAATCTCTGGGAGAGACCATTTGCCCTGCCCTAATATTGCACATCCAGCTCTGCTGCGGACGCGGAGAGGCCTGAGAAATAAGTTGGTGACTCCAGTATGGTTTTGCTTTGTGTTCGTTTCTCTCGGTGGCATTAGAGGGAGCAGAAAACACAGTTCGCGTGATTCAGATAATCATAGCTCTTTCTGGTCTTGCGGGTGTAGACTGGGATGGCTGGGAATAAAACCAGGATTTGTTCATTCCTAATCCAGGTGACTCAGACTCATATAGACTTTTCCGTACCAGAAAACAGGTCTTCCAGATGTCGACATGTGTGCGCTGTAGACACCGTGATTGAGAAGCTAGGTGTCAGCTCAGCCCGGGTGTTTTCCGGGCTGGAGTAGGAAACAGGTAGGACGTGATGACTTTTCGATCAGCTCAGAGAACTCAGTGGCTGACTGCGGTGGCCCCTATCCTGACCCTCATCGCTCTCACCTTATCCCCATCTGATTCAATGGTCCAGAAATTAATGATAGAGTAATTATCATCTCAAGGCTGAGAGATTCCCTGAGACTTCTGCAAAGGTGGATCTCGTGTGCATCAGAGAAAACTACGTCTTGGATGTGTCTTACTGCCAGAGGCTTTGTGACTAAGGCCCTTCCATCTGACACCCTGGCCAGGCCTGGGATTGGGCTCTGCCTTGGGAAATTACCTGTAGGACACCTGTGCTCAGACCATGGTCAGCCTGGGGCCAAAGTGGCCGACTGTGCTTGGGCATCCTTTCTCCTCTCTGTCCTATCAAAGAGAGCTTGGCAAGCAGAGGTTATCAACATAAGGAAATCAGTTGGATTCTTGTATCTTAAGGATGATGATCCAAGTACTGCCTTATGATCCAGCAATCTCTCTACTGGATATATACCCCAAAGAAATTAGCAATATAACACAAACAGATATATATATACACATCTAAGTTTACTGCAGCAGTTTCAACAATAGCATAAACATGGAAGCAACCCCAAACCCCAACTCTACACAAGTTCTGGTACATTCATACTATGGAATTTTATGCATCTGTAAAAAACAATGATAATTCTCTTACACACCACAAGACATGGCCAAAACGAGGGACCATTATGCTTAGCAAACTCAGTTAATCTGGCACAAGTAAATATTTAATATCACATTGTTATCAAGAAAACCAAAGAAGAGGAAGTGTGGTTTATACATCAAGAGACTAGACCTTGAGGCTAGGGACAGGAGTGGGAACAGGAGAAGAGACAGATGGGAGGGTGAGGGGTGGAGACAAAAAAGAAAGGAGGGTTTAACAAGAAAAGGGAAAATAAAATAAAAATTGCCTCATTGGAAAAAAACATGCCTCCAGAGTCTTTACTCCTCCCCATGTAACTGTTGGTCTGAGAGGCTAAAAAGATTAGGGAAAGTGAAAGAGACGTGACCTTAGTCTTTAGTGACATTTAAGTTCATTTCAAACTTATATATATATATATACACAAAATTCACTGCCATCAAGTGGATTCCGATTCATCGGAGCCCGTAGGACAAAGCAGAGCTGCTTCTATGGGGCTCCGAAGCTGTAAATCTTCAGTGAGCACAAAGCCTCTTCTCCCAAGGAGAAGCCGGCGGGTTTTAACAGGGACCTTGCAGTGAGCCGCCCAACTCACATGCCGCCAGGGCTCCTTGGGGCAAGTACATAGAGACCCCAAAATTACTAGGGCGATGGGAGGGAGGGGAAGAGGGGACACTCGTTGCTTAGGGGACACGGAGCCGTTAAGAGTGAAGGGAAATTTTGGATATAAATAATGATGATGGCTATTGCACAACATGATAAACATAATTAATGTTGCGGAATTGTACACATGGAGAATGTTGACATGGCAAATGATTTGTTACATATACAAATTGCAACACACACACACACACACAGAG
The DNA here is from genome assembly GCF_000313985.2 of Echinops telfairi. NCBI lineage: Eukaryota > Metazoa > Chordata > Mammalia > Afrosoricida > Tenrecidae > Echinops > Echinops telfairi. The sequence continues at coordinate 49,121,825 of NW_022111372.1, forward strand.
GGGGAGAGGGGCGGGGGAGTTTGGGGCCAGGCTGCCAGAGCACAGTTGGATCCTCTGTTCAATTCTCAACATGTGCTGCTCTCAGCAAAGAGACTTTCTTCACCAGAAAGGGGTTGTTTTATTGTTTTACAGTGAATTTAATCTAAGACTGAAAAAGGAAGACCTGAAAGTGGTTGGGTAAAGTATCAAATTCAAGGACAATCACACTCATCTTGTTGTGAACCATCATTGCTGCCCATCTCCCACCTCCCCGAACAGACAGTCAATGCCCGTCAAGCAGCAACGTTTCATTTCCCCATCCCAAAGACAGCCACCAATAAACTCTGGGCTCTATCAATGCATTTGTTTATTTTAGATACTTCATATGTGTGATCCTTCAATGTCTGTCCTTTGTGCCTGGTTTACTTCACTCAGCATAATGGTCCCAAGGCTCACCCATGTTGCAGCTTGAATCTGAACTTCGTGTCTTCTTAGAGCTGAGTCGCGTTCCACTGTGTGTATGTGCCCCGTTTCGCTGACCCGGTCATCTGCGGATGGACAGCTAGGCTCTTTTCCACTGTGGGGCTGCTGTGAACAAGCTGCAATGAACATTGGTGTTCCCGTCTCTGTTTGAGTCTGGCGTTCGATTCTTTGGGGTGGAGACCTGGGAATTGGATCTAATTAATACTTTAAATAATGGTATCTCAAACATAGGAAATTCCAGAATATAATATTAAAAACAGTAGAGTAACTTCCGTTCCCGAAGCATCTTCAGAGTCACAGAGGTGCCTAGAGTTTCAGAGTGTTGTGTATCCTGCTCGCTTTCATACTTTTTTTTATAACAAAGAACCTGGTTATGACTGGTCCTCAAGTGTATACAAGTGGGCTAATCCAGCGAGTGGTGGCCCAGGAGCACCATAGATTTTCTACGTACACGCCTTCCTTGCTTTCCTATGGCAGGTATTCGTCTGCTAGGCACGGGTCTGCTTTTGTGAATGAGTCTTATTAGAAACTTGCCCTATCGCCAAGCCCCATTGTTTGCGTAAATAGTGTCCAGTCACTTAAGAGTATAATCTCTACAAGTCAACAATCCATGTAATGTGGCTAGTCGCCAGCCTCTATGTGTATAAT
>NW_022111372.1:49124193-49126002 GCF_000313985.2 Echinops telfairi
TCAGTAAAACTATTTTTTTAAAAGAAGTGGGCTAATCATAAACCTTGGTTGATGACTCACTTATCATTGGCCATTATACATTTCACTTTGTGTGCTTATAGTAATATACTTAGTACCTATGAATTTATCACCCATAACAAAATCAGGGCCTTGATAGTAATTCCAGGCCCTCTGCCTCTCCTACAGCCACTCCCCACCTCGTTCATCCAAGGTGCAGCCTGTGCCCATCCCTCCCTTGCCTTCCTTTGCGTATAACACTTTCTGACCCGGCAATGCTAAAAAGCATGAATATTACCTTGGAGTTGTATTTAACTTGGTAGAAATGCTATCGTGTTCTTTATTATCTTTTGTGACTGGCTCTTTCTTCCTAATATTCTATTGCTAAGTCCCAGCTGTATTATTGTCTGTCGCCTGAGCTCCTGCATTCATTTGGATCACCGGATACGATTCCATCAAGTGACTTTACTCCAGTTGCTTCTCCCCCCTGTGGTTGAGGAGCACTGTGGCTGTGCCGGCAGTGTGGCTGTGGACACTCGTGTTCACGGCTCCTGGAGAACACAGGTGTGTGCTGTTCCCGCCTGCAGTACTCAGCATCAGGCAGATGCCGTCTTCCTTGCCTCCAGGAAGCCCTCCCTCTTCTCCCATTGCTGCTCCTGCAACATCTTGAGCAGGTATCTTTCCATGTGTCCCCCGAGCCTGGCCAGACAGATGGGCTTCTTGAGGACATGGGCCAGCCCTTACTCGTTTGAGGATCTGGATGAGTGGACACTGGGTACATGGTGGATCCATTTTTTGAGATCCAGGAAACACCTAGCACCAGTCTCTGTCTTCCAGGACCACACAGACCAGTTGGGAAGATACGGATGCAGAGGGAACGGGCAGAGATCAATGGTACACAGACATAGGACTGGCCACATGCCTCAGAGTTGAAAACAAGAATGCAACATGCTGTTGAGTAGACTCCAATTGATGGTGACTCTGTGCATGCCCCGGTAGAACGTGCACCACAGGGTTCGCAGCAGCTGATCTTCCAAAGTAGATCGCCAGGCCTCTCTTTGAGGTGCTTCGGGGCGGACTCAGACCTCCGACTCTGGTTAGTCATCAAGCCCACCGGTGACCTGTTTGTGCCACGCAGGTGTTTGAAACCTGGTAACTTATCTAGACCCAGTGGGAAAGGATCTTGGGCCCACCTGGAACTAACCAGGGACAGAACTGCTGCAGGTTCTACAGCAGGAAGAAGGACACAACAAGAAGTTACTGCCAAATCAAGAAGTCAGAAGCCACTATTCTCTTGGGTGAAAAGACCCAGCGCCACAAACAAATTCTTGGATAAGTTGCAGTGTTTGCCACATGGGGATGACCCCTCTTTCCGCCCCCTTTCTTCCTTCTGCAGGGTTGTTGCATGGCGTAAATCCATGTGCATTATGTGGATGAGTGTTTTTCAGAGGGGCTTATCAGACCCATTCATGGGCTATAAAATCAGTTTAGTGAATTGCAACCAGTATTTAACACCTTTGAACAAGAGTGGACTGGAATAAACACCAGTGGGGTGGAAATTTTGATTTAACTACTTACACGGAAGTCTTCGTGTGAGCAAGATGATAATGTAAAATGTGTTTCTTGTTGACAGTGCATTTGAAAGTCATCCAGATGATAGGCGGGGAGAGAAGGGGGGAAGGCTGAGAGGTAGCATTGGGCTCTTGAATAAATCTAAACTGAGACTAATTCCTGAGCCTGTCGCACACTAACCGGAAGCGTCTTGTTCAATGTTGAAAACAATATTGGCTACTTCGGTGGGTTTTCTGGAAG
>NW_022111372.1:49126464-49129060 GCF_000313985.2 Echinops telfairi
GTTGGCTGTCACATTAATAGGATGGACACTGATCCAGACTGCCTGGTGTAAATTCCTTGTCACTTCAACTCCATGATCTTGAATGAGTTTCTCTTCTTCCCGTGCCTCCACTGTTGCATCTGTAAAAGGGATCTCAGTGGTTCCTCCCGCACAGAATTGTGAAGATTGAATGAGGTAATACAAGTAAGTAACTTAGAGCCGGACCTCATACTGCTCCTTTAAGACTGAGTTTGGCTGGGGTTACCATTCATTCACAGGAACGTTGGGGGACCTTGGGGGTTACACGCTGAGCTGCTAACTGTGAGGTTAGTCGTTTGAAACCAACAGCCAGCCTGCCGGAGAAAGATGAGGCTTTCTACGCCCGTAAAGTGTTACATCTTGGAAACCCATAGGGGAGTTCTACTCTGTCGGATGGGGTGGTTGGGAGTCAGAAGGGGCCTGGTAGCGGCGAGGCTGAGTGTGAGGGTGTGACCATTCATCCAGACCCATTGCCCCTAGGGCAGTGGAATTCTACTCAGGCCCGCTGCTACCTTCTTGACTTCCACCAACGCTCTTCCAGGGCTGCTGAGGGCGAAGGGAGAGTTGCCGAGTTAGCAGTTGGCTGGGACTATGCCAGGGGTGGGTGGTGGGGAGGATGGGTCCTGGAGGTGGGGAGAACAAAGGCTTGGCAGACTGTACTGACAAGTTCTTCTGGGACATGGGTGAGAAAATGCTGACAACGGGAGCACAGTTAATACATTGAGGGTGTCTAGATGAGAGGGACCCTCGATGCAATGACTCGTGTCCTTATAAGAGAAAGGAAAGGGAGTCTTGCTACCCAGAGACACACAGAGAAAGATGGTCATGCAAAGACAGATGAAGAGATGGGGGTCTACAAGCCAAGGGACCCCGTGGGTGCTGACTGCCACCAGAAGGTAGGAGAGAGACATTGATTGGATTCTCCTGCAGACTCTCTCAAAGGATGCTGCTGGTGCTGTGACTGGAATGGACTCCCGGCCTGCAGACTTGTGAGAGGAGGATGCCCCCCCATTGGAAGTCACCCCGTTTGTGGTGGTTTGTTTTGACAGTCCCAGGAGACAGAGGAGTCCTTGGTGGGTACAGATGGTCAGTGCACTCGGCTGCTCACTGAAAGGATGGAGGGTCAGGTCCACACAGCGGTGGCTCGAACGAAAGGCCTAGAGCTTTGTCTACTTCTGGAAACTCGGCAGGTGACAGCTTGATGGAGCACTGCTCTGCTCGGACCCCCAGGGGGCACCAGGCATCAGAACCAACAGGATTAGCAGACCGATGTAGAGCCCTGGTGGTGTAGTGGTTATGTGTGGAGCTGTGGTCTGCATGGTTGGCAGTTCTAAACCACCAGCAGCTCCTTGGGAGAAAGACTGGCCTTTCTACTCCCGTGAAGTTAGAGTCTCGGAAACCCACAAGGGGTCGTCGCTAGGAAGGCTTGTCATTCTCACCTTCTCTGAATTCTCCGTTTGGCCAAGGGGCCTCACCACGGCAGAAGTCTCTTGTGAGCTGGTGTGTTAGGTTGGCTTGTCTAGCGAAGCAAAACCAGTCACGCATGTATGTGTTGTATATAGGGAGAGATATCAAGAGATGACTCACACTGTTGTAGAAATAGATCAGTCCAGTTGGGTCCAGGCCGGGCAGTCCACTCTGGATTGGGCTCCTGCGATCAGCAGGTGAAGCAACAGGAGATCAAGGAACCAACCTAGGATGCTGAGGCAGAGATGGCAGCGGCTCAGGTTGGTGGATACAGAGGTCCAACGTCAGCCGACTGACTCTTCCATTGGTAATCCATTAATGGATCCTGGGATTGGCAGGCATCATAACATGAGCTTGAAGAATCAGACACAAGATCCTGCTCCTGTGGAAGGTAAAGGGCCAAAGAGGACTCAACCCTCATGTGTGATGCCAGGGAGGTGTCCTCAGGCAGTGATGCAGTCGTATGTTGAGCTCCGCCCCCACCCTTAGCCCAGTGTGTCTCGTTGACACCATCTCTCACCATCACAGCAGGCACTGTAGCAGACTTAGAGAGACCAAGTGGAGGTGGAGGGACTGAAGCCCTCCATCTGTTTCAGTGCCAACCCTCAGAACGGTAACCCTAGAACGTTGCAGGACGGGCCGTGTCAAGTGGCCCCGAAGCCCACTCTGTGGGAGATGGTGGTCTCCACGGTGCTCCACAGCCCGTTCACAGGATTTGAATCTTAACTTTGCCACTTGGAGCCACCCTGTGACCTATTCCACTTGTCCTAGAGATCTGGGGCATGTTGGTGTCAAAGGTCCTTGCAGGACTGAGGCGTCTTTTCGTTACAAGCAACAGAAACCCATCACACAAAGGGAAATAGACTCACTCAGGAACTGGAGAGGTCTGAGGTGGAGCAGCTGCAGGGTGGCTAGGTTCAGGGCCATGTCTCAGCTCTGCTCGGAGTCATGTTCTCCTGGTGGTGGGGTCCATCATCCTTGCTCAGCACCCCCAGTAGAGAGTGGGCTGTCCATTCTCAACAACAGCACAGAAGTCCCTGCATCTGCGGAGAGGGGTGACTGCCCATGGGCATGGGATTCCTTTTGCGGTGAAGCAAATGTTTTGAAACTG
>NW_022111372.1:49130394-49131711 GCF_000313985.2 Echinops telfairi
GCATGCAAAGCCCTCTCATTCCGGTCACGCTTGTTTTAAGCGAGGCTCGCCCGCCCTGGAGGTTTTGAGGATCTTTCAGAAAAGCAACAGTCCTTCTAATTTCCTTGATCTACGCACCTTCTTGTGCCTTTGCATAATATCTCAGGGATGTGGTGTGCGATTTCCAGGCGGTGTGCGCTGCACTTGGCAACCATGGGTGCTTTTCTGCAGTTAACAAAGAGACGGATCCGACTTGGGCATTCACTGCTCTCTGAGAATGTTTGGATATTTGCTAGAGGATGAGACTCCTCTCAGGAGCATATACAATCCGGCATGGGGCTGGTGCGGATCTAGCTCCTCTTCCATGGTCACTTCTGGGAAGCATTATGGAGAGGGGCTGAAGTGGCTGAGGTCATGTGCGCTAAGCCAACTCACAGCAGTGCATTGGCTTTGTGAAGGGGAAGGAACCCTTCTTAGTCTGCCAGCCAAGAAATCCTATCCTCTCTCCAAGTATCTCTTCTTTGTAGAGCTCTTTAAAATCATTGGTTCAAAATATAACTGTTCAGTCCTCGCTGACTTGAGTAATGGTGCACTTGAGTGAGGTGGGTGCTTCCTGTGCAGCCCCCACCCATCTGCCAGTGCAGGCTTGTGTGCTGCTAAGATGTCGTGTGGCAGCAGAATGCTACACATAGCCAGGCTAGGAAGAAAGGCCTGGTGATTTACCTCTGAAACTCAACTCGTGGAAGTCTTGTAAATCACCACAGTCGGATCTGCAGGGACCGCAGGGATGGCGTGGGACTGGTCAGCTCTCCGCTTCACTGCGCGTGGGGTCTCGCTGAGCTGGGAGCTAACTGAGCAGCAGCTACCCACGAAAACGTGGTACTTGTGCCATGGCGTCCAACTGTGCAAACGGAAGTTCGTTTCATGTAGCTACCTTTTAAAGGGCGGGGGGTGGGTGCCAGAGTTATCTCTAGAATTACCTCAGTTTCCCCTCTATTATGCATAGGTATCTGTTCATTCATTCCTTTATCTCTCCCACGCTATTTTGAGCTAGTCCAGTGGGAGATATTTATTAAGATGTAGATCCAGCTGTTAGGGGAAGCTGATGTAGACAGCAGAACCATATACAAGTGTGTGAGAATGGAAAGAGTAGTAGCCGGGGGGTGTGGGGGGAAGTCCTCCAGAAATTAAAGGAGGACGTGATCAGACCTGATCCAATGGATATGGGCCCTGAGGAGAGGTCTCTCTCCTGGGCGTTATGTTTGAATCACGTCCCACCCCCACCCCAATGTCAACTGACCTTTGAAAATAGGGTCTTTGAAGATGTTATCAATTACC
>NW_022111372.1:49133714-49145374 GCF_000313985.2 Echinops telfairi
GGCAGCTCTCAGGGCGGCCAGCAGGCAGGAAGATGAAAGGGGAGAGCGAGCAGGTCCCAATGTCTCACGCTCTATACCATCAAGGAGTCATCAGGCTGCGACTTGATTGACAGGTTTGGCTCCACCTCTAGCCAGGAGGGTTGAGTTGACATACATTCATCTAACTACCACAGCAACTTTGTGCTTACTGTTGGGTGTTGGGTACAACCTTTCACTCTGTGATGTGTTGTGCGATTTGGTAAATTGGGATTAGTAAATGTCCTGAACATCAGGAGATTTCTCCCGGTGATGCTGCCATTTTGGGAGGACGTTAGAGGCAGTCGTCATATATCTCACCTCCCTTCTTTGCCAAAGCGGGATCCACGTGGATTGAAGATGGCAGTGTAAGAAGTGAAACCATGGAAGGCTTCGCGCAAAGTACAATGGATCACATTTTCAAATGTTGAGGTCGAGAAGGCCTTCATTAGGCTGGCAGTGAAATCAGAAAGCATGGTGCCGTGATTCTCACATGGGGTGGGGGGTGGGGGGCGTTGTTCAATGCCCTTAGAGTCATTTGGCAACATCTGGAAAAACATTTTTGTTTGTCCCAAATTGAGAGAAGGTGGTGGGTAGAAGCCAGAGGTGCTGATCCACAGCTACAAGACATAGGACCATCCGTCTCTTCCTGCCCCACCCTCACCTGCCACCATCACAGCACTGTCACTGCACGCAGGATATCGGGGAGCTGAGATGGAGAGTAAAACGTTTTCCTAATGTTGGCACTTAAAAGCATCCGTTTTCTGTCTGGAAAAGAAAAATTCCACCTTACATCAAATTTAAAGATAAACGACAAACTGAAAAACACAAACAAACGAAAACCAACAATGTTGACCTATGGTGTGAACATGTGGTTACTGCTCCTCAGAGATAAAATAGTCCCCTGAAAGAGGAAGGAAAAACCTAATCCTCCTGGGGAAAGAATATCAACAGGGAATCCCAATCAACAAAGAGGAAAAATAAAAAGCAAAAGCAAATGGTAGCAATTCCTTCCATGAAGCACTTATTTGGTGCCCGGCACAGCTTCAGGCACGTGAAAGGTGACTAATCCCATAAACGATTGAGGGAAATACTAATAAAATGAAATATCAGCTATCACGTCAACCATTTGTCCCAGAATTTCCACATCTGGACTCAGTTTATTATCTGGCAGTTGTGCACAGGGAGCCATATGGTGACGTTTGTCAAAGCAGTGAAGATGTTGGGACTCTCCACACAGGGGAAAGTTAGCCACGGTCTTCCCACACCACTGCCACAGCGATCCCAGCTTCACGGGAGCAAAGTTGGCTGCAGGTGAGTTGGGCTGGAAGCACGTGCTGATGAAGGTCAAGGGCTGCAGCCTTCAGTAGAGATTATGACCCAATGTAAAGAAGACCCAAATCCTCACAACTGCACCAATGATGAATGGAGAAAAGGGTGGCATGGTCAAGGATTTTGTCTTGCTTAGATCTGCAGTCAATGCTCATGGAAGCAGCAGTCAAGAGATTAAAGGACATTTGGCATTATGTAAATCTGCTGCACAAGACCTCTTTAAAGTGTTGAAAAGAAAAGGCGTTACTGTGAGGACTTGTGTGCCCCTCACCCAAACCATGGTTATTTTCCACTGATTGCCTCATAGGCATATGAAAGTTGGACACAGAATAAGGAAGACAGAAGAATTGAGGTAGTTATTTATCGACTTATTGATTCTTCCTTCAAAGACGGTTTACCGTGCTAGCTTTGGAGCAAGCGGTGGGGAGCAAGATAAAGGCAGCCTGCTTGGAATTTACATCCTCGGGTGTGGGAAGGGAGGGTGAAGGAGACAAAGTGAAAGAGGTAAAAACTGACCGAGAAATGACAGTATGACTTGTGGAGAGAGCTGCAGGGAAGTGAGCAGGTGCTTTGGTAGAGGGGAGGAAGTGGGTGGTGAGGTTAAAGGTCTCTCTGTGGAGGGATGGTTAAGCCAAGAAAAGCCGACTGAGAAGAAGTCACACATCTTAAGATGTTCTGAGAACCCAAGAGCAGCAAGTTTGTTCTTAAGGCTCCAGCAGGTTTGGGGGTCTTTTAGGGACCAGGAGGGATCCGTGTGTCTACAGGGCATCAGTGAGCCAGGGTGAGCACAGGAAGAGACGATATGAGATAGTAGGCCAGGGGCCATCTGGCCTGACCCTCTAGGCCACTGAGGAGTGGAGAGTTTTTCAAAGAGCCCTGGGACTCCATTGGTGAAGGTTCAATAGTGCAGTAGCCTTGTCTGCTTTGAGTTTTTAAAAAGCCTAAGAGTCAGTATGGAGAATGGACTTGGAGAGGTTCCTCAGAAGAAGTAGGAGATTGGAAGCGCTGGGTGGGACACATGATTAACACACTTGGCTCCACACCAAAAGAATGGAGGTTTGATCTGACTAGTGTTGCCTTGGGAGAAAAATCCAGCAGTACACTTCCCAATAATCAGCCTTTGGGAATCCTACGGAGTACAGGTCTACTCGGACATACTTGGTGTTGCCTCGAGTCAGAGTTCACTCCATAATCAGTGGTTTTCACTGGGTTGTAGTTAGGAATTATTGCGATTGTCCAGGTAGGATGTAGTGGTTCCTTGGACTGAAGGCATAGTGGTGGAGGCAAGGGAAAGAAATGGACAGACTGGACATGTGTTTTCGAGCTTGTATGGACAGGACTTGGAGACGGGCTAAGTAAAGGGGAATGAGGAGAGAGAAGATTGGACAACTTCAAGGTTTTTTTTTTGTTTTTTTGGTGGAGGAGGGAGGTGACTCCCAGATTTTTGACTTGGACAATTGGATGGTATCATATATAATGGAGGCAAGGATGGGGTGGGTGTGTGTGGAATAAGACTTTGAGCTTCTAATTTTCATTTGACTATTGCTTACTTGCCATAAAGTTTGGGGGTTCGAATACATTCCAAATTTGGTCCAAGAGAAAGACCTAGTGATATACTTGGGGAACATTAGCCAATGGAAGCACAGGTCTGCCTAGGGGGCTGCCATGAGTTAGAATCAGCTCAAAAGCAACGGATTTTGTTTTGTTGTATGGGGCATCCAAGAGGTGCTTGGCCCTGGGATTAAATGGGACTATGAAAAGGTGAGGCAACGGCATCATGCCTGGGCCAAAGTCAGCATTCTTCATCAAAGTCAAGGGGACGTGCTGGTGATGGGCACGAAGACAGCAGTGGACTGCAGTGCATGCTCTCTTCTGTTGCCTGGAGTCTGGCAGATCTGCCCCTGATGCTTATCTCAAGGTCACCATTCCTGACACCTCCATCTCCCTCATCTCTCTCTCCAGCCAGTCCTCGGGCTCTTTCATGCGGCTCCCATGCAGTGATGGAGGGCTCCCAACATCCACACCATGGCTTTGTTCAGACCAGATACTCCTCCCATAAATCCCGTCCAGGTCTCCCTCCATATTGGAGACAAAGCCTTCAGAAGTTCTCCACAGTCTTCAGGATCAAGAAGGAGGTCTAAGTTTCTGCAACACTCAGTCCAATTCTCCCTTCCCTCTGGACCCACTGCCGCCTCTCAACTTGTACAGACTTCACGGACCATCACTATTAGCCCCTCACTCATGGCCTTGAGTTGAGAATTTATGTCATTCCTTGGTGTCATGGAGTGAATTGTATCCACCCAAAATGTGGGTTGGAATCTAGCTTATCCCTGGTGGAGCAGTGGCCTGAGTGCTGGGCTACTCACTGCAATGGCAGCAGCCCCAGCTTCAGCCACTGCATCGGAGGAGAATGAGGAGGCTCCCTGCTCCTGTGGAAATTTAGTCTCAGAAACTATAAAAGCAGTTCTACCCTGCCCTCCAGGGTCCATCTGAGTCCAAAGGGACTCTGTGGCAGTACATGCGGGGCGAGGGGGGATACCAAGGAAGTAATCCCTTTGGGGAATGGGGATTTCTTTGTTATGATCATGAGACCAGGTCAGTACAGTCTGGTGTGTGCTACACCAAGTCACTTCTGAATGATTTAAGGAACAGCCTTCACACGGAAACAAGCAAGCGCAAAGTGGGGAAGATAGGTGCAGTGTAGAGATCCACCAGGAACTGAGGAATGCCCCGGAGCTGACAGAAGGAGGGCCTTCCCTGGAGTTGGTGCCCTGAATTCAGACTTTTAACCTCCAAAATGGTGAGAATGTAAGCTTATTTATACCCACGGCTCTTGTAGTAGCGCTAAGAAACTAAGCTCCAAGCCAAGTACTCTACCTGCTAGTTAATTCAGACTCAGAGCGACCCGACAGGACAGGGCGCAGCTGCCCCTGTGGGTTGCGGAGCCCGTAACCCTTTGTGGGAACAGAAAGAGTGGCTGCTTCCCAACTGCTGACGTTGCACTTGGCAGCCCAACTGGACCCCCCCTGTCCTGCCAGGACGCCTAAGAAGCAGAGATACAAACGCTCTGTTTGAAGTGTGCCGTGTCTCTCCTTGTGGTGGTTGATTTTATGTGTCAACTTGGCTAGGCTGTGGTGTGAGCCGTTTGATTGAACATCTGTCTAGAAGCTGTAGATGAAATATTTCCTTCTCGTTAAACCAGTTGGCTCAGAGTAGAGATTCCTCTCCATAGTGGGGAGTTTCAACCAATCGGCTGTAGGCCTTAGGATACAAACAGAGGGCTCCCTAGGGCGCATTCTGCCTCTAGGTCATGAAAGGCCATCATCCCAGAATCCCTGCATATTTCGACCGACCTTTGAATTTGGGGCCACAAGGCTGTGAGGGTCTTCAGCCTGTTGTTGGATCTGTGGATTTTAAACTGGTCGACATCTCACAATCACATGAGACCACTCCCTAAAGCATCCATTCTCTGTCTTTCTCTCCAGATGTGGGGGTGCATATGGTTCCAATTCTCTAGCGAACCCTAAGACATTCTCTTCACATAGGCCTTCTTTAAGTCAGTTTAAAACCTCGCCTCTTCCAGGAAGTCTACCTTATTTCCCAGGCAAAATTAACTTTGCTAGCTCTGTGGGTTCGGTGTTAGGTTGCTAATGGCAAGGTTGCAGGTTCAAGCCCATTAGCTGTTACAAGGGAGAAAGGCGAGGTTACCTGCTTCCATGAAGACCTAGAGCCTTGGAACGCCTGTACAGGGTGGCTATGAGTCAGCATCAACTTGATGGGAGTGGGCTGCGGCTTTTCGGTTTTGTCTTTATTGCCGACTCCTGTTATTACACAATGTGGGTGACTAAAGTTCAAATCCGGTCCTGGCTGTGTCTGCCCCTTTCTTGGCAGTAGCCCTGGATGTCTGTGTTTCCTTGGCTTTTAGAAGATCCTTCCTTCCTCACTTCCCAAGTTGGTTGGTATCAGGAGACTATTCTGCAATTCTGATAACACAGATGTGATCACCCTCACACCCAAACCAAACTGTCTGCCATCAAGTCAGTCCCAACTCATGGCCACCCTCCAGGGCAGGGTGGAACTGCCCCTGTGGGGTTCTGAGACTGCTGCTTTTTTACAGGAGTAGAAAGCCTCATCCTTCTCATCTGAAGCTGCTGGTGGTTCCGACCTGCCGACCTTTAGATTAGCAGCCCAATGAGGAACCACTGGGTCACCAGGGCACCTCAGATGTAATTAACCTAACACAGGTCGCACTATTTCCAGATAAGATCTCATCCACAAATAGTGGGCTCAGGCTTTCAACATGTCTTGGGGGAGTCGCCACCCATCGATTGCCTCACTCACCCCTGGCACCTTTTACTCCAGTATGATAGTTGGCTGTCTCCTCGCTTGCTTCTTACCTCCTTGTGAACCCCTTGAAAGTAGGGGCTCTATACGACCCCTGTACCACCCCTACCACCACCCTGCCCAGCACGGCTCACGCCCCACAGGCCCTGAGGGAATGCTGGATGTGTGGGTGGGTGGGAGAGGGAGACAAGCCCAGCTCTCCGGAACAGCGCCAAGAATCCTGTTCATTTTATCAAACTGCCCCGGTGATTTGTGGCGTGCCCGTGACAAGGCTGCCGTAGGACCTTTTACAAAGACGGGGCCATAACGTCTATAAAGAAAGCTGCCGCTGCTGACATTCCTTCTTGCATCGACGAGCTCCCCGGCACTCAGCCCGCCTGCACGGGGGCGGCCTCTGGACTGGCGCAGGGGAGCCCGTTCATGCGCTGCTGGCCCCGTTTGGTGTTTAGACTCTACTCGCATTCTCTTCCAGGTCTTTCCCATAGTCGCACCACGTGGCTTCTTCTCCTGGCTCCGTCTTAGACTTGGCCCCGCCGTGCTCTCAGTCTGCCTCCGGGCCTGATGATTGGAAGTCGTTTACTTTGGGTTGGGCATTCTTCAGGAGCCCTTTCCCTGTAATGAGATCCCATCCCAGTGGCTTGCTCTGGGGGATGTACCAGTCTGTGTCCATAGAGAGGTGCCCACCCCAACCCCCACCCCCCACCTCTCCTGCAAGGGAGCACTGGGGAACTACCCTGCTGAAAAGCTTCTCTAGCCCTGGCTGCCTGCCTTTCCTGCCCACTCGGTTCTCCTCTCGTCCCCACATGGCCCAAGTTGAACAGAGTTGAAAACCTTGAAAGGTTTTGCGTCCACACGTGTGTGTCTCCCTCACATCTCCGGTGTCCTTTCACCTCTGAACTCCTTCCACCAGCAGGCTTCCCCTTGACTCCCAGGGGCTCACCCAGGGTCCACCCCAAAGCTTGGATACCCACGGCCTTCCTGAGCTGGTGCAGACCAGCCGTGCTCCCCCAGGACCCTGCTCAGCCCTCACCACTGGTCCTGGGTGGCCCCCGCCTGCTTGACTTTCTCGTGGGGCTGATCGGAGCGGGTGGCATGGACAGAAATAGCCGCCCTTGCTAAATTTTACAAATAGGATGGGCTGTGGCAGAAACATATGGAAATACTCACTTTCCTCCTTCATCTCTTAATTGGGCTGGCCCCGCCCCTCTGCCCTCACGCTCCCGCTCCCTCGGCTCTCTCACTTCATCATCCAGTAAGTGTGGGGCAGCTTGTAGCGGGAGCCAGGCCAGGAGGAAGCCCCAGGCCCAGGGACAAGGCAGCTAGAAGGGAAAATCGGCAGCCCTACCTGCAGGGTCCTACCTGTGTCCTCCTGGGAACACAAAGGAGGAAGAGGCTCTGGGGAGGGGTCTGGATGCCCCCCCCAGAGTGGGCACTGGAGCTTGAACAGCCTACATAAGCTGCAAGCAACAGAAAACAGATTTAAAGAAAAAGAAAATGCGTTAGATCAACGGTTCTCAACCTGAAGGTCGCAACCCCTTTGGGGGTCGAACGACTCCTTCACAGGGGTCGCCCGATTCATAACAGTAGCAAAGTTACAGTTATAAAGTAGCAACGAAAATAATTTAGTAGTTGGGGGGTCACCCCAACATGAGGAACTATATTAAAGGGCCGCAGCATTAAGCATTAAGCATTAAGCAAAGGGTCTACTGAGGACCCAGGTTCGGCCAGGACAGGATGCAGGGCATTTCTGGGGATGTAGGCAACATACATTGGTGGGCAGGGCTGCCAGGGCAGAAGAGGCCTCCTGGATGCATCTGCACTCTCAGGGTTTTATGCTTGTGTCATGAGGCTTATAACCCAGGACCTTGGGAGAGAGCATCCTACTGGCCAGGCCTACCACATGCCCCCACTATGGCCATGGGCTTTTGAGGGACAGGCTTAAATGTGGCAAGGTTGAGAGGCAGACCCCTCCTCCCATCGGTACCCAGATAAAATGCAGTGTGGGGGAAGAAGTACAGGCGTGGATGCAGGTGGGCCAACTGTGAGTGTCGTCTTTGCCACCCAAGCCTCTATGAGCATAGGCAAGTCATATAGTCCTTCAACTCTCAACATCCTTGCATGTGAAATGGGGGTAGCCGAAGCCCAATGCACGCTGATGGGAATACAGATTGGTGCACCTGCTGTGGAAAAGTGTGGTGGTTCCCCAAAAAGCTACAACCTAGAACTTCCATGTGACCTGGGCTCAAGCCTAGCAGCAATTACGGGGGTGGCGCGGGTCGGGCAAGGGTTCATTCTGTTGCACACAGCTTCCCTGGGGGGCAAAGCTAACTCAGCCACACCCAGCAGCAAGACCTCACAGTTCCACTTCCAACTACACCCTCCAAACCATTCAGATCACCTCAAAACCATTCAAATCAGGTATCTTTAAGGAAGGGGGTAAAACCGTGCCCATCTGTTCATAGATGCATTATTCATCATAGACAAAAGGTGGAAATACCAGAAGTGTCCATCCACAGGTGAATGGATAAACAAAATGTGGCATATGTATACAATGGAATATTATTCATCCATGAAAAGGAATGAAAGGCTGATCCATACTGTGAGATGAATTGTGCAAACGTTCTTGCAAGTTAAGAATCCAGACACAAAAGGACATATATGGTAGGATCCTATATACAGGGAATATCTAGAGTAAGCAAATGCATAGAGACAAAGTTTCGTAGAATGGACGGGGGCTGAGGAGGTGGGGACTGGGGTTATTGCTGGCGGGAAACACTGTTTCTGGTTGTTGATATTGTGACGTGTTGTTGAATGGGTTCCCTCACACTGCGACCTGGTGCTCAGCAGAATGAAACACTGCCCAGTCCTGCATCGTCTTCACACTGGTTACTGGAGCGGAGCCCGTTATTGCAACCACTGTGTCAACCATCTCCTGGAGTGTTTGTCTCTTTTTCACAGCCTCTCCACTTTCCCAGGCATGACGTCCTTCTCCAGGGACTGGTCCCCCCAAAATACACGTGACAAAGTCTCAACATCTTCTCTTCCAAGGGGCACTCTGACTGCACCCTTTCCAGGACTGGTCGGTGTGCTCTTCCGGCAGCCCAGGGTCCTTTCAATAGTCTTCACCAGCCCCATCATTGATATCCATTCATTCTGCTTCCATCCTCCTAGTCCTTGTCCAAGGTTCCCATGCACAGGGAGCCATCAAAAACACCTAAGGCTGAGAGTGGCGATACTGGGAGGGTGAAGGGAGGCTGGGTTGGAAAGGGGGAACCGATTACAAGGATCTATATGTGACCTCCTCCCTGGGGGACGGACAGCAGAAAAGTGGGTGAAGGGAGACTTCGGACAGTGCAAGATATGACAAAATAATAATTTATAGATTATCAAGGGTTCATGAGGAAGTGGGGAATGGGGAGGGAGGGGAAAGGTGAGGACCTGATGCCAGGGGCTTGGGTGGAGAGCAGATGTTTTGAGAATGATGAGGGCAATGAATGTACAAATGTGCTTTTCACAATGGATGTGTGTGTGGATTGTGATAAGCGTTGTCTGAGCCTCTAATAAAACGATTTAAAACAAACACCCAAGGCCTTGGTCCTCAAAATGATAGCCTTGCTCTCCAATGCGTTCCAGAGCCGGTGCAGATTGGCCAGTGAGTGCGCTGTCTGAATTCTTGACAGCCGCTTCCGCTCGAGTTCATGAAAAACTCTTAGAAACAGATAGTGATGATGATTACGCACCAGGGTTAAAAGGGTCATTTTCCCCCTGTTATAAATATTTTACCACCATCATTTTTTACAGGCTAGCCTTCTTGCTTTTTGAGGATCTACTGAGTGAAATGTTTGAGCGCCTGCAGTAAGGTCCCTTCACTTGTCTCTAAGGAAAGAGCTTCTCTCTGCCTTGGGAGTAAAGGGAGACTGAAGGAGCAGACAGGCCACTAGTCCAGTGGCAGGAGTGATGCTCCCACTGAAGGAGCAAGAACAGCATCCAAAGGGTGCTTTCCTTGGGTCTTCCCAGGAAAGCGTGTCACTCTTAGCTCCGTTGGTGCCAGACGCCCCTGGTGAGCCTTCTGCTCAGGGCTGGAGAAAGAACTGGAGTGGCTTGTTTCTGAAGAAGAAGAAAACAACAACAACAACAACAAGCTCCTGGCCACTGAGCTGATTTGGACTCACGGGGCCCTGTATGCAGCGTTGAGTTGCCCCCTGAGTCTTTCGAAACAGGGCTGTAAGGGGCACGGAAGCAGTCTGCCACATCTGTCTCCAGTGGAGCTCCTGGGGGGCTTCCAGGCGCCGACCAGTTATCAGCTGAGCACCTAACCACTGCGCCACCAGGGTTTCCTGGGAGAGGGGCCACGTTCCCCTCCAAGATACCTCTGCCTCCTCCCTGGGCCCCTTTCCAGCCTTCTCAGTGGGCTTGCCTCCTTTCCATTACATATAAATGAATGAATGAACGAATGAAGCAAAATATACCTCTTAAATGTATCCCAATGCCCACTCTAAAATGCCACATTGCTCCAAAGTAAAGATAAACCCGCCCCCACCACATCCAACCGCCCCACCCTAGATGTCAGTGTTTCGCCAGTTTTTCTATGTCTGGACAAATGCACACGTTTTATTTTTAATATGTGCAGAAGCGAAGCACACACTCCTGCACACGGTGCTCTGCTGTTTGGTTTCCAATTGCACGTTATGAGGGTCCCGATCTCCGTCAGTCCGGCCGAGTGGACTCCGCAGGCCTCGGGCCCTTCCGAGGTGTAGACATATTCACACAGACACCAGAAAATACCCTAATTGTCTGAATTAAAGGCAAGCACATGATTAGTCTCTCCAGTGGTCCCAGCCTCCCAACCCTACTCACCAGCCCAAGAACGTGTGTGCTTGTGTGTGTGTGTGCGCGCGCACACACACGCACACACACAACTTTTCTCACCTTTTCCTCACTTGTCTCTCCCAGAGTTCGGGTCTCCTTTGCTGTTTCTTGGACTCCTGCAGCCCTGGGCCTTTTCCACGTTTCCCTCCACACCAGCAGTTCCACCCCTTTCTCTGCAGACATCGCCTGCTGGGTTGCCTCCCGCCTCTTCTGATTCTTGTGACCCTCTGGGTCCTCTGTGCTGGCCAGCACAGCTGGAGGTGGCTGCAACAAGATGGCTAACACGAAATCTTTCTTGAAACTTTCTTGCCAGCTTTCGCTGGGAACAACAGAGGGAACTGTACTGTCTTTATGAGAGTCTGTCGTTGCCCCAATTGTGCCGCTCTCTCTCACTGGTCTCCCTCACCTCTCTGGCTCCAAGGTATCAAACATGATGTCCTTCTCCACCGATCGGTCTATCTGGCCTTTTCCTGGGCCAGTCTTTGGCTTCATGCGGACCCTGCGCATGACCCAAACAAGGCAATGCTGCATGGTTTAAAGTCAGGAAAGCCATGCGTCAGCGCGGTCTCCTCTCGACACACTCAGCCCATCTGTGTGCTGATCAAAAATCCTGAGAAGCGGCTGATGTGAAGGGGAAGTCAGCATCAGGATTGGAGGCAGGCTCGTCAGCAGCTTTTGATGTGACACAAAGTTGCTTGCTGAAAGAGAGCTTGGGGCACTTACTGATGGAGATCACAGAGTACAGCCTTCAGTGTGGATTCCACGTCCGTGTAATAGAAACAAAAATATTCACAATGGACCAATAAGCAACATCCTGATAAATGGAGTAAAGATTGACTTCAAGGGTTTCATTTTACTTTGGATCCATAATCAGTACCTCTGGATGCAGCCGTCAAGAGATGTGCTGCAAAAGACCTCTTTATGCGGTCTAAATAAAGGCATGTACATATGTAAATATATTTATATATGAGGATGTGGAAATAGATCTATGTGCATATATGTATAGGTTTAGTATTAAGATAGCAGATGGACATTGGGTCTCCACTCAAGTACTCCCTCAATGCAAGAGTACTTTGTTCTATTAAACTGGCATCCCATGA
>NW_022111372.1:49146172-49147662 GCF_000313985.2 Echinops telfairi
GAATGATGAGGGCAATAAATGTACAAATGTGCTTTACACATTGATGTATGTATGGATTGTGATGAGTTGTATGAGCCCCTAATAAAATGATTTTTTAAAAAGACCTCTTTATGATATCAAAAAGCAAAGGTGTCGTGTGAAGGACCAAACCAATGCGTTGGTAATTGCCTCTGATGTGTGTGAAGGTGGAACCAGGAACAAGGAAGCCGGGGCTGCATTTGGATTGTGGTGTTGATGAGGAGTATGGAATTTGCCGTGGATTGTCAGAAGAACACACAAATCTGTCCCGGGGGATACACATCCTGAATGTTCCTTAGGGGGAAGGATGGCAAGATTTGATTTCATGTACTTTGGACATTTTGCCGGGAGATACTGGTTTCTGGAGAAGGACACCTGGCTTGGTAGAGGGTCCACAGAAAAAAAAGAAATGAGATGGATTAACACCTGGGCTGCAACAACAGGCTCAAACCTGGAGGTTGTGAGGTTGGCCCAGGCGGTGTTCAGTTCAGCGGCGCACAGGGTCTCCATGACTCGGAGATGACCCAATGGCACAAACAACAGCAGCCTGAGGGAGTAGTCATGGCTTCTTTCTTTCTTCCATCTATCTTTGTCTGCGAGCTCTAGTGAAATCGGCCTACCATGAACGGCCCTGCTGGTATTTGAAATATTGGTGGCATGGTTTCCAACATCACAGCGACACACCAGTCACCACAGTGTGACAGCCTAACAAACAGGTGGTCTCAGGTATTTCCTAAGGAAGAGTGAAAAGGAAGTAAGTCCTCATACACTTAGTGTTGGTCTGTCACCCATTAATAGTTTTGGTCACCAGGACATTAATACATTAGTTCATACGTTTTAGTGTGTGTTTTTTTTTTTAAATCAACTTGGAGCTTATTATGTAAAAAGAGCATGATTGTATGCAGCTTGATGAATTCTCATAAAGCAAGCATTCCTGTGTGCAGGTCAGCTGACATATAACCAGCCCTGGCAGACTCCTCTCAGGCCTCCAGGGTAACTACTACCCAGACTCCTCTCTCCTATCCTGGTTTTGTGAGTTAAACTTTAGAGGAATGGAGTCTATGTTAGACAGGGTTCTCTAGAGAAAAAAAAAATCAGGACACTTATAATTTTATATATATTAATATAGATAGATATGTACAACATAAGAGACAGCTAATAGAGTAGTCCAAATGGCTCAGTGCAACTCATTTCTGTGAGACAGCTAATGCACTGGCAGTCCTTCCAGTCATGAGGGCCATTGGGTGCAAGTCAAGGAAGCAGACAGCTGAGTCCTCTGTAGAGCAATTCAGGCAATCCGACCACTGGCAGCAAACAGCAAGGCCAGTCACCAGGTCAAGCCAGATGAGGGTCCAAAAGTCCCCAGCTCAAGCGATGGTGAGGCAGGTCTTGAAGGAACTTCAAACTACAGTGACACAGTCCATGGGTTAGGTGTCCCACAGGTAGTGTAGCTCACAAGTTGAGGCAGAGAA
>NW_022111372.1:49148480-49149488 GCF_000313985.2 Echinops telfairi
GCTTTGTCATTTGATGTAAGTTTTACAATCTTTGCCAATTTCTACAGGGGAATCAAACCTTGCTGGGATTCTGAATGGGATACACTGATGCCCAAGATTAGTTTAGGGTCGATATTACATCTTCATTTTAAAGCTTTCATATATAAATACGGCGTATTATTCCATGTATTTGTGTCTTCTTTAATTTTCCTCAATAATGTTTTTTAGTTTTGAATCTAGAGGTCTTTCCCATAGTTCAATAGATACCTAGGAATTTTCCTAGGGATTTTCTGGTTTTGATTTCAAATTATAGTTTTAAATACAACACTTATATGCTTTCTTTTTTCTATTTGCTTGTCACATGGGGCTTTTCATATTGCCTTTATAACCAGTAGTCTTGTTATATTCATTTATTAATTACAGTAGTTTGAATAACCTCTTGAGAATTATGTTTCTTCCTTTCCAATCCTGGTCCCTTTTGTTTCTTTTTCAATGCATTGGCTTGGACTTCCAACAGTGTTGAATAGAATCAGTAGTACAAGCCATTCTGGATTTGTGACTGAACTCAGGAAACGTTTCAATACTTTGCCAAGTATAACTTTGCTTTGTGCTTGAGATTACAGACACTCACACAGGGGCTGCCACATGGGCCCGCGCACGGCACCCTGTGAGGCTGCGCAGGACCGGGCAGTGTTTCCTTCTCTTGGGCTCAGGGTCACCACCACTCAGAACCGACTCGATGGCAAATAGCAACAATAACAAGAGACTTTTTAAAAAAGTTATAATTGAGTGTTAAATATTGTCAAATGATTTTTCTACATTCCTTTTCTTTAAAATTTTTGTATTAATCACTTTATTGGTGGTCTCTTACAAGTATTATAACAATCCATCATTCAATTGTATTAAGCACAGTTGTACATATGTTGCCATCAATATTTCCAAAACATTTTCTTTCTACTTGAGCCCTTGGTATCAGCTCCTCTTTTTACCCTCCCACCCTCATGAACCCTTGATAAATTATGATTTTTA
>NW_022111372.1:49151739-49153920 GCF_000313985.2 Echinops telfairi
TCCATACATCCGTTGTATGAAGCACATTTGTACATGTGTTGCCATCATCATTTTCAAAACATTTTCTTTCTACTTGAGCCCTTGGTATCAGCTCCCACCCTCATGAACCCTTGATAATTTATAAATGACAAGTTGTACTTAAGTGATACATATCTTAATAATTTTAGCCTCCTCTTCACTTCTTTTACTATGACTATATTTAACTCTCGTTTACAGAAATCATTTCCTTAAAACTTACCTTAATCTCTAACTGCCAGAAGAAAACAACATAGGCAAGTCAATTCACCACAAAGTCCCACCCAAACCACAAAAGTAGACTGGAAAGGCAAGCCACCTGCGGGGATCCCCCAGCTCACGGAGCCCTCCCGCGCCATCAGTGGGGGCAGAAGACAGAGGGTTTCCTAGACTGGAATCTGCCCCAGAAGTCATTCCTGCAGTCTCGCTCATGGGGAGTGGCTGCTGCCCTCAAACCGTCTCCTTTTAGGACCTAAAGTGTAGGTTAGCGGCAAAGTGCTTACCCACGGCTCTCCTGGGCCTCCTCACAAATTTCTTGGTTCCCGACACAGTGGAAGTTGGAAACAGGGACCACCCAAACCCAAGTGGTCTTTACCACGGAGAGGCTGCGAGGCGCTGCTTGGAGAGACCTCGTGGTGGATGTTTCTGTGGCAACCGGGCCTGACAGTGGAAGGTGGACCAAGAGACCACGCTCTAAGGAAATACTTGGGGACTAAGTGATGAAGGGGGAGGAGGCACTTCTCATCCCAATTCTCTGCTCAACTGAGGAGGACAATAACTTGTAATGAAAGAGAAAAGAGATAAAAGAATTGTAATGAAAAGGGTTTTGTCAGGAGCTCCCCCAGGCCGTTCCTAGACTGCGTACCTGCCCCTCCGTAGCCCCGGGGCTCTGTATAGCAGAGATGGAGCCCAGGCGCCTCGGAGGGGCTGGGTTTGGACCACCTGCCTTCTGCGCCATCTTCCCTCTGTGGTCTTGCCCTCATCTCCCTCCCCCAGCTCAAGGGCTTTGCAGACAGCTTCTCTCCTGATGACCAACTGTGCGTGGCTGGGGGACTGCCATGGGCCTTTCACCCACCTGCTGGACATCTGTGAGGGCAATGTGATCTCTGAGGGCTAGTAGATTTCAGACTTTGTGAGCAGGGACACTCCCTCTTCTGACAGAATCCTAGACGCCATCCCAGAGGATCTGCCAAGAATAGGGTCCGATGGGGATGCCTCGTGAGAATCCCCAAAGCCATCGCCCAGCCCCCAGAGCCTCACGGAGCAGCAGTGTGCACATGTGGCGTCTGGGCCCCTTAACTGCGTAGGTATGTCTGCCCGTCCCCTCACCCCACCCTGGATGGAAGCCAACTCCCCCAAATTCTCCCTTGGACATCCTGTCACCCGCTTCATATTCTCAGCCCTGAAAGTGCCAGAAGTGTGACCGCTGCCAACGCCATCTGTGTTTCTGCATGATGTAAACAGGAGCGAAGATGCGAGCAGCAAAATATGCCAGCAGGGTGAGAGCAGGACCCGTGAGGCTGTGCTGTCAAACAAACCCCAGGTGGCCCTCCCTGGTGCGCACACCCCTGCAGTGAAACCGAAGCCAGTGCAGGGACCCCAGTACCAGCGCAGTGGGGCTCGTTATCAGTGACCCCTAGCCTCAGGTTCAGCAGGTCCTCGTATCAGGAAGCTCTGCTGCACTTCCAGACCCCCACCCCCACCTGGAGCCCCTGAGCTGACTTTCGGTGGCAAGTGAGAGGGTCCTGTACCACAGCAACTGGGAAGGTACCAGATCAAGGCATGCATACATGACCAGCACTGAGGAGTCCCGGTGGCACTGTTGAGGAAGCATTAGACTGCTAAGCACAAGGTCGGCAGTTCAAACCCACCAGCCACACCTTGGGAGAAAGATGAGGCTATCTGCTCTCGAGGAGACTTACAGCTTTGGATCCTCTCTAGAGTGTCTCTGTGAATTGGAACCGACTTGATGTCACTGTGTGGGAAGCACTATGAAAGATGTGGTTGTTGTTGTTGTTGTTGTTGTTGTTAGGTGCCATCAAGCCCGCCCCGACCCATAACAACCCTCTGTGTAACAGAAGGAAACACTGACTGGCCGGTCCTGTGACATCCTCATAAGGATTCTGTTTGAACTCATTGTGGCAGCAAGGTAGAAGACTGGAGAGG
>NW_022111372.1:49155463-49170984 GCF_000313985.2 Echinops telfairi
CCCAATGCATTCCGAAAGCCAGTGCTTGTCAGTTAGGCACGCATTTGGCTGCAGATTACAGCAGTCCTCACTCACACTTGCTTAAACACGCGGGATTTATTTTCCCTGCGTGATGAGAATTCCAGTGGTGGTTGGTCCCAGGCGGGTGCAGCTGCTCAGAGGTGTTGTCAGGAACCCTGGCTCTCCTTGTCTGTCCGTTTTCCATCTTCCACGGAGGCCTTGATCTTCCTGGAGACAGGGAAGGGGGGAGGCAGTTTGAAGGGGAAGTTGGGCCAGTCCCAGGCAGAGAATGGAGAGAGCACCAGACTTGGAATCAAGGACTCTGGGTGGCCGTCCCCTTCCAGTCACCCTGCATTCCTGGATCATTTCCCGTATGCCCCTTGGTCCCATGGGACTATATTACTGTTGGAGTCCCTCGCATGCTGTTCCAGTTATCGGTGGCATTGTTACAAAGGGCACCAGTGAAATGAACCACTTATGTTGCTCCCGAATCTCACAGTTTGGCTTGGGCTTGGTGGGGACAGCTGGTCTCTACTCCCCTGAGTGTTAGCTGGGTAGCTGGAGGGCTGGGGCTGGCCCCATTTGAAGATTTGATCACTCACATGTCCTGCAACCTCAGCTGGGGCAAGGGCTGGTCATCTACCTGTGGCCTTTCCATGCAGCCCTTTGGCTCCCTCCCCACAGGTCACTGGGCTTGAAGGTTGAGGGTCAGAGGAGAGACAGGAAGAGGCTGTATGCTTTTTTTTGGAAATTCTCACAGTATTGCTTCTGCCACATTCCTTTTGGGAAGAGTCCTTGAGGCTGGCGTATATTCAAGGAAGAGGAAAGAGCCTGTACCTTTGGTGGGAAGAGTACCCAGGAATCTGTGGCCCTGTTCTCAAGCCACATGCATGCGTAGGTTTCCAATGTCATGCGACCCACCCTAACTCAGGTATGACATTGTTAACTGATATCATCTACAAAATAAACCTCCCCCCCACCCCCACCCGACTTGCCAATAAGGTCACATTTGTGAGTACGGAGGTTAGAACTTCCATATTTTGGGGGGGACCCCATTCAATTCATAGCACTATCCTTGTAGCTATTGGAAGTTAAGTCAGCCTCACCCATCCATGAACCAAAGACAGGGTAAGATGGGGAGATAACAGTCTGGGTGTTGTGACCAGGGAAGGGATGGGGGTCAGGGGTTGAGACTAACAATTCAGCAACTGAGTAGGCTCAATCGAGGACAGATTTTAAAAAGGGTAAGGCTTAAGCCAGAGTCCCTGGATGATTAACTCCCCTGACTGCTAAAGGGTGACAGTTAGAGAGGCACTTCTGGACAAAGGCCTGACAATCTCGTCCTGAAAAAGCAGCCACAGAATCGTGTGTTCTGCTTCAACACGCTGGAGGCCTGCAGACGCTGGAGTACCCTCAACAGCAGCAACTGCTGCTTGTTCTGGTTTTGTTTTGTTTCTTTCTGTTTTTGCTTTTTAACTGAAGCCAGGACACGTCAGCACTAAGGAGCACGGGTTCTAGGAGGCAAGCACACAGAAGGGTTAAACCCCAGGATGGAAATGAAGGAGCTGTTCATTAGGAGGAATCGGACCTTATATCTGAGCGAGCCAGCTCCCTTGGCCAACACCTGTTAGATTTGCCAAAGACCAGAGTATGGCCTTTCCTCTTGAATTTAAAATCCCCTTGTGGTTTAGGAAAAATCTCCAGGTGTTTCTGAGTGGTTGACATTTCGTGGCCGTGTATGGGAGTGCGGGAAAGCTAGTTAATGTCCAAGAAAGTGTACAAACTTTAGGGTTTGCCTTTTTCCATTTCAAGCTGTTTCTCAAAGGAACGAGGAGCTGGCTTTGGCTAGAGCTGAGCCCTCATCGACCTTCCCAGGTTTGCAGCAAAGAGCCCTGGGCCTGGCAGGGAGCACTGCGGGCTTC
This sequence comes from Echinops telfairi, assembly GCF_000313985.2. Classification (NCBI taxonomy): domain Eukaryota; kingdom Metazoa; phylum Chordata; class Mammalia; order Afrosoricida; family Tenrecidae; genus Echinops; species Echinops telfairi. The sequence goes on from NW_022111372.1 coordinate 49,157,386, forward strand.
TGGGTGCCAGCTCTGAGCTGGAAGACAAGCACAGTGTCCCGAGAGCCATGCACTTCATAAGGGCACAGCACAGTTGTACCCCTGCTCTGTGCAGACTCAGCCACTCTCCTCACCTCGGGGGCTTACAGAGACATGAAGACAGTTTGTACACAACGATGTCTTCCGAGCAAGCTCGTGGTACCTCAACCATCCAGGCCAGCGGCTCCCAGCAGTAGAACTCGCAAAGGAGGCGGTGTCCCCTCAGAAGGCTGAAGTGTGACCCAGAGGTCTGCTGGAGCTGAGCGTGCCCCAGCGAGCAAGATGAAGAGGTCAGCTGCTGATCTCAGGACAGACACATGGACAAGGCCCAGGCTCTTCATATTGGAAGTAAAGAGGTTAGGAGGGCTTGGTGTTCGTGGAACTATTTAGACAGCTGTCTGGGTCGGGCTTTCCTCTAAAGGGCTTGCCTCCTGCTCTTTACCCCAGTCCAAGGGAGAAAGCCCTCACCCTGGGGTGAGGGAGCTTGGGCTCACACCAGTCCCACATCCACTTGCTTCTTGCTGTACCCAGCATCCTCCCATCTGTTCCTGCCCACCTACCTGACTCCCTGCTTCCTCTCTCGGTCCTCTTACTGGTCTTCCCAGGCCCTATTGGTCCACCTTCCTTTGGACCACACTTCTGGGTACCAACCCCTAACCTCCTAACACTAGATGCCCTCCAGATATGGCTTAGCTTCTGGGCTCAGGGGACCCTCTTTACTCTGGCTCTCAATGTCTTTGAGGGAGGGAGGCTTCTAACTGATCATGAAAGTCCTGGGATACTAAGATGAAGGAGCCTGTCTTTCTTGAAGACAACAGTTTAAGGATGATTCAAAAAGGGAACAAACTCACACAACGTTATTTCTTGGCTCTGCCTTCATGTGTTGGCTTCATTCCTCGCCCGCTGCCATGGCAGTGGCGGCCCTGCCAGCCCCAGGCCCTCGTTGTACGGTGAACAACCCCTGGAGACAAGAGTCTTTCTTCTCAGTGCTTCCGGCCAAACCAGTAGGGGCTTCTTCACTGGCCCAGCCATGGTCACGTTTCCCCGAACCTTTCCCTCTGTGAAGGGTGTGGGGCTTTGTATGCTACCTTGGGTCAGGGGACAGGGCCACCCCTTTTCAGAGGCATTGGGGTGATGCGCTCAGGAAAACTAAGAGGCCCTTGGAAAAGGAAGACCATAGATATTGACTCCCACACCAGCGTCCACTCACTGCCTTTCCTTCTCACTCCCCAGCTCAGAGTTCTCCCTCTCCCCTCTCTCTGCAGGATCCTCCCCACCTTCCCTCCTCCTGCGAGTCGTCTGGAGCTGCTCAGCCCTCTGTGCTTTCTGTCTCCCCAGAACGCTCCGCACATGTGCCTTCTGCCCACCTAGGCAGTGTTTGCTATGTCTTCCCATCGTCAGCTTTGTACAGTATCTATGATTTTCTCTCCGAAGAGATCTGGTGAGGACTTTGAAGGCAGGGTGCACATACAGACATCTTTAAGGCAGCTACTGTGATCTAAGGAGCATCACTTGGGTCTCCAGGGCCTCTGCCCAGACCCTGCTGTACCTGTGTTGTTGTTTGGCACCAGGGAGTCAGTTCTAACCCACAGAGACCCAATGTACAACAGAAAGAAACACTACGTGGTCCTGCTCCATCCTCACAATGGTTCCCATGCGTGAGCCCGTTATTGCAGCCACGTGTCAGTCCATCTCCTTGAGGGTCTTCTTCTCTTTTGCTGCCCCTCTACTTTACCAAGGATGTCAGGGTACGGGTCCCCAACAGTCGAACGTCCTAAGGAGTGACTTTGAGATTATGGAAAATAATGCAGACAGACAGACAGCGGGGCACAGGGGCTCCTTGTCCCTATGTCAGGACCAAGGAGTGAATGTGTTTTCCAATGGGTCTGTATAATGGGGCCTATACAACAAAAGGCATGCAGGTCATACAGTGAACATGCAACATGATCATTGGGTAATATCATAAGAGGGTAACATAATGAACAGATGACGGAATGACTCATAGTCTTCACCTAGTGCTAGTTGACCTCCGACACCCCTGAGTGCTCCCCAGGGGAATAGTCTATGATCAGTATCAACAAGAGATGGCAGAAGAGGATTGGCTACATTTTACAGTGGGTTGCGAGCTATAGAACCTGCTTGCGCTTATCTACAGATAACATTCAGGCACAGTGAACAGCCAGACACAGGAATGATTCATCGTTTATGGTAGCTCCTTTATGCCTTTATGGAGGATTATTGGAGGGACTGTGTTCAATCATGAGAATGTGTATTAAGGTTTGTTTATATCTCATAACCCCAAGGGACTTCCCCCACCGGAGTCAGCTCTCCAGACCCGCAATTATGAGCATAGAGGATTGAGCTGCGTGACATTCTCATCCAGTCCCTCGGTTTACCACACACGAGGTCCTTCTCCGGGGACTGATCTTTCCTGACAACATGTCCAAAGTATGTGAGCCAGAGTCTCACCATCCTTGCCTCTAAGGAGCGCTCTGACTGTACTTCTTCCAAGACTGGTTTGATTGTCCTTTCAGCGGTCTGTGGTCCTTTCAATATTCCTCGCGAACTCCATAGTTCAAATGCATTAATTATTCTGTCTTCCTTATTCCGTGTCCAACTTTCACATGCATCTGAGGCAACTGAAAAGACCATGGCTTGTAACATCCTTGCTTTTCGATATTCTAAAGAGGTCTGTGCAGCAGATTACCCGCTGCAACACATATTTTGATCTCTTGACGAGTGCTTCCATGAGCACTGATGGTGGAACCAAGCAAGATGCAATCCTTGACAACAGCCCCCTATCCTCCATTGAACTTTAGGTGTTATGTCTTGGTCCAGTTGTGAGGACTTTGGTCTTCTTTACATTGAATTGTAATCCATACTGAAGTCTGCACTGCTTGACCTTCGTCAGCCAGTGCTTCAATTCCTCCTCACTTTCAGCAAGTCAAGTTGTATCACTTGCATTTTGCAGGCTGTGAATAAGCCTTCCCCTGAGGCTGATGCTACATTCTTCTTTTTGTAATCCAGCTTCTCTGATCATTTGCTCAGCATACAGATTGAATAAATACGGTGAACGGATACAGCCCTAGCATACACCTTTCCTGATTTTAGACCATGTAGTTTTCCCTTGTTCTGTTCACACAGCTGCCTCTTAATCCGTGCACAAGTTCCAAAGGAGCACAATGACGTGTTCTGGAATCCCATTCCTCTCAAGCTTATCCACAGTTTATTGTAGTCCACACAGTCAAATGCCTTTGCTCTGTCAATAAAGCACAAATAAACATCTTTCTGGTATTCTTTGGTTTGAGCCAAGCTCCATCTGACATCAGCAATGCTATCCCTTGTTCCACATCCTATTCTGAATTCGGCCTGGACCTCTGGCAGTTCCCTGTCAATGTACTGTTGCCACTATCGTCGAATGATCTCTAGCAAAATTTTACTTGCGTGTGATGTCAATGCTGCTGTTCTATAACTGTGCCTAGATCTTCTCTTTTCTGTGTAGACTAAGCTTTGGGCAGACTGCTGCTCTTATAAGCCTGGGACACATTGTCTTTTAAAAAATGGTTATTTTGTGTTTGTGGTGAAATAGCTATAGCAAAGCATTTGCCGTTTTGTTGGTAATTACTTTAGAGTCTGTTCCAGTTCATAACTACCCCACATGAACAGACTAAAACTGTTCCACACGGTTTGACGGCTGTGCCTTTTCAGAGACACGTGCCAGCTCTCCTTTCCCATGGGGCTCTGGTGAGTTCAAGTCCCAACCCTTTCATTGGTAGTTGAGCACTTAACCATGTGCACCACCCAGGGGCTCCATTTCACTCTTTCTCAGTGTATACTTCAGTGGGAATTAAGTACATTCCAAAGGATGTACAACCATCACCACTATCTGTCTTCAAAACTTTTTATTAATGTATAGAGATTTTGGCCTCTATATCTATCTAGCTTAGCCATTGCATTTAATTGGGTTCATATAACGTGTCCTTCAGTGTCTGATTCATTTCACTCAATACGATGTTTTCAAGGCTCATCCATATTGTAGCATGCATTAGAACTTCAATTCGTGGCTGAATAACATTCCACTGTATGTATGTACCACATATTGTTTATATATCTGTTAGTATGTTAGTAGAGGAGCCCTGGTGGCATAGTGGGGTACATGTTGGGCTGCTAACCACAAGGTCAGCAGTTTGAAACTGCCATCCGCTCGGAGGACTTTCTACTCCTGTAAAGAGTTACAGTCTGAGAAACCCTCTGGGGCAGTTGTACCCTGTCCCGTAGGCTGCTCTGAGCCAGAATCAATGCCATGGCAGTGAGCTTTGTTTGCCTCATCTGTTGTTGAACCTGTGGGTTGTTTCCATTTCTTTGGCACTGTGCACAATGTTGCAATGAACATTGTTGTACAAATACCTGTCTTCAGTTCTTTGGCAGGGCTATATCTAAAGTATGGTAATTCTAGCTTTAATTTTTTTGAGGGATCTCCAAATCATTATCCACTACCATTTTGTACACCATTTTGCTTTCCTGCCAGCAATTTCTCCATTTACTGACATCACTTGCTGTTTATGATTTTTCTAATAATAGCCTTCCTAATGGAGGTTAAGTGGTACCTCGTTGTGGTTTTGTTTTGTATTTCCCTAGTGACTAATGAGGTCAGGCATCTCGTATGTACATGTTGGTCTTTTGTATATCTTCTTTGGACAAAACATCTCTCCAAGTCCTTTGCTAGCCACATCGTCTTCCATTCCCCCTGACCTTATTAAGCAGTGCCTACTTGGGGCTTACGCCAATACCGTGGTCTCTTTTTACTGACTGTATACTAGAGCTACGTTTTTAAACCTTGGGTTATGCCCAAGTTATTTAATTCTTGTTCTTCAATTTCTTCATCTTTTAAATAAGAAGAGAAATAAGTATCTTGAAGAGTTACGTGGATTTAATAATGAGTATATATTTAAATAAAGTCCAGCAGAGTGTGCAGTGCATGAATGATTGCATGAATGAATGAATGAATGAGTAACTGAATAAATGAAGCTGCCAGTAAGTTTTTGAGTCTCGTGGCCTGCTGGATTCTAGACAGTAGACTCTTTAAAGAGGGAAACTCGTCTCATGGTATCTAGGAGGCTTCAACATAAATAACTGGTCAAGAGCCAGGCCTCGGTCTAGCCTAGGTCTTGAACCTCGGGCAGGTCTGTGGAAGAATCAGTAGGTGTGGGGAGGTTGTCACTGGAGCATGGACTCATTGGTAAAGCCAGGTAATAGGGTCAGCCCATCCCAAGCTACCCAGACCAGGAATAGAAAGGGTGTTTACCAAAGGAAAACCAGGGTGTTTATCACCAAAGGTGCTCCTAGCATTTTCCTGAAACGTTTGGAATAGGGAGGATCTCTTTTCTCTGGAGCAATTGAGCTGGTAGAATGTGGCCAGGAGCTCCTGAGGGCAATAGAATGGAGCAGGCCATCCTGAGAATAAAGGCAACACAGGAAGACAGAATTCAGAGATGGGATAGAAAAGCACCCGGAAGTGCCTGGTGGGCTTCAACCAGTTCACCCCGGTTTGGCAGAACTGACACCGAATTTTTTGTTGCGTTCGGCAAACCAGTTGTTACTATGGCACTTGTAATCAAAGCTCTCTCTAAGGTGGCTAGCTGGGCAGCCAACCAATGTGGAAATCACAAATTTACATCCCTTACTCTTGTAACACTCGTGTGTAGCACCGTATTCTAAGCACCCGTAGTAATGTTCATTCTGTCCGTAGGTATAAAAGACTAGATGTAACTATGGTTGTAATATTTAATTATTCATTTTGTAAAACTCACTATACTTGGGATGAAATGCTACGTTTTTATTGCCTTGCATTTGCAGTGAAGAAACATAAACTAAAGAGGAAAAGTGCCAAACAACTAGAGGTGACATGCTGTCCCTGTCTGTGGTAGTTACATAATCTCCTGTCAATTTACAAAGGGGTGGAGTCTAGCCTGTCAATCAGGTCACAGCATGATGACCTCATTTGGAGGCACAAGGGAGATAAATAGCTCACTGGAGGCCAGACACAGTCTCTCGCTGCTTTGACTCCCTTCAAGACAATCCAGTTGACAAGCCATATGGAGCTATGCTGGAACTGGAGCAGCCACGTGGAGACCCACACCAGCGCTGCTTCCACCACCACTGGATCCACAAGACTTTCCACCTACTGCCCTATGATCTTCAGTATCATTGCACATCTGTGTGAGTCTGAAGAGGAATTTATGGACTAGTATTGACCTATGGGGCAATATCGTACTTATGGACTTGATCTGGGCCTGGGATGTTTTCTTAACATACAATTGCTCTTTGATATAAAGTTCTCTCTTCCACACATATGAGTATCTATGAATTTGTTTCTCTACTCAACCCAGACTAACACACTGCCATTTGTTTCAGCTGTGTGTTACACCCCAAATTCCCACGAGATAGTATGAATGAGTTATTCAATTCCTGAACATGTCCAAAGAGCTAAAAATATTGTCAGAACAATTTCTATAAATTCATCAGAAGTGGAAAGGGATTTTTCAAAGGTGAACAGAAAAGTCATTTTCAAAGATGATCACAAAAGAAAAGTCACTGATTACGTGATATGTAATGACTCTGGTCTACTTGGCCTACCTCTAAAGGAATGGGATCCTAGTCTTACAGTGGAAAGATAGTTAAGGATGAATCACCCAGCTGGTGATACTTGGTAAAAGTGAAGAATATCACAAGTGAGACCGCCAATCAAGAAGCAATATGAAAATATCTGAAGAGTTTTATTATTTTTGTCAGGCGTTATTTAATATATTTTCATTCATATTTTAAAGCTCATAGTCTAGTTTTGTGTATTTCCTTTCTTAAGTATTAATTGTACGAAAGAATAAACCTTTTGGTGGATCTTTTTTTATACGTAAAACAATCATTAGGGCAGTGAATCGGTTGTTTAATTATTTGAATCCTACACTGCCTGAACATGTCACTGAGCACACGAATTTAGCCATACGTACATGTTCCTGAGAAGAAAGACAATCGGTCCTCTTCCTTTTTAAAGCTAATTTGAGTCAGGTTCTGACCTTTGAAGAAAGAAGTGCTGACTTAGATATTGGCTTACTGATCGATACTGTTCTCTCATCAATCCTAACCTCATGACATGGGATTCATGTAATTCCTTTTGGGTGCTGTGCTAGTTACATAATCTCCTGTTAACTTGAGGGCATTAGGAGTGAATGGGGTGAAGTGTAGCCTGTCAATCAGGTCACAGCTTGATGCCCTCATTTGGAAGCGTGACGGAGATAAATAGCTCACTGGAGGCCGGATCCACTCACTCTCTGCCTTGGTCTTCCTGCTGACAAGCCACCTGAAGCTATGCTGATGGCAGCCAGAGCCCTGGAGCTGCAGGAGCCACACGGAGAGCTGCGCCAGTGCCGAGATGCTTCCACAGACTTTTTACCCACTGACCTGTGATCCTCCTGCTTCCGGTGTCATTGCATGTGCTGCGTGAGTCTGGAGAAGAGTTCATGGATTAGTATTGGACATATGAGCTAATATAGGACTTATGGGCTAGTATCGGACTTATGGACTTGATCTGCACTGGGCCAGGATGTTTTTTTAATATACAATTTCTCTTTGATATAAGACTCTCTCTTACACATATGAAGGTCTCTGGATTTGTTTCTCTAGTCAACCTTGACTAACACAGTTGCCTACTTCCTTGGGTCTTTGAGTTTTTGAAGTCCTTGTCGAAGGTCACGTCAATGAACCACTATGACAGGAGAGGTAGGCAGGGAATGACAACTGTGCTCAGTAACCGAGTGTCACAACTCTGCCCCTCGAGAACGCACACTCCCAAGCCCGATTCCTGGGAGAGCAGGGACATAGAACCTAGGACACGTGTGGACCACCTTGAGAAGGGTTCCCTTCTAATGGTTCATTATTCAAGGTCTTGTTTACTTTGGGCGGCTATGTTGGTTCCTGTTCTCCTCGAGCTGCTGGTTTTGGCAATGGAAATAATTACATACACTGATAAAACATGGCAGCGAATGAAAGAAAACAATCTGAAAGCACGCAGCCCAGAGCTTCATGAGCATGGAAGATGAACATCCCCGCCCACGGCTTAGTAAGAACAAGCTTTGAAGGCATCTTACCTTCTCAGAGACACGTCTTCCCTTCAGGACTTGGTCCACATCCTGGAGGTTTCTCCTGAGTCAGTTCTGGGCATAGATGGGAGCCCTTGCTAGGGACACAGGGCATAGGGCATGGCTTATGGTCAGACCTGCCTCTGTCAGAAGTGACGTTCAAGGTGAACGCCAACCTCGGTGTCCAATGGCTCAAGGCGGATTGTCTTATGATCAGACACCCGGGGGAGACTGTAAGATACAAGGAAGGATGCACTTCCTAGGTAGCATTACGTGGTCATCACTGTAAGCTGAGGACTCCAGGATGGTTGCTTGGGGCCTACTTGGCCATGACATTGACAGTTGGTCATGTCAGACAGCAGTCTAGACCACCGTCTCCCTTCCCCCACCTCCAACACTGCCCCGTTGTCCTTGGATCCGAGCACAATGCTTGCCCTTGGGCATGTTCTTTCTCAAAGGCACCTTGGTTCTTTGTACACAGTGATCCCTGCCTGCCTACACGCTATCCCCCAGATGTCAGGTTCGTGGGCAGGCACCGCTTTGGGCAAAGATCCCCAGCATTCCTTGTTGGATGACTGCAGCTGTGGGCTGGGCTGTGTGGGAATGCCCGGCAAGGCCCAGCTCACAGGCTATGGTAAACTGGGCGACCCACCTACCATTGTGTCTGTTAAAGAAAACGCATGTGAGCGACATTCCTGCGAGATATGGCCAATTGAAAGGGAGACTATCTCAAATTGGTTGTTTTCCAAAAGCCTGTGTAGTCTTTCTTAGTCTCTCTGTCGCCTGCCCCCAAATAAGAGAAAATAAAACTTCCACGTTCTGTTTCCCAAGGTTTTGTTTTTGTTGTTGTTTCATAAACTGAAAACAGAAAGACACTTCCATCCAGTCAGCTCGGAGAGGTGCTTGCTTGTGGCAATGGGACATGAAGTCTGTGGCGCTGTCTTCTTGTTAGGGGCGTGGAAAGAAAGGTTGCTTTGCTAAGATCTCATTCCTCAGGGTTTTTCCAGAATCAATTGGATATCAACATTTTATTCCTGTCACGTTTTCATTTCATAATGTCATTTGGACAAGCAAAGGGGATGACCTGGAGGGAACATTTACCAAGTGTCTGCAACAATTGAGACTGGGCGGACACCAGGCACCCAGTGTCGCCTCACTTCTCCCTCACACACATGGTGTGATGGCAGGATTACCCACCAGTTTCTGGGTGAAAACACCGGTGCTCTGAGAGAATCCGATGATTGCTCAGGATTGCACAGTGACTGCGTGGCTGAGCTGAGATTTGAACCTGGGCCGTCGAGCTCCTCCATCTTTGTGATCCCAGCCTGTCTACGACAGATGTCATCTTCCTGAATGCGTCCACCGAATCTGGAGCCCTGGTCTGGAACTGTGCTGGTCTCCTCTTTGACTTTGGTGTGATGGAGTGGAGGGGGTAAAAAAGTCACGTGAGCGCTGGCTTTCAGGAGGATGTTACGGGAGTTAGAGAGCTATCGGACCAGCTACCAGCTACCTCCAGTCAGTTCAGGCTGCAAATTTGAGGACCATCCAAGCTTTGTTGGTAGCTAGTGTTGGTAGCAATTCGTTCACTCCTCTGGCATCTCTCCCTCTTCGGTCCTTTGGACCTCGCCATCTGTCTTAGTTACCCAGTGCTACTGTAAAGACGAAAGCTGGTTGATTTCTTTCTGTGAAACTAGCTTGTACATCACAAAAGATTTTGTCAGTTTCAATATTACTCTTCTTCCATTTATAATCACTGAGACTGGTGTTTAGGTCTGATGGGTAAGAAATCTAGAGGTTTCAAAGGCTGTGACCCCTCTTTTTGCCCCCATTTTATTATTTTTCCCTTTGATTTTGTGGAATTTAGCACCTGCGCCACATTGTTGCAAAGCCTGCCCCATCACAACAGTGACAGGGTCCCAGTCAACATCCCTTGGGTGTGTTTCTTTCTGCTTTTCTCCTCCCCCTCCTTCTCCTCGTCCCCCTCCTTCTCCTTAATCTTCCTGCTGACAAGACATACGGAGTCAAGCTGATGGAGCTGGAGGAGCCACAAGAGACCCAAGCCAGCGCAGAGATGCTTCCACCACCACTGGATCCACAAGATTCCCCACCCACTGGCCCATGGTCTTCCTGCATTTGTAGTCATTGCATGTGCTGCGTGAATCTGAAGAGGAATTTATAGACTGGTATCGGATATATGGACTAATATGACTTAGGGACTTGATCTGGATCTGGGCTGGGATATTTTCTCAATATACAATTACTCTTAGGTATAAAGCTCTCTCTTACATACAAGTGTCTATGAATTTGTTTCTCTAGTCCACCCAGACTAACACAGAGATCATGAAGGTCCTATCTGCAACCCACCACAAGGGTAGGGCAGGTGCAGGCAGCCTTTCATTCCACTGTGGGGTGCGGGGAGGTCACCTTGAGTGAAGGGCTGGTTTCGCAGCAGCTAGCAACAATGATCCGTGTATAGTGTGTCCAGGCCTGGTGATGCAGTGGTTATGACATGTTGGGCTGCGATCTGCAAGGCCAGCGGTTTGAAACCACCAGCGGCCCCATGGGAGAAAGGCAGGGGCTTTCTACTCTGGTAGAGTTACAATCTCAGACACTCACAGGGGCAGTTCCAGCGATCCTATTGGTCACTGTGAGTCAGAATTGACTCTGTGACAGTGATTTCTTGTTGTTTTTTTTTGTTGTGTTGTGTTGTGTTGTGTTGTTTTTTGGTGTGAGGGCAGGGGGGGTTGAATTTATCCTAAATGCAAGAAAGACCTGGTGGAGAAATTCAAGCTAAGAAGTCCATGAAGCAGTTTGGCATGCTAATGGGCCGAGGGTGGGTATAAAGAGGCAAGATCTTGGCAGGGCGCAGGGGCCCCTCCGGAGTCTACTTCTTGAGAGGAGTGGTGGAGAAGGAGAAGGAGAAGGTTCTTACACTGGAGTTTAGGAGCAGAATTGCATGGGGTCGGGGCTCAGTTAGAAATGACAGGGAGGGAGGGACAAAGGGGACAGGGAAGCCTCGCAGGGTGGCCATGGAGCAAGAGTGAGGAGCAGGTGGGGCAGAAGAGAGGCTCACCCAGGTGGATCATCCAGATTTGGAACCTGGAGCTGTGGGCTTGGCTGTGAAGCTTTGTCAGAGTGTCTGCAGAGTGGCAATCACCGAAGCCAAGTGGGCTGTGCAGAGAGGAGGGCACCGGGTCTGGTGCAGAGCCTGGGGAAGCCCCGGAGACAAAAGGACCCCTGGAAGGGAAAGGCACAGAAGGACGGGAATGGAAGCCATGGGAAAGAGGGTCTCAGGAAGCAAGTGGCCAGGTGCCTCAGGTCAGGCAACACCATCCACTGGAATGTGTCTACTGGGTGCAGCAACAGCAAGGACTTTTCAAAACTTGGCGAAAGAGCTTTGGACCAAGCGGGTGAAGGAATGATGGGAGGTGTGGGTGTGAGAAGTCGGCTGTGCACGCCAGATGAGAGTGGGCAGCCGCTGGGAGAGGACCTGGGGTCCAGGGGGGAGGTTCGAGATGGAAGAAGCGTTACTTGTTGCAAGTTGGCATCACGTTGGCTCTCACCCCATGTGCCACAGGCAAACAAACACCGCCCCGTTGTCATCCTCACACTCCACTTCCGCAAGCTTAGGAATGTCGGAGCCCATTGTTGTGGCCGCTGTGTGTTCTAAAAGCCTTCCCACTTAGGGGGCTTATCTTCCCACAGGGTAGCAGACCACCTTCGGTTCAGCACAGCAGATGCTGTTTGTGACCCAAAGGGTTTGTGGGTCAATTGTTAATTTTCAATGGGAGATCACCAGGCCATTCTACCTAGTCTGTCCTAGTCTGGAAGCTTGGCCTAAATCTGTCAACCAGGAGTCCCCTGTTGATCTTTGAACTCTCAGGGGCATAGCTTTCAGCATCACAGCAGGGAAGTTGAGCGAAAAGAGCTGGGGGTGCCGGTGTGGGTGCACCCACACGCGCGCTGAGTGGCTGGGGCAGCCAGGAGAGCAGTCAAGGCAGGGAGCCATAGGAGACTCGTGGTCTCAGCAGTGGCCTCACCATCCCTCGCCCAACTCTGACCTCCACACCATTGAAACTTCTACCCGACTGCCCAAGCTGTGCTGCGCTCCAGGAAGATCCTGCCAGGGTGGAGGGCAGGCTCTCAGGGAATGCTCGCTAGTTCAGTTAGCATCTCCTACTGCCCCCCTCCCTAGTACCAATGTGGGCCTATGCCCCTCGTGGAGGCTGGAGGGACCAGGGAGGACGCTGTGTGGGGATGGTGGTAGCATAGAGGAGCACGGGGGCTCAGGGCAATGTGGCTTCCAGAGAAAAAGCCCCCTGTGGTAGCCGTTACCAGGAGAACTCCGGTGGGCTGAGCCTGGTGCAACCCACCCCGCTCCCCTGCACATCTGCAGCTCAGCTGTCTTCCAGCAACATCCACACAGCACATGGCTCTTGGGTGTTCATTAGAACAGGCAGCAACTTTCTTCTGCATGGAAGGGTTTTGCTTCACAGAGAGCGGTTTGTTTTCCTTGGACGCTGGGGGAAATGGCTTTCACAGTTAGAGCCTCTGCCGAAAGGAGAGAATCCGAACTGGACGTGGTCGCTTTCCTCCGCCTTGTTCCTCATGACTAAGGCAAGCGCTGAGCATGCGGAGTCATGACTTGACTTGACAACCAGCCTGCTGGTGATTGCGCCCTGTGTGCTGTGAAGAATCGGGGTTCCAAGGCTGGGAGGATGTGCTCGGTCTCATACATGTCCGTTCAAACAGATGTCAATAAATCACTGGGCTCCAGGGCCTCGCTCCTGGGGGACCCTGTGCGTCAGAATAGAACTTCTCCCTGGGAGGTTCGCGATGGTCCGGTGCCTGACGTAGAATGTCAGCCGTGCTTTTGATGTGCCTCTGGGCCATCTCCAAACTTTCAGTGAAGAGTGCGGCCTGCTCGGGATACGTGCCAACCCGGGGGTTGTATGGGCCAGTTACAGATGCAGAGTTTCTCGGCCAGCCCCACCCCTGACTCCAGTTCCCTTTGGACATGGTTGGGGACAGCCGGGCTGTGAGCCCCAGTCCGTTCACTTATGTGCACCCAGCACCTGACCCAGGGTGTGAATTTTGCATCGGTGGGTGGTTGGGTGAGCTACTAGTCAATACCCGAGGGCTTCTCACTGGAAACCATGGGCTGTGGGCCTGTTTCCTGCCGGCTCTCAGCTCCTCGACTCAAGCTGAAATCGCCTTCCAGTGCGAGCCTTTCCATCTCCCTCCACCTTCTAGAGCCTTCAGTGGCTCCAGCTCTCCCCTAGCGCCAAGTCTGCATGTCTCTGCCCGGTTTGCCAGCCCTACCAGCTGAGGCCTTGCCACCTGCACCTCCAAGCCAGGCAGCCCGACCTGTTCCTCTCACCTTGCTCCTGCGCTCCCTGCATCCTCACCCCTGTCCTCCGCTCCTCAGGCGACACAGCAGGAAGAG
>NW_022111372.1:49172207-49173347 GCF_000313985.2 Echinops telfairi
CGCAGTTAGACATAGATCCAATAGGATAAGCCGAGACAGCGCAGTTAGACATAGATCCAATAGGATAAGCCAAGACAGCGCAGTTAGACATAGATCCAATAGGATAAGCCGAGACATCACAGTTAGATATAGATCCAATAGGATAAGCCAAGACATCACAGTTAGATATAGATCCAATTTCCTCGTGACAGAGTCCTTGAAATGGAATTGCTGCGTCAAGTGATATGCAAGTTTTGAAAGTTTTGCAGCCATATATTTCCAAGTTCCCCTCCAGAAGGTTCCATCACTCTATTCTCCCCCTGGGAATGTGTCAGAAGGCCCATCCCCATCAACAGATAAAAGGAGAAACCAGGAGCGATCCGTTCCCATGGTGGAATACTCAGCCCGCGGGAGAAGTGACGTCCTGAAGGGCATGAACCGGGAAACGTTAGCCTGAAGGAAATAAGTCAGACACAAAAAGGACAGATACTCTGTGAGTCCCCCTCTGTGGATATATATCTACAAGGACCATTACATATATCAAAGTCTGTCTTAGAGGTGGGAAGCAGGCAAGGAGGATCCATTGCTTGGAAGGCACTGCATTTTTGTGAATAATGGCGGAATGGTTTGGAAAAGGATAATGATGATGATTTCAATCCCATCCCTCGTGTGTTACTTTATAATATGCTTTTCTTACCTTGTATGAAGCATGTTTCTATGTGAAACGGAATACTTCTAATTAGTGTACATGGTCATCAAATGGATGCACTACAACTCACTATTTGGCCTTTGCAGTATGTCCAGGGTTTGTTCATATAGACTTGACTCTTCCTGTGAATACGCTTTTGCTTTAAGTAAGATGAAGTTCCAGGAATAGACTTCTAGAAACATTTGCTTGGTCTTTACCATCTATTGCCAATGTTTTCTTCACAAAGAGTTGTGTCCATTTATAATGCAGCCTATCAGTCCACCAGTCTCTACGTAATTTCTCTATCACTACACACTGCCATTAAAATGAAAACATGTTTTGCCTTTGCTATGGGTTGAATTCTATCCTCCCCAAATACATGTGGAAACCCTAACCCAGATAGCTGTGAACATGACCTTCCTTGAGAGGGAGTCTTGGTTTATTGTGTTACTGAGCCTATCGTGGCACAGAGC
>NW_022111372.1:49175377-49176794 GCF_000313985.2 Echinops telfairi
CACAACAGAACAAAACACGGCCCAGGCTGCACCTCCTCCCAAGTCTTCCTGTGCTTGAGCTCCTGTTGGTGCCACTGTGTGAGACCATCTCCTTGAGGCATCCTGTCCTGTGGGGTTGATGTGCATCAGAATCAAGTCAATGGTCGTGAGTTTGGTTGGGGGTTTCTCCTGAAGCTACAGCACCACTGATACTATCATGCCACTTTGATCAGTTACCAGCAATAGCCTGCTCTCTCTGGCCTAAGAATCAGGAAAGAGTTAGCCTTGGCGAGATAGAAGACACGTCAACAATAACCACTCTACTCTAGCCAAATGCCAAACACTCCCCATGGCGTCAACCGGTGCCACCCAAGGAGCAGCCTTTGCCAGTTGGGGTGGCATCAGTGGAGACCAAGTGAGGGACATGAAGCTCACACTTCCATGTGGCAGTAACAATGGCACCCTGCCCTCCTCTACAAAAGCTGAGGTGGAAAGTTGGACTTACAGCCCAAAATGGGAGAAAGAAGGAAGTGTCCCTTTCCCTGCCAGGGTGGCACCAGACCATCCAGTTAAAGCAGAAGCCAGTTTAAATAAGATCCAGAGGCTCATAATGCAATACTCAAAATGACGGGCGTCAGTGGAAAACCACTTGTCCTACGAAGGGCCAGTGGGATTTCAATTTTAGTGAAAAAAGACAGTGCACCCCAACACCACGCTGGCAGAGTGGTGGGAATGATCTGAAAGAATTTCAAGACAGCCCTCATAAAAATACTTCACAAGCAATTATGAACATCCTAGAAACAAATTTAAAAAAAGGATAGAACGTCCCACCCAATAGAGGAGATAAAAGAACCAAATGGACACTTCAGAATAGAAAGGTACAAAAAATAATAAGGAAATAAAATAAGAAACTCAATGGATCGATTCAAACGCAGAATGGTGAAGGGCGAGAAAAGAGTCAGGGGACTGGGAGACAGAACACTAGAAACTGCCCAGTCTGAGCAGCCGAGGGAAAGCGGGCTGGGGAACGTGAGCCTGAGGGGCGTGTGGGACTATCGGCAAAGTCGTAACCTTGGCTCCATCCGAGCCCCGGAGGAAAGGAGAAAGACAATGAGGTTGAAGAAGTACTTGAAGAAATAACGACTGAGAGTTTTCCACATCGGGCACAAGATTTCAACCTACACTGTCCAGAAGCTGAGAGAGCCTGGAGGGATGAATCAAAGCAATCCACACGCAGTCACATCGTGGTCCAACTAGGACTCAAGACAAAGAAGAGTTCTTGAAAGCAGCCAGGGAGGATGACGCCATCAAGCTCAGAAGCAACAAAGCCCACATGGAAGAAGCACACCAGCCTGTGCAACCACGAGGTGTTGAAGGGATCAGGTATAAGGCATCATCAGAACAAAAAATCTTACCATAGTGAATGATGGGGGGAGTG
>NW_022111372.1:49177643-49196725 GCF_000313985.2 Echinops telfairi
GTGGAGGCAATCACACATGAAAGAAAGGTAAGAGGGTATCTTCAGCAGAGCACAAACACATCAGCTGTAGAGCAGTGGTTCTCCACCTTCCTCATGCCGCGACCCTTTCAGACAGCTCCTCAGGTGGTGTGGACCCTCCAACCATAACATTATTTTTGTTGCTACTTCATCACTGTAATGTGGCTGCTGTTTTGAATATGTGACCCCTGTGAAAGGGTCTTTCAACCCCCAAAGGGGTCGCGGCCCACAGGTTGAGAACCACTGCTGTAGCAGGATGGGACAGGAACCCTTTTCTTTCCCTGGATTAGACTGTTCCTTGGTTCTTGGCAATTGTCTTCACCTCATTTGTGGTTTCTACTCTGTATCAATCTCTGTTTGTAATTCAGAAGCGATTATGTTTCGGACACAACCGATATTGACATGGCATCATTAACACAGGAGAGAAAATCCTATTCCGAAGTGGGATTACCTAGACAAGTACAGGGGTCAGATTCAAACATAGTCGGAGGGACAGAGTTCCATCTATAATAGTAGTAATCGCTGCTAGACCACTAATAAAAGGCTGCATAGCTATTTCCAGATGGTGAGTTTCTTAAAGTGCTAAGATACGAACAACTAAAACGGAGTGGAAAAGACTCGCCAACTATTATAAAGTAAGAACAGCCTCTTAAGCGACTCTTTAAGGAGCCCAGGTGGTACTGTGGGACGAGAAGGGGGCTGCTCACGGAGGTGGCCAGTCCCAACAGAGCACTGCCATACTGAGTCACCAAGAATGGAAGTGATTGGAGGGCAATGGGTATTTGAATTCCTTAGAATGGGCCCTGGGTGGCACAAAGATTACCTGAAAGGTTGTTGACTTGAACCCACACAGATGAGGCCTCTATTCCATAAAGAGCTGCCGTCTCGGAAACCCACAGAGGTGGGTCCGCCTGCCCCGTAGGGTTGCTGTGAGTCAGCGTGGACTCAATGGCAGTGAGAGAGGCTCTTTGGGAGAGAAGCATGGCAGCGAGCTTCTGAAAGGTCATGGTCATTGAAAGACCAGTGAATCAGTTCTGCCTTGCACCCTTGGAGTTGCCCGGAGTCAAAAAAACAACATCGTGTGCTAGGCTCTATGCTGGGCATTTTAGAGCTCGTCGTCTGTGAGCTGTGCTGTTGTTATCCCAGTGCTATCGATGAGCAGCCAGACATCTGAAACCTTATGTGGTCAGCTAAGGCTGCACACTGGGAGAGGAAGAATTCAAACCGGACTCTTCCAGGAGAAGGAAATGACGAGAGCCAGGCTTTGAGTGTGTGTGCACGTGTGCGAGCAGCAGTCCTGACAACAAGAGCAACGTTAGAAATCACCCACGGCTCCATTGGTTGAAGTGATTCTGGTGCATCCATACAACGGTCTCGCAGGAGTGGGTACAAGCGGGAATCAGGAAGGTGTTATATGTCACTCAGAAGCTATTGTTGGGAGACATCACCAAGTAAAATAGGCCAGGTAGAGCCACCCGTATAGTACATTCCCTTTTACATAAGAAAATAGGAATGTCTATAACTTGGTGGTCTATATTTTGAAGAAGAATGGAAGAATGCACCGCAGGACTCGAAGCTCGACCGAGTGAGTGTCCCTTGGTTTATAAGTTGGTTGTGGAGCCGTGTCAACATTTTACATAAGTGAAAACCAAATTGAACCCAAAGGAACAAAAGGCCCCTCTTAACAAGGAAAACAAACGAAACAAATGGTCTTGTATATCAAATTCATGGCCTGACCTCACAGCGCATTATTTCAAGTGACTTTGAAGCACGTTAATTTGTGCATTTCAAGCGGGACAAAGAGACAAAGAAAACCACAAATAAAACTTGAAACTGCATTCAGTAGTCGTCTTAAGTTCACAATTAAAAAATGTTATTGCTGTTTGGAAGCTATTATATTATAAATACACATATTAAACTATACAGAATTTTATAACTGTCTTTGGGAACATGATTTTCATTGTAAGGGAAGAGGTGCAAAGCTACACTCTTGGAACTGAAGTAGGATCGTGCCATCTTTAATGAGAATTGGAAGCAGCAGTGCCTAAATTACTTGCTTTTTCCCTTGAGTCATTAGGAACCACGAGGCCCCACACTAGGTCTGTCTCAAGTCAGGTCCTCTTTCCCATGAAACCCTCCCTGCCCCCTCTTTCCAGCTGGCCCAGACACTCACTCTGAGTGGACGCTTGTTACGTAGATGGAGGTGAACAGGCTACTTCCATCACTCTGGCAGCTCCCAAGGTCAACGGGGGACAGGGGTGGGGGGTGGGGGGATGAGTACCACACCAGTTGGCACTGTCAAAGGGACAATACCAAAATGACTGCCTATATAAGTTGTGAGTGTGTGGGTTTGTCCCAATAAAATTTTATTTACCAAAATAGCTGGAGGATCAGTTCGTCTGGGCCTTGTGGACACATACATGCCTTAGGGTAGCTGCCTCCTTTGGCATAGATCTAACCCAATTCTTCTCTTTCAAAACTTTTTTTCCCCCTTCAATTTTTTATTGTCACATACATGGGGGTTTGCATTTCAGGTAATCAACTTTGTATTCAGCAATTTATGCTACGACTCAAACTCCCAGTAGTTTACCCTCCACTCACTTCTTCCTTTCACGAAAGTCTTCCTCTTCTTGACCCCAGTTAACACCCGGAGCAGTCTGGCTGCATCGCTCTATCTTCCCTCCTGGCCCTCCCCTCTCCGGGCAGTCTCCAACGTCTGTTCCCTTTGGCATGAAAGCCCTTGTCATGGCTTTGGCATGACTTTCACGCAGTGGTCTGGTGTAAGACGTGCCCTTTTGTAATGAACCCGTTTTGCTCAGCGTCCTGTTCTCTTGGTTCATCCACGTCCGGAGGTGCTTCATGTTTCCGTGATGCGGATTTTGGGGTGATGCACATTCCTCCTTGCGTGTCTGTACCAGTGTCTTTCTCCATTCTTCCACTGATGGACGCTCACATGCCCTCCACCCCAGCTTCTTGCTATTGTGAACAGTGCTACATGGAGCATGGGTGCGCATTACCTATATAATTTTTGTGCAGAATTTCAGCAGAAGTTTATTATTTTTTATATATATAAAAAATACCCCTGTGGTGACGTACAAAGGAGCCCTGGGGCAGAGTGGTTCCGTGTTGGGCTGCTAACAACAAGGTCAATAGTCCAGAATTTCCAGCCATTCCATCGGAGAAAGACTAGGCTTTCTACCCTGGTGAAGAGTTCCCGTCTCAGACACTCAGGGGGTGTTCTACCTTGTCCCATGGGGTTGCTCGGGGTCCGAATGACAGTGACTTGGTTACAGTAACAGAAACTTCTCTTGGTGAGCCGGTGTTCATGTACCAGGACCCCTGGAAGATGACAGCACGATGTTATGATGTTTTGAACCATCTCCTGGGCTCAGAGCTATCATTTTACCCAATGAGAGTCACGCTTTCTATCCTAAGGTTCCTTCTGCATGTGCTACAAGCAGGCCCCCTTGTCTTCGTTGCTGCTGATGTTTTTAGAGAAGCGGATTTTGTCAAGTCCCCTGTTGTTGTAGGGACCGTAGGTAAGTGTGTGTGAGCCTTTATCAATAGGTTGGTGGGGGTTTTATTTTACAGAATGAAGTAGTAAGGAAAGAAAACGGAGAAAAACAACAAAAAAGCTTTATTGCAATTGATAATGTTGTAACTAATAATTTCAGAATGATATTGCAAAATAGTTTTGCTGTTAATAATCATATATTCTAAGGAATATTCCATTTAAATGATTGATGATTGCATCATAGGGGCGCCGATGTTTAAATTGGATCATAGACATTCAGGAGCAGGGTCTCTGTGATCTGGTACTGGAGGGGGTCCATGGGCTAGGGGTGGGCGTGGAGGGGCGTCCAGGAGTTACCATGCTGGGTATAACACCAACCCTAGTAGTACTACTGCCCAGGGTCCATTTGTCAGATGTGCCAGGGGTCCTCCCCGTGCCAGCCCCAGCTGCTGCTCACGTGTGCAGATCCCAGGGCTGTGCGGTGCCGAGGAAGCCAGGGCCTCGAGCTGTCACTCATCAGCTAAGCTGGAAGCGTTGTGGCCCAGGGCTCGGCTGAGTCCTTGCTGCCAGGGCCTGGCTCAGCCCTAGGAGATGACCGAGAGATTCAGTCCTGGTCCAGAGGCCGGCCTCTGATGGCTTTTGTTTTCTTTTCTTCTTGGTTGATTCAATCAACTTCTCAAGTCCTCCCTCAGCTGTGCTTCTCAGGCTCTGGGTGCAGAGACAGGTAGATAAGTCCCCTCAGAAGCCTCTTCCAAGTCAAAAGCCCCTGGGCCCCAGCTTCTGTGAGACACAGCCGAAGGTCCAGCTGCTCAGGCTTCCTGGCCCCATGCGGCTCTTTCCTCCGTCGGGCCCTGAGCTGTCAGCCCGGTGACAGGTTCTGTTCTCCGTGTTTCCCAGCTCCAGTGATGGATACCCCTGCGCCTGGCTCCCCCACAAATGAATCTTGTCATCCATAGCCAGAGTCTCACCATTTAGGCTCTGATTCTAATTCCTCCTTCGACTTTGGACTTTTCAGTCCTTCAGTGACCGATGATGATGAGCTTCTTCCATGTGGATTTAGTGACATCTCACTTAGATGTTCTACTTGTTTGGAGACAAGCCTTTAAGACCCCAGATGCTATTTTATCTGTTACCTGGGCACCATCTAATTTCACCACCACATTTTGCTATAGCACCCGTATCTTCTGTGTTCCCTTCCTGAGGGTGAGTATTGAGCAGGGCCATGATGTAAGAACCAATTGTTCTTAAGTTGGAGCTAGGATTGAGTGCGAGCCCAAAACCCATTCCTGGATCTATGTTTTGGGGTTTTCGTTGTTGTTGTTATAAATTGAAAGTTAAGACATACATCATTCCATAGATCAATCACATCAAGCATAATTGTACAATTGCTGCCACAATCAGTTTCCAGACTTACTTTTTCTTCCTGGACTCCTTGACATCTTCTCCCTTTTACCCCACCCCTCTACCCACCCCCACCCCTCTCCCAATCCTTATTCTACCTGCTGTCCCTTTAGGTTCATCAATCCTGGGTTTCATTTGCCAGAAAAACATACAACACAACCTCAAAAGGGTGACCCCAATGACATAACATCTCTGAGATATACCTACTATATGAACAAAAACAAAATAAAGCAAAATGTCCGTCACAGGTTTGCCGGACTAATACATATCTTCATACAGCACACAGGGCATCGATGTAGCAAGACCATCTTTGTCTGCTCTTGACACAATGTCTTCTGCTTCCTCAGACACCATGTATTTTCTGACTTAAGTCTTCAGGTTACAAGTGTGTCTGAGGTAGAATCCAGTTCTCCCTGTGGAGTTTCCTCATGGATCTCACTGATGCAGCCTCTGGAGCATGCTGTGCACCTTGACGATCCAGGATTCAGTGTCCCAGCATTCCCAGCACCCAGCCTGGGTCCCCAGGATACACTCAGAAGCCCCGGCTCACTGTAACTCTTTACAGGAGTAGACAGTCTCATCTTTCTCCCGAGGAGCAGCTGGGGGTTTCAAACTGCTGACCTTACTGTTCGCAGCCCAGTGCAGAACCACTGTGCCACAGCAATAACAACAGACCTGACGTACAATTTGCATTTCAATTTTCTCATGAGAAATCAGAAGACCTGCCAATGTCAGACCATTTCTACTTGGCCACAGTTGGCTGGAGGAGAGGAGTGGGTACCCCTTTGTTTGCCACGGATGCCACCCCTAAACTAGTGCATGTCGAGACTCATGCGCTCTCCATCCTAGGACCCTGCACTTCCATTTATGTATTGGGATGCTGACTGACTTCAGTAGACTTTTGAGGTTTTGTATTTGCCCCAGTACTTACAGGACCAGTGGGGGGCCACCTTCCTTCCTCCCGCCCTTCCCTAGCCCTCTGTCCAATGAGCTGAGATTCTACACCTTGCTGTAACCTTGGCCCTGGACCTAGCTCTCCCTCCCTCTCTTCGCTTTACCTGCACCTCACTGGGCCTGGCTGCTGCCTGTCTCCATCCATCCACCTCCCTGGGGGGCAGCTGTGCCTGTTTCCAGGGTCTGCCCCACAGTGGGGAGTAAGTGGCTTCCAGACCCAAACTTCTGGTCTGACTCTTGCCACTTCTTCCTGTGTCACAAACCCTGCAGATGACCTTGCAGTAGGGCAGATCAATGTTGGAAATGGTCATTTGGCAACACAAAGCAGAGTCTCTTCCGCTTAGTTGTTCTTATCCCCCTGTTGCCCCTGCCTCCGCCTGTTCAGCATGTCTAAGCCAGTGATTTTTGTTGTGTTCATCATGTTGTACAATCATCACTACCCTCCATTTCCAGATTTTTCCAACACCCTTAACAGAAGCTCAGTGTCCACCCTGCCCACCCTGTCAACCACTAAACAGACTATGTTCACTAAGCATTTGCCTTTTCGGGTCATTTCATCTAAGTGAGGTCATGCAATATGTAACCTTCTGTGATTTCCCCATCTTCTTTACTATTTGATCTCACTCTCTCCCCTTCCCCCTAACACATGCATTTACACACAAGAACAGACCTATTTTCCCCCAGAAGCCTTGGAAGCTAAGTCACGTTATGTGGAGCCCCTTACCTCCGAAATCTTCCGTGTGTCTTTCCTAACAAAAGGAGCATTCTCATGCCTTATCACATGATAGTTATCGGCTGCAGTAGATTGACCTAATAATGTTCTTTAGAACATCTTCTTTCTCCAGCACAAGATCCAGTCCTCTATAGCAGCATATCATTTCCACAGGTTTCCACAATCTTCCACGACCTAGATATTTTTTGATCCATTTCTCCCCTCCTGCTTTTTTTTCTTTTGTAATGGAATGTTTCTCATTTTGAGTTTGTATGGTAGTTCTGAGCCTACTCCTGTATGACTTAATACTCTGCTTTCAGCATCTGTCTGTGTGGTTGCAGGAAGCTGTGCTTCATCCATACGGAGTGCTGTGTCCGATCTCACTATGTGACTATCATTTTGGATATTACCTGGCTGATGGGCATTTAAGCCATCCCAGTTCTTTGTCGGTGTGATAGTGTTGCAGGGTACACGTCCTGCATGAGACTTCTGTCACGCAGGTCAGAGTTATTTTAGAGTTTGTACCTAGAAGTCACTTTGCTGCCTCAAAAAGAAGTAATGAGCCCTAGTGGCCTACTGGGTTTCACATTAGGCTGCTAGTGGCAAGGTTAGCAGTTCGAAGCCACCAGCGGCTCCTCAGGAGACAGAGGCGGCTTTCTACTCCCCAAAAGAGCTAAAGACTCAGAAACCCTCAGGGGCAGTGTTCCCTTGTCCTAGCAGGTGGCTGTGGGTTGGAAATGACTCGGTAGCAGTGAATGAGTTAAATTAAGTGTATTTTCAAAATAATTCCAAATGGGTGCACTGATTTACGCTCCCACAAATATGACTAAGAGTTCCGGTGACTGCACATGCTATGTGATACTGGGTATCAGCGAGCGTCTTGTTCTTTGGCAATTGAAGAGCATGTGTGTGTGTGTGAGAGAGAGAGAGAGAGAGAGAGAGAGAGAGAGAGAGAGAGAGAGAGAGAGAGAAAGCTCCCATTGATGCATTTCCAGGTTTCGGATTTCTTCAGTTATCCATGTCTAGGATAAACAACAAGGCCAAAAACCCCACCTGCCGTTCCGTCCACTCACATCCACCCTGAAGATAGAGTGGAGCCACCCCATAAGGTTTCCAGGTCTTTAACTCTTTACAGAACAGACTGCCCAAAGCCATTGGTGAGTTCAAGCACCAACCTTGATTCATAGCAGAGTGCTTTAACTACTGTGTTACCTGAGCACCTTCAAATCTGAGCTACCCAAGGGCACTTCAGAAAGTTTGTGGAAGAATGGAATTAAAAGACAATGGAGCCCCCCTCACAGTGACACGACAGGCTTTGATCTGTTGGGCAAGGGGTCTAACTTGGAAGAATTGTTCCAGGAGGTTTCCCCCTGGCACCAATTCCCACGCTTCGGGTCACCAGGGCTCAATCAAATGGGACAACTCTGGGTTGCAGCTCACGGTGGAACTGGGCTTGTATAGACTCCTTATACCAACAGTGGCCAGAGCACCGTGTCATGGGAAAAACCAATGACGCTAACAGTGCAATCACCTTACACCCCAGGGGGACAGTTGATAATGTTTTACTTTTCTGTTTCTATGGATTTTTGTTTTCCTGCCTTTATTTTGTTTGTTTGTTATTTGTTGTCCACTAGTTGGTTTGTTACTATTGTTGGGGTAGTTATTCTTATGGGGTTTTGATCTGGTCATAATATGACTGCCAAGGTAAACCTAAGTCGTGCATATCCCAGAGACAAGCAGGTGTATTCTGGGCCCCCACTTAACTCTAGCCCCAGTCCAAGAACCATTCTGAAAACATGACCCTGCCCGATACTTACCTTCATGAAATGATCACTGAGAATGAGGGTGCTACAGAAAAGTGTGGTGAAGAAAGCAGATGGTGCCCGGCTATCAATCAGAACAGTGTCTGGTGTCTAAAAGACTTGTATTCAAACAAGCAGCCATCTAAGGGAGGAGTCAACCAATTCCACATGGAAGAAGCACACCAGCTTGTGTGATCCAAAGAGAATAACAACATTTGAATACAACAAAGGGAAAAGTATCAGATCCTAAATAGTGAACACCCAATTTGTAGAAGGCTGTGGAGGACAATAGGAGCCCAAAACCAACCTGCAGAGTAACTAGTCAGATTAAACTGCAGGCAGATCCCCTCTAGCCACAGGCAAGGGTCTCCGAACAGCTGTACTATCATTGCATAAGATCATTGCAATCGTGATTATACAGGATTGAACTTGCTACTTGGTCAGTGGACCTCCCACTTGATCCAACCTGAAATTGTCCTAGGTGCAAATATTTCTTGCTTGTGGTAGTTTCTGTTTTTTAAAAGCTGTTTCTGTTGGGTTTTCCAGGTTGTGAAGCACAGAAGGAATAGATGCAAAGAGATAATAACTGAGAGAAGGGTTCAACGGGGAGGTTGGGGTGGGGGGTGGGGGGTGAGGGGTTTAGGGAGCAAGCAATGCATGCTGGAGGGGAGAGGGAGCATTAGAACCCACTGATTGCACAACTCATCTTAAAAGCAATTTAACCATGAACAAAAAGAAAATGTTTTAAAACTGATTGGAGTAATGATTGCATAATTCTTCTTGATGTGATTGAACTATTGAATTGTATGATATGTGGATTATGTGCCAATAAAACAAACATACAAATACACACACACACACACACACACAAAGGTAATGGAATTTTCCCACAATTTTTTGGAAGCTTTCTCATGTGAGGCCAAAAGAAAGCCCAGGGAACTCATCACAATATAATTCCTCAGGTCCCACACTCCCTGGCCCGTGTCTTCTTCTCTCCACCGTAGGAGTTTTCTTATGTGTGTTTTACATATAATAACATGCAGGGTTTTTTCTACTGTGCTTTGTGGGAAGAAAAACGCATGTTAGTCCATCGTTCCCGAAGTGGAGGCCTCACGGCTTGTAAAAGCTCTTCATCGCTTCTGAAAACCCCTCTCTACTCGGCGAATCCTGCTACAACTACTGAAAGTAGCATTTCTCGTCTTAAGGGCTTTGGGGTTTGTTTTGTTTTCTTGCAAGATTTCTTTATGGTGTTGTTGCTGAACAAAATGTTGACTAGTTCTTCATTTTAATGTATTTGTGCTTATCAGTCTTTTTTTTCCCCTTTTATTTTTGGTTTTAGGATTAATATTTTTTGTTCCTGGTTTAAAAAAGAATGTCTTATTGCATTTTGGAAAGATACTCTCCCATATTTTCTTCTTAAAATCATAATGTTTTTGTTTCTTGCATTTAAGACCTTAATTTGCCTGGAATTGATTTTGGTGTGTGTTATGGGGTACAGATCCAATTTCATATTTTTAAATAGCTTCATTAAAGTATAATTGCCGTACTCTAAACGGAACATATTTAACCTGTACAATTTGATGCGTTTTGACATCTGTATGTGTGTACCATGAACTCATCACCACAAGAAAGAAACGGACATATCCCTGACCCCAGCATTTCCTCCTGCCCCCCGGTAATCCTCTTCTCCTGCCTCCCCCTCCACGCACCATCCCCACATTCTGGTAAGCTTTCTCTGACTAGGAGTTTATGTGGGTTTCCTAGAATTTTATGTGCACGTAATGTACTATTTTTGCTTGGTTTCTTACACTGTCTGGTTTCTTTCACTTAGTACAATTACTTTGGGATTCGTTCATGCTATATCCAGTCAAAATGATATAAAAGAATCCAAACCTACTGCCGCCACATTAATTCCCACTCATAGCGACCCTGCAGGACAGAGTAGAACTGCCTCCGGGGTATCGAAGGCTCTTGAGCTTTACAGAAGCACACAGCCTCAGATCTTCCTTCACAGCCCCTGGGTGGGGGGGGGGGGTTTCAAACCGTTGACCTTTTGGTTAACAGCCTATCACTTAACCCACAGCATCAGCAGGGCTCCTCTAACACAGTTCATTTGGTGGATTGCCGTTCCATCGCATAGATCTGGCACACTTACTGATCCATTAGTTTTTTGATACACATTCCAGGGGTTTCCAGCTGGAAGCCAAGCCGAATGAAGCTGCTGTGAATATTCATGTGCATGTCTTGGTGCGGGTGTGGCTTTTATTTCTCTCCGGTATAAACGTCATGGGGTGGAATGTTTGTATCCTATAATAGGTGTATGACTAACTTTGTAACACTGCCAAACTGTTTTCCCAGAAACTGCCATACTATTCTCCAAGTTTTTACATCTCTACCAGCTGTGTATGAAAGTCCTCTTTGCTTCCTGTCCCTGACAACTCTTGGCATCGCCAGCCTTCTTCACGGTCACCATTCTCATAGGGGTTCAGGGCATGTCCTTGTGATTTTAATTTTGCATGGACCCAGTGATTACGGCTATTGCGTATCTTTTCATGCTCCTAGGAACATGATTCTGACTTTAAACCAACGTCCAATTTTATTATGTTTCTGCAAAGTTGAGAATGTAGTTCAATTTCTTTTTAACTTTCTTGAGGTTAACATTTGCTTAAAAATTTGTATCTGCTTCATCCGGCTGTTTGTGGGCTTATTGAAAATTTTTCCTGTGCCTGACCCAGTGGGAATACAGCTTACACTGTCCGTCACATCAGCTGAGTGCCGGTTTCCGTGCCCGCCCCGGGGCCATCTTTATTCTCAGTCAGGCCTCTGTGCTCATCACAGGCCGCTGTCACCCCTTTCTGTCTGACTCTTTGGCTCTCCGGCCTCCTCCATTTGCATCGTCGCTTTGATGGAGTGTATCCTGTGGGAGTTGATCTTGTTGAGTCGTGACACCGTGGTAAAGGCATTTTGATGACAGCTCAGCGTGCTTGCTGTTAGTCACACTGCCCCTCTCGGGACTGGTTATCCTTTCTATGTGATGGCTTCATGTCCCTGTGATATTTCATCTTCAACCTAAAGATGGCCTCATCTTCTTTCCTGTGTTCCATCTCTAATTTTCCTGGTCCCGTGTCTTTTTCTTCATTCACTTTCTCATTTTGGTAGAGAACTTCCTTCAGTAGCTTTCTCAAAACAGGTGAGTGGGAAGCAAACGTGTTCACATCTTTCATGTCTGAGAATGTCATTATTCTATTTGGACATGGAATTAATATTCGGCTGGGTATAGAAGGCTTGATTTAAAAGTACATTCCTTCAACATTCTGTATATGTCACTTTATTTTCTTCTGACTCCGAGTGTTGTGGAGAAATTTGAAAGTTTGGTGGTCTCTGTGGCCAGTGTTCTAAAGAGATCTAATATGGTGTGTACTCAATGGATCTGTTTAGTCAGGAAACGTATACCCTTCAGTTCTAGAAGATCATCTTGAACTCTCATTTTGAGGAGGCATTCTCCTCTCCTTTTTGTCTGTTTTCTTCTGGGAATACCTACCATTTGGATGTGTGTCCTCAAATTTTGAACTGTCCTCAAATTTTCTTATTTTTTCTGTTCTATCCTCAGTCTCTTTGTATTTTTGCTCATTTTTCTGGGATGTTACCTTCATTGTATCTTCTTTTTAATTGAGTCTTCCATTCCATTAGGTTTTTAATTTTAAAGTACTCTTCTTCAAATACATTTTTTATTTGAATCAGAATAAATTTTGAGTGCCAGAAGTTATCATGATGGTACAGAGTGTTCCTGCATCCTCGATGCCCGACTTCCTCTATGATTTATTATTTTACAATCGAGTGATATATGTGTGACAATTCATTAACCACTATCAATTGCTACCTTATGAAGTCGTAAACAACACAAAGACAAAAAAAGTCACTGGAGTGAGGGAGACGATCGCCCAGGAGAACATCAAAGCATCCAAAGGGTTGACAGCCGCACAGTTACTTACTTCAATAGAACATGGTGCACAAAAGAACTGGTCACGCAATCCTGACGAAGTGCAGATCTATTCATCAGTCACAGGTGGGACTCTCGACTCTGGAGACAGGTGTAACTGTGACTGTGATTGAGGTAGTATGACTGACCACGGGACCTATGACCCCAATTTCTACCACGAGCACACCCAGACAGATTCCCAAGGACAAGATTTCTTCTCCCAGGGCTCAGCCCGAGGAGTCTCAGCAACACACTCCACCCGATGATGTCGCTGAGCACCCTCCTGTCAGTCCTGACTCAAAGCAACCTTTGCACGCCAGAACGGAACACTGCCCGGTCCTGGGCCATCCTACCCTCAGTTCCTCGGCTTGAGCCCATCGCTGCAGCCCCGTGTCAGTCCATCTCCTGGAGGGCCTTGCTCTTTTCCACTGGCCTCCACCTTACCAAGCATGAGCTCCTTTACTAGGGACTGGTCTCTCCTGACAACCTTTCCACAGTAGGTGAGACAGTGTCTCGCCAGCCTTGCCTCAAAGGAGCACTCTGACCGTACTTCTTCCGAGACAGGTTGATTTGCCCTTTCAGCAGTGCGTGGCGCCTTCAATGTTGCTCTCCAGCTCCACAAGGCAAACGCATCGGTTCTTTCTCAGTCTTCGTTATTCAATGTCCAACTCTCACAGGCACACGAGGCCGTTGGAATACCACGATTTAGCTCGGGCGGACCTTAGTCCTCAAAATAGCGTCCTTGATTTCAAGTACTCCCAACGTAACTCACCTTTTGATCTCTTGACTACTTTTTCCATGAGCACTGATTGTGAATCCAAGCGGGACAAAGTCCTGAACAACATCATTCTTTTCTCTATTGATCGTGCTGTGACCAATAGTCCATTTGTGAGGGTTTGGTCTTCTTGGCAGTGAGTTGTCATCCATACCGAAGGCTACAATCCTTGATCTTCATCAGCAAGTGCTTCAAGTCCTCCTCAGCTCCAGTAAGCAAAGGTTGTGTCATCTGGATATCTCAGGTAGTTAAGCCTCCCTCTAATCCTGATACCACATTCTTCTTCATATAACCTGTCTGTTCCATCTGGGGAACTACATGTGTATAGTCACCTTTTGTGTTGTTGAAAAAGGTTTTTGCTATGAACAAGTTGTTGGTTGTGCAAAATTCTGTCGTGATCTCCAGCTTAATTTCTATCACAAGTCCATAGTTTCTGACTGTTTCTTCCTCTGTTTCCCACTTTTGCATTCAAATCACCAGTAATTATCACTGCATCTTGATGGCATATTTGATCAATTTCTAACTGAAGCATGGGTAGAATTTTTTCTTCATCACTAGGTTTTGTGTCTGATCTGTAAATCTGATTTAACGGTTGTATTGATTGGATATCCTTGAAGGCAGGTAGATCTAATTTATGACAGATGGCATTGTACTCCATGATAGATCTTGACGTGTCCTCTGTGACAATGACTGCCACGTCATTCCTCTTGAGTGTGGCATG
Organism: Echinops telfairi; assembly: GCF_000313985.2. Taxonomy (NCBI): domain Eukaryota; kingdom Metazoa; phylum Chordata; class Mammalia; order Afrosoricida; family Tenrecidae; genus Echinops; species Echinops telfairi. The sequence goes on from NW_022111372.1 coordinate 49,191,520, forward strand.
TCCAGCACAGGAAATCGTATGAGTGTCTGGTTCACAATGGCCAGTGCCCGTCCATTTCAGCTCACCAGTGCCTAGGATATCGATCTTTTTAAGTTCCATTTCCTTTTTCGACCACTTCCAATTTTCCTAGATTCACACTTCTCACAAGTTGTGACCATTATCAGAAGTTCACAGCTGTTTCTCCTTATCCCGAGCAGTGACCCATCAGTCAATAAAGACCCTGAAGGCTCCATTCCTATAGGCTCCAGCTGACAAGTGTCACCATGGTCGACTCCACTCCGAGAAATCAGGTCCTCACCAGTCACATTCCGCGTGCCCTCCAACTTGAGAGGCCCCTCCTCCGGCACCGTCTCTGACAATGATGTGCTTCCAGTCATCTGGCCTTCTGTAGCTGACAATGCTCCTAAGCTCAGCACAGATTTTCAGTGGCTCCTTTCTCGGAAGCGGGGAGCTGAATCCTTCCTTATTACCTGTTCTCAGTCCGGAAAATGAGCTGATACCTGCTCCTTTGGCTGACCCGGCTGGCATTTGTAATACCAGTAATGGAGCTTCCGGCATCACAGCAGCACACAAGCCACCACAGCCTGACGGACAAGTGGGGATGCTCTGGCTGAGAGCGAAGTGTTGTCCACAGCCGGGCAGTGGTCGGTGGGAACTCGATGGAGACACATCTGTAAAGAGACTCAGAGTCCATTTAGGACTCCCACGGTGACGCAGCGCCTTCGGAAAACTGTGCTCAGCATTTCTCACCTTTTACTTTGGTTTGTTTAATTGTTGTTGTTGCTTATATTGTCTTCTTTCATTAATTTATTTCTACCGCATGAATATACACTTTTTTTTTTCATTTTATTGGGGTAAAAATATAAACGGTAAAAATCCACAGACCTTAAGCCCACCAGGTGGTAGTTGCACTAGACACGCAAATTCAGGTTGTCAGTTATTCTATTCTCAACACTTTGAGGAGATTGGTCCATCATTTTCGGGCTTCCTGTTTGGGGGTTGAGAAGCGTGCTGTCATTATGATTGCCCTTTAAAGGTGAACTGTCTTTTCACTCCCCCGAGATATTTGTAAAATTCCTTCGTCGTTGGGTGCTGTGTAGTTTCAATAGACCCAGGTATGGATTTCTTTTTAGTTACCCTACTGGAAATATCCTAGAGTTATGGATTTATTTTACTTCCAGTTAGACCTAGACAATTCATAAATACGATCTTTTAAATATTTACCTCTCCTCAATTTCCCATCTTTTCTTTTAAAACTTATTCTGTTCTCCATATCTCTTAGGGTCTATTTTATATTTTCCACATACTATATCTTTCGATTGTCATTGTTGCTGTTTCACGCCACTGAGTTGATTCTGATTCACAGTGACTCTATATTCCCTGTGGGGTTTCCAAGGCTGTGCACTTAACATGAGTGGTTGTCGGGTCTTTCATCCTGCATAACAGCTGGTGAGTTCAAACACCTACCCTTTGGTTAGTAGCTGCGTCCGCAACATCCACACCACAAGGCCCCCTGGTCTTAATTACTCCAGTATATTCTTGGCAATATCTTTGGAAATATCTTTCAGTTCATAAACTCTTTCTTCAACATTATCTACCCATCCCTTGAGTTTTTCATTTCCCCCATTTACATCTATCCTATTGCCATCAAGCTGGTTCCACTTCAGAGAGACCCTACAGGGCAGAGCAGAACTACTACCCCTTTGAGTTCCAATTCTCAATCTCTACAGGAGCACATAACCTCACCTTCTCCCACAAAACACCTGGTGTGTTTGAACTGATGGTCTGGGGTTAGCAAGCAGCTCAGTGCATAACTCACCATATGGTCAGGGATGGGTTTTTTTTTTGTGTAGAAGTTAATTTTTCCCCTTCTAACCATCGGTTCATATTTAATAGTCACTTCTTGCCTTGTTTTTGTGATTGTGTAATTGTTTTTCTTTAAATACTTTTTACATTGCTGTTCTGTAGCTCTTTCTGAAAAAAATTTCAGAATGGCGGAGAGATGATCTTTGTTTATTTTATTTTTGCTGGCTCTCACTCATCAGGACTTGACCTCTCATATGGTATTAGTTGATGATGAGCCCATTGCTTGATCATAGTCAATGGGAATCCTGAATCTAAATTAGGAAAGCTGTCATCCTGATTGGATTTGCTCCTTCTTCAGCTGGCAGCCAGCGAAGCCCCTGCTCTGAAACCACTTCAGCCCCTGTTGACAATCTTGACTCAGAGGAAATCTTAGCCCAAAGTTTCCTTTGCTGTTTGCCTAAGACTCTATGTCCCCATAGCAATGTTTCTATTGCCATTTGTCTTAGGACAACTTGGCCTCTCCTGGCTCCTCTTTGCTAAGTCTATATTTAGTTCATGGTTTTTAGTTGTATTTAGAAGGATGCGGTCCTTAAAGAAGCATTTGCTGCTTTAGACAGGATGTTTCCTTCCAGAACCACCTGACAGCCGTCATGCCAGAAGCAGAGTCCTGATATGAGATTTTTTTAACTTCTCAGTCAAAACGTAATGTCGTCCTTGAGGCTTAGAAAAGTATGTCCCGGCATAACAGGCATGCCCTCAGAGCATCCTGTAGCCTGGACAGCCAGGTCTCAGAGAAGAAGTTAGTCACTGTGCGGTCTATGGGAGATTCTGCACGAAAGGTTTCTTTCAGAACTTACTTTATTCAGTTGGTTTGTTAGGTGGGCTCCGACTCCTAGCAACCCCGCGCACAACGATGCCCAGACCTGTGACGTCATTACGACCGTCTTTGGATCCATTGCTGCAGCCGCTGCGTCAGCCCATCTCGTTGCCGGTTTCCTCTCTTTGGCTGACCTTCAGCATGCTGTCCTTCTTCAGAGACTAGTCTCTCCTGAGAACATGACCAACGTATGTGAGACACAGTTTCACCCCCCTCGCTGCTAAGGAGCATTCTGGCTGTACTTCTTCCAAGAGAGGTCGTGGTGTCTCTGGCAGCCCACTGGCATTCTCAGTATTCATCGTCCACGGCCTCCTCTTCTGTGGTCTTCTTTCTTCGTCGTCCAGCTTGCATATGCATATGAGGTGACTGAAAATACCACGGCTCAGTATTTTTAGAACTTGGTGCCAGGAAAAGCTTTGCCTGCCCAGATGGCTTGACTTACTTCCTCTGCCTAATGGCAAGAGCTTTGTAAAGACATCTGATTTCCCTTTTGCCCAAGCTGCCAGGAAGCATGAGTCAAAACAGATGCCAAATCACATCAGCTCTGTAGTCTTAGGACTGGCTGCCTCTTCTTGGTCACGGTCATGGTGTCTAGTGTGTCCTTCCGAATAGGTTTATAGCAAAGTGACTTCTCAATCTCCTTTTTGGGGAGGAGACGGGTTACTGGTAAATTAAGAGCAAGTTCACAAGCATTTTGCATTCATACTCCATTCCCGTGTGTGCTATAAAATTTCCGAAGGGAAGGAATAATCGGAAATATTTACGCAAAGTGATCTGGCGAGCACTTGTGACGTACCCAAGGCATGCGTGAGTGCGTGAGTGCGTGCGTGCGTGCATGGCGAGTTCCTGTGGAGGAGGAAGGCGTGGCTGCTGCCCCAGCCCCCCTTCATCGAGGGCGGCTATGTTCAGACCTTTAGACTGGTCTCCCTGGTCACGTCCATTTGCCTGCATTATGGGCCAGAGTAACGTGTTCCTCTGGGGGCTTCACCCTGCTGAAAAATCAGAACCCAAGTTTTGGATAAACTAAGGAATTTTCCTGCCAAGTCAGAGTATGTGAACCTGTGTTACGTTCACACTAGATGAGGAGGTGTAGGGGTTGTGTGTGTGTGTGTGGGGGGGGGGTTGTTGTACCCAGGTGACAGGTAGAAGAACTAAGGCAGCCTTGATAAGCTCCATCAGTGAGTTCTGACCCCACCCGATTCCATCTGTTTCCTCCTTACTGGATCCTCCTTCACCATGTGCTTACTTGCTCTGCGACCTTCTGCACAGTAGCCGAGCCTCCCTGTGGTTCCCTTTCCTTCTCTGTCAAGTAGGACAAGCAGCAGTGGCGACCTCTAAGAGTTGTTATGAAGATGCAGTACAAGAGGAGTGCTGGGAACAGAGCGAAGGCGCTCATCACGGTGAGCCATGGTCATCATGGTTATTACTGCCACCATTATTATTGCTGTGGGGACCGGTTGGACAGAGACAGGGCCATTGGAGCCTCTGCGTGGTCGTATCCAAGGAACTCTTTCCGCCCTTCAGCTCGTCCTGTGGGCACTGCTTTCTCACTGCAACGCTCTGCTCTCTTGCCCCCACCCCTTCTCTCTCTTCCCTTCTCACTCTCCTTGGCCAGCTTTTTTCTATCCCCCTGGCTTCACTCTCCCATCATCCAGTGACTTCTAATTCCTTCCCAACTGTTCCCCTAAATCTAACTCACTGCCTACCCCTCTTTCTTGGCGCCTCAGAATGGTGTGTAGCTTCTATGCAGAGGCTTCAGGCTACAAGGTTTAAGCATTTTATCCATTCACTCCCTTGACCAGAGCTCATGCCTCGTGCTTCAGGCTGGTTCCCCAAGTCTGGACTGTGTCAGACCAGCCTTCCCATCAGGTGGAGATCAGACCAGGCTACTGCCAGTATCTCTAGTGGCCTCATGTTTGTGGAGACCCCACCTTGGTGTTTGAGCACATTGGTATTAGTGTCTAAACTCCTGTCTCCATCTGGTCTCTGATGCCATCCGCACGTGACTCTTGATTTACTGGGAGCCAGAGACAAGCATGCAGTGCAAGTGGAAATAGGGGAGCAAGTTCTTCCTTTTTCATGGTCCAGTGAGATGAGGGGGCAGGGGCACTTCCCAAGCCTGGCTTGGGTAGGAACCACGGTGACTGACTGTATTCACTCTCTAGGGCTGCCCTAACACATTTATTTATTTTCTCAGGGTTCTCAGGGTTAGGAGTCTGAAATCGGGGGCTGGGTGGACTAGAGAAACAAATTCATTGACACTCATATATGTGTAAGAGAGAGCTTTATATCAAAGAGTAATTTTATTTTAAGAAAACATCCCAGCCCATCTAGATTAAGTCCATAAGTCTGATATTAGCCCATATGTCCGATACCAATCCATAAATTCCTCTTCAGACTCAGGCAACACATGAAATGATGCCCAATGCAGGAAGATCACAGGCTGGTGGGTGGAAAGTCTTGTGGATTCAGTGGTGGTGGGAGCATCTCAGCGCTGACAGGGCTTTCTAAGTGGCTCCTCCA
>NW_022111372.1:49201107-49226170 GCF_000313985.2 Echinops telfairi
TGCATGCAAGCTCCACACAGAAGCACCCCCAGGAGCTCACCGCTCAGTGCTGAGGGTGGAGGATGTGCCCAGGGAGGGAGAAGGCAGGAAGACACACTGATCGAAGGGGACACTTGGGCAAAGACACCACACATCACCACGTGTGGCCTGCTGGGAGCACCAAGCGGTCTCCTATGGCTGGTGCAGGTTGCCTATGAGTGGTGCTCATGGCTTGTTCTGGAAAACTGGCGGGCAGAGGTGGCAATGGAAATGTTTGGTTCGGCCTGTTGTTATACTACTGTTTTCCTATTGTGGTAAATACACATTACCCCTAATTTTAACGTCAACAGCTCCCTGGTCTCAAGTGCATTCTTGACATTGTATAGCTGCCGCCACAATCTCGTTCCAGAACATAGTTATCACCCCAGTGGAAACCCGTGAGCAGTCGCCCCCTTCCCTTTCTCCCTGCGGCCCCGGACACCCACCGAGCTGCTTCCTGTCTGGGGGCCTGCCTGTGCTGCACGTGTCAGAGACATGAGCTCATATACTGCGTGGCCTTTCGTGGCTGCTTTCAGTCAGCATGCGTGTTTGAGTTCCATCCCTGTGGTAGCACGTATCAGAGATGCATCCTTTGTTATTTTTTTATGGCCAAATGGTCTTAAAACAACAGCAACCACAACAACTAGAAAACACATGCCATTGCGTCTACTGCTCTGACTGTCAATCCAGAGGTGTCAGAATTAGAACTGCGCTCCACAGGGTCCTTTCTTTGCTGTTGTTGCTGCTGCTTTAGGGTTCTTTCTTAATGGCTGCTTTTCCTAAAGTAGATCGCCAAGCCTTTCTTCCAAGGTGCCTCTGAATGGACTCAAGCCTCCAGCCTTTCAGGCACAGCTGAGGGCATCGCTGTTTCACGTCCAGGGGAGGGTCGTGATGCTTTACTGGCGTGCACTCAGAGGCATCCTGGACTCTGCGTTACCACGGCCACTCTCCATCTCTATGGTCTTCCTCCTGGTGGCAGACACAGATGTGGCTGCCGGCCTTTCACTCTCCACCCTCGCTTTGGACAGAACCATTTGGGCCAGAGTGTGGCACAGAAGGGTGAGCCTTTGCCTGTGGGCCTAGGTGGCTGTCTAGTGTGTCATCTCCCACCCCAGCCCTCATTTGGGATTTGCTTTCCTAGAAGGGTGGGCCTCATGGCCATATCTGGGTGCTTGGTGACGAGGCACTGTGCTAGAGCTGACCGTGTCTGATGGGAACTCCTCTGGCTGGGGCCGTCCTTCCCTGGCCATGGGTCACTGAGAACCAGAGGGAGCATCTCTCTCTCAGGATTGGCCTCGCTCCAGCTGTGTGAGTGGGGGAGAGGAGGAAGTCCTGGTGACGAGGGACAGGGGTTGAGTGTGGCGGCATGGCGCTTGTCATTTTAGATTTTACTGAATCCTCTCTCTGTCTTGTTCTTACTCTCACCTTAAGCAGGCAAGTTCAGTAATGTGTTAAAAGGGAGGAAAAGAACGGATTGTGGAAAATAATAAGCTTTTCCAGAAAGGATGAAAAGTATTGACATTTTTTATGACAAGTTCATTGAGGTGAAGTTTACATGTAGCAAATTTACTGTTTTCTGGTTTATGGTCGATGCGTTTTGACAGAAGCATACATCCCTGTAACTGCAGATAAAGAGTTTTGAGGAGAGAATGGTTATGGATGCCTATACCCTTCAGGAAGTTCTCTGTTGGGCAGAGAGGAAGGGTATGTGTAGGGGAGAGAAAAGGACTGCATTGGCCTACATGGTTAGTCAGTTTCTGGTGACACTTCCGGTGAAACCGGAAACTGAATGGGGGCAGGGAATGGATCTGCAGCTCTAGAAGCCCATGTCCTGAGAATCTGTGACCCGGGCCCTCCCTTCAGACACCGGGACACGTGTGGAGGGGAGAGAACCACAAGGCCAGAGGTGTTGTTTGGGCGACACCTCCCCGCTCTCTCATCCCAATCTGTATCCTTTGTCCAGAGCGTCCCATGTGGCTCTGATCTGTGATAAAACCTTGCTTCCCATGTTGAATGTGTGTGCGTGTGTTGAAACATATGTAACATTGTTGCCATTTCAACCATTTCACCTGTGTGTTCAGTACAGTCACCACGTTGTGCAACCGTCACCACGGTCTGTTTTCAAATGCCCTTCCTCGGCCGAGGACATCCTGGAGGGAGTCCAGATGGCGTAGGGGCTTCAGCATGGAGCTGATTACAGCAAGGTTGGCGATTCAAAGCCCCCAGCCACTCCAGGACTGCCCGCTGCCACACAGATGGACAGTCTCTGAGGCCGAAGAGGACCTTCTCCTCTGGCCCAGGCCTGCTGTTGGGTGAAATCAACGCAGAGGTGGTGGGAGTGGTTAGGTTTCAGGAACCCCATAAGGCAGGCAGGGTCGAGATGGGCAACTACTGACAGTAAGTTGGCATGTGGTGGGGGTGGGGGTGACGGGTGGAAGGGGAATGTGGAATTCTGCTGGAAGGAGCTGGAGGGAACCGTATGTGCAGCAACGTGCAAGAAGGTTTAGTACCTGAATTGGAAGTGTTTTCCAGCCCGCGTTCATTTTCGGGTGGTGTTCTGATCAGTGCAAGGGTTGAGTCTGATGGCTGTAGAGAGCGTTGTGTGTGAGGTATTTTTGGTAGGTGTACCCTAGTGGGATAGGGTAGGACCAGGCCGTGTTTCCTTCTGATGTCAGAGGATTGCCAGGAGTTCGAAGTGACCCACCACAAGAATCTGTTTGCAAAGGCACGTGGTGAGTTTCCAGTGAAGTGCTCAGCGGCTAACCACAAGGTTGGCAGTTCGAGCCCACCAGCTGCTCTGAGGAAGAATGAAAAGGCTTTCTGTTCCCATAAAGATTTACAGCCTTGGAAAACCAACGGGCCTCACTCGGTAGGTCGCAATCGAATTGATGGCAGCGAGTCCGGCTTCCATTTGAGCAGTGTTAGCAGCTGCCTGACTTCAGGACTTCTCCGGGATGAGAAGCAGGATCGGCTGAGGAGGACATGTGATAAGCTTCCTTTCTGCAGCCTTTCACCTTTAGACACCAGCCATCCTTCCCACACTCTCTCTCCTGGGCTCACCCGTCCACTGCAACGGCCACACAGAACTAGCAGACTCGTGTCGTGTGGTGTATTGGGGCAGTCGCAGACTGTAACCTCGGCTGAGGATCAAGTTGGAGGTAAAGGGATCCATCTCAGGAGACAGGAGCTATTTCATTAATCAGGACAGCTTCCAAGACAGCTCTCAGCTGCTTCTTGGACATGCTCGCTGTGGAGCCCTCTCTTGGCGGTGCCAGCCTGCAAGCTTCCTTGAGGCCTCTACTGCGCTTGGACGAGTGTTACGGCTCTCCAGCTCCACCAACAAGTGCTCCGAGGCACCTCATGCACCAGTGAGCCCCTGTCTAAAGACGTCTATCCTGCTTTCACTCCACGGGTCAGTAAGTCCACTGTGTGACAGTGTCCTGGTCCTATCGGTCCTCCGTCTGACGTCATCTCCACAGTTACAGCTCATTTGCTTTTGGGTCTAGGAGGTTCTCAGCACAGAGACCTCAGGTCCAAAGGATGGGCTCTGCTCCAGGTTCTTCTTGACGATCGTGAGGCCCCTTCCAGCTCTGTGCGACTAGCCCTCCTAGAAACCGACTTCTTGTCATGGCCTTCCCATCACCCTGCGAACTGACCGATCCTCTTGGTAGGTCACAGGCACTTAATCTTCATAGTACTTGATTGATGCCCATCCCTATAAGGTACAAAAAATAGACCCATCACAGGGCAGTCGGTGGCCCAACCAATTACTTTTGGTAGAATTATAAGCCCAGGACCATAAAGGCCATATGTAAAGTGAGACCTTTTGCACTACAAGGGGCTAGTAAGGTGGCTTGTGCTTGACGGCTGACCTGAAGGTTGGCAGTTTGAACCCACCCAGTGGCACCAGGGAAGGAAACCATGGAGATCTGCTTCTGCAAAAAAAAAAAATCCTTTGGAGCTCTGTGCGGACATACTGACTCAATGTGCAACTGCATGGAAGCTTCTCTTCCCTTGCAACCATTTGGGGCTTTGGGATTGTCCCACCTTATTTCAGTTCAGATTGCTTCTATCAATGGAAAAGACTGACTTCACTGGGTCATGCTAAGCCCTGCTAACTGACATCATAGCCTTAAACCTGTCCCCTCTCAATGAGGGGTGAGAATAATAATGAAAACCAGGGCTTTTTATAGGTCAGGCACCCACTAAGGGCTGTCATGTGCTTGTTCACGTAATTCCAATGATATTTTCTTTTTCCTACGATATTTTCATGAAGTAATATTTTCATACCGTTTCAGGGAGGTTTCAGAATACGCCCCAGGTCTCATAGCCAGAAATGTCATTTTGTTCTAAATCCTTGTTAACCCTGCCCCCGCCCCCACCCCCCACATACCTCACCACCACTGTTCGTGAGTTGATTATGAATCCCAGCACCCCTAGAGGACAGCGTTGAACTGCTCCACGGGGCTCGGAGGCTGTAGTCTTTACAAGAGCAGACTGCCAGCTTTCTCTCCCCCAGATCTGCTGCTGGGTTTGAACCTCCAACCTTTCAACTAGTGGCAGTTTTTCAAACCCCTAAGGAACAGTTCTAGTGTATCGGAGAGGCTCACTACACGTCAAAATCAACTCAAAGGCAGTGGGTTTGGCTCTGTTTTTGGTTTTCTCTGGCCTGGTGAGCTTCAGGGTTTTCCCTAGCCTCGGTGTGGTTGAAATCGGGAGATGTAGTTTTCGTGAAGGAATCCCCGTAGGGAACAAATGGGTAATGCACTTGACTGTGAACCACAAGGTGAGAGGTTTGAGGGTGCTCCCTACACTTCGTAAGAGAGGCCTGGTAATCTCCGGCCAATTAGTAACTGGTCACTATTGTGAGAATGAGCTGTGTAACTGCATGGAAGCTTCTCGTCCCTCGCAGCCATTTATTAGTTTTCCCAAACTACCTACCTGGCTGGCAGGTGCCAGGACTCTCTTGGAGTTATTCCCAGGGCGGGCGGCATGCTGGGAATCTCCCAGCCCCTACTCTGGGGCTAGGGCCAGCTTTCATCATCAATGTCTTCTAAAGCTTCCAGAACCTAAGACTGAGTCTGGCTCCATGACTTTATTCAGATCAGCCAATCAACCCATGGATTGATAATCAACTTTTAAAAATTATTAGTGTTGTGATAAAATATGACTACCAACCATTAAAAAGCCATCGTATTCATTTTCCAGTGTACAATTCAATGACAGTAGTGACAGTCACTGTGTTACATACATGGTGTTCAGTAACCATCACCATTATTCAATTCCAAGGATGCTTCCTCCCACACAGAAATCCAGCACCCCCATCCTCTTCCCGATCCTGATGACCACTGACCACCCTTTGTGGGAGATTGGCTTGCCAGACCAGCAGTACCCTATGTATAGGGAAGCAATCAGACATCTAGATTCCTGCGTAGAGTTCTTGGGATACAGAGCACTGGGGAGCGGGCGGGGGGGCGGGGGAGCAGTTTGGGTTGGTTGAGTCTAGAACCTGTGAAGCCTGAGCTTCCAAAAACAAAGTTCAAACCAAAAAAATCAAAATTCACTGCCATCGAGTCAATTCTGACTCATAGTAACCCTATAGGACAGAGTAAAACTTCCCCTGTGGGGTTCTAAGGCTGTAACTCTTAATGGAAACAAAGAACCTCATCTTTCTCCCAAGGAGCAGCTGGTGGATTGGAATTGCTGACCTCGTGGTTGGCAATCTAATGCATACTCCACTACACCAAAAGGGTTCCTTTGCTGATTTCAGGTGGATTCAATTGGAAAAAATCGGGTCTGGAGTGGCCGTTTTCAAGCTCTGTGGCTACTGATGTGGCTGGCGGTGATGAGCAGGCCTTAGAGCCCCAGGGGTAGGGGCGTTTCATTTACTGCATTGATCTGGTTCCCCAGTTCTCTGCTCACGGTATGCAACGCTGCCTTCAGGCCACCATTCTTAATGTCCAAGGTAGTCAGTCGGTCACTGCTACCAAGTCAATGTCAACTCCTAGAAACGCTATAGGGCAGGGTAGAGCTATCCCTGTGGGTTTCGGAGCCTATCGCTCTTCACGGGAAAGAAAGCCCCTTTTTCTCCCAAAGAGCAATGAGTGATTTCAAATTACTGATCTTGCAGTAAGCAGCCCAATGCAGAACCTCTCCTCCAGCACAGCTTCAATGCCCCAGGTAAGATGTCTGTAAATCTTCCTTACTTTTTTTCAATGATCATCATATTAGGACCCCTTACAGCTCTTATAATAATCCATACATCAATTGTATCAAGCATATTTGTACACGTGTTGCCATCATCACTTTCTAAGCATTTACTTTCTGTGTGAGCCCTTGGTATCAGCTTTTTTTCCCCTCCTTCCCCCCATCCCACCCTTGTGACCCCTTGATAAGTTATACATTGTTATTATTTTCATATCTTTCACTGACCGCTGTCTCCCTCCACCCACGTTTCTGTTGAACTTCCTGTTGTGCACATGTGTCCTAGAGTCCGGTTGGACCCATGGCGACCCCGTGTGCAGAGCCGAACCGAGTTTCATGGGTTTCCTTGGCTGGCACTCAGCTACGAACCGAGCTGTCTGTCGTGGAAACTCTCTAGGCTCTCCTTGGGAGAAAAGACCTGTGGGACACCCTAGGGGGCAGCTCCGCACTGTCCCGCAGGGTCACCGAGTCACAGTCAATGGAATGGCATCCAACAACAACAACAAAGCTCTATGGACACAGTTCTCTGTGCGGTGCTGCTGGGTTACCAGCTGTGCAGATGGTTGGTGCCATCCGGGGACCTTCCGACGACGCCTGCTCTCTTGATATGTGCCCTTCATCCACATGCACCACCTTTTTGCCTGGGCTTGTTTTCAGTGCCCACCAGCTGCATAGCTTCTCACATTGCCCATACCCAATCCCTCTCCCTGGTGGCCTTCAGCCCTGTGGGCCAGACGTGCTCTCCACACTGACCACACCCTCGGTTGCTCCTCAGAACAGCCTCTCTGAGTTTGCCAACTATCTGCGGGGTTGTTTTTGTTTGCTTGTTTCTTAAGCCTCTAAGGTCTCTCCCCTTCTGTCTCTGTAGCTGCTTAACCATTCATTCAGGCTTTCCCTAACTAATAGTCATGCATCATCAACATTTTCTTTTCCAAAATGTGGTAAATTATACAGTGCCTTTCTTTGATTTCTTTCTTGACCTGCATCTAGGGAGACCACTTTGTGGTTCAGCCAGAGGCAGTTTTTGCCCTGGGTCTGGTTGCTGACACAGGACTGCCCTTCCTTGTGAGCACTATCCCTTCCTCCCCCGGCTATTGTTGCTGTTGCTGTTGTTGTTGTTGTTGTTGTTGTTGTTGCCTGCTGTCAACAATCTGGACAATGATAAGTTGCCTGGTCTTGCACCGTGATTGGTTATGGGCCAGACCTCTGTTATCTTCTGTGTTCATTGACTGGTTTTTGAAACGAGATCACCAGCCCTTTCTTCTTAGTGCGTGTTAGTCTGGAAGCTTTGCTGAGCCTGTTCAGTATCACCAAACCCAAACCAAATTCACTGTCATCGAGTCCGTTCCGACCCTAGCAACCCTATAGAACAGGGTGGAACTGCCCCCGTGTGTGTCTGAGACTCTAACTCTTCACAGGAGTCGAAAGTCTCGTCTTTCTCTTGAGCAGCGGCTGGTGGTTTTGACTGCTGACCTTGATGTTAGCAGCCCATGCATAACAACCACACCACCAGCAACGCGCAGCTCTCTGCTGAGGGGCAGGTGGGGGCTGCACATGAGGTACATTGGTCTGGAATCAAACACTGGTCTCCCAAATCGAGTTCTAACTGCCAATGAACCATCAACCGCCCCGGACTAAGAACTAGACCCCTCCAAACCCTGACTTCTACCCCTCATTCCTGAAGGGGCTTTGGCATCATCTAATTATAAACAAACCAAAGTCTACTACTGATAAGGCAGCTCTGACGCATAGCAACCCCTTAGAAGAGCGCAGACTCCCCCCTTAGGGTCTCCAAGTCTGTCATCATTAGTGCCACATTTTTCTCCCTTGGAGCAACTAGGGAGTTCGAACCACCAACCTTTGAGTTAGCTGCCAAAGGTTTTAACTACAACACCCCTAGGGACCCTCGCCTATGTATAACTTATCTTAATTTTGCAACTTCCTGAACCTTGTTGAACATTTCCGCATCTTTTTTTTAATCCTTTTATTGGGGGCTCTTACAACTCTTATAACAATCCATATATCCATTGTGTCAAGCACATTTGTATATATGTTGCCATCATCCTTTTCAAAACAATTTATTTCTACTTGAGCCCTTGGTATCAACTCCTCATTTTTTTCCTTCCTTCTCCACACTCCCTCCCACATGAACCCTTGATAATTTATAAATTATTAGTATTTTCATATCTCACACTGACCGCAGTCTCCCTTCACCCACATTTCTGTTGTTCATCCACCTTCGGGGGGCGAGGAGTTATATGTTGATCATTGTGATTGATTCCTGCTTTCTGCCCCCGCCTTCCCCTTACCTCATGGTATCAGTACTCCTATTATTGTTCCTGAGGGGTTTATCTGTCCTGGATTCCTGTGTTTCGAGCTCTTATCTGTATCAGTGTACATGTTCTAGTCTCGCTGGATTTGTTAGGTATAATTGGGGTCATGATTGTGGGGGAAAGAAGCATTAAGGAACTAGAGGAATGTTGTGTGTTTCATGGGTGCTGTACTGCAACCTAGCTGACTTGCCCCTTCCTTGTGACCCTGCTGTGAGGGGCTGTCCAATTATCTACAGATGGGCTTTGGGTCTCTACCACCACTCCCCACCTCGTTCCCGTCAATGTGATTGTTTGTTCTGGATCTTCTGATGCCTGATACCTGATCCCATTGACACCTCTTGATCACACTGGCTGGTGTGCTTCTTCCATGTGGACTGTGTTGCTTCCCAATTAGATGGCCACTTGTTTGCCTTCAAACCTTTAAGACCCCAGATGCTATATCTTTTGATAGCCAGATACCATCAGCTTTCTTTCTCACATTAACTTATGCACCCAGATGGTGAGCATCACAGAATACCAGGTTATTAGAACAAAGTGCTCTTGCACTGAGGGAGTACTTGAGTAGAGGCCTAATCTAATGTCCATCTTCTACCTTATTATTTAACATATAATATATGTACATAGAACTATGTCCTATCGTTATATATAAATATATTTACATATGTATGTTCCTGTATTTATACCCTTATAAATGTCCTTTGCCTCCTAGTTCTTTCCTCTACTTCCTTTTACTTTCCTCCTGCCCCACTATGATGTTCGACCTTCATTCAAAACCCAGTAATTCCTCTCAACTACATTGCACTTGATCAAACCACCTCCCCACCCCACCCCATGCCCCCAACCAGGCATCCTATGCTCTCCTTGCCATCAATTTTAGATCACTTGTGGTTCCCTTGTGCCTGGGTTTGTTGGCTCCCCCTACCCTTCCCCATTTCCACATCTTCAGAATTTCCAAAGTTATCCACAGCTTCTAGACGGCTTTTGAAATGACCGATGGAAGTTTACAGTGGTGAAATTTGGTTCCACGTGTATGGCCACAAGCAATATCCGAAAACTCAAACTCAAGTTGAAATAAGTCCAAGAAAACAAAGAAAGATGGCCCAAGGCAAAGGAGGGAACCACTCATTGTGGGATGGAAGCCAGACTTGACCGTAGACCTTGGGAAGATTTGGCTTTGGACGTTAGCCCTTGGGGACTTTGGGAGTATGTAACTATCATCTATATATTCATGAACGGCTTCTCCCATTTATTTGTTTGCCTGTGTCTCCAAGCTGCAGCTGTCTGTTGAGGTTCTGAAAAGCCAGGCGAAGGGAAGATGTGAGCATGATGGCTGGAGGGACCGCTTTTCCTGTGAGGGCTTCCCCCTCACGCTGAATTCTGATAGCATCTCTGGGGGGCAAACTTCCCAGCATGTTTCCTACCCTTTGAGAATGTCTTTCTCTCTCACTCCTGTTTCATGTGGCATCTAATGCCGTCTCTAATAAATTCCTGTGTCATTTTCTCCACGGTCAGTCGAAAGAGACTTCTTTTGAAGGAGAGGTATGTAGAATTACGTGCAAGTGTTTACCCTTAGTTAGGTGCCTGCACAGCTCGAGGCTGCTATCTGCAAGCCTTTATATTGCCCCCAAGGTGGTTATCAGTGACCCGTCTGCTTCCTGAAACTGTTCGTGTTTATCTTCCGTGCTCGCCATGTTTATGGACATCGCTGACATCTTCGTGAAGCGTGTGTACACCTGTGATGCAGCCCACTTTGTTGAACAGCTATCTGGATATTATCTTAGGCAATTGGACTTTGTTATCTTGAGAGCGTTTGCTGCAAAGTTTCCTTTGAGTTTGGGCTGTTAAATGCAGAAGAGCAGAGGGATTACCTTTGACTGCAGTGGAGACATTGCAGAGACGGGCCTTTCGAAGCAGGAGACTGAGCAGTCTCCCTGTGGTCGTTTTTAATTGTTCAGAATGAAAGAGCAACCATGGGCTGGGCATTTTTAATTGGCTGCAGTGGGGTGGCAGGGATCTTGGGAGGAGGTAGAGGTAGACCAGGTTCGAGCTTAACTTTCCATGAAGGATTCAAGCAGATGTTGGCTGTGGCCTTCGACACAGTCTTTACCACCATCCTATGTGCCTACTATGATCCTGATGAAGGTCATGGCCCTCTGAGATGGGTGCCCTGGTCTTGGCTCTTTCTCCGAGGCTTGTTGTTATCTCTCTGGGGAGCAGGGATTACAGAGGGATACAATTTTTTTGAGCTGTGGCTCCTCTTGGAAAGCCAATGGTAGACTTGAGCACACTTTTGCTGGTTGTGTTTAATTTTAGTAAACTAGCTGTCACAGAACATTTGCACGTTCAACCTCGTTTAGGTGTACACGTCAGTAGCACCAGTTCTACACACCATGTTGTCCAACCATCCTCACTATTGAGGGAGTTAATTGTGTCAACCTGGCTGATAAACACAGGTGGGGTTAACTGAAGGGCAGAGGGACAAATCGCTCAGTGAACCTCACCTTTCTAGTTCTTGGGTCTCTTGCTTTCTGGTGGTCAGACCAGGGTGTAGCTGCCTTAGCCAGTTCCCTGCTTCAGCTGGCAAGGTTTACTTCCTGAAAGACTTCTCTGAGGAGAAGACACATGGACCTACCCCAATGCAGCCCTGGGTGCTGGAGCACCTGTGTGGAGACCCCTGCCAGCGCTGAGATGCTTACACGCTTACTGACCCTGCTTTCCTCCTGCAGTCGGCTGCAGTCAGCATCATCACGTGTGTTTTGTGAGATGGAGGAGGACTTTGTGGATTGGTGTCGGGCATATGGGTTAATGTTGGACTTGTGGGCTTGGGCAGCACTGGGTTGGGATGTCTTCTTGATGTGCACTTACCCTTTATATAAAACTCTCTCTTACACATGAGTTTCTGTGGATTTGTTTCTCTCAGTGTACCCAGACTAACACAACTATGTCTTTCCATCCTCATTGCTGGCCCAATGGAAAGTCTGTCCCTGCTGAACAGCAACTCGGCAGTCCGTCTGTCCCACGCACCGAGTCACCATGGAAAAACTTGTGTCTGGAACCATGGGTCTAGTCTAGATAGTTCATGTAAGTGGGATCGTCCTGTATTTGCCCGGCTGCGTGTGCCTTACTTCACTCCCATAATGTTTTAAGGTTCCTCCATGTCACCACCTGTATCAAGACTGCCTTTCCCAGGGCTGAATGCCCCATTGACTGGGGCTGCCATATTTCATTCACCCAGTTGTCTGTTGATGGCACTTGGTTGTGTCCACCTTTTGATGCTTGTGAATAGTGTTGCAACAAACACGAGTGTACACTTACCTGTTTGAGCCCCTATCTTCCATTCCAATGGAATTGGGTGCACCTGAGTTCAGAAATTCTGCCGTGTCTCTGCGCTGGCCTGTATTTCAGGACCCCAGCACCCTGTGCTTGTGTTCCCAGGGTGAAGCCTTCTTTGAATCAAGTCGGAGAAGCTGAAGGCACTGGTGTCTCCAAGCCTCCCACCCGACCCCCTATCTCTGACTCTCCTAAAGCCCGAGTGTGTGGGATTTCAAAGATGAAACAATTGACCTTAGGTATTTTACTGAAATCGTTGTGTTTTTGTCAGCTGATTCTAGGGTAAACCCACGCACAATGGCACAAAGCCCAGCTGATTCAGCAGCATGCCCCAGATCCGTTACTGATCAGACCATTGTGATTTGCTGCTAGGTTTTCACTAATTGGTCTTTCTTTCTAGTCCATCTTTAGTCCAGAAACTCCACTGAAAACCATTCAGCATCATAGCAACAAGCCAGCCTCCTCTGACAGACAGGTGGTGGCAGCCCATGGAGTGTAATGGCCAGGAATCAAACCCAGGTCTTCTTCAAAGAAGGCACAAATTCTCCCACTGAGCCACCACCGCCCCTCAGTCCCAACTGTTAGTTAAACACACAAATTCCATTTCTCTAGACCAGGTGTCCTCAAACTATGGCCCGCAAGCCACGTGCGGCCCGCCGAGGACATTTATCTGGCCCGCCGGGTGTTTTTGCCTTTGTTTGTTTACTTCAAAATAAGATATGTGCAGTGTGCATAGGAATTTGTTCATAATTTTTTTTAACCATAGTCCGGCCCTCCAACGGGTCTGGCTCCCTGTTTAAAAAATTTGAGGACCCCTGCGAGTCTAGACACCCCATGCGCAGACACAGAAAGGGCGGGTGTTGGCATAGAACATGTTTGCCCCCCAGATGGGACACATTCTAGAGGAGCCCACCCAGATGTTTCTTGGGCTGTGGGTCAAGGTGCTGGTGTAGAAGATGCTGGAAAGAAAGAGAACGCCCACGTAGGAGGGGCCAGCACTAGGAAAATGCACAGTATTTGGATAATAACTACATCGCCTGTCAGTTACATAAAAAAAACCTGCCAATTCTTTCTGCCGCGGTCAGACGGGTAGCCCAGTGGAACCGTTGTCCCAGCTTGTCCAGGGTAGTCCTGGTTTGTTTCCATTGTGTCTCAAAATCTGGCTGACTTCTCCTGACCCCCAGGCATTGTGAGCCAACCCAGGGTTCTTCAGCCAAGCGCCACTATCTTCTGGTCTCCCAGAGAGACCCTGAGCAGCCAGGGCCTTCGTCGCTCACTGGTGCCCTCCAGGGTGTCCACAGTGCTGTCCCACCCAAGTACATGGGGACCCGCAGCCATGGCCTGTCCTCTCTCCGCTTCCCCAGGATAGGAGACTCTACCTCCCTCAACCTCTCCTTTGGGAGACCTCCTGGAGTCGAAAGGTGGGTCCTGGGAGGCTGGTCCCAGGTCTTGACCTTCTCACATGTGTTCTCGACAGTGAAATGAAGGGGAGCGTTCCCACCTCACAGAACTGGCCCTCTTTCCCCCACTGGAACCAACTTCCCAAATGATTTGACCCTGGAAACCAAAAGCCCGTCCTGCTTCCTCCCAGCAATCTTGCTTCTCCGTCTGCTCCCTTGAGGAGAGAAGGAAGGAAGTGGAAAGTGTGGGGCGTGTTGACTGCTGCAGAAATGCATGTTCTCGCTTGAGGAGGGAGCCCCTTGTTTTCTTTGAGAAGGGAATCTTCAGATGTCCCTCAAAGTCTTTGCGTCCCAATTAGGCAACATGCAGAATGATTAACTGCCCCTCCTTTGGGGCCCAAACTGCCCGAAAGACCTGCTGGCGCCAAATAAGACGACATAAAAGACACTCTTTTGGGGACAATGCTGCTTATGCTGTCTGCTTTTCATTTAAACAAACCACTTGCTTTCAGGCAAGATAGATTGCTGGTTACATTGGTGACTCAGTCCCCTGCATAGTATGGGTAACACTGGAAGAGTCTGGTCAGCTCTCTGACTGCCCTGCCCCTGGGCCTCAGCCGTAGCCCACACGATGGCTGCCTTTCCCCAGGCCTCGACTGTTGTTTCTCCTTCAGAGCTTTGTGACCGTGGTGATGACTTAATGGTTTGGCTGTTCTCTGAATCCTGGGATTGCCTAGAAAACAACCCCAGTTCTTCCAGGAAATGGAAATCAGAGTGTTTAACGGTAATGTCAACAGGCACAATCTCTCAGCCTTGTATGGCTCTTTGCTCCAGCCATGACGGCTTGTAGAAGCCAAACAATAGCCCAGGAGGCAGCAGGCAGCAGGTCCTAGGTTAGCCCTGCTGTGCGGATGCCCAAAGTGGGGTGGGGCTCAGAGGAGATTGGTGGCTCAGGGATTAACGGAGGAAGACAGAAAAGGAATCCTGACTTTTGGATGCTTGGGGTTCACTTTCTGGCTCTGCCACTTTACCTGCGGGGCCTTAGAGAGTCAATTAAATGGTTTGTGCCTTGGCTTCCTGGTGTACATTATAGAGAAGTTGGTGATGCCTGCATTGATGGGGGACTGAGTGACATTTTGCTAAGGAAGTTCCTAGTACGATGAATAAAGGAACCTTGGTGGCACAGAGGCTGCAGTGCTCGGCCACAGCTGAAAGGTAGTTAGAACTCCACCAGAGGAAACTCAGCAGTCTGCAGCCACAAAGATTATCGCCTTGGTCATTGTACTTTGGTTTCGGATCGCTTGCCTTGAGGGTGCCCATTGAATGGAGGCCCAGGACTATCATATACTTATGAGTTTAATGCCCTCCTTGCTTTATTATGGCATGGATTAACCTAGGAGGCATGGTTCTGCCCCTATCAATGAATATTATTGATAGTTTTACCCTAACACCAACCTCTATTGTTTGTGTAAATAGTGTCCACTCATTTAAGAGTTTAATCTGTACAGGTCAATAATTCACGTATCGAGGTTTGTTGCTGGCCTATGGCTAAATTAATGACACTATCAGTGGAATTACCTTACACCTCAGGGGAATGATTGATAATGTTCTTTATCACAAAATGACAATTATATCTCTAAGGTGAACCAGAGACATAGATAACCACAGCTATATGAATGAATTTTGAACTTCCACTTTAATTATAGCCCTGATTCAAGAACAAATAGTTCTTATGTTGTAGAGATACTCTTATGAGTATCACTATGCTTGATACTCAGCATAGTGAAGAGACCACTGAAGAGAGATGTGAGTGCTACAGCAAAGTGTGCTGCAGAAGATAGGTGGTGCCTGGCTACCAGGAAGAATAGTGTCTGGGGTTTAAAGTCTTGCCATAAAACAAGCAACCATCTAGGTGAGGCATCAACTAAGTCCACATAGAAGAAGCACATCAGCCTGAGGGCTCCAAGGATTGTAACTATTATAATCCAAATCTGAAGGAGAGAATGGTATCAGAGCTTAAATTGTGAACACCTAGTTTGCAGAAGGCTATGGATGACAATGGAAGCCCACAATCCATTTGCAGGTCTCCACATGGATGAACCCTCTGGCGAATCCCCTCTGACCACAGTCCAGGCATGTGGGGAGTCTTGCTCTCATGCAGAATGTACTGGAAAGTGGATTATCACAGATGCAATTAGGCTAACATTTAACACCTTATCATTTGATCTCTCTTTGGACCCATTAAATTTATCCTAGTTTTTAATATCATTGCTTTCTTTTTGATTGAGAGTTCTCTCAGCTTAATTTTGTTATT
Organism: Echinops telfairi; assembly: GCF_000313985.2. Classification (NCBI taxonomy): domain Eukaryota; kingdom Metazoa; phylum Chordata; class Mammalia; order Afrosoricida; family Tenrecidae; genus Echinops; species Echinops telfairi. The sequence continues at coordinate 49,216,707 of NW_022111372.1, forward strand.
GTTGTTAGTTTTGCTTGTATGTTTTCCTGTATGTGAAATCTAGGATCAATAAATCTATAAGGACAGCACATGGATTAATGATTCTTTGAGGGTATTGCAGGGGAAGTTGGGGAAAGGCAGGAAGCTAATAACAAGGAGTGCAAGAAAGAAGAAAATGTTCTAAAATTGATTGTGGTAATGATTGAACAACTCTTCTTGATATACTTGAACTATTAAATTGTATGACATGTGGATTGTGTACGAATAAACTGCTTAAAAACAGAACCAAGACGACAGCCTTGGAACCCTTGCGGCGGCTCTGCTCCGGCCCCTGAGTTGCTATGAGTTGGGATCCACTCTGGGGCAAAGGGTTTGTTTGGGTCAGTGGGGGGCCCCTGTCCCCCTGCCTTTATTCTCGCCAGGCCAGTGCAAACTAGAAAGATGCTTAGCTGTCGGTCAGGAGTCGGGGTGGCATAGTCGTTACAAGTCAGGCTGCTATCTGCAAGGTCATCAGTTAGAAATCACCAACCACTCCGTGGGAGGAAGACGGGGCTTTCTACTCCTGTAAAGAGTTAACAGTCTTGGTCCTCTAGGGCTGCTGGGCGTTGGCATGTGGATGCCAGTGAGGTGGGCTGAGAGGCTGTTGGGAGGCTTACAAGAAGAGCATACCAAGCACACATGCCCAGTCCACAGACCTGGGCTTACGGCAGTTCAAGCGGGAAATAGGTGTCATGTGCACAATTCCAAAGGATTTTCAATGGCTGTTTTTGTTTTAAAGAACAATAACCACAACACAGATTGCCAGGTCTTTATCTCAGGGCACCTCTGGGAGAACTGAAACTGCTAAGTTCTCAGGTCGCCACTGAGTGCATTAACCGTTTGCCCCACCGAGAGACTTCCGTAATTACATTACATCATGTGGCAAAGGTGATTTTGCAGTTATAATTAAGGTCACTGGTCAAGTTCGCTTTGATCGATTCCAAAGAGAGATTATTGGAGTGGGCCTTTCCTTATCAGAAGAACCCTTTGAATGTGGGCCTAGAGGTCAGAGGTAGAAGAAAGCAAAGAGAGTGGAAGGTTGAGAGGGCCGTGGAGGGGAGCATGTGGCATGGAACTGTGGGTGGCTTCTAGAAGTTAAGAGGGACCTCTTCCCCAATCCTAGATAATAGCCAGTTCCATACCCACAAAAATCTGAATTCTGTCCACTTCCATATGAGCTTGAAAGAGGCCCTTATATTTCTAAAAGGAACTCAGCCTGGCCAAGCATGTGATTTCAACCCTGAGCAGAGAATCCAGTCACACTGGGCCTGGACTTTTGACCTACAGAGATTGTGAAACAACTTTGTGATCTTTTAAAAACAAACAAAAAACAGCTGTGGCAGTTACATAAGCTGTCACCTTGCGAGGGGTGGAGTCGTGTGTTAATCAGGTCACACGACCAATGAGGCCTCTGTGTGGGCATGGCCTTCTCCTGAGGATTCTGGGAACTCCAGTTGCTTCATCTCCCTGTGCGACATTCCTGTTGACAAGTCACATGGAGACACCCTCATGGAGCCAGAGCCCTGGAGCTGGAGGAGCCTCATGGAGACCCACACCAGTGCTGAGATGCTTACACCGCCACTGGATCCACAAGACCTTCCATCCACTGCGCCCTGTGATCTTCCTGTATTCGGCATCAGTCTGAAGAGGACCTTATAGACTGGTGTCTGGCATATGGGCTGATATTAGACTTATGGACTTGATCTGGACCAGGCTGGGATGTTTTCTTAATATACAAGTACTCTTTATATAAAGCTCTTTCTTCTACACAGCTGAGTGTCTATGAATTTGTTTCTCTAGTCCACCGGACTAACACAACAGCACAAGAAGACTACAATGAAAAGGCCACTAAAGCAGTAGCTTTCGGCAAAGCATAGTGACTTAAGCACCAAGCGTTTATGACCTCATGCTGTCTGAGAGTGACAGACCCAGGAGGGCTTCCATGGGGTGCTTCTTCCTCAGTCTACACCTGGCCCTTTCCTCCTCCGATGCCCTCTTGGCACATTCCTTCACGTCATCATATAGGTCTCTGTTCAAACGGCACCTCCTCCAAGGGACCTCCCCAGGCGTGGTGTAGAATAGCACCCATCTCTGTCTCCCATATAACCAGTGCTTTTTTTGATCAGAGTGCTTATTTCCTGTGTGTGTCTCTGTGTATGTGTAGTTGTTGTTAGCTGCAGTCCACGTGTGACTTCATAAAGACCCTGTGCACAATGGGGCCAGACTGTTCCATAGGGTTTTCATTGGCTGCTTGTCCATCTTAGTCTGGAACCTTCACTGTATCCATCTGTTCAGCATCATAGTCATGTACCAGCCTCGACTGGCAGATGGATGTTGGCTGAGCATGAGGTGCGTTGGCTAGGAATTGAACCTGGGTCTCTTGCGTGGAGGGTGAAAACGCTACCATTGAACACTCTGTGTGTGTGTGTGTGTGTGTGTGTGTGTGTGTGTGTGTTGATGATCAATGATGATTCATACATAAAGTCTCTTTGTTCCCTTAATGAAATGTAAGCTTGAGAGCCAGTGACTTTCTTTTGTTCTCAGTGGGATTCCCTGGACCTGAATCAGAGCGGGTAAAGGACTCAGTAGAAATGTGCTAAGTGGACGAGTAAATCCTTTGGTGTTCCTAAAAACCAACTTCAGAGTACAAAACCCACTTCACAGTAATCAATGTGATGCCTGCTCCTCCGGATACCAGTCCTTCGGGCTTGGCTGACTCCAGATGACCCGTGGTCACTTGCTCCTGTGATGGTGCTGCCAGGTTGGATGGAGAGGACTTTTAGGAGGACGATGATGAGTATAAAAATTACCTACCATTGAAATTCTCCACGTGCCACCTTTCTCTGCAGCTTGAAAGGTTAATAAAGAAGGGTGGCGGGTTCCGCTGACTTTTTTTTCAATGCATAATTTTTTTTCATCTTTCATAAGGGAAAAAGAAGATACTAAGTCTTTACCAAAACTATATTTTCAATAAGAACTCCAGCCCCTCCCCCCCAAATCTAATAAAATAAGTATTTAATTATGAACGAGTTAAGGGAATAGAATTACTTTAACATGTCCTTCTCGTATACTGCTATATGAATATTGTAAGATTTTTGTGAAGCACCCTGCAGGGACTACCTGTTTTTAGAGCAAGTCATAGTGTACTGAGCACAAGACTAAAACAACTGGACAGAGTGACCTAAAGTTCATTCTGGAAGCAATTGAGGCACAGTTCTCCCTTTCTCGGGCTCCTCTCGAGAGAATCTGATAAAAACTACAGACTCGGACAAAAGTGCACATTCATGGGAAATCTCATCTATAATCTCAGGATGTGGAGGATTTCCTGGAGCCCAGGTTAAGAACGTCCATTCTAAAGGAATTTTTAACAGCAAAGCCCCATTCCTGACTGCGACTAACCCCGGGTCCTCTTGCCAAAGTCTGCTTTCATTTGCTAGCACTGAGAGCATGTCTCTATGCATTAAAGCTGAGCACCGGTTTTTGAGGTTGTCCTGAAATAAACCTTATTAAGGGAAATTCACAACTGCGGTTGGAGTGTTATGCTTGTCACCTCCCATCGTTGTTCCCCATCTTTCTTAAATGCTCTTAAGGCACGCTTTCCTTTTTAATGAAATATAAGCAAAACCCCGTCGTGGTGCTGGAAAAGAGTGTACGACGTGTGAGCAGTTCCTTCAGTGAGGTCTTGCCGTGTGTGGGGGATCAGGATGGAAGTTTGAATGAGAGAAATGGTGCCCGCCTTTGCGTGAGACTCGAAAGACCAGCAACTCCCAGGATGAGCTTGTGACCTGGGGCAAGCTAGTTAACCAGCTGCGGCCTCTGTTTTCACATGTGTGAAATAGAAATAGGATCCACCCAGACTAATAGAATCAGATCTTTGGCATAGGCCTAGTGTGGTAGTTAGATAATTTCATGTCAACTCCATAGATCCAAGTGTAGGGGTGGAGTCTAGCCGGTCAATCAGGTCACAGCCTGATGGTACCTCCTTGTGGGCATGGCTTTCTCATAAGGAGGGTGCTGGAAACCACCCCCCTCTCTCTCCCTGCTTTCACCTTCCTGTGGTGAGCCACTCTGAGACCTGCCGGAGCCCTGGAGATGCGTCCACTGCCATTGGATCCACAAGACTTTGCACCCACCAGCCTGTGATCTTCCTGCACGCTGCATCATTGCATGTGGCTGTGTGCGCCTGAAGAGGGACCTATGGATGAGTATCGGGCTGATGGACTAGTATCGGACTTATGAACTTGAGTTGGACGGGGCTGGGATGTTTTCCTGATATATAAAGCTTCTTGATATAAAGCACTTTCTTACACATATGTGGGTGTCACTGGATGTGTTTTTCTGGTCAACCTGGCGGAACACACCCAGAAAGTTTTGTGGTGGTTGTTTTTTGTTTTTTTTTAAATTGTGGTAAAACTAAACATACCCAACACTCATCAGCACCACTGACACATTTACAATTCCGTGACAATGATGGTGTTACTTATGGTGTGCCACTATTATTGCCGTTCTTTCCCAGAGAGTCCTCCATCGGGAACATAAAATCAATGCCGTTGTCCCTTCTCCTCTTTCTTGTTGTTGTTGAGGTGCCATTGAATTGGCTCTGACTCACAGGGACTCTGTGTGCAACAGGGCAGAACACTGTCTGGTCCTTCGCCCGGCTCACGTGCTTGCTGTGTTTGAGCTCGTGCAGTAGTCGCAATATCGATCCGTAGCTAAGGATATTGCCTCAGTGCTGCTCCCTGTCCGTTTGCTTAGCTTAATGTTCTTCTCCGTGTTTCTCCTGATAACATGTCCAAAGGGTGTGCGGTGAAGCCTTGCCATTTAAAGAGCTTCTTTCAAGACAGAATTGCTCCATTTTCTGGCAGTTCATGGGATAGTTGATAATTTTCACCGAGACAGAGGCATCCGTACTTCTCCATCTTCCTTATTCCTTGTCCAGCTTTCACATGTATTTGAGATGTTTGAAATATCATGACATAGGTCAGGCGCACCTGACCTTTAGTCTTTAGCACCTTAAAGAAGTCTTTTTGCAGTAGATTTTCCCAATGCAATACATCATTTGATTATGGAGCCAAGTAAAATGAAATCCTGGACAACGTCAATGGGTAACCATTAGTAATACCTGCTTTCTAGACAGTTGCTTAATGCATGTAAGTGGGAGGGTACCATATGTGTTCTTTGACAGAGACTAATTTTACTCAGCATAATGTTTTTGAGGCTCATCCGTGTCGTGGCATCAGCACTTCCTTCCCCTTCACAGCTGCGCAATATTCCATTGTGGACATAGGTACCATGAAGCCTCTGAGCAGGAACTGGTCAGGGCTGCCTGAAAAAAAAATGTGGACAAGGTGCAGTTGTACCATTTCTCAAACAGTAGTTTTAGTGGAAAACATTTGGGTTTTTCTTCTCTGCATTATATAGGGTCTGGCTTTTGCAGGTTTATTGTACCACGTTTTATGTATTCATTCCTTCCTTAAAAAATACATTTTTATTTTTGATTTTAAAAGCAAATAACAGCAAAGTGGAACAAAAATTCTTCCACCTCATTGCATATCTTCCAAACAACCCCTATTTGAAACCCAGCTATTTAGAAAATCATGGCAAAGGAGCTTTAGTGTTTTCCTCCTGTAGATTAGAACCAACGGTCCAACCCTTATCCCACCCAAAGAAGAAGTGACTGTCTCTAGTTCAAGTGGAAAACCCAGACATGGAGCTGAATGAAAGCTTCGAAGGAAGTGATATTTATCAGCTTCCCAAAGTATATGGAGAAGGATGCATGAGTATTAAAAGGCACTAGATGTCTAGGCACAATGGCCAGTCTGGAGAAGTCTGAAGACTCGTAGGACATTGGCACTGCTTATAAAGTTGTTGCTGAGAAATATGGTAGTTGGTGTCAATATTCCAATGTGGGTGGGATTTAATGGGTACATTCACAATTTAATTTTTTTAATTAAAAAATTTATTGGGAGCTCTTACAGATATTATAACAATCTATAATTCAATTAGATCAAGCATAATTGTACAATTGCTACCACTATCGGTTTCAAAACATTTTCTATCTTTTTGAACTCTTTGATATCAGCTCCCATTTATCCCTTCCCCCTATTTCCCAGGAACCCTCATTTTGTACTTTATATTATTATTTTTGTCATATCTTATCCAATGTATCCATTCACCTGCAATTCTGTTACTCATTCCCCTCTAGTGGGGTTATAGAGTCATTGCTATTGGCTCCCCCTTCCTTCCCTGACCTCCCCCTCTTCCTGTACCCTCGGGGAATCATTACTCCCGTTACTGTTTCTGAAGGGTTATCTATTTTGGCTTTCATGCATCAAATGCTCTTAATTATACAAATGAACATACACAGGTCTAATAAGACTAATGAGGTAAAACAAAGACCATAATAGTAAGGGGAGGAAATATTAAAGAATGAGAGGATAGTTGATTTTCATCAGTGCTATATCGCTCCCTAGATTAATCATCCCTCTGTACAGCCCTTCTGTGAGGGGCAATCCAATTATCTTACAGGTGGTTTGGGGGTCTCCACTTTGTGTGCAACAAATTTTATTGCTTGTTTTTGAACTTCTGATACCTATTCCCATTGACACCTCATGATCACACAGGTTGGTATGCTTCTACCATGTGGGCTTTAGTGCTTCCCTGCTAGATCGCCACTTGTTTAACTTCAAGCAAGGCCCCAGGTGCTGTATCTTTTAATAGCTGGGCACCATCAACTTTCTTCACCACATTTGCTTATGCACCCATTTTGTCTTCAGCGATTGTGACAGGAAGGTGAGTATCATACAGTGTCCCATTATTAGAACAAATAGTTCTTGTGAGGTAAGATTTAAGTAGATGCCCAAAGTCTAACTGCTTCTTGTTGTATTTAAGTCTATATACATACATAGACAAATACACCTATACATAGCAAATACACCTATATTTATATATTTACATATACAGTATACATATCAATATTTATACCTATGATTATATACATAATTTTAACTTTCTTCTTCTTTGCTCTTTTTATTTTTGCTTTGCTCCTGCACCATTATCATCAGAAATTCCTCTTGGATACTTGGATACGTTTCAGTGCATCAAACACGACCAGGAACACTACACCCTCCTCGCTGTCAAGTTTAGTTTCCTTGCTATTCCCCTGTCCCTGTCGTTATTGGCTCACCACCCACCTCTCTCCATCTCCTCCCATCCCATGCCCCCCACACCCCACCAACCATCGGGCCTGTCACTGTCTTCTCGGGATTGCTTCTCCTGCCTAGCTTGTATCGATAGACACCAAACTCAAACAAACAAAAAGATAAAGACCATCCAAATCGTTCCAAGTCTAACTTGTCCTGACCCAGAGTAGATGAGGATCTCTGTTCCATAGCAGCAGGCCCTGTTATTATCCATCAGTTAAATCCCCTTTTCTTTCAGGGTCCATATCCCAGGACCTGCTTACCTCATAGCACTTCTGCCGTTTTAGTCCTCAGCATCCGTGACTGAGAGGTACGCACCCTACAAGTCCCTATTGCTCTTCCTGCAGTCAGGGATAGAGCGGTCTGGTGCCTGCCCCCCCCCCCCCACCCACACACCCCATTAAACCTTTAGACTTTCAGTGTGGCCCTTTGTGAGTTACCCCCAACCAGTTCAGATGGGGTGCCAAGCGCTGGCCCCGAGCAAGACGTCTACAATCAGGGTTCCACAGGGACTTTGTGGCTGTGCTCCCGTTGCTGGGCTGTTGTATCCCCTCTGGGTTTCCCCTCTCTGGGTGGGTCAGACCGGCTGCTCACCCTGACTGTATCTTCAGGGCCATCCTCTGCAGCACTGTCTTCTAGAGAGTGCATGGCATGTCTCAGGCTGAGGCCATGCCTGAGCTGCTCCAAGCAGAAGCATCACCCACCGGTACTGGTGCACCTGAATGAAGTCCACTCGCTCTCCCTTTCCTGTGGAGACAGAAACAGCTCCCTTCCCTTGGGTGGATCAGTGTCCTGCTCCCTCCTTGCTGTCTTTTTCCTTTCCCCAGCCCTCGGTGGGCCTCAACGGCATATTTTTAATATTTTTTGATGACATATGCATCATTGGGTTTGGTCTGGCTCCTACAGAGTGTCTGGAGCTCAGCCCATGTATTATGTGCATTTACCTCTTTGCCCACGATGCTATTTGAACTTACCGCGGTAGACTCATATTGTACTTGTCCGTTTGTGCTGGGCTAACTTCACTCAGCATAACATCCTTCAGCTCTTTCCACAAGATAAGGTGCTTCATCTGTCCACCACGATTTTTCAGGGACGTGTAGGACTCCATTGTGTGTATAAACCAGAGTTTTTTCATCCATTTGTCTATTGATGGAAATCTAGGCAGCTTCCAAGGGTTTGAGATTGTGAATTGCACAGTGATGGACATTGGAGCACAGATGTCTGGTCATGGTCCTTTTCTTATTTCTTCTGGGTAGATGCCCAGTCATGGGATTGCTGGGTGGTGAGGTCACTCGATTTCCTTCTGTTTTAGGTATCGCTAAATCGCTTTTCACAGTGATGGTACCTATCTGTAGGACCCAGTATAAGAGATTCTGTCTCGGCAACAAATGTACAAATGTGCTTGACACAATGGATGGATGAATGGATTGTGATAAGAGTTGTACGAGTCCCCAATAAAATGATTTTTTTTTAAAAAGTTTCTATCTGACCACACTCCCTCCAACATTTGTTGCTCTCCAATTTTTTGAACTGGGCTATCTTTGTGAGTGTTAGATGATATCTCCTAGTTGTTTCAATTTGCATTTCCTGGATGGTTAATGATCGGGAACATTTTATCATGTGTTTATTGGCCATTGCAGTTTCTTCCCTTGTGAATCTTCTGTTCAAGTCTTTTGCCCACCTCCTCATTGGGTTATTCAGGTTTGTTTGTTTTTCTTATTGTAAGCTTGCAGGATTCTGTAGATTTTAGTAATAAGCCCTTTGTCTGCTATGTCATTGCTAAATATCTTTTCGCAGTCCATGGGCTCTCTTATTACTCCCTTGACGCAGTCTTACGCTGTACATAGGTGCTTTATCTTTAGTATGTCCCCTTCGTCTATCTTATCTTCCTCTGAGTGTGTGTCCTTCCTTATTTCTGATAGCCCATGGATTCCCTGCGCTAAGGTTCTTGGTCCCAATTTTCTGATTGATAATCCTGTTAGTTTGGGGGTTTACCTCGAGGTCTGTGATCCACCTTGAATTTGTTCTTGTGTATGACATGAGGTAAGAATCTTGCTTCATTTTTCTGCAGGTAGATATCCAGTTTTATCCAGCACCATTTGTTAAGAAGAAGCCATCCACTTCCCACTTGATTTGGGGTGGGGGGCTTGTTGAAGATCGGTTGTCTGTATGCAGCTGTTTTTATGTTGGGGTTTTCTGTTCCTGTCCATTGATCTGTATAATTTTAATGCCCACAACCTTCAG
>NW_022111372.1:49226986-49231552 GCF_000313985.2 Echinops telfairi
TGTATACTGAGGCTGGGCGCTGCTGGGACGTGGGGTAGCTCCGTGTCTCACATCTTTTCTTTTCTTTTTGTGACTATCACAGTCAACCATTTCTCCATGTAATAATTCAGTGATACCAATTGCATGCTTCAAATTGTGAAATCATTCTTCCCCTCTTTTTCTTTTTTAAGTCATTTTAAATCAGATATCATAACATTCCATGGTTCAATCACATCCAGCAGTATTGTACAATTGCTACCACTATCAGTTTCAGAACAGTCACTTCTGGAACTCCTTGGTATCCGTTTCCCTTTATCCTCTCCCTCCCCCACCCTCCCCGCAGGAGTCCTTGTTATAGTTTTGTCACCTCTTACACCATCCACTGTATCCATTCACACACAAGTCTGTTGTTCGCCCCCTCGAGTAGGGTCATGCAGTCCTCAGTGCTATCCGCTACCCCTTCCCCCCTCACCCCACACAGGACAGACAGACAGGCAATGTCGTGGAGACAGTGATGGTTCTGGGTGGGTATGGGAGGAGAGGAGGCAGGGGGAGGTGAGCATCGTGCCAGTAATGACTGGGACAGGGAAATAGTAAAGGTTCTAAAATTCATAGTGAAGAGGTTGTAGCTTTTCTGGTTGTGTGTGATCAATCAATTGTATCTGTGAGGAATTACTGAGAGGTGAATGACAGGCAAGCATAATAGTGGGGCAGGAGGAAAGAAAAAAGAAAAAGAGAAAGAAGGGGGGAAATATATATGAGGAGGTACCTCCCAAACTGGAATTGTGCAGGGCAGAGCAGAGCTTTCATAGTGTGCATACCTCCCCCCCCTCCCCCACCCAACCCACTGACGTAGTGCACCCAGTTGGCATCACCTGGGAAGGTGCTCTCTGGTCACAGAGAATTTCTTGGTAAAAGCAGTTTCAGTTGGACCTTGTTTTTTGTGATGACTGATTTAAGAAAACAGCACGTGGCTGTGAATTTTTGTTTCCTGCTCAGGAAAAAGGCCACAGAAATTGTTGAGATGTTAAACACAGCTTACAAAGACAGCACTGTGGGAAAACTCAAGTGTCCTAATGGTTTTCTGATTTCAAAAAGAGTGAAATGACTGATGACAAACCTCTTCTGGACATCCAACTTGCTGAAGGACAGAAATGTCTTGCATTTGGATTTCGTCCCACCAGATCAGACTGTTACTCAAGCTTCTAGTAAGAGGTTCTGAAAGATTGCATAACTGTGTGACCCAAAAAAGGCCTGATTTGTGGCAGACAGGGGACTGGTTTTGCCACCACAATGCACCTGCTCATGCAGCCATTTCAGTGCGCCAGTTTTTGGCAAAACACAGCATGCCTCTCTTTCCCCACACACCTTACTCACCTGACCTCGCTCCAGGTGACCTCTTTTGTTTCCACAAATGAAGAGGGACATGAAAGGACAGCGATTTAACCATGTAGAAGAGGTGAAGGGGAAAAAAAAAACGAGGGAGGTGCTGCCAGCCATCCAAACAGATGAGTCTGAAAAATGTTCCCAAGAATGGAATTGCAGATCTGACAAATGTATGAAGTGTAATGGAGAGTACTTTGAAGGTGATAAGGTTGTTTTGTAATAAAATTTAAATACATAGCTTTGAAAAAAATTAGGTCTTTTGGAGGTACCCCCTCATATCTAGGTGTATATGTAGATATGTATCTATGTAAATGTATCAATATAAATGTATTTGCTTATATGTATAGACGTAAATACAACAAGGAAGCAGCTGCATTTGGGGCCTCTTCCCCCCTTTCTCTGAGCTGTGACATAAACTCTCTGTCCCCTGAGGACCCTGCCTGCACCCCCGTGCTGCTGCCCCTCTGCTTCCAGCTGGCTAGTTCTTAGAGGAGCAGAAGCTCGAGGCAGAGCTGGTTTACTAGTTACGTCAAACAACTGTTTAGTTTTATGAAGACCTAAAGGGCTATCTTTGGTTTAAGTCTTAAAGATGATCTCAGGGCAAGTGTCAGGGATCCATCCAGACCCCACGGCTCCTGAAAAGCTAGAGGCCATGAAAATGTGAAATTCTGTCTGCATTTCCCCCAATTCGGTCATGACAGCCAGGTGTTATGTTGGTCCCAGATGATGCCCGGCTACCATGACTGTGTAGTTTGACGCTAAGCCTTCTAATCTCATGACACAGGAGCAGTTGTTCTGAGAGGTAACGGGCCACACAGGCTGAATCCTCCTCTATTCCCGACTCTTCTTCCCCTGGGGTTCAAGGCAAAGAGGCCGTGGATGGCCACTTTGAAGTTTGCAAGTGCCCAGACCTATGTTCCATTTTGGGAGGGCATGCCAAGCTTTTTTCTACAGCAGTTATTATCTTTGTACATCCTGCCAGCAGTGGATGAGGGTTCCAATTTGTCTACAACCTCACAAGTACTTGACTGTTATTGTATATTGTTTCTGTTTTATTATTTTTATTGCTGAGATTTTTCTCCTGTTTATCCTTTTCTGTTTGTGTGAGTCAAGAGAAACAAATCCACAGAAACTCATGTATAAGAGAGTTTTATGTAAAGGGTACGTGCACATCAAGAAAACATCCCAACCCAGTGCTGCCCAAGCCCACAAGTCCAACATTAACCCATTAACCCGTATGTCCAACACCAATCCAAAAAGTCCTCCTCCATCTCACAAAACACACACTATGATGTCGACTACAGGAGGAAAATCGAGTCAGTGAGTGTGTAAACATCTCAGCGCTGGCAGGAGTCTCCACACGGCTGCTCCAGCACCCAGTGCTGCATCAGGGTAGGTCCATGTGGCTTCTCCTTGGGGATGTCTTGCAGGAAGTCAGCCTTGCCAGCTGAAGCAGAGAATTGGCTAAGGCAGCTGCACCCTGGTCTGACCATCAGAAAACAAGAGACCTGTGAACTAGAAAGGCGAGGCTCACTGAGCCATTTATCTTTTATCTCGCCGCCCTTCAATTAACCCCACATGTGTTTATTGGCTAGGTTGGCACAATAAACTAACTACCTCACTGTTTTTTAAATAACTCTTCATCTCCCCTTCCTCAAGCCCCTGGTAAACCACAGGTCTATTTTTGTCTCTGTAGAGAAAGGCTTTACTTGGTGCCATGGACAGGTTGCAGGTGTCAGGCCTGCCCAGCACTGAAATCACCCCAGGTGCTGAGCCGGTGCCTCATCTCCAGCCAAGGCTTGGACACTAGCTCCTGGCTGAGGAAGACCACAGGGGCTGGGAGAGTGAAGTCAGATGGGGAGCCATGACTCATGGTAAAGTAAGCAGCAGCCCTGAGGAAGGGCCTTGAGGGTGGGCTGACCTAAATGCCGATCAATCAGGACTTCCCAACAGTGTCTGAGTTTGGCACAATGGCTGTTCTGTGTTTCTCCAGCAGAGGTCTGCCTGCTGTACACGCCCTGCCCACCACCCCTTCCCTGGGTATGAGGGCCTTAAGTACTTGGAATTGGAAAGGTGAAGTTTTAAAGAGGCCCACTTATTTGCTGGCAGCAACCACTTCCACTGTTAGGCACATGTTGTCAGGAGAAATCAGGCCCTGGTAAAGTGGAGGGGCGTCGAGAAAGAGGAAGGCTGCCAACAAGGTGGATTGACACAGTGGCTTCATCAATGGGCTCCAGCATAGGAACAATTGTGAGGCTGTCGCAAGACCGGATAGTGTTTCTTTCTGTTGTAAATAGGGTTGTTATGGATCAGAGCTGCTGGCATCTAACAACAACAAAAATCAAGTACACACACACAGTTCTCACCCAGATCAAACCCACTGAGTCCATTCTGACTCATTACAGCCTTATGGGCCAGAGCACAATGGCGCCTTCTTTAACTATAAATGTTACAGCTCATCTTTCTCCCGTGGGTGTCAACAGCCCAATATGTAACTTACTGTGCCAACAGGGCTCATTATTACAGGTATATGTAAATGTAAATACATATAGATATAGATATGCAGGTATATGCTGCTTGGCATCTGATCAAACGATGACCAACTGCCTATATGCTCATGGTCACATGAAGTGTTATTGTTTGTTTGTTTGTTTTAAGGGAAAGAATCGCTCCTTCTTTTTTTCTTATTATTCCCCCTAATGGCTTTAAAGACTGCCCACCCCCAAGCCCAGACTTTACAACACTGGACCACAGGTGAGGCAGGTAAAGCACAGGACTTGGCTCTCAGAGCGGTGGGCAGGTGGTGGGCTTCTCTGGCTCCTGAGGTAGGCAGAACATCAGTTGAGGCAGGGCACCCTCCATTCCCTCACCCATGGTTTCCTCTCACTTTCATATATGTATCTTCTAAAAATTTACCATCTTAACCATTTTTAAGCATACACTTACCAAGTCCCTGGGTAGAGCAAATGGCCAAGCACTGGACAACTAACCAAAAGGTTGGCAGCTCAAACCCTCCCAGAAGCCTCTTGGAGCTCAGGGCCATCAGTCAGCTTCCAGAAGGAGCAGTTGTGCTCTGCACCCGTGAGGCTGCTGTGAGTCTGAATCAACTCAAGGGGACTGACAGCGACATTAATACATTCACGCTGCTGTGCAGCCACCACTACGGTGTCTCAAAGTGTACCCCAACCATAAACTTCAGCA
>NW_022111372.1:49232174-49242242 GCF_000313985.2 Echinops telfairi
GTGTTACTGCCATTGAGTCCATTCTGACTCATGAGACAGGGTAGAACTGCCCCCTATTGGTTTCCGAGACTGTAACACTTGATGAGGATAGAAAACTCCCTCTTCCTCCAATTGAGTGCCTGCCTGGTGGCTTCCAACCGCAGACTTTGAGGATCGCAGCCCAACTCGTAACCACTATACCAACAGTGTGTGTGTGTGTGTGTGTGTACACATTATGTGTGCACACATACTTATATGCATATATATGTACACATCCATCTGTATGGAATGTCTGGGTCATATGGAGAGGTGGAAACATCTTTAAACTAGTGAGTTCTGTTAGGATGCCTGTCATTACAAAGTTAGAAAGGCCAGCGGCAGGAGGTGCCTAAGAAGCAGACCCTGTCACAAGGACGGCAGGCCAGGCTGGTTGACATGCGCCCGTCCCAGCCTGGCCGCCCTAGGATTCTCGGGAGAAACCGCCATCTCCTCGCCACAGGCGCTTCTGGCGATCATCAGCCAGCGATGACTGTCTGGGGACGGTCCGCTTGACCGCTCTGCTGACAGAGCGGGGCTCCTCAGGAGGGCGAGCAGATGCAGGACGGCCCTGGGCTCTGTCAGGTTGTCGACAGACACGCAGCATCTCTTGTTACCCACCCACCGGCCCCCACACTCAGCCCACCCAGGGCGCGGGCAGGGGTCTTTCTCTAGGGGCCCCACGCGGACTCCCCCACCTCTTGCTCTTCATCTTGTGTCTGTTTTGGAAGCGGACCTTGCGTCACAGTGTCCGTTCGCGTCGGGAGCATGTGTGAGCTGAGGTCGGCTCTAGAATGTGGCAGGGCTCCTTGAAACCATGAGTGTTTCAGAACCAGGAGGCGCATCCTGCCCAGGCTGGCTTGGCTGGGAGCCTGGGGGGCTTGACGGGAGAGGAAACCACCCCTGTTCACGGTGACACCCCGTGTCAGGGCAGAACCGTGCTCTAGAGGGTCTCATGAGCGGTTCTTCCAAAGTAGACCACCGGGTCTCTCTTCCCAGTAGAACTCCTCCTAGATGCACGTACGCGCCCCACCTTGTGGTCACCGACTGAGCACACTAGCCGTTTACATACACACCCAGGGACTGCAGGTAAGAAACCAGCAAAGTTCCCAAGTCCTTCCTAGCAACCACGTGTACATTTATACATGTATGAACGTGCAGTTCTGTCCCCAAGCATTTGTGCAGAGGAGACGATGCCACTGCGTGGCCTGCAGGGGGCGCAGCGAGGGGCTGCCCATCATGCAGTAGACAGTCCCATATAACTCCTCCTTTGCCAAGGCTACCACTTGCCCTTCAGTGTGTGTGTGCATGGCTAGCCCAACTCGGAAGGGAAGTGAGGCACGTGTGTGAGGGAGATGTGGGCGAGATATTAGGGAGATTCCACGGGAGGGCAGGACGTTGGGGAGGATCTTTGAATCTCAAGGCCAAGGACTCCATGGCCTGTCACAGCCTGATGACAACACTCCTCTTCCACCTTGCATCCAGGACGTCAAAGTGGTTCACTCCGGTTGACCTCCACCTGAAAATTTGCCTTCCCATCCCCGATAGACTGAATCCCAATTCACACTTTAACAAGGTTGTCTGTAAGAATCACCTGGGGCTGATTATGAAACTGGAGGCTCTGATTCAGTGTATCTGCGGTGGAGAGACAAACTCAGCAGGGTTGGGCCTAGAATGAACTGGGTCGGGAGCCTTGTTTGCTGGGCCTTCATGAGGTATATGATCCCATTATAAAGTCCTGGGAGCTTTGCTACCACCCAAGAAGCCCTCGGTAGGAGCTGTTGGGGTCCTTCCTAACCTGGCCACCATCCCCATCACCCCATCACCCTCTGAACTCTGTCACTTCTGTTCCACTTCCACCCCTTTGCCCTCCGAGTATCACACACACACACCTCCCACAGCCAGGCGTCTCCCACCAGGAAAAGTTAGGTGGATGCACAGAGGGAGCATAAAAGACCACCACTCCACGTGCCAAGAATAAGTTATCTCCTTCCACTGCTTTCCAGAAACATCAGAGGAACAAGGCTCCCGCTGGTGCTGGGATGGCCTCAGCACCTCTTTGAGCACTCGCTGATCTCTCTTTCTGACCAAACAGAGGTCAGCCCTTCATTGCGAGCCGACAGCAAGATGCAGTCTCTGGTTATAATGTCATGACGTTCTTTTCTTGTATTTATGTTTAGAGCTTCTTTCTATTTGTTGGCAAGTGAATTTGGGTTTGGTTGTTGTTGTTTTTAACCATCATAGTAGATCAATTTTACTTTTAAAATAACCTCAAAAAAGAAGCCAAGATGAATCATTTTAAAGAAAAATATTGTTGCTGCCATGAAAGTGCCGTGGTGAATAGGACTTGCGCCCGGGGCTGCTAACCACAAGGCGAACAGTCGAAAGCACCAGGCACTCCGCAGGGAAAGATGAGCCTTTGTCCTCTTGTGAGAGTTACAGTCCCAGGGGCAGTGTCTACCCTGTACTCTCAGGCCGGGCGACTGGGACTTGACTTCATGGCAGTGAGTGGGGGGTTTCTGAGTGACTGTCAAGTTAGCCTGCAGACCTTATGCACTGCGAAACAAAACACTGCCCTTGCCCTGGTCGACTGTGGATCAGGTGGTCATGCCTCAGGGTTTTCACTCGGGGATGTTCAGAAGATCACCAGACCTGGACCCAAACCTGTCTGGTGTCAGAGCAACACACAAGCCTCCACTGACAGGCTGTGGTGCATTGGCCAGGAATTGAACCTTCATTTTACTGGTGGACTACCATTGCCTCGCAAAATAAAATACAGGGGAACAGGCATCAGGAGGCTGGGCAGCCCTCGAGACCGACTGA
Organism: Echinops telfairi; assembly: GCF_000313985.2. Lineage (NCBI taxonomy): Eukaryota > Metazoa > Chordata > Mammalia > Afrosoricida > Tenrecidae > Echinops > Echinops telfairi. The sequence goes on from NW_022111372.1 coordinate 49,235,013, forward strand.
TTTTGATTGGAGAAGACTTGCACTGGAAGAGAAGGTTCCTCAGACTGATATTCTGGGGGTCAGGTCGACATGGTTATTCTCCAAGAAGGATTACGGTAAGAGGAAGACCAGGAGGGGCTCGGGGAAGTGGGGGCAGGAGACACACTGCGTTTGCGGTCGAGTCTTGTCTATGAAAGTCCCTGTCACATAGAAGCCTTTTGCGAATTTATGTATGGATTTGTGGCGGGTTGTTTTGTTTTGCTTTTAAAGATCATTTTATTGGGGGCTCTTACAGATTTTTATAACAATCCATACATCAGTTGTATCAACAATTTGTACATATGTTGCCATCCTTATTTTCTAGACATTTACTTGCTGAAGTATCCTTTGGAGGCCGTTAGACTCAAAGGTCTGGTGTGGAACAGGAGGCTGGGCTAGGAATAGGTCGGGCCACCCTTAGTGACCCCCCGGTGGTCATTGGCTGATAGTTAACTCTGAAAATCTCCCTCCCCTTGGTGCTCCACATCCCCCACAGTACTCACTGCTTTCTAATGTGCTGGACAGGGAGCCTGGTGGTGCATTGGGTTAATCACTGGGTCGCTGACTGCAAGGCTCGAGGTTCAAATCCACTGGCTAGCCACTCCAAGGGAGACAGATGGGGCAGTCTGCCCCAGAAAGATTTGTAGTCTCGCAACCCTCTGAAGCCATTCCACTCTTTCCCATCACGTCTCTCAGTCAAAATTGACTCACTGGCAGTAGGTAGTCTAGTACACAGAGGTTTAATGGTTCAACGCCTCCCATGACTAGATGTGGGCTCAGTTCCCGGCTCTTGCAGTGCCGGCACGGCCACCGCACGTCTGTACAGGCTTATACGGTGCTGTGATGCTGAACAGGTTTGTTTGGGTGTTTTTTAGCAGTTTCCAGACAGACAGACTAGGAAGAATGGTTTGGTCATCTTCTTATGAAACTCAATTCATGAAAACTCACGATAGCCTGATTCACAGCCCAGCACGGGGGTGGTGCAGGCTCCAGTACTATTTTGTTCTGTGCGTGGGGTTACCATGAGCTGAGGACAGGCTTGACAGCCGAGAACATCGACAAAGCACTGCTAGCCCACTGATGCAAAGGGTAGAGTGTTATCACGCTGCCCCTTGTATGCCACTGGGCGGTGAGTTCCAGGAGGACAGGGATCTTTGCAGCGCCATCCCTGCTGTGTCCCCAGCATCAAGGTGCTCAGAAATTGCCTCTGTTGGGTGAATGCAAAGATGTGGTGGAGGACTACAGGTAGAGGGGCTGGAAAACAAAGGCCATCGGAGAACATCACTGCTTCCTGCAGGCACTGGATGTGGCTGCCTCCCCAGACACCTGGGGCTGCTTGCCCACCCGCAGGGATCCACCGGCTGTCCTGCGGTAGGAGCTCAGCTGCGCTTGCTCGAGTGCTGGGCGGGCTGCATGTCAGCAGGGTTATCTGCTGCTGTGTGAAGAATGCTTTTAAACCCGTGCCCAGGCTCCTGACCTCCTGAGAGAGAAAGCAGATGTACCATTTAACCCCTTGTTGCCACCAGAGGACCCCTAGATCCTCTGGTTTTAGGAAGTGTGGTCAAGTGAAACAGTTTCTGGCCTTTGGATGCTAAGGGTTAAGGAAGGCCTGTCGTCCCCAGACCCTGAGTCTTGTCAATCCCAGAGCCCACCACAAGACCTCTGAACTCCGACCGGGGGGGCCTCGAGGCCTCCGCCTTGGGAGCCTGGCACCTGTCTGGGTCCTGATGCACAACTGCGGGGCAGCTCTCAGATTCAATGGGTTCCACAGACACACGGCACAAGGTCGGGGAGGTGGAAGTGCTGCTTTCTTTGCCACCGGCAGGTCAGGCGGACTTAACAAAACCTGCGTCCCCCACCTGGCTGGGCTTTGGATAGAGTTTTTAATTTAATTAGCTCATTTTAGAACTCCACTTATAGGCACCTCTTCACCCATGTTAACATGAGATACAGGCTCCTGCTTCTCGTGCAAGAGCTCTTTCACACAGGCAGCAGTAGCACGAGGGAAGGAGAATGAATGTGGAGATAAAGGCTTCCTATGGAGTACCAAGACTGCAGTGGGTCTTTGGCCACGTCGCTCACCCTCTGTGACCTCTGCTTTCTCATCGACAACATTGAGTTGTATGGAGTTGTTATAAAGCTGAGTTCACACTCAAATTCAAAGCTCACACCGTGGAGTCGATATCAACTCATAGTCCCTTGTAGGAAAGAGTGGAATTGCCCCTGTGGGTTTTCTAGGCTGTAAGTCTTTATGGGAGCAGAAAGCCTCATCTTTCTGCTGCTGGATTCAAACTGCTGACCTTGCAGTTAACGGCCCAACTCTTCACCCACTATGCCACCAGGGCTCCTTGAGGTCAACTACATTTGGGTGAAAGCTATAGGCCAACTCTAGCAACCGGGCCAGTTTTCCTTGGTCTGCATGGTGTTTTAAAATATTCAGATTATTAGCAGTTAAAAATTAGGAGCTATCCTCAGAATGGCATATTCTCTGAGGAGTGAGAAGGTCCGCAGCACAGGGCCCGTGCACCCCACAGTCAGGGCTGAGTGACAGGTGCCTTCCCTGGAACTCAGGCGAGGCAGTGCGTATCCAAGCACATCCCCAGAGATACTGCAGGTTCCATTCCAGGTCACCACAGAAAAGCTGCTGTCCCATAAAGCAAGTCGCATGAATGTTTGGGTTGCCCAGTGCATATAAAAGTTAGGTTTACACTATACTGTAGTCGACTACGTGTGAGATAGTATTCTGAAAAACTTTGGAATTCTGTGAGAATCACCCAAATGTGACACAGAGGCACAAGGTGAGCTCGGGCTATTGAAACAGCAATGGCTGACGTGGGCAACCATGGGCTATTGAAACAGCAGTGGCTGATGTGGGCAACCACAATGCCTCAATTATAGGGGGGGGAAAATCTGAAAAGCAATGAAGCAAGGCACAATAAAGCAAGGTGCGTCTGTGTACTGATTTGCCATTGTGTGTGTGACATTCAGGAGAAGATACTTGCTAACTGCAAGGTCAGCCGTTTGAAACCACCAGCCTGCCCTGAGGAAGAAAGAAGAGAGTAAAGAGTTACAGTCTCGGAAATCCCCAGGGGCAGGTCACAGTCTCTGTGAGTCGGCATCGACTCAGTGCACGTGGTTTAATAGGACAGTATGAATGTAAGTCCGAGCTCCAGGATGGCAAAAACTGTTAAATGCTCGTTATTTACCAAAAGGTTGGCGTTGGGAGGCTACCCAGAAGCACTTGGGAAGAAAGGCCTGGAGATCTAGTTGTACCCCCCACCCCACCCCACCCCCTCACCCCCGCCACCCCCCAGATCTAGCCACTGAAAACCCCATGGAACACAGTTCTGCTCTGACATGTGCATGTCATACATTCAAATCTACTTGAGTAAGCAAAGGGTTTACTGAAATAGGAGTCAATGTCGGCAGGCTGGGTAGGGGCAGCACGATGGTTCTCCCCCTTCAATGGGAGCCTCGCGCAGCAGGAGGCTTGGGCTGCTCCCTGAGCCCTGGGTAACCCAGGCTGGCTTCCTGCCGAGGAGGAGACCTCCTGGTATTTACGATACGGAGAGCAGGCAGGCCAAAGGGCCCGTACCTGCACAGTGTCCACGGCTGCAAAGAAAGGCCCAGATGTTTGAGCTCGCCCTTGTTTATAAATGGACCGTCTGTTCCTATCCAGACCCCCTTGTGTTTACATGTAAGGAGGGGCTGGGGGCTCTCCGGCACACATTTGGAAAGGATCCTGTAGGGAAGTCACTGGTTGGTGCTTGTCCACTGCTTTCTGGATAATGTGACTTGAGTGCGTTCATTCGCTACTCTTGCCTCAGTTTCCTCTCTAAAGTGGAGAGGCCACTACCCACCTCAGGGAGCTGGGTGTATCTAATTTGACACCATAGAGCTGTGTGTGCTCCGTAGGGCTTTCCATGGCCAAGAAAGCACAACTGCGGGGCCGTTCCTCGGAAACCCCTCTGGGTAGATTCCAACCTCCAACTTTACAGTTAGGAGCAAATCCTTCCTTGTTTGTACCACCCAGGGACTCCAGTCAGTGCTCAGCATTTGTGTATGATATTATTGTCATGATGGTCCTCCCTGCTTCTCTTCCTGCCCCCCGTCCCCACCCCTCCCCAACACCCCTTTCTTGCTCCTGCTCCTGTCCAAACCAGCAACGCTGTTTTCTTTCATTTTACCACCCCGACCTCGTACCCTCTGCTCAGGAAAAGAAGACAAAAGCCACAAGCATCTTGGGTTTTCTGCGAAAAAGCAACCTGCTTCTACACATTTAATTAAAAGCAGAGTTTGCCGCCCCCCCCCCAAAAAAAAACCCCACAATTCAGAAAGACTCACTCTCCGGTGATATTCAAAGACAGGCTTATGTACTTGCTTCTTGTCCTAGCCTACAGATAGCATGCAAGTACAAGGCCTCAAAGGTGTGCGACTCTCAAGCAAGAACCGGCCTCCCAAAGCAAACAAGTCCATCGATGCTGCTGAAGTTCAATTACACGTAAAAAAATATTTCCCTTTATTTAGCTGTGCAGTGAGGCATGAAATTGCACCTAACCAGCCACTTACTGGGGCCCTTTGAACACGCAGCTCTCGCAGCGTTTGGGCAAGGTAAGTGGTGCCAGCCTTCGGCTGGGTCTGCTTTGCACGTATGCCAAATAAGGAGCACATGCAGCCTCCCTCTCCCTGGCCTCCTCTTCCGGCCGCCGGCTGCTCGCCGGGGAAGTTCACTCGTTTTCCCCCCAATTTCCATTTTGGCTTAAGTTCTGCAGCGGGAAAGACGGGGACATTTGTTCATGAGAAATCCGGGAAATTTGATTTGGAAAGCGTTCTCTTCTGTGCTGCCTCGTCGTGGTTGAAAGGCTCTGACTTGTCATGTTGCAAGTTAAATTTGTCAAGTCCTGGAAGGCTTTTATTTTTTGCTTTTGGTTTTTTGTTTTCGGGTTTTGTTGTTGTTTTCAGTAAACGCAGAGTCAAAATTAAGTTAAGCTTTTTTTCTTCTTCTTCCAACTTCTTATTGGGGCCAATTCAGTATTTTCAAGGGTTGTTCTGGAAGGGGAATATTGAATAGCATAACAATAGTAATTAAGGGATTTGAGAGCTCAATGGGGGTGATTTATAGAAACTTGAAGCTCTTAACATAATATTTTGTTAAAAATGTTTCCTCTTGTTGTGCCTGATTTAATGCAGATTCTTCCCTTTTGTCTTTTGTCTTTACTCTTTTAAATGGTTGCAATAAGTTAAATGCATACAGGTTTATCTTAGCCGCAAATACAAAGATAAAAGGAATCAATATGAAAAGCTCCCTATAAGTTATGTCAACGACAGAAGAATGTTGAATTTTTCATTTCTAACCAGGGTAAATGCCTCAGCTGTTTTTGGTTAAAAGCCGTGTTCTGGTTTGGGTCTGATTGCTGGGGGCAGACGGGAGTGGAGGGTGGCACACCAAAACCTGCGACTTAACCTCTGGAGAAGCAGTGTTACCTGTGAGATGGTGGGACTAAACAAGAGGTAGGCTATGTGGAAATGTATACCATGGCACACAGCGAGCATTAGAAAAGAGCTGCTTCTACTGTAATCCCTTCCTTCCATCTTTCTGAAATGTTTATTGAGCTCCTACTATCTGCTGGGAGCCAACCAGTCTTCCTGAGTCCGTTCCAGCTCATGGCAACCCCATGTGTGTCAGAATAGACCTGTGCTCCGTGGGTTGTTTTTGTCTCTTTAGACAGTTTTATTGGCACATAATCCACACACCATATAGTTCAGTCATATCAAGAAGAGTTGTGCAATCATCACCACACCAATTTTAGAGCATTTTCTTCATTCTGCTGCTTATTGTTAATAGTTCCCCGTTTCCCCCCAACCTCCCCGTCCATAGCCCCATGGAACCATTAATCCAGTTATTGCCTCTATAGATTTACCTCCCCTGGATTTCATATACAGTGAGATACTTAAGGCTTATTGTGGCAACCTGGCTAGTAAACACATGTGGGGTTAATTGAAGGGCGGAGAGATAAGTGAGCCTCATCTTTCTAGTTCTCGGGTCCCTTGCTCTCTGATGGTCAGACCAGGGTGCAGCTGCCTTAGCCAGTTCCCTGCTTCAGTTTGGCCAGGCTCACTTCCTGAAAGACATCCCCAAGGAGAAGCCGCAAGGACCTACCCCGATGCACCCCTGGGTGCTAGATCAGCCGTGTGGTGACCCCTGCCAGCGCTGAGATGCTTACACATTCACTGATTCGGCTTTCCTCCTGCAGTCGGCATCGTAGTGTGTGTTTTGTGAGATGGAGGAAGACTTTGTGGCTTGGTGTCGCACTTATGGGCTTGGACAGCACTGGGTTGGGATGTTTTCTGAATGTTCACTTACCCTTTATATGAAACTCTCTCTTATATACATACGAGTTTCTGTGGATTTGTTTCTCTAGTCTACCCAGACTAACGCATACCGAAAAGCAGACATAAGGTTTTTAAAGACTGGATTTCAGCAGTCAACCACTAGACCTTTTACTGAAGCCCTTCTGGGTGGACTCATACTGCCAACCCCTCGGTAAGCAGTGAGCATTTTTTGTTTCTGCTCAAGAACTCTGCCAAGAAGACCAAACAAAAAGCAACCCCACTTCCATTGAGTCATTTCCAACCTTAGCAGCCTTATAGACCAGTGGTTCTCGACCTTCCTAATGCCGAGGACCCTTTCATACAGTTCCTTGTGTTGTGGTGACCCCCAATCATAAAATTATTTTCGTTGCTACTTTATCACTGTCATTTGCTACTGTGATGCATCGGGCGACCCCTGTGAAGGGGTCATTGACCCGCCCCACAAAGGAGTCGAGACCCTCAGGCTGAGAACTGCTGCTCTAGAGACCTGTAAATCTTGACAGGAGCAGACAGCATTATCTTCCTTCTGAGGAGTGACTAATGGGTTTGAACTGCCCGCCTTGTACTTAGCACCTCAGTGCCTACTCTGCAGCACCACCAGGGCTCCTGAGAAGACTCATCAAATCAAAACCAAAGTTGCCAGATAACGTCCAACTTGCCCAGGGAGGAAGTTCAGGAGAGCAGGCTGACCACCACTGCTTGTTCATATCTTCCTCTGATGTCATTTGTAAGTTCTTTCTTGAACTTAGATAGAAATTTTCCCCTGCTTTCTCTAATTTAAACATCTAGTATTTTGAATAGGAAAAAAAAGTAAAGGTAAAATGAAGGTCCTGATACAAA
>NW_022111372.1:49245364-49247840 GCF_000313985.2 Echinops telfairi
CAATGAAAAGAAAAAAGAAAAGTCTGTAAATAGTTCAAGGTCTGTGTCTTGACCTTTAGGAGTGTTTTTCAGTAGAGTCTGATGGGGCGCCACGCCCTGGCCCCAAAGGCTATTTTTGGTGTTCCCTGGAGACTTCATTGCTCTGTTCCCCTTGCTGTTCTGTTGCCTCCGTGTGGTGGGGTTAGATCGGGCACAATTCCCACATGTGTCTCCAGTGCTGTCCCCTGTAGGGCTATGAGTCAGTGAGGAATATCATGTCTCATAGTGGGGCCGGCCATGTGGTCCTCTCTGTGCATTGGCTGCTCTGAGCAAGGATATATCATCCTCAACGCTTTATGGGCCAGGATGTGCTCCACTCTCTTCCTCCCCCTTCATTTGCTTCCATGTGCTCTGATCAGACATGTCCCTCTCCCTGAGTGGTAACATCAGTGCTGTCCTCTGAAGCAAATTCTTCTGGGGGGAGGGGGCAGCTGTCCATGTAGTTGGCATTGGGGCCAGCCCCTGCTTCATGCCAGCATGTTGCATTCACATCTTGGAGCATCGGGTTGAAGTCTGGTCCCTCTTTCCCTGTGGAAATATAAACAATACCCTCCCCTTGGGTGGGTGAGTGCCCTGTTCCCCTGCTACCCATTTCTTTTTTTTTCCCCTCTCCTTTTAGTTGGCTACCATATGTATCCCTGGATTTGGTCTGGCCCTTGCCATACTACCTGGACCTCACCCCAGGAATGTTTGTGGCTTTTTCCCTATGCCCCTTTTGCATTTTTTTTTTTTTTAGCTTACTTCAGGGGACTCATGTTGTACTTGTCCTTTTGTGCTTGGCTTACTTCACTTACCATCATTTCCTCCAGTTCCTCTCATGAGGCGATGTGCTACATGCATCTGTCACTGCTTTTTAGTGATGCGGAGTACTCCATTGTATGTGTGTACCACAGTCTTTTAATCCATTCATCTCTTAATGGAAATTTGGGTTTTTTCCAGCTCCTTGTGATTATGAACTGGGCTGTGATGAACATTGGAGCACAGATGTCTGGCCGTGGTTTGTTTCTTGCCTCTTCTGTGTATATGCTGAGTAGGGGGATTGCTGGGTTGTATAGTAGCTCAATTTCCATCTGTTTTAGATATCGCCCCATTGATTTCATATTGAATGGCCATCACGTGCCAAGTAGGGGTGCGGGGTAAGACCTGAAACCCAAAGCAAACCAGTTATCATAACAACAGCTTTGACTCCTGCTGAGCAGCACCGTGCTTCATGAGTTTTCAATGGCTGGGTTTGTGGGGACAGGGGGTGGGAGGCGGGGTTTGAAGTAGTTCACCATGGTTTTCTCCCAAGATGCCTCTGGGGGACCGTGATCCTCCAGTCTTGCAGTTAACAGTCAAGCTCTTTAAGCGCTTGCTCTGCCCAGGGACACCCTTGTTTGAGCTGGATCTGGTGAAGCAGGACACACAAGTGAGCCGGGTCTCTCGGCCCTGTCATTGTAACCCCTCTTCTCAGCATAGTGGTGAAGGGTCTGCTTGGCCGCTGCTGCCTCTTGTGATTGAGAACAGGTCATGAAGTGGCCATATGGCCAGGCGAGGTGACCTGGTGCTGGCTTGCCTTGACTCTGAACAATAATAACTCTTTGGGGGGAAAGACTCTTTCCCCCTACCCTCCACAGGCCTAGGCTTGCTACTGTCTGGAGACGCCTCTGAGCCTCAAAGTTGGAGGAACTGGCCTGCTTCCTCCCAGCACCCGCGATTCAGGGCCTGGGCTGACGCCAGTTCCCATCTCTGTAGTCACTGGGCAGGCATCTGGACCTGCTGCCCAAACCATAAAGTGGGTGCTTTCTTTTCACTGCTTTTGTTAGCAAGGGCCCTTGTAAAGGTGAGGCCACCAGACTTTCCCATGGGAATGCCTCCTATTTGTTTCCTGAAGTTTAAAAACAACCCCCCAAAGTGCTGGCATGCCCCATCCCCAGGCCCCTAAACTGGAATATCATCAGTGGAGCTCTTGGCTCTCTGTCTCCTCCCCACTCCCACCCCCTGCACTGAACTGCCAAGCACACATCCGCAAGTTCTGGGGCTGAATCCATGTTGGGACTCAAGCCAAACTCGCTGCTCTCAGTCAAGTTCGACTCTTAGCCACCCTGTAGGGCAGGGTAGAACTGCCCCTATTGGTTTCTGAGATAGTAACGCTTTACAGGATTTGAAAAGCTCATCATCTTTCTGCTGCAGAACATCTGGTGATTTGGAACTGCTGGCCCATGGTTAGCAGCCTAATGCATGAGGCTTAAGACCTTGCTCAAACAATGAAGGGAAAGTACCTGTGTGCTTATAGCGGCTTTCTACTCCCCTAAAGAGTTACAGTCTCAGAAACTCACAGAGGCCCTTCTACAGGGTTTCTAAAGTCGCCAACAGCTCAACAGTAGGGTGAGTCTGGGGCACACAAGAGAGAGAGATTAAGGTGTAAGGCTAGAAAAGGAAGGAGAACGGAGTCTCT
>NW_022111372.1:49248296-49250590 GCF_000313985.2 Echinops telfairi
CCCAGGCGAGATGGGAAAGCCACGGGCAGCTAAGGCTTTCTGAACTCCACCGACTCGTGAGCCATTTCCCTCTCTCACAGAGACTCTTCTCAAAGCACCAACTCGGACTCCGGGGGTACATTCGCGGGCTATTAGAATGATTTTCACTTGACAGCACTTTCCCTGAAAGTTGTGTGTGTGGTTGGCACAGACCCCAGGCTCATCATGGCTAATGGTCCTCGGCCGGCCACCCAGCATTCATTGCTGTGGCGCAGGGCTGTGGCCTGTCCTCCCCCAGGGGAAGGGGCAGGCACTGCTGTGCGCATCTTTGCGAAGAACGATGTTCTGTGTGGCCCTTTCTTCCTGCTGGTTCTGTAAAGGCTTCTCGGCCTGCGAAAGGTGCTCAGTGTTAGGGTTCACTGTATACTGTTTATTTTAGTCAATCCGGGGCTTCTCGGCCGGCCGAGAGTCTCTGGGTTCATGGACAGTTCAGGAAGGCTGTGCACGGTGATTAGGCTAATGCAGAAGCCAACCTAGCAGGAATGCAACAACTTGACTTAGCCCTGACACATTCCAAATCCAATGCTTCTTAAGATGGACTTTTGTAGTTATAATGTAAGGCCTTCTCATTGTAGAGAAAATTAGAAAACAAAAAGAAGGTGATAAAAGCACCCATTCTATCACCATGAAGGGGCCCTGATGGTTCAGTGCTTACCTGCTTGGCTGCCCACCAAAAGGTTGGCAGTTCAGACCCACCACCCTCTTTTAAAAGATGTGGTAGTCTGCTTCCTTAAAGATTTACAGCTTTGGAAACCCTGTGGAGCAGTTCTATTCTGTCTGTGGGGGTGGGTCAGAATTTACACAATTCCAAATTTGATTTTCACTTTAGAACACCACTAAGAGATAACACAGCCGTGGAGTCAAGCCTGACTCGTAGTGACCCTGTAGAAGAGAGTAGAACTGCCCCTGTGGGTTTCGGAGACTGTAGGAGTAGAAAGCCTCATCCTTCTCCCACAGAGCAGCTGGTGGTTTTGAACTGCTGACTTTGTGGTTAGCAGCCCAAGGCATAACCCACTGCAGTGGGATCCAGTGACTGCAGCAGTGGTTCACATTTTCCTAGTGGCTTTATAATTTTTTCATTGTTCGAATCAGAATCCAAATGAAGTTCCTATTTTGTGATTGATTGAAACTTTCGTTAGTCTCACCCTGTGTTTTGTTATTGTTGTTGACAATACACAAAACAGAATAGACACCAGTTCAACCATCCCTACAGGTGCAGTGCGTTGATGTGGTTTACCCTCTTCAACTGGTGTAACTGTTGTCACCCTAATTACCTGAATTGTCCCTCCCCATTCACATGAACTCCCCCAGCCTCCTAGCTAACTTCTCGAGTGGCTGTGATTAATTTGATGGCATAGATCAGTGGTTCTCAACCTTCCTAATGCCGCAACGCTGTCATACAGCTCCTCGTGTTGTGGTGACCCTCCAACCATAAAAGTATTTTCGTTGCCACTTCATCACTGTAATTTTGCTACTGTTATGAATCGGATGACCCTTGTGAAAGGGTCGTTCGACCCCCAGAGGGGTGGCTGATATAGATTGTTCTACAGGGAGCCATTTCACCTGGGTTTCACTACCCCAGTAATGGGTGAAAAAGTCCCCACAGACTAACAGCCACGCACAGGGAAGCAAGCCCGTGGTGACCACGCTTCCTCGGCGCTCTGTCCCTGCCAGAGACTGGACAAGAGGGCCTGATTCTTGGAGGACGGGGCTGTTGTTTGGGGAGAAGGAAGCCTTCTTTGATGTGGTGACAAGAGGTGAAGTTGTTCGCTACAGATTAGTCACTAAGCACCAGGAAGTCCAGGCTTTTCTTGCTAGTCTGGTAGTCTGACGCTGCCAGGAGCCCAGCTTCGTCTCTGAGTCTCTGGTTGATTTCTTTCTCCTCTGCTCCAGAACAGGAGAGATTAGGAGTTGCATCTTTGATGGCCGTGCACACGCTTTCAAGACTCCAGACACCCACCCAACTAGGATGTAGAACTTATAGAACTATATTATGCCAATTGTCCAAGTTGTCCCATGAGACAATGCTCCTGAGACTTCAACCCAGACAACCCTACTCAGGAGGTGTTTGGTTATGTCTAAGAAATATCTCTAACAGTTCCTCATGAAATTTACTATATATACACATATCAATGTATACACATGCACAGACCTATACAGATATGAATATACATATATATACACATATAGCTACCTCTATGTGTATGTGTATATATACTCACACACATATTACATATGACAGGGTTTCCCAAAAA
>NW_022111372.1:49252474-49253761 GCF_000313985.2 Echinops telfairi
GCTCATAGATCTATTTCCCCATCCTCATATAATATATTTGTATATGTACCTGTCTTTATCTAGAGCTCTATAAATACCCTTTGCCTCCCAGCTTTTCGGAGGATGATTCTTTAGTCTCCCCTTTGCTCAGGTGTTCATTAGTTCATGATAGTCCTTCTGGGTCCCGGGCTCACCTACAGGGTTGCTGCTGGGCTACTAGGGTAAAGGTTGGAGGTTTGGACCCAGGCAGGGATGCCCTGGAAGGAAGATGTGGCACCTGCTTCCGTGGAAAGTGCAGCCACGAAAGCACGGGGAAGCTCTGCTCTGCATTATAACCCGCGGGACAACCGGGAGTTGGGATGAACCCAAAGGGAATGGCGTGTGGGTGGGTTTGTTTTCTTTTAGTATCGCTCTGTTTTGAACTGTCTGTTGGGGTAGGGAGTCAGACTGGTTTTAGTATTCGTATTGTTCTTATTGATTTGCAAGATTTAAAAATATGCCAAGAAAAGTAATACTTATGGCAAATAGTTTTTCCTTTGTCATTTCATCTTTCATGTTATTTCATAATACTTGCAAATGATAAATGAACTACATTTGCTTTCAGGCCTATAAAGTCTAGTTTCACCTCATCTGTCAATGAACTGTTCACCCATATTTCCTTTTAGCTTATGTGAGGTTTCATTGATTTTTACATCTAGCTCTTTTTTTTTAATGTTGAGCTGCGATTTATTATGAGTATGGTGTGGGGAAGGCTCTGACTGGAAGATCTTTAAAATAACCAGCTATTCTAAAGCCAATTGCTGAATCGTCTCTTTTTCTCCTTTCTATAAACGAAATTGGTTGGCACCCCAAGGTGGTTGCTTTTACTAGATCTGTGCCCTTGCCACATTGTTCCACTCATGTGGTGACGTCACACCCTTGAACAGCTCTGGTCACTTTCTTCCTTGTCCTTTTCAAAATTGCCTGTTATTTTTGTCTGTTTGTGCTTCTAAACGCACATGCAAATTATTTTGTCATGTCAAACTACCTCAGTGCAATATCAGTAGGAATTTCTTTAAGCCAGTGACCAGACCTGACAGTGGAACTTGAGCTTTCTCCAGATGGGCGGGGCTGCTGAGCTGGGAAGAGTGACATCACCAGGTCTGTGTCTCAGGTGGGTCCTTGGACCTGACAGTCATTGGGAAGTACAGGGAGGAGGGGCAGGCCAGGGGGGACACCAGATAGGAGACCACAGTGGTGGTCCAGGAAAAGGATGCTAACAAACATCTTCCCCACACACAGGGTGCTTGCAGTAGCATGGGGGCGGGG
>NW_022111372.1:49253916-49257168 GCF_000313985.2 Echinops telfairi
TCTCGAGTGATTTCCTGTTCCTGGTGACCACCTGTGGGCCAGACTGTATGCCATAGCATTTTTGATGGCTAAATTTTCAGAAGTAGGTTGCCTGCCCTTTCTTCCAAGGCTCCTCCAACATTTCAGTTAGCAGACAAGGCTTTAATTAAGGATGGCTTGCTTGGAAGTGGAGACAAAGCAGGAGGTCATGGAGGATGATTCATTAGTCTCCCATTTGCTCAGTTCAGTACCTGGTGGTGCTAGTCATGTAGATAGGTTTCGTGGCTCTGATATGGTGAGATTGTGTGCTCTGAGGGGAGACGCACTCCTCATTCTTTGGGGTACCTGCTGCTAAGTGTGCAGACACTGAGGCTCAAAATCATCGAAAGATGTGGCCTGGTCCTACTGCGTGCATGGGGCACCACTGGGAGTCACACCCTGTTTGTCTGGCCAAAGCCAGGGCTAGTTCTCCCACCATCGCTTGTGTGACCATCCCTCCTCTTGAAACAGACTCTGAGCACTGCAGGAATCAGAGAAGGTCCAGTGTGGGGCCAGTCAGTGACAGACTCAGGCAAAGAATTGATCAGTCAATTCTTTGGAACAGCGTGGAATGGGTTATAGGTTGGGCTGCTATCCACAAGGTCAATAGTTCGGACGAACTAGCCACTCTGTGGGGGAAAGATGATCTACTCCCGTAAAGTGTTAGTCTTAGAAACCCACAGTGGCAGATCTAGCCTGTCCTATAGGGTCTCCATGAGTCAGCCTTGACTCCATACATAGAATTTCTTTGCCCACTTAGTGGGTCTTCTTCCCTCCCTCCTAGGAGCAAGAATGGATTGTCTCTAAGGGCATCATGTTGGAAAGAATAGAGGGATATCTTGTGCTGAAGCCCTGCTGGGAATCAGAGCCCCTCTTAAATCCTTCATAGATGTGTTGGTCTGAGCCTCGGCCTTCGGCCCGAAGGATGTTGCTGTCTCCATTTGCCAGACAAGGAAAACTGAGGCCCCCACACATTTCCTGCCGTCCGTACCGTGTAGCTTCCCTGCCCACGCTGATGTAAGCCAGGCATATCCTGGCCCGCTTGTTACTGCTCGGGGGCGTGGGGATTCTGTTCTTGGCCGCACATGTTATTCAGCTGACAGTATGCAGGCTCTCGGGCCTCAGTTTATTACTACATTTGATAGCCATAAAAAAGATGGTCATTTGTTCACTTTTTGATCTGAGTTGCTTTTTATAGGCTTTTAAATTTAGAAACTGTTTCGAATGAAGTGCTGCAATGGGATCTTTTGTGTCATGTCCGCAAGTTGCAATCCTGGCCGAGATTGACGAACCTGGTGCCTGAGGTGTAGGATGTGGGGTGGAGGGGGCAGGGGCATCGGCTGACTCTGTGACCCCTTTTTCAGGGGTGTTACATAATTGTCCATACATTGTGTTGTGAGCATAGTAATTCTTGTTCTCTGGTAGATCCAGCGGGAACTAAAGAGAAGCATCTCTCTATTCAACGACAGGACTTTATCGTATTTTGCAATTATCTGTCACATATACATATATACAGATTCATATACCCCTGTTGCTCAACTGAAGCTCCTGGAAGATGACAAAGCCCCCTATCATCGAGTCAAATCTGGTGCTTAGCGACCCTCAGTGGGGTGTCTGAGACGGAAATCTTTATGGGCACAGACAGCTTCCTCTTTCTCCCACAGAGGGCTAGATGGACTGGAACCAGTGATCTTGCCGTTAGCAGTCCAATGCCTGAGCTACGGCACCACCAGGGCTCCTTCCAGAAAGATTAGAGGCTAATTTTCTTTTCTTTTCGTATCTTTGGCCCAGCACCCTCATGATAGAGATGAGGCATTGGGAATCAGTGCCCACCCGTGGGTGAAGAGCTGAGCTCTAGAGCCACACTGCTCGGGTTTGAATCCTGCTTTGCCACGACATCAGAAAAGGCATGTGACCTTGGGCAAGCTGTTTGACCTTGCGATGCCTCCGTTTTGTCGTCTGTAAAATGGGGTCGCATCCCTCCATGTCATCCTCATCTTCTTTGTCTTGCTTCATCGCTGATGTGTTGCTGCTTAAATGAACAAATGCCCCGGCCCCACGTAAGTGTGTCATGGGCCAGTCTTCAGGTTGTGGAGCTCTGAGATTCGGTGAATTTTTGTTGTTGTGTGAAGCTGGGTGCTCACAGATGGTGTGAAGCCATGATAGCGTCTGCCCTCCTCTGACTAGACAAGGGAGAGTGTGGATCCATCCCCCCACCAGCCCAAGGCTGGCTGCCACAAGGCAGCAGTCGGACATGCCTCCCATCTTTCTGTCCTTATGCTGACACCAGCCGTTCCTCCCATGACATTCAACTCCATTCATGTATTGCTGTTTGAAATTATATTTGGACCAAACTTCCAATCTACCATCTCTTCACGGCTTCTGTGGCAGTGGGGGATGTAGGAAATGAGGGGCTGGCTCATGGAGACAAGAAGAGGAGGTTCCCAATCAGGGTGATGACTGAAAAACATGTTTCAGAACTATTCCATTCATGTGGTTCAAAATACTCTAGTTTGAAGGGTAGACCATGAAAAGATAGCTCTCCCTTTCTGTTTTCCAGAAACTTAATTCCCTTCCCCACAAAATACCAATGCTTTAGTTTCATTCATTATCCCTCCAGAAATACTTCGTACATATATAAATATATATGTATACATAGAGGCAAAAAAAATCAGTCTTTTCCTCCAGCATATTTCAAAACTGGTTATTGTTCTTAAATGAGAAAGCTCTTGATTTCTGCTGTTAAGTTTTTGCCCCTCTGATTCTTGCACTCCCTCCAATTCCTTGGGGATTTCTAGGGGAGCGATGATATCATACATATCATATATCACAACTCTTGTTTGGGGAGTAAAAGTCAGGGAGCAAAGGAAAGCTGATCATCATTTTACTGATCAATAAGACAATTGGGGATGAACTGATCTTATGTGGCTTCTTTGGAGGTCTGTGTCTTGAAAATACAGTTCTTAAAATGGAGACAGTGCAATAACTTGATAGACTTCAAGTTTTCAAGGCAAGTGAGTTTAGTAGAAGATGAAAGTTGGGTTCTGACAGGATTGGGCTCTAAAATTGAGACTGAAATTCCTTTTGCTATTGATTTTTTAACTTACCAAATAGTATCTTCTCAAACATAATTTGGTGGTAGAAAGAAAAATTGCCTTCCTAGGAACAAGTCCTCAGCCCAGGGTCATAGGCTAAGAGTCATAGGCTAAACTAAGAGTTCAAAGGCTTGAGTTT
>NW_022111372.1:49257477-49276805 GCF_000313985.2 Echinops telfairi
GGGTGTGTTGGTTCTTTAGTGGCTCAGTGGGTTCTGACTCATGACGACCCCACGGTCACAGAATGAAACAGTGCCCAGTCCTGCACCGTCCTTCTGTTCATTGGTGAGCTTTGGCCCGTGGTCGCAGCCATTGAACCCATCAATTCCATTGAGGGCTCCGTCACCTTCCCTGGCCTTCCACTTCACCACTTGGATGCCCTTCTTCAGCTATCGGCCCCTCCTGGCGGGCAGGAGAATAATGAGGCAGGCTTTCGACTTCCATTGAGAGTCACAGTCCCAGAAACCTGCGGGGGCAGTTCAACCCTGTCCTATGGGGTCACTATGAGTCGGCATCAACTCGATGGTAGAGCTTGGTTTTTGTGTAATGCATTCAAAGTAAACAAGACAAAGTCTTAGATAATAGGCTAAGGATCCCTAGAATATTATTGGCTAATTTAAGAAGTAGATCGCTAGCTCTTTCTTCCTCATTTTAGTCTGACAGTTCCGCTAAACTGTGTCCAGTAGGAGGGGCCCTGCTGGCGTTTGTAATACCAGTGACATAGCTTCCAACATGCAAGCCATCAAGTGTGACTAACGGCTGATGAGTGGTGGGTGTGGCTATTATGGCAGCACTAACCAACAGTGTCCCCGAACGTGTTGCCACGAGCGAGTTGTGACCCATGGCAACTCCACGTGTGACAGAGCAGTTCTGTGTTCCACAGGGATTTCAGTGGTGGCTTTGTTTTTTGTTTTTTCCAGAAATAGATCCCCAGGCCTTTCTTCAAAATGCCTCTGGGTGGATTCGAACCACCAACCTTTTGGTTAGTAGCTTAGTGCTTTGCCATTTGTACCCCGCGGGAACTCCAGGCTCTTAATGACACCACCACCACTGGAAGAGCGCCCCAGAAGCCTTGGTTCCTAATGTTTACTCACTCCACCCTCCTCCACCTGTGACGCCATGTCTGGTCAGAAGTGGCTCCCCCAGCTCTCATCCTTGCCACCCCTTGGCATGCAGGAAGCCAGGGAGGAACAAGGTGGCCTTTGAGAACATGCCCTGGAACCAGTTCGCATCACATCCTGGCAGAAACCACATCTAACTGCAAGGGAGTCTGGGAGAAGCAGGGTTGTGTCCAGCTCTGGCGGTGGTATTGGGTGCTGTGAAGTCGGTTGCAATGTAGAGTGACCCCAGTGGTGGTTATATTGGAACCCATAGTTGCAGCCAGCCACTGGATCAACCCATCTCCAGCCTCCTTCTTTTCGCTGCCCCCCGACTTTACAGGCGTGCATATGGGATGGTGACTACTAGACAGGTGCTGCTGCTCGGACACAGGCAGTGAAACCTGGTTCCCATGGCCGACGTCACAGGGCTATGTAGGACCGAGTCCCGGTGTTTTTGTCTCAGGGGTTGTGGAACAGGGAGCTGGAGGGATAATCTTCTCAGAAACATATGAAGAGCGGACAACAAAAGCATCCCTGTCTCCCAGGCCACTTCTCTAATTAGGAAAAATAGTCCATGAAAAGGTGGGGGCAGGGAGCCGGTGGGGCGGTGATGGGGGTTGGGGCGTTCTTTCGAGTTTGAAAGCAGTGTTTAGGCCAGGACAGTCTGCCTTTAATTATCCCGTCTGAGTTGACTTGACTGAGCATTATTTTTAATGCCTTCATTTCTGGAAGAAGTAAAAAAAACCCAAGTACTTCTTGCATCCAGGCATATAAAATGGCTTCTTTCAAAGACAGCTAAAGACAGAGCAGCTGCCCTCAGAGCTGGTGGTGACTGAGCCACAGGTGCCTTATGGGAGCCTGGTGGCAGGCGACCGCCCTGGCATGATCAGGGATCTGGAGAGGCAGGGCCCCAGCCCGATGCCAAGTCCTCCCGAGAGCCGGGTCCCGAGAGCCGGGTCCCGGCAGCTCCCCACGGGCAGGCAGAACAGCCTGTGGAGAGTCTGGGAGCTCAGATGGGGTCCTATTGATGTGATGTTAGGGGGAGAATTATGTCCCTCAGAATAGGTGTAGGAATCCTAGCCCCTGTATCTGTGGATAAGAATCCCTGTTGGCACAACGATTAAGCATTCGGCTCCCAAATGGAAGGGCGTGAGGTTTGATCTCAGTAGCTGCTGGGATCTCCACCGGAGAAAGATGTGAAAGGTTTCATCTCAGAAACCCTGGGGAGCAGTTCTGGGAGCCTCGATGTCTGGGCAGGAATCCACTGGCCGGCACACAGCAACCTACCTGTGGGTGTGAGACGACGTGGAGGTGGGGGTTTCTTTGCTATGTTAACAAGGCGATGCCAGGGTAGGGTGTGTGCTAAACCTAGTCATGGCGAAGTTATAAAAGGGGCACATCAGCCCCAGATGCAAGTGCAAGCCCAGGAAGACAGCTGCTGAATACGCCAAGCACCCAGGAAAGCGCCAACCAGGAAGGTACCACACTGCCCAAGTCCCGTTGGGACTTTCAGCCTCCAGAACATTGCGAGAATATGTTTAACGAAGTAAGACAGATGCCCTATGAATGGTGTCTTTATTGCCCAAACTACACCCCCTGCCATCTAGTCGATTCTGAAGCATGGCAACCTTTAGAGCAGAGTAATGCCAGTGTGGGGTTCCAAGGCTGTCAGTCTTTACATGAACAGAAAGCCTCACCTTTCTTCCGTGCAGCAGCAGGTGGACTCCAAGTGCTCACTTTTTTTTATTAGTAATAATTTTATTGACATATCTGACACAATCCAATATATCCTTTCACAGTCCATTGACTGAGGTTATAAGGATGAGGATCCATATAACAATCATCATTGCCCTCAGCTCCCCATTCTCCTATCCCCACCCCCTCTTTCTTCCCATATCCTCAGGGGACTATTACCCTTATAACTGTGTCTGAAGGGTTATCTACTTTGACTTCATGAGCCACATAATCTTAAATATATAAATGAACGCATGCAAATCTAACTTGATCAACGAGGTAAAACCAGTAAAAACCATAATAGTAAGGGGAGGAAATATTTATGAACTAGAGGATAGGTCTGTGGCTCATCAGTGCCAAACCGCACCCTGACTTTATTATCCATTCCATGTGGCCCTTCTAAGAGGGACTGCCCAAGTATGTTTGCAGGTGGGTTTGGGGTCTGCACTGCATCCACGCCCCTTCATGTTGATTTGGTTGAGTGGTTTTCGGCTTCCAACTGCTCATGTTGGGATTAGCAGCTCAACACGTAACGCAGAACCCACTGTGGCACCAGGGCTCCTGTTGCCCAAACTGGGATCTTTTTCTCCTCTTGCCCCCTTGTTCTGAGGGTTCCACTAATCCAGTCAGCGTTCTCCCGGCCCACTCACCATTCACCACATTCTCCCCCTTTCTATGCATCCTCAGATTGAACTGCGGGTCTGGGTTTGTTTGTTTGTTTTCCCTTCAATATATACTCTTTAAAAAGAATAGCAGCAATACAGTTACGTTTGGAAAATGGGGGGGGGGGCAATGATCGTGTGTGTGATTCTACATCCTCCGTCATTCATTCTTACGCTTCATTGTATTTGTTAATCATTACCATAATGATTCTCATCATCATCATCATCACAGTCCACACGCTCGTTTGTCTTGTTTCTCTCTCTCACGTCTTCCTCAGCCTTTTCCTACAACTTTTACCCGGGCCTTCCATGGAGGGAAGCTCCTTTCGGGAAACAGTCCCCTGTATAAGATACTGTGGTTGACTTTGAATTGTTCGCTTTTACAGAGAGTATTTCCATAAACGGTTTCTTTCTTTGGGATACATTCCTAAGATCAAAGGCGATGCAGTTATTTTGTTTGCTTGCTTATTTGTTTTGTAGCCTTGGATATTGCAAGACTGGTCTCGGGAGTTTTATACCAATTTGTGTTTAAACATGTCTGTGATCAGTGTGTAGCTGCAGGCAAGTTCTCTCAGGAATATACTTATTGTTGTCTCATTACGGTGCCTTTCAAAACAAGTGCAATCCAAACAGTGATTCCCAAGGGGAGGTGCTGGGCAGTTCAATTCAAGGCAGAAGAGAGGTCAGCTGATGGCGACTGTTTCTCCGGGTGATGACCTCAAAGGACACAGGGTGAGTCCAGGACTTATACTGAAGACGTGTGGGTTGTTTTGTCATTGAGCACTACATTGGTGATGAGAAAAAGCCCAGGGAAATTGCACCATGGACCTGTTGCCATGACGACAACGAGCCTGTTTGTTTTGCAAGGGCAGCCCCAGGGGCTCAGCCATAGGAACGGTTGAGAGGGTGGGGCTGGACTGGGCAGTGTTTCATTCTGTGCTGCAATGGGTCCCCAGGGGTTGGAACCGACTCGGTGGCTCTTCACAACAACAAGGGTGCCCTACCAGAATTTCACTAGGAAACCTTCCCCCATCCACCCTACATCCCTGATCTGAGCCCTTCAGACTTCTTTGTGTTCCCCTAACTCAAGGAGCGTGATTGAAGTCCCGCCCGGATGCCCGCACTGTGGCTCTGAGGTGATGTGACTGGAAGAGCCCAGAATTCTCTGGGGAGGCTTAGCGAGAGGCAAGCGCTGTCTTCTGAGGTGCGCGGACTTGGGTGAAAGATGTGTCTAGAAACAGTAGCTTCACGGTTCACTATAATAAAGATGTTTGTGATTTTTGTAGCAATACTTTTTATTTTCCTCATCTGTATCAATTTTCCTCTGATTCACTATTTTCTTTTCTTTTTTATTTTCTTCGCCTTTTAAAAACTCAAATAATTTTTTAGAAACTTAGGTTACTTTTTTGTTGTTCTTAAGACTCACCACCATTGAGCCGACCCATAGCATCCCAATGGGACAGAGTAGAACTGCCCCTGGGACTTTCTGAGACTTGTGGAAGTAGAGAGCCCTTCTGTCTTTCTCCCGTGGAAGAGCTGGTGGTTTCGAACTACTGACCTTATGGTTAACAGTCCAATGCTTAACCACTACGTCACCAGGGCACATGATCATACTTGTAACTAAATCTTGAGCATTTTAAAATTCCTATATGTGAGGACCTATGTCCTCTACATTAACTACTTGTTAATCATATCTGTACTGGGAAGTTGTTTGTTTGTTTGTTTGGGGGGTGGGCTGGTCAAAAGTTATCTTGTAACTGGAAATCAATGTCATTAAAAAGATAAAAGGAGTTCTATAGGTTTATTGGCCGGTTGTATTTTTCGGTAAAGTATGTGTTCAGGTTTTGTTTATTTGTTTGTTTGTTTGTTTTTTAAGGAGTCTTGGTGGTGCTGGGCAGTGGACTGCTAGCCACATGGTCGGCTATTCAAAGCCACGACCCCCTGCATGGGAGAAGGTTGAGACTATCTGCTTCTCCCAAATGGCCCAGCCATCTCACCCCTGGGCACTTCCTGTTGAGAAATGAAAGCGTATGTTCACCCTAAAATTAAACACACATGCTTATAGTAGCAATCTTCCTAGTCATCAAAACTGGAAACAAATGTCCTTCAATAAATGCCCAGGTGACAAACTGTGGTATATCCATCTAATAGACTAGCACTAAACAAACAAACAAACAAATAACAATGTTAAAAGGAACAAGCTCTTAGCATACACCACAACTTGGGTGACTCTCGATGGTTTATACTAAGGGAAAGAACCCAGTCTCAAAAGGGTGCATGCATCTTTCTGGTCGTAGAGACATTGCAGGTTAGGTTCCAGGTAAATTATGGCTGTAGGAAGGAGTGTGGGAGGCTGGGTTCTCTAGCCAAGCAAACCCAGTGATGCTTGCCGCGTGACCTGCACATGGCCGGTCTTGACTCTCCCTCCGGAGCAAGGGTGGTTTGGGATCCAATGTGGTGGAGTACTCAGGTTTCTACTCACTTTCACTCCAGAGTTCCTTTGCCATTTTGAACAACAATGGCACGTGGCAAGTGTTTACACATGGGCACCAGCTCCGTGACTTCCCTGGGTTGGAGTGAAACACTGTAGGTGGGTCTGAGTAAGAACATACATTTCAGCAGAGGCCTGCCCAACGGCTACAAACCACACAGGTCCCAGTGGGTTCAGGGGGACAGGTGACAGTCCTCTGGGACCACACAGATACAGAAGTTGCTTTAAATCTCTCAAAGCAAAACCAAACACACTGCCGTCGAGTCAATTCCGACCGGGAGCCACCCCATGGACAGAGTAGAACTGCCCCTGCAGGTTTCTGAGACCTAAACCTGTACAAGACAGATTTCAATCCAGACAGTCTCCTGTTTCTCCTGCAGAGCCACACGCGGGTAGGCTCGAACCGCTGACCTTGTAGTTAGCAGCTCTGTACATAGCCCATGATACCACCAGGGCTCTTAAAAGTCTTCTCGGGGCCCTTAAATTCCCAGCAACTAGAGGAAGCAGAGCGGCAACCTGGGGTGCTGGAAAGGTCAGTGGCCGGGAGTCAAGGGGATGTTTTGGATGTGACCTTCCCAGGGGGTTCCAGCTCCTCCTCTCACCCAAAAGGAATGGGAGGGTCCAAAAGAGACCCAATCCCCCCCGCCAGCCCCCTTGTCCTCTACCCCAGCCCACGTGTGTTAGAGTAGAGCTGTGCTCCATGGGGCTTTCTGCCCTGACGGAGCCGAGCTTGAACCTGGGCCGGTTCAAACGCACCAGCAGCTCTGCAGGAGAGTAAAGATTTATCGCCTGTCCTGTAGGGTTGCTATGAGCCGGAATCAACTCAAGCTTGAGATTTGTCTTGTTTTGTTTTTCATGGAAACAAATGACCAGGCCTTTCCTTGGAAGTGCCTCTGGGTGGATTCGAATCAGACCATTTTCCGGCCAGTCGTTCCATGCTGACTCATTGGTGCCATCAAAACTCAAAACTCACCCCCATCGAGTCCGTTCCAACACAGAGGGAGCCCCAATCTCAGGGTGGTTACTTGTTAGGTTGCTAACCTCCAGGTCAGTAGTTTGAAACTACCCGCTGCTCCTCAGAAGAAAGATCAGGCTTCTATTCCCATAAAGAGTTATTACCTCCTCCCTGGGGGACAGACAACCGAAAAGTGGATGAAGGGAGACGTCGGACAGGGCAAGATATGACAAAATACCCATTTATAAACTATCAAGGGCTCACGAGGGAGGGGGGAGCGGGGAGGGAGGGGAAAAATGAGGACCTAATGTCGGGGGTTTAAATGGAGAGAAAATGTTTTGAGAAATGATGTACAAATGCGCTTTACACAATTGATGTGTGTATGGATTGGGATAACAGTTGTATGAGCCCCTAATAAAATGTTAAAAAAATAAATTTTAAAAAAAGAGCTAGACCCATTAAAAAAAGAGTTATCATCTGGGAAACAGGCCGGGGCAGTTCTACCCTGGCCTATGGGGTCGCTATGAATTCTGCAATCGGGGACTTCAGAGTAGACGAGAGGTTCTCAAACTGTGCTCCACTGAGTTCTAGGGCATGCCAGGGGGGAAGGGGAGGGGAGCAGGGGAGTTAAGAAGACACAGGAGGGCAAGGCTTTCGCTCCTATGTGCCCTTGGGCCAGAGCTGTTCCACGCTGATTCTTTATGCTCCAGCCCTTGCAAGATGCTTTGCATTTAAAGAGAGGCGCTTACTGAGTTTTTGGAAAGGTTTAACCACCATTGGACCAGATGATCCCTGAGTTTCCCTGGGAGCCCTGTGGTTCCTGGAGTCAGCCAGAAGCAAGCAGATACTCCCCCAGTGCGAACTTAGCCCGGCCCATACTTGGTGAGGGAGAGGCTGTACTTTTATACCCTGGAAGGCTTCACTCGGGGAAATTGTTCGTGACATGCTTGCTAGTAAAAAAGTTTTTTTGGAAGAAGCCCGGACTAATTTAGATGATAACATTTTAAGTAGTGTGGAGAGGAGGGTGCTCTTTAAAAAACATTCCCAATCCGAATCTGCAGACCTGTTTGTGCAGACAAGTCAGGGGTAATTTTCTTCCTAGGAAGACCAGCAAGTAAAACTTGGCATTAGACCTTGGGGCATGAAATGTGCCTCTCCCCATCTCCTACCCACTGCCTACCCACTTTTCATAAGGCTCGGAGAGGGACTGGGGCCAGGTCCCTATCTCATCATTGACTCACTGCCGTTGAGTCTGTGCTGACTCATCGACACCCTAAAAGACAAGGTAGTACTGCCCCTGTGGATTTTTAAGGCTAAAATCTTTATGGGAGTGGAAAGCCTCAATTTCACCCAAGGACTGGCTGCTGGTTCGAAGTGCCTATCTCTGTGATTGTTAGCCAAGTGTGTCACCACGATGCCACCAGTCAGCATGTGGAAGTTGGATGTTGAACAAGGAAGACCTACAGAGAACCAATGCACTTGAATTGCGGTCCTGGCGAAGAATATTGAAGGTACGGTGAATTGACAAACATCTGTCTTGGAAGCCAGCATACTCCCAAGAATCAAGGATGATGAGACTTTGTCTCCTGACTCTTGGACATGTTATCAGGAGAGACAGTCCCTAGAGGAAACACTGTGCTTAACAAAGCAGAAGAGCAGTGACCAAGAGGAAGGCCCTTGACAAGATGGATTAACACCGTGACGGCAACAGTGGGCTCCAGTCCAGCGTGGTCACAACTGTGAGGCTGGGCCAGGACAGGGCAGTGTTTTGTTTGGTTTTTTGTACCTAGTTTTCTCGGGGTTGAACTGACTCAATGTCACCTGACAACAGCAGCTCATGATTTTGGTGATCTTGGCCACTGAGTAGAGGAGAGAGCAAGGACCAACTGGGGGATTAGGCAGACCATGGAGCGTGGCTGTGTAGTGACTCACTGGGTGTCCCAAAATGCCCAGCCGGTTGTGGGGGGAGGGGCGGGCGGTCAGGTTGAAAGCCTTGGCCACCAGGTGGAGATTTATGGAGGAAAATGAAACTGAGCACAAGCTGATGGACCTTCTGCCATGTCAGGCTCAGCCGATAACTCGTGTGCTTTCCTTCTTCCTTGCCTTCTTGAATCAACCAGTATTTATTGCATTCAGGTTATGTGCCGACACAGCACCCGATGTCTAGCAATATGTGAGTGGCATCAGACAGCTAGGAAACGGCTCCTTCTCTTAAAGGGCCAACGATCCAATCAGGGCTTTAAAACACACACACATGTGCCACATATTATGAGAGCAGAGCCCATGAGTGTCACACATGGTTCAGTGCTCACCAAAAGGTTGGTGATTTGAGACTACCTAAGGCACTTTGGTGATCTGTTTCCAAAAGATGGCAGCCTTGAAAGCAGTTCTACTTTGTAAACTTGTATCTACCTGGAAGCAACAAACGGCCATGGCATTATGAGCACAAGCATGCAAACTGCCGGATGAGGTGCAGAGATGATCAGGCTGCAAACAACGCCTAGCACTAACATTATTAGCAAGCCTCACTGAGGAGCAGGAGAGCTGCTGGAACAGCCAGGGTGCTCCACAGAAGCGAGAATAGTCAGGCTTCATCAAGTACTTTGAGCATGTTTGCAGAAGAGATCAGTCCCTGGAGGACAATCATGCTGGGTAAAGTAGAGACTCACAGCCGTGGATCTAATGCTGACTGATCATGACCCCCTGTGGGTTCCCGAGACTGTAACTGTTTATGGAAGTAGAAAGCCCAGTCATTCTGCTGATTTACTGCTGGTGGTGGTTTCGAACTGTCGACCATATGGATCCCAGCCCAATGCATAACCGTTACACCACCAGGGTGCCTGGTAAAGTAGAAGGGCAGTGAAAAAGAGGAAGACCCTGGGTGAGATGGGTTAACACCGTGGCTGCTACAAGGGATTCCAACATACATGACCATGATGGTGAGGACAGCGCAGGACCAGGAGGCAGTTTGTTGGATTGCGCACAGGGAACTAACAACAACCTTTCCCGCCAAGAAGCCTGTCCTTGATTTACACACATCAAGACAGCAGTTTCAGCATTCCCAAAGGACTCAAAGCCTGTTCTTTGCATTTGGGGAACAAAAAGACGTCTAAAAGGGCAAGGTCATGGCTCTGGGGCAGAAACAGTAAGGTTGCCCCATGGAATTCTCATAGGATAAGCCTTGCTACCCTGGGAGAATGAGCAAGTACATTGCTGGGATGGAAACAATATTCCTTGGTGCAACTTTCCTGGATGTTTTCTCACCAATGCAGTCATCCGTTACAAACACTTTTCAAAGTTCATTATATGCCCCTGAAAACATCCTGTATTCTTTGAGGAAATCTATGAAGGTTTTTTGGGGAATCCCAAGAAATAGTCACCGTAACCTCTGAGTTGACCTCTATGCCTAGAACTTAACTGGCCAGCCAGTCCCCTTGGAAACCACTGTGTTAACCGGTCCTTTTGGGGGAAGGCATCCTCAGTGAGACTCAGACAAGTGTATTACTAAGAGGACCTGTCTGCCGCCATCCACTGAGCACAGAGAACTGTTTACCCTGCTTGGCTGGCCCAAGCCCACCAACGTTGGAACTGGCCCTAAGTGCAATTCTTTTTGCCTCGTCCTCTTAGAAAATATCTACATCGTGACATAACCTTGTCTAAGAATAAGAAGCAGGGTAAGTAGAGGCTTCCTTATGCTTACTTACTGATCGGTAGTGAGCCATTGTGCATGCTTTCCATCACTTCAAAGCGAAACTGTCCACGACAGATCAGTGAATCAATGCAAGGAAGCCTTTGCTCACCTTCTTTATTGGCTAATCTCCTCCTGATCCCACACGGCTGTGACCCCCGGGCCAGCTAAGTTGGATGCAGTCCATGTGACTCTCACTCAGCATTCAGGGCTGCCAGATGCACACCATACAAAATATTCCAAAGGGTTTTTTTAACTATGGTCGTAAATGCAAAGTGCCAGATACTGAAAGCGTCGCTATGTGAGGTTCTTGCTGTTGGGTGCTATCCAGTTCGTTCCTGCTCACCTGGATCTGGTGTACACCTGTCCAGCCGCACACCATGCTCACAGTCGCTGTGACCCTTTGTGGCAGCCCCTGAGTCAACTCGTCTACCTGAGGAACCCTCCTCTTCTTCACTGACCCTCTGCTCTGCCAGGCCTGATGTCCTTCTGCAGAGACCGTTTCCTCTGAGAGCATGTCTGAGGGACAGGATATGAGAGGAATCGGGGATTATTTGAATGTCCCACATCTCAACCCTCAAACCCTGCGTTTGACATTTCTATGCTGGCTGACAAGTCTGAGATTTCATAGTGTGAGATGGATGGCAGTTATTTGTTTGAACTTCTTGCTGATGTTTGCTTCCCACTGTCAGATGCTTCAGTCTGTCAGACACACACACATCTTTATAACCCATGCACATGTTGTGGGAGACAGGAGGAAGCAGAGGAGACAATACCAGGGGGCTGCAGTTCCGTGGATTCTGACTCAGGGAAACCCCAGGCAGGTCAGAATAGAGCTGTGCTCCTCGGGGTTTCCAGTGGTTTAATTTTCAGAAATGGATCACCAGGACTTTCTTCAAAGAGTCTTTGAGGAGACATGAATGATCAACCTTTTGACGAGCAGCTGAGGCCAGGTGCACCGACAGGAACTCCACGGGACACGAAAAGACATGAGAGGGGAAGGCAAGTGTCCCCGGTGCCACTGAGAGAACACCTGACTGAGTGGCCTTTGGGTACCACGCCCTGGACTTATCACAGGCACATAAAAGAAATGCCAGAGCCCCTTGCCCTCAGGGACTCCTCTAAAGAGGTGTTTTTTCATAATCTTTCCACCTTAGCCCAAAGTAAGAAATATAGAACCCAGCACACATACACATATGTGAAGCATACGTATGCAGATCAACCAAAGTTTCACGAAACACTGTTCTGGCATGTACCACGCATTCCATTTTCCATTCTCTGCCTTTCTTCTTCTCCTACTTCTGAGTACCGGTTGTAGCATGCACAGCCGGTTTCGTAACCCATTCATGGTTGCAACCTGAGTTTTGAAGGCACTGCTTAGCAGAGAGACAGGTGTGCAAGCAGATCAGATGAGTTCTTGATAAGCATTGTAATAGAGGGGGTGGTGCGTACTTCCCAGAAGAAGTGTCATTTGAGTTGAGTCTTGAAAGATGGCAGTTAGCCAGGTGGAGACGTTGGCAATGGTAAACAAAGAATGCCAGATGAGGGGTTGAGTCTGTGCAAGGTGAGGGTTCTGTGGAGCCTGGGCTTCGGGGAAGATGGCCCTGGCATGACGGCGCATCAGCATATGGTGGGGGCACTGAATGCCAGCCAAGGAGCTCATGGGAAGTGGGCTCTGTTCGAACGCCTCTATTGAGGTTTGAGTTCTAGACGTTAACGTGTACATTTCCATGACCTGCGGCAAATAGATACAGTTACGCAACCCCTACCACAATCAGATTGCCCATTTCCGGCCCCAACCCCAGTCAACCAATGGCTTGCCTTCCGTCTCTGTACCGAGTTCGGTGGCTGTCTCTGAGTCATGGTAAGCCCAGAGCTCAGAGCAGACTTGTGCGCCCTGGGGCCTGCTAAGCCTGAGGGTTTGGAAGGACGCCTAAGGCCTTTCCGATGAAGCGCTCTTGGGTGAACCCACTGAACAACTGAGCACCTTCACCCCAGGGTCTCCTTCCGCCTTTGGGTGTGCGCCGATGGATGGAGTGCTACGCTCTGTGGTCCTTGAGCCTGGGCTCTTTCATTCAGCCAAACGCTCCTGAGGGTGACCCGTGCTGTGGCCATGCAGTCCTAGTCTGAAAAGACCGCGGCTGATGGATCGGACATTTGGGGCAGTTCCAGTCCAGACCTATTCTGAATAAGGTGGCTGTGAGCGTTTGAGGATTCGGCTTTCATTTCTCCCTGGGAAAGCTTAGGGATAGAGTCGCTGCATGCAATGGGAACTATCCGTTCAAGAGTATTAACATACTGGCTTCCCCCGGGCCGTGCCAGCCTTCTTCCCGGCACAGCAGGAGAGTCCCAGTGTCTCCAAATCTTCTGGGGGATTTTGAGCAGGGGAGAGACAGGCTGAGATTGGTGGTTTAAGAAGACTGCTCTAGCAGCTGATGGGGGTTAGCTGGGAGGGAGACGAAGATGGGCAGGGGCAGACATGGGAGGGAAGAATCTAGGATCTGAGCTAAAAAGATAGAGGATGGAGGAGGAGGAGGAGTTGAAATCCAGAGTCAGATGCCTGAGGCTCAGAGCACTCTGCTGCGAGGCTCTGGGTCATACCGTTCGGGTGTGTCAGGAAGAGCAGACCAGGTGACTCAGGAGTGAGGCTTGCACCTGGCCTGAGATGATGCTGGGCGAAGCCTCCATCCTTCACCTGGTGTGCCGGAGGTCCTGTGGAGCAAGGCCACCTTTCCCCACCCCCTTGGATGGCTTCTGCAACGGCAAGACATCAAGACCTTGCTTAGGAAAAGCACACGCTGGTAGCATCTGCTCTGAATTGACTCGAGGCTCCAAACCAGGGCTTCCAACTGGTTCATTCTGCTTTGACCTTTGCTGAGACTTGCATGTCCACCCCAGAGCTGATGAATCTCTGTGCCAACCAGCTTCTGATACCTAAGAGTTACCTGCGGGGAGGGAGATCATATCACCATCACCTGGGGAGCTTGCTAACACGCAGCAGCGGCTTCACTAGGCGAGTGTCACCCAGTGTTGTGAGTCATGTGTCATCCTACCCCCACCCAGGGACCTCCAGGGACCTCAAAGGCGCTGAGGTAAGTGGCTCTTCACCCTGTTTGCACACTTGAAATACTTGAAGAACTCCAAAATATGCTGCTGGCTGGGGTCGGAGGGAGTCCAGCTAGAGTGCCGCCTGGGCCTGGAGGTTGTCCAAGCTCTCAGGTGATTCTGTCCTGCACCTGCACGGAGAGCTTTGCTCCAAGGCCAGGTCCCAGACTCAGCGTGAGAAACCCTGGGAGAGCTGTGAAAATTACAGATGCCTGGGTCTCACCAGAGGTGCTGTTGTTGTTGTTGTTGTTGTTGTTGTTGGGTGTCACTGCTCACCGTGACCCCATGCACAAGAGAAGAAAACACCGAATGGGCCCCACTGTCCTTGTTATATACGAGCCCGTTGTCGCGGCTACTGTGTCATTCCATCTCATTAAGGGTCTCCCCCGCCCCCCAACACTACTCCTCTTCATTCCTAAGCATGATGTCATTCTCCAGGGATTGGTCCCTCCTGATAATTTGTCCAAAGTACGTGAGAGGACTTTCTGTTTCCATGAAGAGTTACCGTCTCGGAAACTCACAGGGGAACTTCTACCAGCTCCTATAGGGTCGCTATGAGTTGGCATCAACTTTGATAGCCGTGAGTTTGTCTCTTCTTGCAATTGTATAGGTGCTAGAGGGTCTGGTATAGGCGGAGGTCCCTGGGTGGGGGTAGGATGACACATGACTCACAGCACTGGGTGACACTCGCCTAGTGAAGCCGCTGCTGCGTGTTAGCAAGCTCCCCAGGTGATGGTGATATGATCCCCCTCCCCGCAGGTAACTCTTAGGTATCAGAAGCTGGTTGGCACAGAGATTCATCAGCTCTGGGGTGGACATGCAAGTCTCAGCAAAGGTCAAAGCAGAATGAACCAGTTGGAAGGCCTGGTTTGGACCCAAGAGTCAATTCAGAGCAGATGCTACCAGCGTGTGCTTTTTCTGAGAGTGTTCTTGATGTCTTGCCGTTGCAGAAGCCATCCAAGGGGGTGGGGAAAGGTGATGGGTTTTTTTTCCCTCAAATAAATGGAGCGATCATTTTGCCGAAGCATTTTACAGTGCATGTTCTTAAAGAATAAAACCAGATTCCCACGCACATACCCTAGAAATCCATCTGGTTTACATAAAATATTTACAAACATGGAGTCAGGAGCAATTGAAAGATATGTGTGGGTAAGGCCCCAGTGCACGGGCTGGCTGTTGCCTTCCTTGTGGCCTCCATCGGGTCTGTAGACATAAACACGATCAGATGGATGGGATGGACTGCGTGCCTAAAGGTAAAACAATACCTTTCACCTGGACCCCAGACTGTACTGGAAAGCTCGTTTATGCAAATATTTTCAGATAGTAAATTAAATAAACAAAATGATTGCTGGTACCTTTTTTTTTTACTCCCCCCAGGTGTTTGGTATTTGTGCATTCCTTCCCATGTAACCCAAGTATCCTTGACCTCTAAGAGCAGTAACTCAAGGAGGAGGTCAGACCAGGCTGTGTTTTAAAAGTGAACTTGGGCTGTTTCACCAAGTGCCCTGGCTTATGGAGTTCTCACGGGACTGTTTGCATTCTTTGCACTTAGTGCCTCAATTATTGGGCACAGGCCAGTGTTGAGGGTCTCGGGGCTGGGGCAGGTGCCATCTAGAAACATTGTCCCTGCTCGTCTTTAGTTCCTGCTTGTCCTCTAGGGAAATGAGAGGGTTCTCAAGGCCAAACCAGCTGCCCAGGAGCCCTGATGGTGCAATAGGTATGGGCTGGGCTGCAATCCGCATAACCGGTAGTTCAAAACTACCAGCAACTCCTCCAGAGAAAGACTGGCTTTCTACTCCTGTAAACAGTGAATCCCCAGGGGGGTCACTAGGGTCAGCATTGACTTGATGGGAGTGAGAGGGGATTGGTTTTGTTTTGTTTTTTGTTTTATTTTTTGTTTTGTTTTTTTGAACCAGCAGCCTAGCCAATCCTATCATGATAGAGGTACAGCCAGAGTGCTCCGTAGAGGCAAGGACGGTGAGACTCCATCTCCTGTACGTGGGCCATGTTGTCGGTAAAGGGGAGACGTGGCAGAAAAGAGGAAGGCCCTCCACGTGGTGGCTTGATAGCATGGCTGTGACAATGGGCCCGGGCTAGGGACAGTTGGGAGGACGGCTCAGGACCGGCCATCTCTTCATCTCTGTGCTGCGTGGGGTTGCTGTGGATCAGAACCAACTCGATGGCACCAACTACAACAGCCATTAGCCCTGGGGAAGCATCAGCTTGGTTCCCTGTGGCATCCAGGAACCTCTGAGTCCCTCGCGGGCACGTAGACCAGGCCCGCAGGCATGGACAGCCCAGGATGCTCACTGAGGTCCATCCACCTTCCCCAGCGAGAAAGAGTCAGAACCCCTTGCTGGTCGGGGCACGGGCTCCAATCTCCAGGTGCCCATCAAGACTGGGGCGGCTCGTTGGCTGCGAGACTAGGAAAGAGACTGGAACTGGGTGTGATGGGTGAAGACAGAGGGCTGGCCCATTCCTAGACCAGACCTGGGAAGTCTCAGAGGAGGGAGGGGGCACGGGGAAGCTATCGCTGTGGGGATTCAGGTATGAGGATAATGAGACCCCTCAGGACCTGAATTCAGACCATAAAAAGTTGGGCTCAGCTTTTTATGCCCAACCCCCAGGGCAGAGCGGCACAAGATAGGCCACAGGTCCTACTGGACAACCAGTACCCAGGGCCCAGCTATGGTCCTACCAGGGAAATTGAGTCAGGAGCCAGGTGAGCGCCACCCCTCTGCCCACCCCCATCTCCCCACCAGACACCCTTCACCCACTGGGAGCATTCAATGTGAGACCTGGCCTGGGCCCAAGTAGGAAGCAGAAACAGAAGTGTTGGTGACACCCTCCTCCTCCCCCAAGCACTGCGGCTGTGCCCAGTTCTTCTGTAACCTCTGCCCCAAACGTAGGTTATCTCCTGGAGGGGCTTGTTTCATCTGAGGTCTGTTGTTATGAGCCCAAACCCTGATGACAGTCCAGCACCAGCACCGCCACCGCCACTACCCGCCTCTCCAAGTTAGGTCAAGTTTGCCCTCCACTGAAGTGGAGGCCGAGGCGTCGAGTAGAGAACTTGCAGGTGGTGAGCCTGGGAATCAAGCTGCAGTTCTCCCTTTTCACCACATCATGATTTCAGTGAGGAAAACATTTGGGACTGAAGGGGTCACCAGAAATGACCCTCTGAAACCCGAATGAAGGCCGAACATGATGGTGGGACAAGAGGAAAGTAAAAGGAGATAGAGGAAAGAACCAGGAGGCATAGGGCATTTATAGAGGTCTAAGTACAGGCATGTACCTATGTAAATACATATATAACCAGAGGGGAATAGAACTATGTACTCATATCTATATGTTAAAAATTAAGGTTGCAGATGGACATTGGGCCTCGACTCAAGTACTCGCTCAGCACAAGAACACTTTGTTCTAACAATCCAGCATTCTGTGATGCTCACCTTCCCAACAAGATCACTGAAGACAAAATGGGTGCATAAGCAAATGTGGTGAAGAAAGCTGATGGTGCCTGGCTATCAAAAGATAGAGTGCCTGGGGTCTTAAAAGCTTGAAGATAAAGAAGCGGCCACCTAGCTCAGAAGCAACAAAGCTCACATGGAAGAAGCACACCAGCCTGTGTGATCATGAGGTGTCCATGGGATCAGGGATCAGGCATCTAAGACCCAGAACAAAATCATACCCAATGTGAATGACAGGGACATGAAGTGGAGACCCAATGCCCATCTGTAGACAATTGGACATCCCTCACAGAGGGGTCACAGGGAGGAGATGAGTCAGTCAGGGTGCAGTATAGCACCGATGAAACACACAACTTTCCTTTAGTTCTTTGGTGCTTTCTTCCCCCCCACTATCATGACCTCAATTCTACCTTACAAATCAGATTAGACCAGAGCATGCATACTGCTACAGATAAGAGCCCACAACACAGGGAATCCAGGATAGATAAACCCCTCAGGGCCAACAATGAGAGTAGAGAGACTAGGAGGCTCAGGGGAGGGTGGGGGGAGAAAGGGGGAATCGATCACAAGGATTAACATATAACCCCCTCCCAGGGGGACAAATAACGGAAAAGTGGGTGAGGGGCGACGGAGGACAATGTAAGATATGGAAATAATAATCTATAACTTATCAAGGGTTTGTGAGGGAAGAAGGACGGGGGGAGGATGGGGGAAGAAATGGGGAGCGGATATCAGGGGCTCAAGTGGGAAGAGAATGCTTTGAAAATGATGGCGGCAGCATATGAGCAAATGTGCTTGACACATTGGATGAATGTATGGTTTGTGACAAGAGATGTAAGAGTCCCCAACAAACGTATTTTTCAAAAGAAGAAGAAGAAGAAATGACCCTGTGAATGGGCTCTGTGGCCTGCACAGGCACCCCTGGCTCCACCACTCATTAGCCTTGCCAAGTGGTGTGACCCCTCTCGCCTCACGATCGTCCTTAGCAAAAGGAGGGCAGTCCCCACTGGGTTTTACCAGGGTTGAATGAGTTGAAGCACACTGTGCTTGGCAGTTTCTTCACCCAGAAAGCACCCACGTGACTTGTTAGTGTTTGAAGCAGACAGACAGGTTGTGGAATGAATGGAGCCCGTCTCTG
The DNA here is from genome assembly GCF_000313985.2 of Echinops telfairi. Classification (NCBI taxonomy): domain Eukaryota; kingdom Metazoa; phylum Chordata; class Mammalia; order Afrosoricida; family Tenrecidae; genus Echinops; species Echinops telfairi. The sequence goes on from NW_022111372.1 coordinate 49,275,636, forward strand.
GGCTCCTGGCCCTTGCTCAGTATGGAAGGCTTAGCTGGGCCACGAGAGGCAGAGCAATGCCACCACGGGAGAAGCAGCACCTCGGCCACCATCCTGCCACCTTTGTCCTGGGCTCGTTCCAGGGATCCTGCCAGGGAGCACATTTTGGGGAAAGTCAACAGTGTTTCCAGGCGGCGGGGGTGGGGGGTGGGGGGTATGGTTTATTTTTTTTCTGTGTGGTCTCTCTCCGAAACACAACCTCACCAATGACCTCTAAGCCTGCACCACCCTCCCTCTCTCCCCAGTGCACCCACCGAGGCCAGGACCCTTCCCGGTGAAGCCAGCCATGGCCATCGAGGCTCGGTGAAAGTACCAGTGCCTCTGTGCCAGCCTCTGTGCCCAGGAGGAACGTTCCTGGGAAAATGGAATTGAAATAGAATGATGGCCTTTTTCCTCAACCCTTTTTGGAGCCGCCTCGTACACGCGGCTTTTGGCGTCCTCCCGCCACGCACGGCCCATCATGCTGCTGTTCCTAACCATCTGTCTGTGGCTGCTTCCCCCACCCCCACCCTCCATTGTCCTATAAACTCGTCAAGGGCAAGGATCATATCCTACGACTACCAGAACCAGACGTTAAATGCTAAAGACGGTGTCTTTAGCGCTTCGCGACAGGCACCGCCATGCTAGGCCTGAATGCCACTGGATTCATTGCTCTGTGACGGGCAGAGCCAGGGGGTTGTGTGTCCGGGGAGGTCGGGTCAGGGGTGAGGAGCAGGAGAACCTTCTCCGGAGCCACCTTCAATCTGTGCCATCTGCCGAGAAGCTTCAAAAGCTGCTCGGCCACAAACCCAGATGGCCTCGTGGGCGCGTTTCCTAACGGGCAACCCTAGAGCTGCCTGGGAAGCCTCTGCGATCGGTCTAACTGGTTTCCCATATAGAGATGACGGAGCCTGGGTGGTGTCATGGTTACGCATTGGGCTGCAGTCGGCCTGGCCGGCGGTTCGAAACCACCAGCGGCTCTGCCATCAATAGTGACAGGGTCGGGAACCCACAGGCGGCTGCTATGAGTCAGCATTGACTCGGTGGCAGGGAGGGTGTATGCCACAAGGGGAAAGTGAGTCTTGGCGAAGAGACTTGCCTACAATCGTGGACAGAGCCAGGGCTGGCTCCCCAATGCGGCGGCAGCCACAC
>NW_022111372.1:49277643-49289067 GCF_000313985.2 Echinops telfairi
TGCGACTATGTGGCCTTGCAGAAATGATTTATCCACCTCGTCCCTGTCCACCCAGCCCCCAATCCCAGGTCTCTGTTTCCTGAGCTGGAAATGGAGCTCTGAGTAGGCACCTGACCACACTAGGCGAGTGGACAAGGCTCAGAGACGTCCCCTGCCTCACAGTGACAGATAGGAAATGCCCAGTTCAGGTTTAAGGGTCTCACCTCCTCCACTGTGGGGACTGCAGTGGGACCAGGTGTGCTGCAGCAGCAGCTGGGGACAGAGCCTGAGTCCCCATATCAGGCCAACTTCTCTGAGCCATGATTTTCTCATCTTTCAGTGGAGACAAGGCATCCCTGAGTGGCATAAATGGCTAATACTTGGCTACTGACTGAAACTGCATCAGTTCAAACCCACCCAGAGGCTCTCAGAAGAAAGGACTGGCAGTAGAAAACTCAATGGAGCACAGAGTAGGCCCAGTGTGTGTTTACTTGGCCCATATGGGGTCATTGCAAGTCAGAATTGACTCGGTGGCAACTGATTTGGTGTTTGTCTTTGTTTTTCATGGAGATTGTGATAGTTAGGTTTATTGTGCCAATCTAGCCAATAGGAACATGTGGGCGGAGATTAATCAGGTTGCACGCAGTTTGATTGGAGGTCAAAGAAGTAAATGGCTCTGCATGGCCTGACCCCCTCTCTCTTGCTCTCTGGTGATCTGCTGCTTTAGCTAGTTCTCTGCCTCCACCTGTGTGCTACACTACCTATGGGCCCCTCCACCTGTGTGCTACACTACCTATGGGCCAAGCCAACCCATGGATCATGGATCGTGTTCCTAGAGCTTGAGACTCCTTCAAGACCTGCTTCACCACACTGCTGGTGCTTACCTCGCTTGAGCTTGAGATGGGTGGACCCTGTCGTGTTGCACTGCTTGAGTTCAATATCCCATCTGGGCCTGCTTCACTGAGCTCCTGTGGTACTGACTGTTGCTGACCCACCCTGCAGGCAGACTCTGCCTGCTTTGTCAGAAGGCAGACTCCTGTCTGCTTCCTTGACCTTAGACCAAAACCCTCTCAGTGAGTTGAAGGACTTTCAGTATATTAACTCTTCCATAAAAGTGAGTTGAATTGAGCTCTCTGTACTGCTGTGTGGACTAATTAACTGGTATATTCCTTCTTGCTGTATATATAATCATAAGCGTCCTGGTTTTGTTTTTCTAGAGAACCTTGTCTAACACAGAGATGATCATTGTACCTGCTTCCTGCAGGTGTCGTGAGGGTTAATTGCAGGGTGGGAGTGGTAAACGCTCAGTACACTTGACCTTGGTGTGGTTCTCAGCAAAGGGGGCTGTACCCAGGATGGCTCTGGCAGAGCAGGAGAGAGCCCCAGCACTCACACTTGCCAAGAGAGGTGCTTATGTCTCAGTTTTCCAGCAGGGGTGCCAGGGGACCCTTGCTCTCCTCATCTCCACCCCCGCCCCCGGGACATTGGTCTGGAGATTCTTCTTTTGCCTGAGTTGTTCTTTCCACTTCTGCCCAGAAACTTCTCCCTCCTTCCTTGCAAAAATCTCCTTAATGGAGAGTGATATGGGTATTAAACTCATTACCATTGAGTCAAAATCAACTCACAGCCACCCTGCAGGACAGGGTAGAACTGCCTCTGTGGATTTCCGAGACTGTAACTCTTGATGAGAGTAGGTAGCCTCGTGTTTCTCCCCCTTGGGCAGCTGGTGGTCTCCAGCTGCTGACCTTGCAGTAGTAGCCCGATGCGTAATCATGCTCACTGAGACGGGTGTGACTAGGTCCAGATCTACACATCCAGCTCCAGGTGTTTGAGCGACCTGGAGTTTGTTTGGCCTTGGCTCCTTTCCTTGCCCTTCCCCTGACCTCTACAGGCAATATAGGAATATATTCCCCAGGCCTTGTGCCCACCAAGGGTACTCCAAGCTCAAGGAATGGAACTGCCAGTTCTGTATTCCAAGACCGTCTTCAAAGCCTGGTGCAAAAGCCCCTCTCTTTTTCAACAGAACTTTTAGCTTCTTACATTTCTAGCTTCGATTGACTTTGTCAATCATTCCTCATGTGTTTCTGGTTGGTTTCTGTTCCCTATACCTGGAGGAAGGCATAGTAATTGATTTTCCTGCCATATGATAGTGTGTCTAGTTAGCGGAAGGCACCATAGACAACTCTGATACAATCTTTCTCCAAGTGAGAGGCTCCACGCTGATGATGCAGCTGTTAGGGAGAGTATCTGTATTAGTTTCTGTTGGCTGCCCTCCCAAGATCTTACAAACTTAGAGACTGAAAACAACAAAAACGGGTTGTCTTAAACGTCTAGACTTCAGAAGTCTGAATCTTGCTGTTGTTGTTGTTGTTGGGTACCTTGAGTCAGGGGCTTGTGGCAACCCTGGGTACAGCAAAGCAGAAGCCTGCCTGGTCCGGTGCCATCTTCATCATCGCTGCTGTGGTTGACCCCGTTGTTGCCATCAGTGTCTGTCCATCTCATTCAGGGTGTTCCTCTTTCTGATGGACCCCCCCCCCCACTTTATCAAGCGTGGTGTCCCTCTCCAGGGACTGGTTCCTCCTGATACCATGCCTCACATATGTGAGACCATGTTTCACCAGCTTGCTTCTAAGGAGCATTCTGGTTGTACTTCTTCCAAAAAATTTAAGAATGTCTTCATTCATCTGGCAGTCCATGATACAAAAATATCACTTATTCAATATCCGTCCCCAACACCATAATTCAGAGGCATCAGTTATTTGGTCTTCTTTATTCAATGTCCAGCTTTCACATGTATATGAGGCAGCTGAAAATACCATGGCTTGCGTCAGATACCTAGTCCTCCAAGTGACGGCTTTGCTTCTAAATACTTTATAAAGAGGTCTCTTGCAGTTGGGTTGCCCAATGTAATATGCAATTCGATTGCTTTAACTACTGCTTCCCTGGGGTAGCTTGTGGATCCAAGTAAAATGACATTTTTGGCAACATCTTGGTTTATGATGATGTTGCTTATTGGTTCGTTTGTGAGGATTTTTGTTTTCTTTGTGTTGAGATGTAATTCATATTGAAGACTGTGTCTCTGATCTTCCTCAATTAATGCTTCACGGCTTCTTTGCTTTCTGTGGCAGTTGCCTAATCTCCTGTCAAGTTGCGAAGGGGTGGAGTCCAGCCCGTCAATCAGACCACAGCTTGATGACCTCATTTGTAGGCGAGAAGGAGATAAATAGCTCACTGGAGGCCAGATACACGCTCTGTTACACATTCCTGTTGACAAGCCACATGGAGCTGCGCTGGTAGGGCCAGAGTCCTAGAGCTGGAGGAGCCACATGGAGACCCACGCCAGGGTTAAGATAGATCCACAAGACTTTCCACCCACTGGCCCCTGATATTCCTGCATTCAGCATCATTGCATGTGTTACATGAGTCTGAAGAGGAATTTATAGATTGGTATCAGACAGATGGGCTAATATCAGATTTATGAACTTGATCTGGACTGGGATTTTTTTTCTTAATATACAATTACTCTTTATATAAAGCTCTTTCTTATACACATATGAGTCTCCCTGGATTTGTTTCTCTAGTCATCCCAGACTAACACACTTTTTGAAACCAAGGTTATGCATGTCACAGATCATTGCTCCCATCCTGATGCCACATTCTTCTTATTATAGTCCAGCTTCTCAGATTGATTGCTCTAATTGGATGAGCACAGTAAGAAGATAAAACCCTGACACACACTTTTCCTGATTTTAAGCCATGCAATATTCCCCTACTCTGTTCAGATGACTGCCTCTTGGTCCATGTACAAGTTCTGCATGAACACAATGACCTGCTCTACAATCTCACTCTCCACAACGTTATCTAGAATTTATTATGTTGCACACAGTTGACTGTTTTTGCATAGTCAATGAAAGACAAGTAAACATCTTGCTGGCATTCTCTGATTTCAGCCAAGATCCTGCTGACATCAGTAATCGCATCTCTCATTCCATGTCCCCTGCTGAATCGCACTTGAATACCCCACAGCCCCCTGTTGATGTATTGCAGCGACTGTTTCTGAAGTCAACAAAATTTTACTTACATGCACTGATAATGATTTATTTCTATCATTTTCGCATTGTGTTGGGTCACAATGTGACCCAACGGGCACACATATGCATCTCTTTCGATCAGTTGGCCAGTAGCTGTCTTCCAAATTTCTTGACATCGATGAGCGAGAGCTTGCGACATTGCATCCATGTGTTAAAACTTCTCAATTGGTATTTTGTCAATTCCTTTTAAAAATACCTTCAGTGTAGCTTGGACTTCTTCATGTAATACCACACACTCTTGATCATGTGCTACCTCCTGAAATGATTAAATATTGACCTGTTCTTTTGGTATAGTGACTGTGTATTCCTTCCATCTTCTTTTGATGGTCCCTGTGCTGCTCCGTGTATATATAGAATCCTCCATTATTTCAACTCAGGGCTTGAATTTTTTCTTTAGTTCTTTCAGCATGAGAAATACTTCAGATCTTCGTATGTGTCCTTATGATACCTCTGGAGCCTCTGCCACCGGGGGCTCAAGTATAACCATGGTGAGGATGGTGCAGGGCCAGGCAGGCTTTCATTCCGTTGGGCACAGAGTCTCTCTAAGTTGGGACCGACTTAACGGCACCCAACAACAATTACTTGTCTGGATTAGAAATCCTGATTCTTTTCTTCTCTGTTACTCAAACGGTAGCGTTTTTACAAGAAAAGCAGGTGGCTGGATGGCCTTTTGTAGAAAGTAGAAATGAATACCTTAATTAATAGTGGAGCTTTGATTTAGATCTGAAGTCCCCCTCTTCAGGCATGCTAGCACCCCACCGTCGCACCTTCCATGTTCAGAGTATAAATGGGTGTTTGCAACCGTCTCTGCTCATTTGAGTCCTGCCCTGTCAGTCAATGAAAGTCCCGAAAGGCCTATATTATCCATGTAACTCAAGTCACTTCTACTTTGAGAGGGTGGTTGTTCCCCAGGCATGTTCTGAGCGCCTCCAACCAGAAGGGCTCGTCTTCCGGCGTTGTCTCAGACAACGCTCCGCTCTGTACGATGTTTCACTGACTGGCTTCTTCAGCTGGTCGCCAGGTTCTTCTTCCCAATGTGTCTTGGCTGGAAGCTCCACGGAGGCCTGCTCACCTGGGGGGCCCTGCTTGTGTTTGAAATACCAGGGCATAATTCCAGCATCACAGCAACACGCAAGCTGCCGTCGGACAGCCAGCCAACACATTAGTGGTAGAAACGAGTCTTAGGAGACTAAAGCCAAGGCGTTGATATGACTGGTTCTGTGGGGGTTTTCGGATAATTTAACCACCAGTTCATCACTGCCCTAATGACCATTTTAAGATATATATATATATTAAATTGCATCTAGAAATATATATGTAAATGTATATAATAAATTAATACATGATAAATTACATATATGTGTAATTTATTATTTCATACAGTTAATACTTACATAAGAACAAAAAGATGTAAAAAACTAGATTGTTATGATTTTTAAAATATTAATGAAAAATATTAACTAATACCTGACCACAAAACAATAAAACTGTTATTAAAGCTATCTCTATATTACTTCTTGATTGCCATCTCAATTGCACTATTCAATGCTTTTATCCAACCACCATCAGCTGTGTAATTTATTCTTAACCATCTTTTCACTGTAGGAGTAGAATCCCATTCCTTTAGACTCAGGTAGGCCAATTAGACAAGAGTCATTGTTTTTTGCTGTTATTAGAAACAGTTAGGTGTCTTATCATCTCTGAACATATTATGTTCATCTTTGAAAAAACCCTTTCCGCTTCTGCTGAATGTACAGCAAGTGTGCTGACAACAGTTGTGGCGTGTTGAGCATTGTCAGGAGTTGCATCATTTGCTCATCATGTCTCGTGAGAATTTGGGGTGTAACACATAGCTGAAACCATGACAGCGTAGCACCCTCTGGTTGTTGGGTACTTTGTCAGTCTACGTTCTATGTTTGTTTACAGCGAATAGAAATGTAGTATTTCATCAAAACTATCATGAGGTTTATGAAATGAATAAAGATTGCAAGCATAATTTTAATTTTTTATTAGCTGGGATGGACCTATGGACAGCAGGAACATTATGACTCTGTGGCAGCTTAGATTGCATTACTGCACAGACGAACCTTAAAAAGGTGTAAGGCATGTAAATGTGTGATTTCCACCTTACAAAGACCCTGATTACAAGTGCCATTTGACCAACCGGCTCGCCAAATGCAACAAAAATCAGGTATCTGTTTCGCCGAACCAGTGCCAACATGCCCGACTGAACTGGACTGGTTCCTTCTGGGTATGTCATAAGGGACTCCATTTCTTGCCTCTTTCCATTTCTGGCCACGGCCAACACATCTTGGCATAAGGGAGGAGAGGCTTGCAGGCAGACAGTCCCACAGGAATGCATGTTGTGATTATTCATTGCCATCCAGTTAGCCTCAACTCCGTGTAAAACAGAGCCAACTGCTCCATCTCCGTGATCGATTGTGGATCAAACTATTGTGACTTGTAGGGTTTTCATGGGCTGTGTCTTGCTTCCTTCTTGTTTCCCTGTAGTCTAGACTCTAGACAGAACCCTGCTCAGCCTCACAGCAACTCACAGGCCTCCACCGAGAGATGAGTGGTGTCTGTTCTTGAAGAGCATTGGCCGGGTCTCGAACCTGGGTCTCCAGCATGGAAGATGACAGTTCCACCACTGAACCACATAACACTCACTTTTTATGAAAACAGACTTTCCCCACAGGCCCCGTTTCGTCTGTTCCGGGCCGTGGTGAACCTTGGTGGGGGTAGAATTTCGCAACCAGGACCATTCATATCCTTGGAAATCGGAATCCGCTTGGGGGTTCTTGGCACATGCAGAAGAATTCCAGGGGGGCAGAGGCTCTGGGATTGGGGGCCCTGGTGAGGTCACCTGTATGTCTCCGTTAATAGCTTGCATAGAAGAAATTCTTCGTGTGGTATAATCGCTTATTCCCAGCAGGAGAAACATTAAGACCTGGGCTCTCAGAAGACAGGAAATGAATGTAGGACCATGATCGTGCAGCCCATTCCACACTAAGTGCCATACACTCAGGCTTAAGGTCTCACAATGACAGTTCCATTCATAAGTAACTAATGCTCTTAAAAACCCAGCCTGGTGGCAAACTAATGAATGCCTCTGTGTCCTTCCAGGGGGACCTGCAGGCAGGAATATGGGCTGTTCAGCCTCACCTCCCAGACTGAGCACACCTGTGGGACCTCCTGAGGCATTAATGTCACCACGGACGCCAGAGCCTGCCTGGCCTAGGGGCCTGACATAGCTCAGGAGACACAGCAGTGCCTGGGCAGGAGTGAAGAGGAGGGAGGTTAAAGCCTGACCGTAGGTGGGACACAGGAAGGAGAGTCACACTGCGAGGCCCTGTGCGCAGAGGCTGAGACACTCAGATGTCACCTGGTGGGCCTTGCGAGCCGTGGAGGCTGCAGCAGGGAGCGGGGGAAACAGAGCAGAGTCAATCCCTCTGGTATCAAGGAGGAAAGTGAGCTGGGGGAGACAGTGTTTCTATGTTTTGCAGTGTCCAGCAAGAGGCTTTACCAGGAAGGCAGGGGTTAGCCTAGAACCTTGGGGGTCCCCGTTGTGGATGCCCAGGGCCTGGCTTGGCACAAGGCTCAGATCAGGAAAATGGAGTGACTCTGGGTGAAAAAGGGGGATGTGCCACTGTGAGGAGGGGAAGGTGCTTGAGTTTTAGGGGTGCGGAAGGCCTTGTGCTGAGAGGGGAGCAGCTTGTGCTCGAAGCAGCCCCCTTGAGTTTTTTTTTTTGTGGGGGGGCTTCCCCCCCCTAGGCAGAGGAGCATTGTTTCATGTGCTTTTCAAACGTAGGTTGCCAGACCTTTCTTTTGAGGTGCCTCTGGGTGAGTCTGATGGCCACCTTTCGGTTAGCTGCGTAGCACCTCACTATTTGCACCACCCAGGGACTCCGTCTAAGGGTAACAGCCACTGAAACGCCTCACGGGTCCTGGGTGGAGCTGGTGCCCCACACAGTTGCCTGCCCTTCTCCCTCACTCTCTCCTTCCAAAGGCCAATTCAGGGACTGAACTAGCAAGAGGAAAGTATGAGGGTGCCTTCAAAAAGTTTGTGCAGTGGGGAAACTATACTTTTTTTCCTTTCCATTTTTCCATGACCTTTTGGAAGCCCCCTCAAGCCTAGGCCTGTGGTGGAGTAGAGTCTAGAAGCTTCCTAAGGGATCGGGTCTCGGGCCCCAGACCTGCAGGGAATCAGCAGGGTAGGATCTCTAACACAGCAGCAGCCCCCACGCCCACCTGACGCCGGAGGTTCTGCAGCGAGGGGCTGAGCACACTCAGAGTCCATCCCCACAGAGCCCCAGAGGACCAAGGGACATCCTGTCCTCAGTCCCACCTGACTGCCTGGCACTGAGGGGTAGTGAGAGATGGCTGGTGTCCTGTCAGGGGCTGCAAAGGCCTGCGCACGGGGCCCCCTGGTTGGTCCACAACCTGTTCGGAAAGCAAAGCCCAGGAAAGTCACCTGGTTCTCCCCACACAGCACCCCAGGAGTCAGGTGTAGAGGGAGGAGAAGCCCTGCGGCCAGCCCTGCTCCCCACCCTGCCGAGGGGTGGCGGGAGGGCACAGGCTCCCACTGAGCATGGGGCACCCAGGCTCCTGCTCTCCCCTAGAGGGCAGGGTGCTGAGGCCTCAGCCGGGGAAGCTAAACCAACCCTCGTCCCTGCTTCCCGTGGTCCCTGCCTAAACACGACTGAATGTATGTTCAGCTTCTGTATGATGACTCCGTGTAATTAGGTTGAATCGCTTTACGTTTCTGGGAAAAGAAAAACATCATAAAAAAAGACATGTAACCAAACATCTGATGGTGTCTGCAGTCACGTGGATTGCGCCCATCGTGCTGTGTGGCACCTTGTCCCTCACCGAGTTATCTCACCACCATGAGCAGAAGCTCCGGGCCCTGAGCAAGGACTCCTGTCTCACTCTCCCAACCCTGGTAGCCACTAACTAATAAGCGTTGGTCTCCACATAGCTGTCTACTCTAGCTATCTTGTGTCAATGGCAGCAAACGATATCTGGCCTTTGGCGACAGGCTGATTTTGCTCAGCAGAGTCTGACGCTAACCGAAAGGTGGCCGTCAGACTCACCCAGAGGCACCTCAAAAGAAAGGCCTGGTAACCTATGTTTGAAAAGCCCACGAAGCAATGCGCCTCTGCTTCCAAGGCTCCTCCACGCCGTCCTTCACCTGGGTCAGGGTTTCGTTTCTCAGACTCCATTGTAGGAGAGAGAGCGCTTTTTTTTAAAATAGAATTGTAAATTTTACTTAAATCAAAGGAGGATAGCAAGGCCATTTCAGAATTAAGTCTAATGGCTTTATTATAGAATTTTTTGAGGAAGAATTATACTTTTGGACGTCCGTTCCTAGATTTTAATATCGCATTTTCTTTCTTCATGAAATGAAGCTAAGGGATCCTGACGTATAAATTATAGAGTTTAGATCAGGAAGATTTCATAAGAGAATGTCACCCACCGTCTTGAGATAGCCTATATAATGTGCATAGATAATGTGCAAGGCAGGCAGGCAGGGGCATACAAGTTTTCTTGAAAACCTCAGTAATACTTTGAGATGGGCAGTGTTCTGCCCATTTGACATAGGATGAAATGGAAGCGTAAAGAGGTTAATTGAGGTTGCATAATTAGTGTGGATAGATGATCTGATGATTATACTGATGTAAAAATTACAGCTTGTAGAACCTTTGACTCAAAATCAACAACCCTTAGTCAGTGGAGCTGGCACATTCTGTTTGCCCATCCGTCTGTTGATGGGCCCTGGCACTGTCTCCACCTTTGGGCTGTCGTGGATAAGGCTGCCTTGAACATTGATGAGCAAGAATCTGCTCTCGGGATTTCAGAGTAGTGGGCCGAGTAGTGGGATTGCTGAGACCTGTTGTAAGGCCTCTGTTGAACTTGTCTATGATGTCATTCCGGGGTTAGAGACGACAGGTAGTGTGTTCCCAAAACTCACTGTCAACGCCAAGGCAGGCAAATGGGGAGAGAGGAAGCACTCCCCACAAGGCCCCCTGCGCACAGGAGTCCTCAGGACCCCTGATGAGTGAGTAGGTGACTATTCGCACCCAAGTGTACACTTGGGGCTGGCCAGGAAATGGACATTTCTAGTGCCCATTTACCAGACCAAAATCCCATGCACATGTCCTAGAAACAAGAAAGACCATGTTGCAGGAAGCTTATTGTCCAGTAAGGCTGTGGAGTTGCCGTCTTCGCTGTGCTACCTTGTGTCTCTTTCACCTCTGGAAATTTACCTCTCTGAACGCTCACTTTCAGATCTATGGAACGGAGAGAATCATTCCCAGTGGGCAGGCTTGCTTGTAGGATGAACGAGGCACTGCAAACCCTTGTACCCGTGGACAAAACTCTCCAGGCTCTGCATTCGGGAGAGGGCAACGGTGGCAGCAGGGAAGCCCGGGGGAGAGACCTCTCCAGAGCGTTGGGAGAGAGACCTGGGGACTCACTCTTTGCCTGAAGCCCAAGTGTATGATTTGATCCCCTCGTGGTGCCCCAGGGACAGTCAGGTTTCAGAAGGCCGGCTGGTTCTGATCGTGCCCCAGAAGGCCAGCTGGTGACACTCAGCAGGTGGTGGTACGTGGCTTCACCCATGCCTGACCGCGCCCTAGAGACTGACTTCCAGAAAGAACAGGATCTGACATGCCTGGGGTCTGCGCTAAGGGTGGCCACAGATGGCAGCAGGGTCCAAGTCATGTCAGGGGGCTGTGCAGGGGGTGCATGAGGATTCCATGGCCCAGTGTTTCTGACAGGCGAGGGGAGCAGGGATTATTAGGGGTGAAATGTATGCCGACAACAAGCAGAGATAAGGAAACCTGTGAGTGGTTGAGCGACGAGATGAGAACAGCAGGCCACAGAAAGGCACGGCTCAGCTTGCAACTGAGGCCATCCGCCGTCCGCCGGCTGCAAAAGAACTCACAAGAGCGCAAGAACGCCACTGGGAAAGGGGTCGGTCGGCAAACTTTTGAGATGGAAGAGCCCATCCTGTCCCTCACAACAACCTAAAAATGATCCGAGAGCCATAAATAAATTTGTACGAACAAATGAAATCAGCATGACCTGAATAGTATCCTTTAAAACTTTCGTAAATGGAACTGTGATGGTTCCATTTTCATTGTCAATTTTAGTTCAGAGCCACATGTCCGTACCCCACGAGCCAGCTAGGGCTCAGGAGCTGCGGCGTGCCGACTCCTGGACTCGAGTGGTGGGCCCAGAGGTGGGTCTCTGTCATTGCTGTGCTGTTTGTCCTGTTTGTCCTATTTTGTTTTCGAATCATGAGGAGTCCCTAGGAGGTGCAAACAGGGCCTGGTGGCATACTGGTTAC
>NW_022111372.1:49289230-49290778 GCF_000313985.2 Echinops telfairi
GTGGTGGGCCCAGAGGTGGGTCTCTGTCATTGCTGTGCTGTTTGTCCTGTTTGTCCTATTTTGTTTTCGAATCATGAGGAGTCCCTAGGAGGTGCAAACAGGGCCTGGTGGCATACTGGTTACGTACGCATTGGGTTGCTAACCACAAGGTCACCAGTTCGAAACCACTAGCCGCTCTGAGAAAGACCAGACTTTGCTCCCGTACAAAGTACAGTCTTGGAAACTCACAGGGGCTGTTCTTCCCTGTCCTACAGGATCACTCTGAGCCGCATCAACTCGGTGGCAGTGAGCTTGGTTTTGGAGTTTGGGGCGGTGCAAACAGTTCATGATCTCTGCTGCTAACCTAAAGGATGGCGGTTCGAGTCCACCTAGAGCAGTGGTTCTCAACCTTCCTCTTGCTGCGACCCTTGCATACAGCTCCTCGTGTGGTGGTGACCCCCGAACCATAAAATTATTTCATCACTGTAATTTTGCTACTGTTATAAATTGGACGACCCCTGTGAAAGGTTGAGAACCGCTGGCCTAGGGGTACCTCAGGGGACAGCTCTGGCGATTTACACTCCTGAAAAAGCAACCACTGAAAACCGTATGGGGCACAGTTCTATTCTGACCAACACAGGGTCGCATGGGTCACAGTCCACTCAAGGACCACTATAGGGTGTTCCTGTAGACCTTTGTCTGTCAGTTACCTGTATAGAAAACACCCGTGCTGCCCTTCCTGGTCACACTAAACCAAGAGTCCTGCAGTGCCATGGGAGGAAGGAAGGACCAGGATCATGAGACCCATGAGGGCGCCCATCCCATAGACAGGAACCGTGCCAGGCAGAGCCAAGGAGAGCTGGGTCCGGGTCTGCCCTGCCCAACGGGCCTTCTTGGTGTGGGCCCCAGAGAGCAGGGTGCGCAGGGGGCTGGCTCTGCTACCTGGGCCCTCTGTGGTGGAAGAGCTCACCGCCACAGAGCTTTGGGGACATGAATCTGGTATGCTTGCCCCATCAGTGATGTCAAAGCATCTTTCCAAATCAAAGCTGAGAGCAGATAACAGATTAAACTGTAACTGGATGCAGATGTTGGTGGTGCGTCCAGTTTGCTTTGGAACTGCAGACAGACCCCTGCAATACGGTGTTTTGTCTCAATGACCCCCCCCCACCCCAGCTGCCCCAGATCTAAGCCCTCTATTCATGGAGGACCCACTGCATGCCAGCCACGTGCAGGCCGTTCCCACTCAATCTCATCTCGTCTCATTTCGCTGGGACTCGGAACAGCCCTGAGGTTTATTTATTAACGCAGTATAGGCTCTGGTTGTTGGTGAGGGGTCTGGGACAAGGGATCCGACGCGGAAACAGCAACTGCTCGTTGAGGGCTTTAGACTTTACAAACCGGTTCGCGTTTTTCTTCCCTGGTTTCCTCAGTAATCCTGCCAGGCCTTCCTTGTTATCTCCGTTTGCCAGATCAGAAATGATAACTTGGCCCAAAGCATGTAATTAGTTAGAGGTGACTGCGGCTCCGGCAGAGGCGGAGCTACGCAGCACAGCCAATTAGTGGTAACTT
>NW_022111372.1:49291522-49293491 GCF_000313985.2 Echinops telfairi
AGGAGTCATATAACCAGAAAGGCAAGTGAATCCCCAGGCGTGAGAATGGAGAGACGTGGGCTGGCTGACTTTGGCCATTGGGGAAGAACCATCTCTGGGATAGGACCCGTGTTTAGTAGAGGCCCCTGCTGTGGTCTCTTAGTGCTAATGGAGTACAACTGCCACGAGCCGGTGGCTGAAAAGACAGACGTGTACATCCTCGCCCTTGGGGGGACTGTTGTTCTTGTGGGGTGCTGCGGCGGCACCCCTGACTCAGCCACACAGAGAATGGAATAGACCTGCCCTCTGCGGGTTCCTAATCTCCAGGAGCAGATCCAGGTCTTTCTCCAGAGTTGCTGGTGGGTTCCCAACGCTGGCCCAAGTCCAAATTCTGGGCACCCACTTCAGTGAAGGGTGCTCGAAGCAGGCCTGGGGAAGGGCTCCTGGGCGAGCTTCTGGACTCCCGGCATCCCTTGGGGCCTTGCTGATTTCTCTGTGGCATCCCTCTTCCTCCGTTCGTGCTTCTCCTGCCTGTGTTTTTGCTGGTTTTCAAATGAGCTGTGGTGACACTGTGGGTTAAGCATTGGGCTACTAATCACCAAGTCAGCGGTTCAGACCCAATAGCCTCTCTGAGAGAGAAAAATGAGGCTATCTGCTCTGATATAAATTTACAGTCTCGCTATGTGGCTCCAGTCGGAGGTGTGCAGGGCCCTAGAAGGGGCAGACTCAGAGCAGCCCTGAGGCAGTGAAAAATAGCTGCTCAAGACTGGTCAATCGCCTCCAATAAAACCACATTGCAAACAAGGGGAAAGAAACAGAAAGTTAAAAAAAGAAAGAAACAGAAAGTCGAAGAGGTCAAACTTGAGGAATTTGTGGGAGAAAAAGTGCTGGGTGGCTGTGTTGTGAGCTGGGGGACAGACGGATCCCTGAAACACAAAGGATTGACAGATGTGGATCCTGCTTGGGGGTCGGAAGAAAATTCAGATTGTCCAGAATGTAATGGATGCATTTCTTAATTCTCCAAAAGCTGGTGAAGAAAAAGATGGCACAAAAAGACCGTCTTTATCTGGCGGTGAATCTGACAACAGCAAATCAAAGCAGAGAAGAGATGCTGCTGACCAACCCAGGGCTCTGCCAGAGGTCTTGATCCTGAACGAGTCCTTGGGGCTGCAGCCGGGGCGCAGCCGGGAAGGAAGGTTTCTCCTGAGACGGACGATCCGGATGAGGCGGGCTGGGTGCTGGCGAAAGAGGCCAACATGAAAGGCCCTCCAATTATCATTGCGTTTTATGAAAAGAGACTAACTTGGCCTTGTTGTCCAGAAGATGCAGCTCAATAATTGTGTGCATTGATATATAGATATAGATGTGCACACACACACACACACACACCCCACACTCACTGTCAAGTCAATACTGACTCGAAGCGATGACCCCTGTGGGTTTCTCTGACTATAACTGTTCATGGGAGTGGAAAGCCCAGTCTTTCTCTACACGGCTGCTGGTGGTTTCAAACTGCCGACCATGTGGATAGCAGCCCAACGCGTAACCACTGTACCGAACCCACACACATACATATGTGCATATGTATGCATATATGTGTATGTAATTTGGGCCTTTACTTTGTGTGGATTTTTCGGAAATCATTAGTGTGACGGATAACTACATCTGAATGGGCGTTCAGTGCGATACGTTTGTTCTGAAATACCATTCGGGGAGTTGTCGAGGTTATTGTGTTGTTGTTGCAGCAGTAGCATTGGTTACTTTGAACAACAATTCTGTGGTTGCTTCATTTATCAGAAAAGGACATTTGATACCAAGGTATTTCCTTTGCATTAGAGAATAGCTCTTCTAAATATAGGGAAATTTTACTTAGCCATTTCTAAATCAGAACTTGTTTAACCTTTAATGTGTGCCTATGGACCATTCTGGTTTTTTGGTTCTTGTGTGTAGGTGTGTCTGTATGTGTACATAAATATATATGTACATTTTA
>NW_022111372.1:49295045-49295817 GCF_000313985.2 Echinops telfairi
GAGCTGAAAAAAGGGCTCAAGTGGAAAGCGGGTGTTGTGAGAATGATGAAGTCAGCATATGTACTAATGTACTGGACACAAATGACGTATGTACAGATTGTGATGAGTTTTGTATGAGCCCCAAATAAAATGATTATTTAATTTAACATTTTTTTTAAAATTGGGGAGTGGGGGGAACACAAGTTGATCTAACACCAATGCAAATTAGGAAGCTCTTAAAGGAGCTGAATTGGCCCAACAGTGGATCCCAGTGTACCAGTGGTCACTGATGGTGCCAAGGTGGGTGGCATTTCCCCCATGTACATTCGAGCTCTGGTGGCATGTGGTTACAAGTCGGGCTCCTAAGTGCAAGCTCAGCATTTCTAAGCTCTCAGCTGCTCCTTGGGAGGAAGCTGAGGCTTTTTACTCCTGTAGAGTTACAGCTTCGGCCCCCCACCAGGACCGTGCTGCCCTGTCCCACAGCGTGGCCATGAGTCAGGGCTGGCTCGAGGGCAGGGAGTTTGAGTTTCTGAGGGCATTTATGGGTGAGACGTCTGAAGCGACTGGGAGAAGTAACTTGCTGGGGTGGCCCAGCCACGAAGTGACAGAGCCTGTACTATCATTGTAATGCTTCCAGTTTGATTGAGTTTTTTCTTTCTTTCTTTTTTAACAGTTGTATTAGCATATAAATCACATGCCATGCAATTCAATAGTCAGTCACATCAGGATGAGTTACAATCACCACCACCAATTTTAGAACATGTTCTTTCTCGTACTCGTTTTTAACTCCCCG
>NW_022111372.1:49296453-49308287 GCF_000313985.2 Echinops telfairi
AAAGTGGTCACCCAGGCCTTTCTTCCGAAGCACTTTTGAATGGACTGAGCCTTCAACCTTTCAGTGAGCAGCTGAATGAGCTCATTCTTTTGCACCACCCTGCCACGCTTCCCCTCCCAGTATTCATCCATGATTATTAACCAAACGCCACAGAGTCTTCTGTGATGGTTAGCTAACAGACTTCATTTATGATTTTATTTCATTTCTTTACTTATGTTAATCACTGTCTTGGGATCGCTTACAGATATTATCGTGATCCATAATTCAATTAGATCAAGCGTCCTTGTGCAATGACTGCCACCATCATTGTCATGTATGATTTCGAGAGCAGTTTTTGGTTTACAGAAAAGCTGTGCAGAACGTACAGAAAGAGTTGCGGTTCCTATAGGTTCCTTCCACAGCCCACCCCCAGCCCCCAGCACACTGAGGCATTTGGTTTAGACTAGGTTGTGTGTCCACCAGGACAGGATCATGCACATAGCTGCGCAGTGAAGCTGTTCAAACAAGTGTTTTCCTATCCAACAGCCTTTGTCCAGGAAACGGCTTTCAGGTCACTCTGGAGCTTAACCCTGGGGCAGTATGAAACTGAGCACTGAGCTTGAAGGACGTGTGTGTCCCAGCAACTGAGGCTGTCCGGGGCAGTCCTTGCTTCAGGGCAGAGAGTCAGTGTCCCAGGCAAGGAGGAAGATGGCCGTGGATCCTGCTACTTTATTATTTTAACGCCTAAAGAAAGTTACTGCACTCTACCAAACCTCAACGTCCCAGCTATGAAAGAGGGTTTGCCCACCTGTCAGCACCCCCGACTATTGTGATGATCAGTAGGATGAGGGCCCCCGCTGTATCCTCTGCCCACACTCTGCACGCTCACAGACACCCTGACGTTGTCGTCCTCATTGTCTTCAGCCACCTTCATGGCCACTTGACGCATGGTGAACTCGGACAGAACATAGCACAACTAAAACCTTGCCCGGCCCTTTGCCGTGTTCACAATCACTGGTGTGCTCGAGCCCATGGCTGTGGCTTATTGTATCAGTGAAGTTAGGGTTAGGGGCTCAGCTTCTGTTGTGATCCATACGGCATTCATTGGCTATTTGGGGGAAGTGGATCACCAGGCCTTTCTTCCTAGTCTGTCTTAGTCCTGAGGCTCTGCTGAAGCCTGCCCACTATGAGTGGCCCTGCTGGTAGGTGAAACACCAGTGGCCGAGCTTCCAGCTTCAGAGCAACACACAAGCCACCCCGGTATCAGAGACTGACAGACTCTGGTGGGGCCTGACATTGAGGATGAACAGACTTGTGAGAGGCAGCGTCTTGGAAATCAGGGGACCAGCCAGCACTCCCAGCTCCAGGCTCCGCTCAGCTCTCAGCTGTGCAAGGTGTGCCATAGCCTTGACCAAGCTTCAGCCTCCTTCGGGGTGAGATGACGATGGTACTGTACTTACAGTGCACCCAAACTGGAGTGAGGACCAAACTGGGAGAGGGAGTGGAACAGGCTAAGGCTTGTATGTGGACATGTGCTGTGAGTCACCATTGAATTGATTCTGACTCCTGGTGACCCCATGGTACAGGGGATTGTGCCCTACGGGGTTTTCAAGACTGTGAATTTTTGGGGAGCAAGTCATCGGGCTTGTCTTCTGAGGCCCCTCACCTCCAACGCTCGGGCTAGTAGTCGGATGACACTTTGGATTTGTGTGTGATCACAATCTATGGGTGAATACTACACATGCTATTTCATACAAGTAAGCATGAAATACTTTCCTTCCCTTGTAATAGATATCCCTAACATAAGGGACCCCCGTGATACCGTGGGTCAAGCTGTGGGCTCCTAAGGGAAAGGTCCGTGTCCCCAGCCTCACCACAGGCGAAAGATGAGGCTATCCGCCCGCTCCCAATAAGGTGGGCAATCTCAGAGACCCGAATGCTCTCCTCTAGAGTCGCTGGGCACCAGGATTGACTTCGCAGAAGTAGGCTTGACTTTTTACTTAAGGGCATTGAGTTTTACCCGAAGCCATCAGAGCTGGATGAACCCCTGAAACTTGCCCTGAGTTAATCTTTAAGATATAAATCAAAAACATCCCCTCAAGTCTTTTAAAAACCAGAAATAGTTTGGCTAAACTGGTCACACAAAAAAAGTCTGCATTGAACACTATGCTTTTTCAAGAACTATCTATGTGAAATCAAAAAGACCTTTGGAAGCTCTTGGGCTGCTAACCTAAAGGTCAATGGTTCAAACCCACCAACCACTCCAAGAGAGAGCGATGAGGCTACCTGCTCCCATAAAGACAGCCTCAGAAACCCGACACAGGGTCACCATTGGTCCAAATCAACCCGAGGTCAGTGGGTTGGGGTTTGGTCAACGAATCAGAATGGACTTGGTGGCAGTGGGATCAACGTGACAACAACCACTCACTCCAAACTCAGCTCGGAGCCTTCGGGGCAGGGGGTGGATGTTCACGAAGGAAGAGCAGCTCGGGAAAGGAGACCTGCCCGTGAGGACTGTAACCGATGTCACATCCTCTCCCCTAGTGCCTGGGGCGCCATGAGTTTAGGGTGACTCCGAGAGCTAACAGCATGTTGCTAAAGGACAAGGGACAATCTGGGGTCATCAGGGAACAATCCCCCTGGCCCTCCCTGAGTGCAGGAAGTCCTTGTTCCCTCCATCCTCAGTACACGGACAGAAGCTGATGGATGGATGAGCCTGTGGAGGAGGGATGCTGGGTGGCTGGCTGACAGGTGAAACCTGTGACTAAAGGAGGTGCTGACAGTGGTGAGTGACACGCCTTCCGAGGGGGCCACGCTGGGGACCAGCATGCACCTTTCCCAGCCTCTCACTGGTTGGCCTGCCTGCCCTTTGCCCATCAGCCCCCAGAAACATGGCCATCCCCGACTAGGTTTGTGCTCTCAGTGGCTCTGGGGCTCTCTTCCTGCGCAGCCCGTCATTTTATCTAATTTTAAACAGAAGAGCACATTGGAGTGGCTTTGGGGCAAGTATCGCTGCCTATGGGCTCTGTGTCAGGATCTCATTGAGAAGAGGGGAGAAGGTCCCCTTTGTACCTGCAGGGGCTCATTCACAGCTTGTCAGGCCCCTTCAGACAACATTGCCCAGACAGAGAGCTGGGGTCTGTCTGTTCCCCTGCCCCGTGGGGCACAAGCAGCTCAAGTGTTATTTAAATGCTGGCTTCTTCAGAGCCATGTTTGAAAATGCGGACACTGGCTTGGCGGTTGCTGCTTGCTGTCCGGTCGGCTCTGAGTCTCAGCTGCCCCATGTTCTGTAGGATGAAGCCTCGCCCAGTCCCACGCCATCTTCACATGATTGGTGTGTTTGAGTCAAATACTGAGACTGCTCTGCAGAGCCTTCCAGCCCAGAAGGCTCATCTCCCCTCGCTGTACCGAGTAGCGTTCTGTTGCGATCCATAGGCTTTTCCTGGGCAGAGTTGTGGAATTAGATTGCCAGGGCTTTTCTTCTAGTCTCCCTTCGTCTGGAAACTCTGCTTAAGCCTCTCCACGTTGGGTGACCCTGCTGGTCATGATCCATAAAAACATCCACGAGCTTATTTTTGGAGATAAAAGTTGACAAACTGACAGCAAAGTGAAGGAAAGGTCCCCAGATTTTGTAACTCTTAGAACTGGGGAGCTTGGGGGCCTTGAGATGAAGCCCAGTTCCTGATGTTACAGAAAGACAACCCGGCCTGAAGCAGACAGGGGCTGTTCCCGCTCTCTGGGCTGCCCTGAGCCTCATTCGCTGCATTCTCTTGTCTGTCCCAGACTGCAGTGGGTCTGACTCTTCTCACAAAGGTTACCAAGGCAGAGACCTGAGAAAAATAGTTGACATGGGAGGAAATGAAAACTTCTTTGGGAGTGTTTGTCTTTGACTGAGATTTTAGACTGTTATCAAATTCCATTTCCCCAACACAGATAGGGGCATCCCTATCTTATGAATGAAGACAATTCCCTGAGACAGGCTGAGTGCTTTAAGCAAGAACATACAGCTAGTCAGCACCGAAATTCCTTTTGCAATCCAGCTCCTTCAAGCGCCCAGCCCTTCTAACACACACATACTGACTAACCGCTGCCGCCCCAGCGCAGCTCCCTCTCTTTAAGAAGAGAACATGGAGGCAGCACAGCAGAGAAGTCTTCCCAGCCTCCCCGAAAACACAGACCAACTTGCACACCCTCTGCAAGGTGGGCTTCTCTGGCCCCCAGGGCTGGGACTCGGGCCCCCTGGAGGAGAGGGGGCGTTCTGTTTTCATTTCTGCTTCCAGGAGGGTTTCCCTTGGGAATGGAACTGTTTGGGGTTCTAGAGATAAAATGAAAACAGCGTGGGCCCCAGGAGGTTGCCCCCGGCCCCCTGACCGGGCAGGATAACGGTTCCGGAAGCACATGGCTCCAGTGCTCAGAGTTTCTGTTGCTGGGGAGAGTTTTGTCC
Source organism: Echinops telfairi (assembly GCF_000313985.2). Taxonomy (NCBI): domain Eukaryota; kingdom Metazoa; phylum Chordata; class Mammalia; order Afrosoricida; family Tenrecidae; genus Echinops; species Echinops telfairi. The sequence goes on from NW_022111372.1 coordinate 49,300,877, forward strand.
TTTAAAGACCCGGGTCCAGCACTCCCCCTACAGCCCTGCATCAGCCTCAGCCCAATGGAGCAGGGAGGGAGGGAGGCAGCCTCGATTCAACACTGAATGGGAACCCCGGTTTGCGATGGGCACTCTCTCTGAGTTCTCTGTCTTGTTTGTCAGAGCACAACTGACCCACAAAAACCCAGTTACTGTGAGGGCGGCTGGCCCACGGGACCCAGAGGTGTCAGATAGAACTGGGCCCCAGACAGTTTCCAGCGGCTGCTTTTCCAGAAGGGGCTGCCGGGCCTTTTGTTTGAGGTGCTCTGGGAGCACTTGAAACGGCCACCTTTGGGTTGTTCTTGACCGAGCACACGAATGGTTTGCACTAACTACCCAGGGAGTCCAGTCGGCACAACCAAAGAACCAAACCAAACTCACTGCCGCCGAATCAGTCCTGGGTCGTGGCGACCCTGCAGGGCAGGGGGGATCTGCCACCTGTGGGGTTCTGAGACTGTCATGCTTCACAGGAGTAGAGCGCCTCCACTTTCCCCCGCGGAGTGGCTGGTGGATTCAGACTGCCAGCTCAGGTTCGCGGCCCAACAGGTAACCCAACAGCCCCACCAAATTCTCTTTTTAAAGAGAAAAGAAAATGAGGTCATCCTGCCGCTGGACATGGGGCCGGCCGGGGTCTAAGCTCAGCCTTCACCGAGACTGAAGATGGAGCCGGTAGAAAAGGCTAGGCACTCCCAGTACCGGGACTGGGTCCTCCCTGGGGGCAGCAGCGCCCCCGGGGTGGGGGGTTCAAGGCCCCTTACCCTGGGCTGTGCCTCCATAAGAACCAACCCCAAGCCTGGGGCAAAGGGGGCAAAGGCAGTCGAATTTGCTTTCTTCATTCTACACTTTTCTTAAGACCTCCTCTGGTATTAACACTGTCCAGACAATGCTGCTGCTGCTGCTGCTGCTGCTGCTGCTGTTGTTGTTAGCTGTTGTGAAGTGAGACCCTGACCCCTTGCCTAAAATGCTGCCTGATCCCGAGCCATCTCCATGATCAGCTGCAGATCAGAGTGTTGTGGCTCACAGGGTTTCTTTCCATTGGCTGATTTTTCAGAAGGAGATCACCAGGATTTTCTTCCTCTTCTGTGTCCGTCTGAGAGCTCTGCTGACACCTGTTCAGCATCTTAGCAACCTGCAAGCTGCCACTGACAGATGGATGGAGGCTTGGTTGGGAATCGAACTCGGGTCTTCGGTGTGGAAGGCCTTTCTTCCTGGTCTGTTTCAGTCTGCCAGCTCAGCTGAAACCTGTCCGCTAGGGGTGGCTCCACTGGTATTTGCAATCTTAGTAACATAGCTTTCGGCATGATAGCAACATATCACAAGCCAGTATGACAAACTGACAGGTGGGGGTGGAGCGAGCCCATACTTAATACAGCTCAGTCTTATCCTTCATGTCTGTTTCACCTAATTATCACCATCCCGAGGTAGGTCCGATCATTATTCAGGTTTTACAAATGATGGATGTCACCATGACACAGAGAGGTTAGGGAAGTTGTCCAAGGCCACCCAGAGCTCGGACTTAAACCCAGCTCAGTGCATGAGTAAGAAGCCCTGGTCGTCAGGCGACGGTGGGCGATCCAAACCTGTCAGCTGCTCCTTGTGAGACAGAAGAGACTGTCTGCTCCGTAAAGACAGACGGACAGTCTCAGAACCCCTGCAGAGGGCCGAGAGGACTGAGAATCAACTCCATTGCAGTGAGCTTTCCTGCAGAGCCCCTGAGCGCCCAGGCCTCTGGGCACGGTGCCCTCCGATAGCCCCACCCCACTGGCAGCGAGAAGCTGCCCCTCGGGGCTAATTTAGAATTAGGGAAGGGCTTGACAGAGCGGGCCAGGACTGAAACATGAGGCTGAATAAATAATAGACCCCGAATAAATGTTTTCTAATTGAACTTGAAGGAAAAAATGCAATTTTCTTTGGGCTCCAGTCAGATGTTGTTGCTGCAGCCCAAGTTCAGAATGTCCTCGTTTCCGTGGGTATGTGGTGATGCTTATCCTAACGGCAGAGACAGGCCACATCTGTTCTGCTAATGACCCCAGCCTCCCGGCCTGCCTTGCGTGGCAAGTGGGGCTGCAAGAGGGCAGGGGCCTGATGACCTATAAAAACGAGCGCTCATCTAATCAGATGTCGGTGTTCCTGCGCGCTCTTTCAGATGGCCCTGTATCTTCGAGGCTTGGGTTTCCCTCCGACCCAGGCCCTGTGGTTTTATGCTGCATAACGATATCTCGCCGGGGGAATGTGGGCATGGAAGGGGGAGGCGGAGCGGTGGTTTTCTCCCAGACAGAGGATCCAAAAGGCGGCTGCCTGACCCTGCCACCCCCACCTCGCCTCCTTGGCCAGTGATTGGAAGCCCAGCTACACTCCTAGAGAGAGGTTAGATTCTTTACCTGCACAAATATACTGACAAGGAACCTACAGCCAGGAAGACAGAGTTCCCTGTCCTCAGACTGTAGGCGACTGTCAGCAGGACCGAGCCCGTGCGTGTGAGTGGGCGCCTGCCAGCACAAGTCAGTGCAGGTTTGTGTGCATGTGCGCACGCATCTCTATGCATTCCTGTGTGGTCTAGGCTCTTGTGTGTAGGTGTGTTTGGATGTGCACATCAGTATGTGTGCCAGTGTGCACACGTGTGCACATGTGTGAACAGAAGAGCCACCCATCATAGAGCTGAGGTCTGCCTTGCCTGGCATTCTCCGATGCACAAGCGTTGGGTCAAAAGGATACATCGCTGATGGTGTGAGGACTGTTCAGACTGGGTTATGATTCACCCAGCAAGCCCTAGATTCATGTTGAACCACCGGACGTCCCTACCTCCCTGGAAAACCCCGCTCAGATGGACAAGGCTCACACCTCAGGAATCTGGAAGGGGGGTTTGGGGAATGAGATGAGGCCAGACAGATGTAGGTCAGGTGGTGATCGGTATTCCCCTGCCAGCCCCTCCCCATCTGTGCCCCCATCTCAGCCCCGCTCCCCAGATACCTGTTGTCCTCAGCAACTCCCACTGGTCAAAAGTCCATCGATCAGCTGCTTAGCTGCATGAGTTAGCTGAGCCCTTTGTGCCTCAGTTTCCTCACCTGCAGACTGAGAATGACACCACTGTGGGTTGTGAGGATTAAAGGAGACATGCCCATAAAGCCCTCAGCATGCACACGGGGTTTGTAACTGGACTGAACAGTGATGAAGTCTGATTCCTAAATGCATGTTCAGTTCGCCTCTCTCTAACTCCACGCTAGGGTCCTGGACCCGGCAAACAGCTCCTCCTGGAAGGATCTGTCTTTTAGATTGAAAAGCTCTCAAAGACAAGGATGTCCATTCTCTTTGTCTGTATCAGATGGCTGATAGACACGCTCAGGGAGTGAGTGAACGGGAGAGCGGATGATGGAGGGATGGATTGAGTAAGGAGAATGGTTGTGTCTCCACACATCCTTCAAGGACCAGGCTTGACCTTGCCTCTCTGCCCTCGCTTATTTCTGACATCATGTCCCCAAACCCTACCTTGCCATGCCCATTCATGGCATTATTTCCCCCCCGGAAGTCCCCAGGGCTGTCCTGTCGCTGCCCTGCTGGCATCTCCCAGAAAGTCCTCTCTGCCCTGCCCATGTTTTCCTTGGTCCTCAGCGTGGTGTCTACAGCACTGCCCCCTGCAGGCTGGCCCTGATACCTTGTGGTCCTGCCCTCCACAAGCTCAGTCTATGTTTCTATGGTTCACATGTGTGTCTCCACTAGTCTGGGTGATCTTTGTCATGGAAACTTGAGTCTCATGCAAGTAGGAAATATGTCTGAAGTGTGCATATCTGTAAGGAAAGAATGCCTTACTTTCTTGGTTCTGGAGGGCTGATAGAGCAAATGTTCATCAAGGTGTAATCTAAACAGAAGAAGTCCATCTTGAGAGGATGAAGCTCCCAGAGCCTACAGCCTTGGGCCAGGAGTTAGAGCCATGTTTGACATCTGCAACTTTCCCACTGCTGGCACAAACCCAGGTCTCTCGCCCACTACCTCTCTGGTAATCCCCCACCAACAACCAGGAAGGCCCAAACTCACAGCCATGTAGGCAATGCTGACTCAAAGCCACCCAACAGGGCAGGATCGAACTGCCCCTGTGGATTTATGAGACTGTAATGCTCTACGGGAGTAGAAAACCTCATCCCAGGAATCCACTCTGTCTACTGGTGGAAACAGAGCTAGATAAAGAAGGCACCAACACTCGCCCATCCATGCACTGTCCCACCGCCATCCTCAAAAAACAAAAGTGTGGACCTTAGACAGTCTCACAGCACTCTCTCGAAGCTCAAGGCATACCCACCTCCTTGGTATATTGTGGCTGTCTCTGCCTGGAAGCCCCTCCTGACCTCACCCCCTTCCACACTCCCGTGCAGACTCATGTAATCACCAGGCTCAGTCACCTCCTCCAAGAGGCCTTCTCCATGAATCTCTCTCCATGTGATCTCACCCCATCTTGTCATCGTTATCACAGTGGGTTATAATAGCTTGATCAGTTGTCTGATTTCCCACCTGACTGAAGCTGCAGAGATCAGAGACCCTGTCATTCCATTTACTGCTGCATCCTCAGTGCCTGGCACAGCGCCCAGCACTTAGGTAGAGACTCGGTCATTAGAGACTCAGTCTGGCCATGAATAAAAGAACCCCGGGCAGTAGCAACAGGAGCCATCACTGAATGTGCCCCAGGGCATCTGTCCATCAGACGGAGTCCTTGAAGTCAAGGTCAATTTCATGACAGCCATGGCATCTAGGTTTCATGGGGCAAAGTATCCTTCAAGCGTTGGGTGGAGGGGGGGGGCAAGCAGCCACAAAAAGAGGGGCCAACATCTCCACAAAGTGTCGAAAAGCAGGGTAGCCTCGGTTTCACGTCGTTTTAAGCACCAGAAGACTGTGAGGCTGTGCATACAAATTCAGGTAGAAAAGGCCATGCCCCCAAATTCCATGTTATTCTTCAGTGAAAAATAAAATGTTCAGATATACCATACCGCGGGTATTACATTACTTATGATTTCTGAGAAAGCTACTCTAGCATAAATACCAAGAAAAGAGAAAATGAATCAAAATCAGCTTCCAGAAAGGAAAACCTACATGAGTGCCAAAATTAATACAAGATATTGAGACACTGAAAATGATTTTTTTTAATATAAGTTGTCTGTGTCAACTCAACTTCAACAGTAAAGAATATAACTAAATTTCTGCCAATGTTACAGGCAGAAAAGAGTATTGCTTGGATTTTTATGAATTTAATTACATATGAGGTTGAATATTTTCACACTTATTTTCATGGGTGGTGTGCATGTGTGAACGGTCTATTCATATCCCTTAGCCTGTTGTCTTTTCTTTGTCCTCGTTTATATTTTTCATTCTACTTCACGTTAAGCCTCTTAAATGTAGAAATTAGTCATTGTACATGGTGAAAAATGGATGTTCGTCAGATGACCCCATTTGCCATAGCTTTTGCTAAGTGGTTGCATTGTGCTTTTGTCTTGTTTTTAATATAGTTAAATGCATCAATCTTTTGTATTGTGCCTAAAGATCAATTCATTCTAACATTATAAGTAAATTTATTGAGGTTTTATCCTTGTAGTTTATTTTACATTTACATCATTGTCAAGTTTGGAATAGATTTTATGATAAACTAATTGTTCAAATAACCTTTACTGAATAGTCCATCTTTTTACCACTGGTTTTGTTGTTGTTGTTTTAGATTTTTTTTAAATTTTAATGCTGGTTGAATTTTCAGACATTATTATACTTTTGATATCTTCTGCATTAAGTTCACTAAAGTTTTTATTTACAGATTCCTCCTTGAAACAAGTTTTCCAAAGTAGTAACAAAAAGTTTGGTTTAATTTGCTTTTTTTCTTTTCTATATGTCAGTGGTATTGACTGATAAAAATATTTTTTTGCATATTTCCTTTTTTAACAGTTTTATTGGGACGTTATCCACATATCGTGCAGTTCAGTAGTTAAATCATGTCAAGAAGAGTCATACAATCCTTACCACAATCATTTTTAGAACCTTCTTTCTTGTACTGCTTGTTCCTAGCTCCCCGCTCTCCCTGCCCCACCTTCCCCCGCCATGCCCCCAAGAAATCATTAATCCAGTTACTGTCTCTGTAGATTTACTCATCTTGGATTTAATAGACACAAAGAAACAAGAAAGCTAGCAACAATAACAAAATAAAATAGAGAAAAACCTCATCGAAAGAGAGCAGAAAATACTAAAAACTAGAACAGCTTTAAACTGGATCAAGGGGAGATCAAATAATAAGGTTAAATGTTAACCTAATCCCGTCTCTCGTTGGACTTTCCAGTGCCCTCTGCACGGCGGTGGGGTTAGTCACACCTGGTCTCTGTGGAGAGGGATGCACTGGGGGCTTAACCCCGGGTATTTCCCCTTCACCTTTGTTAAAGTTTTTAACTGATACAACTTTAAATGCGTCAAAAGGGGGCTCAGATAAGATATTACATTTTCCCTTAATTCTTCCTACTGGAGCCATCTTGTTACATCTGTCTGCTAACAAGGCTATCTGACCCCTGATGTAAATGTCGCTCTCAGTTGTCTCTGTGAGGGTCCTTGTCAGTGTTCTGTCCCAGTGTCCTCCACTGACAAGCTGTTCGGTTTTACTTTTATTTTGAAACTCTTCTAGATTCTTCCATGATTACAAAGATAGTATGGAAGAATCTCTTTTACTCCCAATGGTATGTCTTCTGTAGTACGATATCAAAAACCTGAAAATTGACTTTGGTACAACCCGCATGACTACTTCTGTGTCATTTTACCATCAAGACACTATTCTGTTACCACACTACCATTATCCCAAATACTCCACAATTTCTAATGTTTTCCATATCTATAAATTTATCCTCTTAAAAATGATACATGAATAGAACCACACAGTGTGACCTTTTGAGACTGTTGTTGTTCCTGCTTTTTTAAATCAATACTGTATCATGGAGTATGTGTGTATCAATAGCACTTCTCTTTTTATTGCTGGGCCCTGTTCTGTAGAATAGATGTCCCGTAGTTCATTTTACCATTCCTCTATCTTAAGGCACTTCTGTGCATTTTGATTTTTCACTATCTAAAGCTTTTATGAACATTCTGAGATTAACTTTTTTTAAAAATCATTTTATTAGGGGCTCATACAACTCTTATCACAATCCATACACACATCAATTGTGTAAATTGCATTTGTATATTCATTGCCCTCATCATATATAGTTCCTTGTATCCGTTCCCTCTTTCCATCCCACTCTCCCTTTACCCTCCCAGTATCGCCACTCACACCACTGGTCCTGTAGGGATCATCGACCCTGGAGTCCCTGTATTTTCAGTTCCTATCTGTACCAGTGTACATCCTCTGGTCTAGCCAGACTTGCAAGGT
>NW_022111372.1:49309799-49312166 GCF_000313985.2 Echinops telfairi
TCCTCAAGGCCTGGTGGGCCAGGATGTGCTCCAGTCTCTCCTCCTCCCCCGTCATCTGCTCCTGTGTGCTCTGGTCAGATATCTCCTTCTCCCGGAGCTGCGGATTCAGTGCCATCCTTTGAGATAAATTCTTCTCGGGGGAGGGGCAGGCACTGAGATTAACTTTTGTGTCAACATAAAATTTCATTTCTCTGAGGTAAGTTCCCGAGAGTATGTTTTGTTTTATAAAAACTATTTCCAAACTCTTTTTCTCAATAGCTATACCAATTCAAGGAGCTCTGGTAGTGTAGTGGGGACGAGTCGGGCTGCTAACCCCAAGGTCAGCAGTTTGAAACCACCAGCATGCTCCCTGAAGACAGACCAGGCTTTCTACTCCTTCTAAGAGTCTCAGAAACCCCCGGGGGTGCTGCTTCCCGTCCTGTAGAGTCACTATGCCTTGAAATCAGTTCCATGGCCGTGAGTTTGGTTTGTACCAATTACGGCAGCCCTGGTGACCCAGTGGTTTAAATGCTCACCTGTCAACCAAAGGGCTGGCGATTCAAGCCCACCAAAGGTAGGGAGTCTGCTTCCATAACTAGTGTAACCTCGGAACCCTCTAAGACAGTTCTATGCTCTCCTATAGGGTCACTGTACATCAGAATTGACTAGGTGACAATGAACTGGGTTTGCTACAGGCGCCAGTGAAGTATATATAGGACTCCTGACCTTCTTTTCCCTTTCCACAGTAAAATTGTTGTAGCTATTTCCTCTGGACAGATTGATAATCACACTGCATAGTGTTATAATCTTGGCTTCAACTATCAAAGATCATTTAGAAAACTTCAAAGAAGGAGCGCTTATTTGGTTTGCCCATACTTTTGCCACTGTGTTCTTCCTCTCACCATTTGTCTGCCGTGCTGCTTGTCGTTCTTGCTCCCCTCCTGATGCTCCAGGGTCTTCCTGTCAGCACCCCCGTCAAGCGGGTCACCTTCTTTACACGGTCCTCGAAGGTAAGTCTGCTTCCGAAGCGTTCTCTTAGCTTGTCTTCAGCTGAGAACGCCTCTGTCTTCTCCTTTGTTCTGAAAGATTTTTGCCAGACCTAGAGTTCTGAATTTTGTTTCCACTCTTGAACAGCATGTGCCCCTTCTTCTGGTCGCTCCAGTTGCTGGTGAGAAATCCACTCTCGTGAGAATTCTTTTTCTCCTGTTGCTTTCCTCACTGGCTCCGTGATGTTTGTCTTGGTCTGCAGGTGCTGAAGGTGGGATTGGTGCTTCTCGCTGCACGTTTCTTTGGGCTTATCCTGGTTGGCATTTGTTCAGTGTCCAGTCTCCTTCTTTGTCACATCTGCAGTTCTCCAGCCAGCCTGTCTTCGAGTACTGCTGTCATTCTTCCTCTGTCTCCTTCCTGGTTCGCCTCGGGTGCTCAATGCCGCCTCACGTGGGGTGATCCCACAGCCCGGTCCTGGCGGTTTGCTTTCTGTTGTTCAGACTGAGTGATTTCTATTGCTCTTTCTTCAGATAATGTCCCCGCAGACTTTTCCCGTCCTCTCCATTTCCCTCTGGAATCATCTATTGAGTTGGGGGGTTTGTTTGTTTGTTGGTTTGTTTGTTTCCTTTTTCCCGTTTACTTAACTATGGTTTTCAATTCTAAAATGTCTGTTGGGTTCACCATTGTGGGGTCTATTTTCGGAGACTTTCGTGTATTATTTCATTTGTTTGAAGTGTATGCATAGCTGTTATGGAAGCATTTTCCTGTTGGCTGTTTTAAAGCCTTTGTCAGATGAGTTCAGCATCTGTTCGCATGGGGGTTAGGATCTGCTGACTGATTTTCCTCCTCCAAATGGAGACCTTCCTGGTTCTTCGCAGGACAGGTGGACTTTGATTGAATCCTGGGTCTTATGTTACGAGACTCCTAGTCATATTCAAATCTTGAGTTTTAACGGATCTCTTCAGACATTGTGACAAGTGGGTCAGCTGGTGTTTGGGGAATGGAGCTTCACCTCAATACTTCCAGGCCGGAGGTGTGGGGCTAGCTTCCACATTCAGCCTCCATTGGCACCAAGGGTGGGGAGGAATTCCAGTGCTGGAGGGCGGGGGAGAATTCCTTATTACTGTTGGGAAGGATGGGATGTTCACTAGGCCTTTTCAGATAACACAGTGTTCCCCTGTGACCCTCACTGATGGTTGGGAGTAAGTGGTGGTTTGATTACTATGTGTCAGGAGCATGGAAGTCCCAGCCTCCCCATTCAGCTTCCTGTGACACCACCCCAGGGTGGGCAAGGTTCCTTCCTGTAGCCGGCGAAGGGGAAGGCTGGGCTCCTTGTGCTGCCTTTCTTGGCCGAGATTGAAGTGGGACCTATTTTCTGTGAGGTGTTTAAGTGGAGCAGTT
>NW_022111372.1:49312289-49336867 GCF_000313985.2 Echinops telfairi
CCCCCCCCCATTGGCACATTTCTGAGTTGATGGAGCTTCTCCGGGATCTAGTTCATGATAGAGGAGGGCCAAGGGAACTGAGCAGTCTGCTCTTCTTTGGGTCTAGGGTTCCCTAGTTGATCTGCTCCCTTCTCTCTGCCTTTCAGTATCTCCGTGTCTATCTGCCTGTCTATCTCCATATAGAAAGTCCCCAACTGACAATGGGTTCTGTTCTAATAGTTCACCATAAGTTGATTCTGAAATAAGTCAAATGGCTCATTTCCCAGCCTAGTGTTCATTATGGTTGCCTTTTATTATCAATATCTTTGTAAGTTCTAGCTTTCTGTGCCTTTGGGGGTTGGAAACATGGTGTATAAACTTAATGCACACCTGCACATCCATACATAAAAGTATACAAATCATAAAAATGTACTCCGGCAAAAAAGAAGAGTAGAGGACATTTGCATTCCGTCCGTGGTGATAGTAACTCCACTCGTGGAAGGTTTCTATCCTGGGCATCAGCCCCGGGAACGGCATCTCCAGTTAGAAAATGAGCAAGCGTTGTCTGCACGGGTCTTTTTTCATTTTTCTTCATGCATTTTCTGATACCATCTCATCTCACTGCCTCCTGGATCTGCCTCTCGGCTTCAGCAAAGCAATCAGCAGGGGCTCCACGTGGTCCTGCAGCTGAAATCTCGGCTTTAGTTCACAGAACGAAATCTGGATGGTATTAGTGTGAACAGCACTTCCGAAACCTGAGTCTCTTCAAGTGAACATCTGAGAACGATAACATCAGCAAATTGCCTGCTGCAACACGGTACGAGTACATATCACTCATGATAAGATGTTTGAACAAAAGGTTGCAAGCGTGGTCCGTTGTGGCTTGAATACATCAAAAGTCAAGGACAGTCGGTTAAAAAACAAACAAACCACATTGCTACTTCCGTTTCAGTTGGTCCATGTCCAGGTCTATCCCAAATAACATGGATGTACACATGTTCGTGTGACCAGTGGATGGCTATAGACACATTCTCTCAGCAATACACGTACCTTCCTCTCAGGACGCTGCCTTCCAAATAAAAGAGCCAATGCATACAGTGGCTTCAGAGGTGATCTGCTGGGTCAGCTTGATTCACGGTGGAAAGATCAGCTCGTGACTATTGGGACGTCAAAGGGCTAATCCTAATAGATTTGCTTGCGGGACGCAGGATGGTCATGGGAACTTCCGGGGAAGAAGTTTTAAAAAATGGAAAGTTGCACTGGTGGGAAAAGGGCTGGGAAAGTTGTACCAAGCATTTTAGTTTTTCCTCATCACTACAATGCACCTACTTATTCTTCAAAGAGGACAAGGGCTGTCGATGTGGATTCCATGGGGAAGCCTTACCCCATCCACCCCACCTCTCTGATCTGTCTCTTTCCAACACTTTGTTCCCCAAACTCAAAGAACATTTCCAGGGAGCACGAGGTGAAGCGCTCACGGGCGCCCAAACTGCTGTCTTGGTGTGGTGCGGCTCGCAGAGGGCAGCAGTCTTTGGGGAAGGGCTTTTGGCAACGGCACCTTCAGAAGCATATAGACTTAGATGGAGGATGTCGGGACGCAAGAGCTTCACATTTTGATAGTTCTGTTTAACAAAAAGCTCCTATGATTTTCTGGGAGTACTTTGTGACTTGCCGTCGATGCAAATGTGGACATGAACAGTGTCTAGAATTCTCAGCAGTACTTCGAGAGAGGAATAAGGAAATGTGTAGATACTCCATATTTCCCACCCAACTGTTTTCATTGTTGTAGCCTTATTAGCCGTTCATTTTCAGAATTATCAAAGTTATTTTCTATGTTCTTGCCAAACAAACCCTGGCTATTAAAATAAGCTTTAAAATAAAGACTGCAGATGAGGCATCCGGTATCTCGTCAACTTTACAGACAAATATCAGGAAAATGAATATATTTCCCATGTTGAACAAGGATACTCCTTCCCTAGATTCCTCAAAAACCAACAAACAAGCTCACCGGCTTTGAGCCAATTTTAATTCATAGTTGCCCTGCCCCGTGGTTTTCCAAGATGATAGCCCTTTGTGGGATTAGAGTCTGGTCTTTCTCCCTTGGAGCGGAGGGTGGTTTTGAACTGCTTGTCTTGTGGTTGACAGCCCAACTCACCACCCACTACACCACCAGGGCTTCTAGATCCTGCCGCATAGCTAGCTATTTTCATTTGTGTTCTTGTTGGGTTTACTTGTAGGCCTTTCATCTTTTTTCTTGTATCAGGTGTAAAGGGGACACTTTTCCATACTCTCTAAGTAGAAACCTTTACATATGGGGATGCATTCATTTTTTTGCATAGTAAATTCAGAACCACCCACTTGACTCTAGTCTCTCTCTGTTTCTATTGGTGTTCCACTTTGCTCTTTTGGATCTGAAGTATCACTCCCATCATCTGTAAATAATTACAGCTCTCCTCCTCCTTTCCACAATTAACATTCCTGTCTTTCTTCTGGCCTGGACTAGTATTTCCAGAAAACTGTTAAATGGGGGGGGGGACATCCTTGTTCTGTTTCTGACTCTGCTGGGATGATTTTCATTTTTCAACAGGAGGTGTAATATGTTGATTTTGGCCTGAGACAGGTTTTCAAAATCAAGCGGAGGAAGGGAATTGACTGACTTCTCTCCGTACTGCCAACCTCTAAGCGATCGCATTGTAATGAAATCAGGCATCCATAACGACCATGCTTAAGCAGACAAGAGCTTTGCCCCTCTCCCAAACTGCTCTTGGGTCCTAAAGGAACCACAAAGGCTGAGTCACAATATGTTCAGAGACTCATCTAAACAAGCAGAGAGTCCCATTAATCAGAAGTCTTGAGACATGTAACCATTTAGACTGGCTTAAGCAAGGAGGGTAATTTATTGACTCATAAAACCAAGCAGCACAAAGTTCAGGGTGGGGCTGGCCTCAGAGCAGGACCTGGGTTTTACTCATCATAATTTCCAAAGCAAACCCAGACCGGATGCTCTGCAGGCCGAAAGAGCCTGCCCCGCCTGGCCCTAGGGCTACCATGTGGGTGGTGGAGGTGAAGACCAGTTCTAGAGGGTGCACTAGGTTCAGGGGTTCATTCGCCTGGGAGGGATCGCCTCAGACAGTCACACTGGTAGGAAGCATGTCTGTAATGTGTTATCAGTAACAGTGGAGCCCTGGAGGCGACCTGGGATATGCATTATTCTGCTAACCGAAAGGTAAGCAGTTCAAAACCACCAGCTGCTCCAAAAGAGAAAGACAAAGCTTTCTACTCTGGGAAAAAGTTACAGTCTCGGGAACTCGCAGCGGCAGTTCTGCTCTGTCCTAGAGGGTTGATTGGAGTCAGTAGTTACTCGATGGCAGTGAGAGTCCGTGTTAGTTATTAAGGGCCAGGAATTCAGAATTACTTGCTTTATAAACTATAGAAAATCCAGGGTGGTCAGCATAGTGACCCTATTCCCACGCTGGTGTCCTGACGTGCTTTCCTGTGAAGAAGAGAGTCCCTTGGTGCCCAGGGACTGCCTACAGGAGTGGACCCAGCCCTGTTTGGGAAGTCCTGGGTCTCCCCATCCGCAGTGTCATGTGCATGCCTGTGTCTCGGAAGGGTGGAGGAGACCAGCGGTCTGACTACCAGTGGTCTTTGTGTCTCCTGGAAGAACCACTGGTCTCTGCCCAGAGGCATGCACGGATTGAGCACCTACTGTATGCCGCAGGAGCAGGGCTCTCCTCCTGCCACTTCCTCACCTTCTGCTCCCACCATCAGGGCTGCCCTGCCTTTCTCCCCGGAATGTCTATGTGGGGCCACAGTCAATATAGTCACTGCTAACCAAAAGGCTGGGGTTCTGAGTCTGCCCAGGGGCCCCTGGGAAGAAAGGCCTGGTGAAAAGCCAGTGATGGGAAACCTTCAAGAGCCCCGTTCTCCTCTGATTCACATGGGGTCACCGGGAGCTGGAGTGGACTCAGAAAGAACCCTCTGGGGGGAGATTTTATTGCTGTTTCTGGTATTTCTGTCTAAATAGTTCATGGAATTTCACACCTCAGTGCATTTCCACATGGGCTGTGTTTTAGCCTTTTTCTTCCTGGCGCAGTCCTCCGCTCCCAGCAGAGGTGGTCCTCCCCACCCCACGCCTGCCTCAGGTGCCACTGCAAACCTGGTGCACCTCTCCTCAGGTACCACACTGCCTCCACACCCATGGCCCCTCCCAGCCTGGGGTCCGTCCCTGTGCAGTGCATGAGATGAATGAGTGCAGGGTGATGATAGGTCCTGGGACTGATACACTGGGTCCCTTCCCTGCGGTGAGTGTGGGCACCCATGGGGCAGCGGGGAGAGAGAGACACAGGCCTTGGAGCCCCGGCACACAGGGTTGTGTTTAGCTGCTGTCAACTTGACCCCTAACGCACTCACGGCAGCCCACTCACAATGTAATGAAGGGCTGCCTGGTCCTGTTTCATGCTCGTGACTGGTGCAGAGCAGACAGTGCCCTGGGTGATCCAAAGGCGTTTCACTGGCTCGTTTGCAGAAGTGGATTTCCAGGCTCTCTTCCTAGTCCATCCAAAATAGATGTTTCACTGAAACCCATTCGGCATTATAGCAAAACGCAAGCCTCTGCGGTTAGATAGGTGGCAGGTGTGCATAAGGGCTGTGGTGGTGACAGGATTCGTGGCAACTTGAAGATACATAAGAATGTAGGGGTGGTATTCAACTGGCCATCAGGTCACAGCCTGATAGTGCCTCCTTGTGGGTGTGTCCTTCTCGTCAGGGAACCTACCGCACCCCCACCCCTTCTGCCTTCGCCTCCCTGCTGGCAGACACTGATGGCTGCCAGAGGTACCACCCTTGGGTCCACATAACTTTGCACCCGCCGGCCTGTGATCTTCCTGCATTCTGCATCATTGCATGTGGCTGGGTGAGTCTGAAGAGGGACTTGTGGACTAGTATCGGACTTTATGGACTAGTATTGGACTTATGGGCTTGAGTTGGACTGGGTTAGGATGTTTTCCTGATATCTAAAGCTTCTTGATATAAAGCTCTTTCTTACACATGTATGCATGTTACTGGATTTCTTTCTATAGTCGATCTTGCCTGACAAACGTGCACTGGTTGGGCATTGAACCCACGTCTCCCCATGGTGAGTGAGAATTCTGCAGTGAACCACTAGTGCTTCCTTGGCCCACGGTAAAGGACCCCTGTGCCTTCCCATTCTAACGTGAAAGGAGATAGGGTGAGTGGAGGAGCCATGAAATGACCTGGGAAACATGGCACCCAAGTGGGAGCCCCCCGTCTTCTTTGCCTTTCTGGACCCAGGAGTCCCACCAGGGAAAGACAAGACCTTTGATCTTTTCTTTAGAAGCCTGGTTCTCTCGGGCTTTCCTTGTGAGCAGCTGGGCAGCTGTGGTTTCCAGTCCTGCGTGGTGGCCTCCTGCATCCGCCCTGTCAGAGTTGCCCCAGATCCTGGTTTGGGGAAGGGCTTGCTGTTGTTTGTTTGTCTCCTCACAGAAGCGTTTGTTCTTTTCTCTCCCCTTGCCTCACATTGTCTTTTTTCGGAAAGAATTGCAGATGTTGAGCACAGTGTGTGCCCGGGGAAATGACTTCAAACAATGGCTGCCCTCTTGTGAGGCATCGTGGCCGGAAATTATTAAGGCCATGTGGGGCTCCGAGTCTTCAGATACCTGGAGGGCCTTGCCTTTAGCTTATGGTGAGCAGAGCCGATTATGCTCAGGCCTTTTGCCTGGAGGTGTAGGTACGCACTGTGAGCCCCCGTAGTGTGGGTGGAAGGGGTAGTCGTATTCAAGAAAACCCAGGCTCCTGGGTCCTCAGCCTCTTGCCAACTACAAAATAGAAAGGATAACCTTACTTCCAAATTGTTGCAACAATTGACATAATACACCTTAAGTTCTCCTACGGAAGGAAGCATTTATTAAGCAGATCCCTGTCTGCATTAAAGGCCCATGACTAGGATCAAGAGAGCCTAGGCGCAGCCCCTTACTAGCTGTGTGACTTAGAGCATATCATCTCTCCTCTCTGTGCCTAATCTCTTCATCAATAAAGTAGGGATTACACAAGAGTAATTGGGATGATATTTTTTAAAGCTGCCTGCAGTAATAGTTTGAAAGGTGCCTGACTTATAGGAGATCTCAGTAAAGTACAATTTTTATTTCTTAACCCACTCCTTACCACTATAATTAATCTTCTGCTTATACCTGGAAATTAATGCATACTTTGTGGGTGTAAAAAATGTCAAAGGCAACTGACAACATCAAGTGTTGATGAGAATGTGGAGCAACTAGAACTCTTATGTGCTCCTAGAAGGACTGAGAAATGATACAACCATTTTGGGAAACAGTTTGGCAGGGTTTGTTTTTTTTATAAAATTAAAATTCAGTTGTATTTGTTCACTTGAATCTTCTATTCACACAAAAACCTGTATGTAAAAGCTTTATTCACAATTGAAAATGGAAGTGACCTAAATGGATAAAGAAGTTGTGGAACTTCGATAAGCCATAAAAATGAACCAACTATTGGTACACTGAACATAGGTGAATCTCAGATGTCCTGTCAGGAAGTCAGACTAGACATATTGTATTGAACACTATATGCTTCCATTTAAGTAGCATGCCTGCCTTCCTGCAAAAGGCAAAGCCATAAGGACGGAGAACAGATTGGTGATTGCCGACAACTAAGGGTGATGGTTAGCGTGTGATCGCAGGAGCAGGGCAAGAGAAGCTTTTGGCGGGTGATGGGACTATTCTGTATCTTGATCGTTTGGTGGTCGTATGGTTCTACTCATTCATCAAAACGCAGAGACCTGTCCACCAACAAGAATGAATTTTACTGAGTGCCAATTTGGAAGTAATTTTTTTTTAATGATAGAGACATTCCAAACTGGGCTCTGTTGTTTCTGGTTCTTTCATTTAGTAAACAAATGTTTGCTCAGTCCACCTGTGATTTAATGATTATGTGTCGGGCGTGATCCACAGGGTCCGCAGTTGGAAACCACCTGCAGCTCTGAGGGAGAAAGACGGGCTTTCTACTCGCGGAAACAGTTGCAGTCTCAGAAACCCACAGTGGGGTCGCGATGAGTCAGCATTGACTTGATGGCAGTGAGTTTTGGTTTGAGACACTGAGCACAGAGCTAAGAAATCATGTTTCCCCGGGGACACTAGGAATGGCTATGGAGGGGAGGACCATGACAGATGAGCAGAAGGAAATAAGAACCGTGTGTGTGGCCCTGGTTATAATTGAGGCTTTTAAACAATCATATCAATAAATTATGCTCATACTGAAAGAACTGTGGGGGGGGGGGCAGTCCAAACCTCGAATTGCAATAACAAAGAATCCTGTGAGCAAAGGTATTGAACAATGCAGGAAGCATCCACAGAAAATGAAACGAATATACAGTCACTGTCCCCAAAAGAATTAGTCAACATTCCGCCATGTGAAGAGGCAGCATATGATCAATAACCAATGGTACTAGAGGTAGAAATGTGCTGCATGGAGGGCACTGGTGAAAAAACAAGACTCCAGGAATTGACAGAAGACCAGTGTAGATGTTTTCACAAACGGATGCAGTGCAAACAGCCCCCGCTAGTCTGTGCCAAGACACTTGAAAGATAGTTACCTGGAGAATCGAGTGGAAGAGATTAAGACTGTGTCCTTTCAAAAGAAAGGTGGCCCAGCAGAATGTGGGACTGATTAAACATATCTTTACTATCACATGCAAGTCAAATGTTTCTAAAGATAATTCAACAATCGTTGTAGCAGAATGTCAACGGGGAGCTGCCAGAAATCCAAGCCAAATTTAGAAGAGGATGTGGAACGGACCGCGTGGAGATGGATGCAGCACCGTGATTGGAGAGCGACTCGGTAAGAACCTGCCGTGTGCAGACGCATAACCTCACTTGCTGAAAGCGAAGAGGACTTGAAGCACGTACTGCTGAAGCTTAAAGACCACAGCTTTCAGGCTGAACTGCATTTCAACATAAAGAAACCAACCATCTTCACCATCTGACCAATAAGCAACGCCACGAGCGGCAGAGAAGAGACTGAAGTTGTCAAGGATTTCATTTCCCTTGGGCCCGCCATCAACGCACATGGAAGCAGCAGTCAAGAAGTCAAATGACGGATTGCACAAGGCAAATCTGCTGCACAAGACCTCGTCCGAGTCTTGAAAAGCGAAGACGGCTCCCTGAGGACGTAAGTACGCCTGACCCGAGCCAAAGTATTTTCCATCATCGTGTGTGTGTGCGTGCGTGTGTGTGTGTGTGTGTGTGTGTGTGTGTGTGTGTGTGTGTGAAAGGGGAACCAGGGATAAGGAAGATGGAGCTAATCGATGTCTTTGAACGACGGTGTTAGTGAAGAATATTGAGACTACCATGGACCTTCAGAAAAACAAGCAAATCTGCCTTGGAAGAATTGAGCCAGAATGATCTTTGGGAGTGAAGAGGACAGGACTTGACCTCGCTTCCTTGGGGCATGGGATCAGGAGAGCCAGACCTGAGAGAAGGCATCTCACGGGGTGAAGTCGAGGGTTCAGTGACCGAAAAGGAAACTCCTCGTTGAGCTGGACTGACGCCACGGCTACCACAGTGGCTCAAACAGGATTGGGAAGGTGGCCGAGGCCGACACTATTTCACTGGGTTGAGCAGAGGGTCACTGAGTCAAAACTCTGGGAGCCATGATGTCCACTGGTACAGATAAGAACTGGAAACACAGGGAATCCCGGGTGGATGATCCCTTCAGGACCAGTGGTGTGAGTGGTGAAACAGGGAGGGTAGAGGGAGAGTGCGATGGAATGAGGGAACCAATTACAAGGAACTATATGTGACCTCCTCCCTGGGGGACGGACAACAGAAAAGTGGGTAAAGGGAGACGTTGGACAAGGCACGATATGACAAAATAATAATGTATAAATTATCAAGGGCTCACGAGGGAGAGGGGAGTGGGGAGGGAGGGGAAAAATGAGGACCTAATGCCGGGGGCTTAAGTGGAGAGGAAATGTTTTGAGAATGATGAGGGCAATGAATGTATAAATGTGCTTTACACAATTGATGTGTGTATGGATTGTGATAAGAGTTGTATGAGCCCCTAAGAAAACAATTTTTTTAAAAACTCTGGGAGCCTTGAAATCAGGTAGCTCTGGATGCTTGACTAGCTACTCCATGTGTTTGTTCAGCAGCCCTTCACATCTGCCCCCTCGTTGTCAGCCCCCCTTTGATGCTCAGGGTTTGAAAGCCATGTTTGGCTTTTGTTGTTTCCCTTTGCTTGGTTTGTTACCCACCACCACCCCTGCAGCAGGATTGTGTGAAAACCGGAGAAGCAGCCGATGTTGCCAGGGTTTTCAATGAGTTGACGCTGCCTCCCCCTGCACTGGGGTTGAGTTCTCAGCCCCCCACCCACCCACCCACCCCAGGCCACCTTGTCCACCCACTGCTCGTCGGCTCCCTCCCATGTTCCTGGGCGAGAGTTAAAAGAAATGCTTCGACTGCAAGTGATAGGGACTGGCTTACCCAAAAGGGAATGTGTTGGCTCGCAAAACCTGAAAGTCTTAGGTTAGAAATAGCTTCAGGCACAGCTGGATCGAGCAGTTAATTAGGATGGACAGAATTCTCTATCGTCATTTTTTCCTCTCCCTCTCCCTCCAAGTCCTCAGCGCTCCTTTTAACTTCTGCTCCCCACCCCCTCAAAGTTGGCTGCCCAGAGCTGCAGCTCCCCAGAATGGGAGTCCAGAGTCGGGCAGGAAGGCCAGGCTCTAGGGGAGCAGACCTCCTGCCTGGAGCCACCACACTCCACTGCTGGCTTCTTAGGGTTTTCTTTGTAAGAAGCCGTTTGATGCGGTTTTATTTAGATTACCAGCCCCCGGGTGGTGTGCATGGCTACCATCCTTGGCCACCAATTGAAAATTGAAGGTTCGGGCCCACCCAGAGGTGCCTCATGAAAATTCACCACCTCTAGCCCTGTGGGGCATAGTTCTCCTCAGATAAACGCAGAGGACCCCTTGTTTAGCTGGCTGGTTTGCATTTCTTCTGAAGCCACCCTTCATGGATATAACATGTGAAAAGCCCCTCACTGGCTCAAGGGGGCTTCCCCCACAGGCAAGCACACCCAGAAGCCCACCTGCCTCTGAGGCCATTCGCTGAGACCAACCAGGGATTCCAGCGAGCGTCACAACATGCTGCTGTTTCTTCACTCCGCTGTCTAGCAGTCCCCGGGGGAGCGGACTCTCTGCGTGCCAGGGACACAAAGATGACGTCGTTCACGCTCCCCTTCAGAGCTCGTGGTTTAAAGAAGCTGTATTTGCAAGAAGGCATGCTCAAGAGACCCCTTTTATGTGAAAGCAGTTGTTGGGTTGTTCACGGCCTTGGAGTCCACCCCAAAGTCACGGTGACCCCCTGTCCGACGGAAGGAGATGCTGCCTGGTACCACACCTCCCCTCCGACTGACTTGGAGCTGACTGCTATGACTCAGATGGTTTTTACCAGCTGACTGTCAGAATTCCATCGTCATCCTGGTCTAGAACAGCAGTTCTCAACCTGTGGGTCGCGACCCCTTTGGGGGTCAAAGGACCCTTTCACAGGGTTCGCCAGATTCATAACAGTAGCAAAAGTACAGTTATGAAGCAGCAATGAAGATAATGTTATGGATAGGGGGTCACCACCACCTCAGGAACTGCCTTACAAGGTCTCAGCCTGAGACAGGTTGAGAACCACTGGTCTAGAAGCTCCTTTCAACCCTGCATCATAGCAACAGGCCAACCTCCACTGGCAGGCGGGCAGTGGCTGTGCATGTGGGGCATTGGCTGGGACTCGAACCCTGGTCTTCCAAACACAGAAGGCTAGAAGTCTACCCCTGGGAGAGCAGGAGAGCCCAGGACAGGGCCTTTTAATGTCACCATTAGTGGTACGGGAAGGAGTCCTTGAGGCTAAATCTTGAGGACAGAAACCAGAAATTGTAAAAATGAGTTTGTTTTATCTTGTATTTGGCAATGGAGAAGTTACCATTAAACTCTGTGGTCATTTTCTAAAGAAAAGTTTGCCCACACGTTTTTGGAAATGCACACAGTAAGGTTTGGCCTCCTGACACTTGAGCGTCACTGGTGCTAATAGACCCATTCCTGCAAAAATATTTGTGGGCTCCATCAGTTTTCCTGAACGTGTTTCTCAATCTTTTAACTTCAATCATCCCCCTCCCCCTGACTGCCAATTTGTTTGTCAAATAGGAAAAGTCTAAAAACCCCTGGAGAAATATCTTACTTGGCCAAGAGGAAAGAATACACACTTAGGAAAGAAAGTCTAGCCGGTGGGATTCAGGCAGAGTGGAATCCCAGATGGAAAATCTGAGCCGAGTCATTTTCTCTGGAAACTCCCACCACGGCCTTATCGTGGGCACTTGGTCTTCTTCAGCTGTTAGCTGGTCTCTCTGCCAGCCCCAGCCCCATTCGGTGAGGCCCTGGTATCTGACGGAAGGACTTCTCACCATCACTTTCATCAGCTTCGTGAAATTCCACGTCCGTTTACAAGATCTGCAATTTCACGTGCGGTCGATTTGTGCCCTAGTATTTGCAGTCCCCAAGTACTTCCTGAAACAAGATGCATTTGCAACCCGTGAGACGGCATGACAAGGACACAGTGAGTGTGGGCAGACACTGGTGTTAACAGGCCTGTGTCCGGCCGGGAGCTAATCTTGTAACGGGTCAATTTCTTAAGCACGATTTTTTTTATATATATAAATCATTTTATCGGGAGCTCTTGCAGCTCTTTTTTATTTAACCTTTTATTAGGGGCTCATACAACTGTTATCGCAATCCATACACACATCAATTGTGTAAAGCGCATTTGTACATCTTTCTCAAAACATTTTCTCTCCACTTAAACCCCCGACATTAGGTCCTCATTTTTCCCCTCCCTCCCCGCTCCCCCCTCCCTCATGAGCCCTTGATAATTTATAAATTGGTATTTTGTCATATCTTGCCCTGTCCAACATCTCCCTTCACCCACTTTTCGGTTGTCTGTCCCCCAGGGAGGAGGTCACACACAGTTCCATGTAATCGGCAGCTCTTATAACAGTCCATGCATCAGTTGTATCAAGCATATTTGTACATATATTGCCATCATCAGTCTATAAACATTTACTTTCTATTTGAGCCCTGGCCGTCATTTCCTTTTTCCTCTTCCTCCCTCCCCTCCCCCTCGTGACTCCTTGATAAATAATAAATTATCATTATTTTCATATCTTACATGGTCTGCTGTCTCCCTTGACCCATGTTTCTATGTTCGTCGGGGGTGGGGGTGGGGGGGTGTTATATGTCAATCATTGCAATCGGTTCCCCCGTCTCCCCGCACCTTCCCTCTACCCTCATGGTATCGCTACTCCCATTACTGTTCCTGAGGGGTTCTCTGTCCTGGCTTCCCTGTGTCAAGAGCTCCATCTGTACCAGTGTACATGCACTGCTCTAGCCGGATTTGTAAGGTAGAATTGAGATCATGATAGTGGGGGCATGAAGCATTAAAGAACTAGAGGGATGTTGTATATTTCGCTGGTGCTATCCTGCACTTGGCTGGCTCATCCCTTCCTTGTGATCGTTCTGTGAGGGGATGTCCAATTGTCTACAGATGGGCTTTGGGTCGCCACTCCACCACCACCACCCTTGTTCGCATGGATATGATTGTTTGTTTGGGGGGGTCTTCTGATTTTTGTGTTGTGGCGATGATATTGACTTCTCCAGGCAATTGTGGTGTCTCTGATATTTAATCACCCTGTGAGGACCCGCCCCATGGTGCCAAAGAATGTTTTCTCTCATTAATATGATTGAACTATTAAATTGTACAATGTGTGAAATATATGCCAATAAAACTGTTTTTAAAAAAATGATTTTTCCTAAACATAAATCTAATCCATATCCACCTTTTTTTAAAAATGTGGTCAATAGATATGCAACAAACATTTACCTTTTCGATACACTTCTCATGTACAACTCCGTGGCATTAATTAGTTTAACCTGTTGCTCAACATTCACCTTTATCTATTTCCAAAATTTTCCATCACCTATCCCCCTAATAAATGGATGAGTCCCCTTTCTAGAGCCCACCCGTTCTCAATCTTTCAAGATCTCTTAGTGATTGGGCCCCCAGGTCAAACCCCTGTTCTTTCTACCACCCACAGACACCCCACTTTCTATTGACTGTGGACCTGGCCAGTCCTGTCTCTTAGCCGTCTTTCCCCCTCTCTTCTATGCTGGTTCACATCTCAAGAGCTTCTCCTGGAATGTCCTTCCCATAGCGTCTTCCTGACAAACCCCTCCTTCCTCCGGACTCTCCCAAGGGCCTCTGCTTCCCCAGAGTATTCCTAGCCTCCCCTGGCAGCGCAGACTCCTCCTTCCCCAACACGTCTGATCACGGCCTCTCCTCTTACCCTGACCCATGGCAGCTCCTTTCCTAATTGCCCACACCTGCCTCCTACGTGTCTGCTGCTAGCTTGCCATCCTCCGGGCTCTGACCCACGGTGGCTTTGTCAGAGAGAACACCACTGCCATCCACATGATAGCGAGGCTTGAGCCCCGTGGGGGAGCTATTGTGCCAAACCATCTCATGTAAGCTTCACGGACCTCCACTGCCCCAACCGTGCTGTCCTTGTCTAGGGACTGGTCTTTCCTGAGCCATGTCCACCTTCAACCACCTTCACGTCTAAGGAGCATTTGGGTTGTGTTGCTTCTACGGCTGATTTGTTTGTTCTTCTAGCGGCACACAGTCTAGTCAGGATTTTTCAGCACCGCCAGACATTGGACACATCAATTTTTCATTGGTCTTTTTTTTAATTTTTCAGTTGTCCAGATTTTACACACATAGGCATATAAGCTAAAAATATCCTCTGAAGCAGTTGAAAAGATCATGATTGGGGTGAGACATGCCTTCCTCGGCTAAGGAACATCTTTGTTATCTTCACTAAGCACCTCTTTTTACCCTCCAGAGCTAAACAGAGAATATGAGGGGACCTCAAAAAGTTTGTGAAAAAATAGTATCGAAACGCACGGGATTTTTTTCCACGAAGTTTTTGGAGGCTTCTCCTAACGTACATAGCTAAGGAGGCTGACGAGCCAGGACACAGAAAGGCAAAGTTGGAAGGCCACAGGCTGGTGGATGCAGAGGCAGATGCACTCAAGGTCAGCAGGCTAGGCTCGTGACTGCAGAGTACATCGAATCCAAGGTCAGCTAGCCCAAGGTCAACTAGCGGGCAGCAGATGGCTTCCAGGGTCGGCAGGCAATATGGCAGCCCTTTGGCTCAAGTACAAAGAACCAGAGGTTGACTAGCCAGAGACAGGATCTAAACCCAGCAAGAAACAAACAAGCTGTCTGCCTACCAGAATAGGCCACACCCCGAAAGAAACTCCATCCTGGCTGTGACTGGAGCAAGGGGGTCACATTCCATCCTAATCTTCTTACAACGGATTGGCAGCCAACCAAAGATCCCATTATGGAGTTGATTCCGTTCAGGTCACATCATGGGGGAATTCTAGGCCTTCATTGCCAAACCACTGAGAACCCTGGCCAAGCCAAATTGATACACACTTAACTATCGTGTGTTCCATGGTTCCAGAAATAGGGTTATCAAGAGAATTAAAACAACTTCTCAATTCTCACAAAACAGCCCTGAAATGTCAGTCTTACTGGTTCCATTTTACAGATACGGAAACTGAGGTTCAGAGACACGAGCTGACCGTCCACAGTTCATGTTGTCACTGGCCAAACCAGGTCTTGGACTACTCAGGCGATGTAAGGCCCGAGCCCCTCAGTGGTTCCATTCAGGTTCTGCACAATCCTTCCTCAGGACCACAGCACAGGCCGGAGCAGGCCTGGGCACACCATGTCCCCAAAAGCTTCCACCGTGTGACAGGTGGCCCTGTGGTATACACATCTTGGACATTCACAGTGGACACTAGGGAAACCCCTGATGCTTGTCTGTCTCGCTCCTTTGAAGTCCATGCCAAACAGCCCTGGGCAGGTGCCAGAGCCCTGGCCAGCCAGTTCAAGAGCCTTGAGGAGGATAACGTGGACATGTGGACCTGTAAATTGAATGCAGCTCAACATGACTTCAGTCTAAGGGATCCCCCTCAGCCCTGGCCCAAGACCCAGGGGCTTGTACTTCCAGCCCTGTTACTGACCAACTTGTAAAGGTGGGGAGTTATTTGTCTCCCGTTCACAGCACGAAGGGTTTAAACTGCCCATAGTCGCCCTCCCTGTGATGAAGGGTCTAGGACAGGGGTCCTCAAGTCCCCACCTCAGGGGATCAGTTCCCTGTCCCTCAGACCCATTGGAGGGCCAGACTATAGTTTTAAAAAAAAACTATGAACAAATTCCTATGCACACTGCACATATCTTATTTTAAAGTAAAAAAACAAATGTGGCAAAAACACCCGGCGGGCCAGATAAATGTCCTCGCCGGGCCGCTTGTGGCCCGCGGGCCATAGTTTGAGGACGCCTGGTCTAGAGACCTGGGCGCAGAGCTTGGAGCAGGAAATGTTTTTCGCCATTCACGCCTGTGGAGTTGGCCTCGGATGCCCAGCCAGGCCCCATGCAGCAGCACCAGGCCCTTTGGCTCCATAGGTTTTTGGAAGGTCGCCAACGCGTTCTTCCTCAGGTGCCCTCACCTGACAGCTCCTTGGAGACCTGTTCAGTATCGCAGCAACACGCAAGCCTCTTCTGACCATGGGAGTCATGGGTCATAAATTGAGGCTGGGTCTCACACGTGGACAGCGAAAATGCTACCACTGCCCGTGGTTGCGTGCCATCGTCCAGTCAATTCCTTCTCATGGGGACCCCGTATGGCACAATTGGACTCTCCCTGAGGGCATCCAGAAGCAGACAGGTAGATCTTGCTGCCTGAGAAGCGACTGATAGGTTCAAACTCAGACCTTTCAACTGGTAGCCTAGCGTCTGATTTCTCCAAAGAAATGAGCATCCCGATCACAGGTTCCTTTGAACCGCCCCAGGCATTTAGGTCAGAGCCCCATGACTTTGGAAATGCATTCATTTTGGGGAACCAAATCGTAAGCAGTCCTATAAATGCAGTTTTATGACTTGGCCATCTTTGGGAGGTGGTTAGGGCCGGTGGGTGGAGGTCTGTCTCGGCATTCCTGCTGCGGGGAACTTCTGATCAGCAGCAGAGAGTAGAGGCACGCTGCGGTGGAGCTAGTCTATGAGCCCCAGACATGAGTTCCTCTCAATGAGGAGCCCTGGTGGTGTAGTGGTTACGCATTGGGCTGCAATCTGCAAGGTCAGCAGTTCAAAACCACCAGTCTCTCCAAGGGGAAAAATTGAGGCTTTCTATTTCCATAGAGTTACAATTTCAGAAACCCAGAGGGGCAGTTTCCTGCCCCATTGGGTTACTATGAGTTGGCATTGACTTAATGGCAGTGGGAAGTGGCTAATTCTACAAGCATTTACCAGGCACTCTTCCCTGGTCAGGAGGTGAGTCCTCACAGGCCCTTTCCCCAGCAAACTGCACAGTCCCAGGCCCGGAAGGAGCCCTGATGAGATGAGGCTCTCTGGTAAGCCCTGGACAGCAGTTGAAAGCCATGAGCTGTTCCAAGAGAGAAAAAGGAGGCTTTCTGCTCCTCTAAAGATCTACAGCCTCAGATGGGGTCACTATGAGTCAGAATTGACTCAATGGCCCAGGCCTCCACTCCCAGCCCATCTCCTCCTCCCAGGCTGGCTCCACTGCCTTATCCTCCACGCAGTCCTCTGCTTGCCCCCCTTGGAAGGGTTTTCCCCAACCCTTCATTCAAGGATTGACTGAAAAGGGATTGTGTCCTGTCCTACCTTCCAGACGCACCGTGGTGGGCAGGGTGCTGGGCCCTTCCCCCTCACTCTTGGAAACAGCAGTTGAGAAAGTGGAAAGTGCTATAATTGGTGGTTGTTAATGGCTCATGGCACTAGCCCCACACCATCCGATGAGTGCCAGAGATGTATTTGAGCCAAACGTTGTTCAATGAACCATTCGTTGGTGCTGGATGCCGTCAAGCCCGTTCCAAACTCACTCAACCCCAGGCGCAGCGGAGGGACGCACGGCCTGGCCTTGCAGCGTCCTCCGGTCCTTGCTGTGCTGGAGCCATTGTGGGAGCCAGTGGGTCGCTCCAACTCATCTTTGTTGGCCCTCGACTTTGCCAGGCATGACGTCCTTCTGTCCTTCTCCGGGGATTTGTCTCCTCTGAGGACATATCCAAAGTGTAGGAGGTGAAGTCTTGCCGTTCTCGCTGCTCAGGAACATGTTGGCTGCACTTGCGTCATTCACTGTCAGTAGTACACAGTTCGAAGCTGGAAGACACCTGCTGTCTGAGCTGCTCTCCCGTCACGTGGCCACTGTGGGTCCTCGGGTTCTGCACCGCTCTGAGCCTGTTTCTTCTCTACGGGTGCTTTTGAGCATCAGATGAGATGGGGTGTGCTAACGCACTTGAAGTTGTCCTGCACAGAGGGAGGAACTGTAATAATAACAGAATGGTTCTCGGACTCCTGGGGAGAGTGTTCCTATTGGACCCAGATGCTGTGGACACACTCCTAACTGATGCTTTGTTTTTCTTTTCTCGCATGGACACCTTGCTGGCTCTTCCTCTTCCTGGGGTCGCCTCACCTGGAACCATCGACTGTGCCTTCGACCTTCAGGTAACCATAATGTGGCGGTTTGTGGGGAAAGGGTTCGCTAATGCATGTCCGGGTGGTGCAAAGTCAGTGCAGCCATTATGTGGCCACAATATGTCCCAGGAGCCACCTTTAGGCTGAAGGTGTCAACAGGCGAGAGGGCAATGGGGGGCTGAGGCTCCCCGCATCCTGCAGTCCTGGGAGAGGCTGAGTTTCTGCATCACTGGGTGTGTATGGAGGGTGCGATGCTGGCTAGGGCAGCACCCTGGTTGCTCCTATGTGGCTCAGCTCCATGTCATCGTAAGTGGCCTGTTTATCGGTGCCCTCCATGGAACAAGTTGTAGACCTCCTTCATCGCCAGCCAGTGGCTACCGTGGCTTCCAGGTTTGGGCACCTAAATTTCGAGCATGCCAAAGCCACTCTGCATTGGGCCGACCAGACTGCAGTTGACCAAAATGATATGACGCTAGTTCTTTGAGACCGCAGCTCTCCCAATACAACTATTTCTCATGTGAAAATAATTCTAGTTTCCTTCCACATTCAGGAAACGCTCTAAAAATTATTAAGGTCCAGGAGGCTGGTCTTCTTGAAATAAGAGAGGAAAGGTCAAATGGTCAAGACCTCAGCTTGGTCCTGATGCACCCAGGCCTGTGGGACCACTCACTGCTCCTTGGGACAGTGGTTCTTTAGACCTACCCGTTGATCCATCTGGGGCCTTTGATCCCCGGTGAGCTCATGTTTGCATATGTTGAGGTTGGGTTGTACTCATGGGGTGAAGGGTCTGGGTGTGGAGACAGGAGGGGGACGCAGGTCGTCACCCAGAGACCTGCTTGTTGGATGCATGGGGTGAGATGCAAAGGGCTTGGCTGTGAATTGGGCTTTTCCCCGTGTATTTCAGGAGGTCCACCTGGACCTTGATCCTGTTTAGAGATGCTCATGCCACTCTGAGCTGTGCCCGGTCTCTCTGAGTGGAGTAAGAAGGCAGAGATTGTGTAATTTCTGTTCGTCGGTGCTTCTGCTGGTACTGGAGTCGCCCGGGCCCTGCGTGATGATGACGTGCTGGGGCTTCTGCTGGCGGTGTGTGGGCAGGTGTCTGGGGAGGTGTGTCCCACAGACGCAGTCTCCTTAAGGTTGGGAAATGTTAAGAGGGTACTGTTGGCCAGATTTCGGATGAACGTAGCCTGAGCCTCCTGGGAGGCAGGTTGGGACACCGCAGCAATGCTGGCTCCGCCAGCCCGTGGTTTTGTTTGGGTTTGGTCTGTTTGTAAGTGCCTTGTTGAGATCTAAGTCACACGCCTGACCGTTCACTGGTTTCACATGTACAACTCATTCCTGTGTGGAATAGTCACAATTGTACCAGCGCCACCAGGATCGGCTTGAGAACATTTTCATCACCCCAGGGAAGAAGCCTGTGCCCGGGAGCAGCCTCTTCCCGCCCCTCTGGCTTCCCTTCTAGCCCCGGACAGTGGTGGCATCCATGGTCGATGGAACCGACCACGTGCCATCTCTGCTTCTTCCACTCACCACCACATCCCGTGTTTCAGGTTCAGGTAGTGTGTCTCTTGTGGCTGAGTAATAGCCCATGGTCTGGGGATAACGCATTTTGTTTATTCACTTATCTGACTGCGGAACGGTCAGTTGTTCTAACCATTAGACTCCTGTGACTAATGCTGCCCTGAACTCTTGTACGCACTTCCACGTGGGCTTATGTTGCTCTTTCACTTTGGAATATGCCCAGGGACGGCATTGGTGGGACATGAGGCAGCTCTGTGTTTAACCATTTGAGGAAGTTCCACGCTGTTTTCCTAAGCAGCTACACCATTTGATGTTCCCACCAATAGGGTATGAAATTCCCCTCCCCACCCCACCTCACCCCCGGGCCAACATTTATGAGTACTCGCCCTTTTGAGGTTAGCCATCGGAGCAGGTATGAATGGGGTTTGGGTTTGCCTAATGAGGTTGAGCATCTTGATTTGTCCATCTTCTCTGGGGAAAACTCTCCTCAGAAACACCATTTAACTGACTTGTTAGACTTTTTCATTGTTGAGTTGCAGGAGCTCTTTATATATTCTGGGTACGAGTCCCTTACCAGATAGGTGATTGACAAATGTTTTATGCCATGTTGCGGCTTATCTTCTCATTTCTGGATGGTGCCTTTTGAAGGATATGTTTTAAAATGTTTATAAGACCTCATCTATTCCTTCTTTGTTTGCTGGAGCTCTGAGTGTCATACCTAAGAGATCATCGCCTTGTCCAGGGCCACAAAGATTCGCACCTATGTTTTCTTCTAAGAGTTTTGCAGTGCTAAGTCTCCTATTTAGGCCTTTGGTCCATTTCAAGTTCATGATTGCATATAGTAGGAGTGTATGGCTCCAACGCCACTCCTCTGCATGTGGAGAAGATCCAGTTGTCCCAGCACCGTGAGGTCAAGAGGCTATTCCTTCCTCCATGAGTGGTCTTGGCACCCTTTGTTGGAATAGACTGGGTTTAAGACTCTGATCGTGCACGGAGGGCCACGGGGAGCCTGGGGACCCAGAGCACTAGAAGCCTTGCAGAGAGCACTCCGCGGGGCTGGCTCTGCCCCAGGTGGTGCATGTTAGAGTGGGGTCAGGGGGCGTCTGGGCTTGAGGACCCTTGGGAGGATAGCTGGTTAGAATGGTGGTGTTGCTTCTCATCTTTATGTGGCTCCGGAGAAGATGTGTGTGTGCAGGAATGCCACAGCAGCATGCCCAAAGCCCGACCCAGCGACCTGCTGTGAAGCAGCATGCCCCTCTGCGCCTCACTGCCACTAACTGACCATCCCTGATTTTGCCTGCTCGCCTGCCTTCTTATTCATCAGCCTGAGAAACCTCTCTAAAAGGACAACGAATTATCTAGTCATTCTGGTCACAGAGCAAGAAGTGGGGTCAAAGTGTCAGGGGCCCAAACTTGCAAACCCTGAACCACACACTGACCTTCATAATTGCCGTGGCATTCACCGGGAGGCCTGAACATTCTCAGCAGATGCGATTGGGCTCAGCAAGGTCTCTGTGGACTCTGTGGTTGGCAGGACATGTGGTCTCTGCCCCCACCTCACCCCGGCTGTGCTGCCCCACAGCTGGGAACGCCTTCTGAATAAGCCTTTGATGCCAGCGCCCAGGGAGAGCTTACCGGTGTCCACTCGGCCAGGGAAGCTCGTTCTACTTCAAAAGCGCTTAGAGGGCTGGAGGAAGCTCTCTCTGCATATGCACTCGTGGGTGTCTGTCCCCACCCTCCAGGGGCTGTCGGCTCACTCGCTCTCCCGAGCCATGTGACATGGGTACCTCACCATTCCTGTCACAAAATGATGCAAATGATGCGTGAACCATCTCTAGAGGAAGCCACAGACCAGGCAGGAAGGGACCGAATGGAATCACACTGGTCCAGGAGGACGGCGTGTTATTCTCCCCTCTCCTGCTGCCCGTGCCGGAGTTCCTGAGTCGGTGCTATCCAGTCGACCGACACATCGAAACCTTCTACATCGCAGATCGACGACGCTTCGCCCTGTCCAACACTCTTTCTCACGGTCACTGCCATGGCTGGTGTGCCAGCGCCTGTCATGGAAAGGTTCCCTCCGTCTGGCTGAACCCTGACTTTACCAGAGAGGATGTCCTCTTCTAGCCAAGCCCCAGAAACTGATGGCAATGGATCAGGCCACAGAAGAGAGGCCCATGGCCCTCCCCGGCACAGCAGAGCCCCCCAGGTGTGACTCACTGCCATTGAGTCTGTGCCAACTCATAGCAACCCTATAGGACAGGGTAGAACGGCCACTGTGGGTTTCCAAGACTGTAGCTGTTTAGGGAGTAGAAAGCCCTGTCTTTCTCCCTCAGAGCTGCTGGTGGTTTCGAACTGCCGACCTTGCTGTTAGCAGCCAACTCACAACCACTACGTCACCAGCCTCCATATAGACAGTTATTGTACTTACTTTAATGGTACTCTAACAGAAGCAACTCGGACGTCTCGTGCTGCTTCGGGGAAATGATGATGTTGTTAGTTGCTGTCAGGCTGGCTTCGACGCATGGCGGCCCTATGTTCTTCCTGGCCCTGAGCCACCCCCGTGGTCATTGGCGTATTGGGGTTCATTGCTGGGGCTGCTGTGTCTTCAGTGCACTTCACAGAGGGGCTCCTTTGCTTTTGTTGGCCTTTCCCCGTGCTAAACATGCTGGCTTCCTCTTGCAGCTGCTCTTCACTGATGATGTATAGTCAGACCCTGTTGGGATCCACTGGATCGCCTTCAGCTGATTTTTGGACGTATCTCTACACGCCTTCTGCAAGGTTCACTGCGGCCTGCCCACCATGGGCGATCCATAGCTGTGCTAATCCGGACTGAGTCGAGAAACACGTCCAGAGACACTCATAGGTGTGTAAGAGAGAGTTTTATATCTAAGAGTAATTGTATACTAAGAAAACATCCCAGCCCAGTCCAGATCAAGTCCATACGTCTGATATTACCCCATATGTCCGACACTAGTGCATAAATTCCTCTTTAGACTCATGCAGCACATGCAATGATGCCGAATGCAGGAAGATCACAGGCCTGTGGGTGGAAAGTCCTGTGGATCCAGTGGTGGTGGAGACATCTCCAGGGCTCTGGCTGTCATTGGTGTGGCTCCATGTGGCTTGTCAACAGGCATGTGTACCAGAGAGACTGTGTGTCCCATCTCCAGGGAGGAAGACAGGACTTTCTAGGATCCTCGGGAGAAGGCCATGCCCACATAGGCATTGTGATAGTTAGGTTTAATGTGCCAACCTGGCCAATAGGAGCATGTGGGATTAATCGGCTCACAGTTTGTTTGGAGGGCAAAGAGATCAATGGCTCTGTGAGGCCTGCCCCCTTCTCTCTAGCTCTCTGGTGATCAGAGCATGCTGGAGCGTGCTGCTGCTTTAGCTGGTTCTCTGCCTCAGCCTGTGAGCTACACCACCTGTGGGCCAAGCCAACCCATGGAGTGTGTCGCTGGAGCTTGAGACTCCGTTGAGACCTGCTTTGGCACACTGCTGGTCTGTGCTTTGCTTGGGCTTGAGGCTGGTGGATCCTGTTGCTTTTGATTGATACCCGAGCTGTTTTCACTAAGATCCTGAGTTTCTGACTGTTGGTGACCCACTCTGCTGTTTGCTGCCTGTGGGCAGGCTCTGCTTGCCTTGCCCAAGGGAGGACTCCGCTGTCTGCTTCCTTGACCTTGGACCCAGCAGCCCATGTGAGTTGAACTGAACCCTCTGTACTGTTGTGTGAACTAATTAGCTGTTATATTCCTTTTCGCTGTATTAACCTGTCCTCTTATATGTAAAATCATAAGTGCCCTAGTTTTATTTCTCTAGAGAACCCTGCCTAACATAGGCATCATTGGCTATGACCTGATTGACAAGCTAGACTCGACCCCTATGCTCAAGTTGACAGGAGGTGATGTAACTGCCAAACATAACGTTCAGCATCATGGCAACACACCAGTCACCAGTATGAAGACCAGGTGGTAGATGTAAACACTGAGGTATCAGTTGGGACGTACTATGTAGCCACTGAACCCTATGCCAAAAGAAGGCTGTCCCCCACACAGCTATCTCCTGGGCAGTCCCTCTGTCCTGGAATAAGACACAGTTCCTTCTGCTCTTAGAGCCATGGATTGCCTCTCAGGTTCTTCCATACCTGGGTGGGGGTGGCAGTCACGGGGCCCAGAGAGGCAGGGCCCCAGGTCCTGGTGACCCCGTGGGGGCCCATAGGGACGAGATGCCAGAGAGGGAAAGGCCCTGCTGTCTCTCATCATCCTTCCCCCTGCCCTCCACATCCGATCACATGTCGTCACGTCACGCACACCGCGCGCCTTCCCACAGCGGATGCCCAAACATGGAAGCGTCGTTGGCACTGTGTGTGGATCTTCTTCCTAAGATGTCCTGGAACTGTATATTGATGTTTCAACCACTATATTCAGAAAACATACCCACACCCACCAGAAGCCCAGGTTGTTCACAAGTACGGTCTTGTCACCGCAGTGTCACCGCCACATGGGCTCTCGCTGCCCCAGCTGCCAAATCACGGCCTTCTCTTGTCTGCTTTGCTGCCAGGTGACCTGGACATATGGGGCCTCATATCCCAGGGGAAAGTTGGTAAAAACTTACATGCAATCGAGGCTAAAGGGGAGAGAATATGTCTCTCGGAAATCCTCTCAGATTTGGATTTTGTTATGCATCATCCTTGGATCACACGGGCTGGTGTGCTTCTATTGTGTGGACTCCGTTGACTCGTCACTTAGATGGCCGCGGGACATCATGGCCTGACAGCTGCACCTCAGTACCGTCACCCCAGGGCCACCTTCCTCTGCATCTCCTCTCCTCTCCAAAAGGACACCATCACGATGCGCTAGGATCCACCCACTCCCATCAGACCTCCTCTTACTTAACCTACCCGATAACATCTTTAAAGACCCTCTTTGCAAGAAAGGTCATGTTCACGAGGTTAGGACTCCAACAGATCTCTTGGGGGCACATCATTCAACCCATAAAACAACCTTTTTTAGTCTGTTTCTCCAAAGCTTAGCACAGAGTGAGGCCGTGGGGCGGTACCTCAGACACAGGAGCGCTTGATGTCACCCCAGGGACTCTGCTAACAGCGTGCCTGACCCTGGAGGATAGTGTGTGTCCAGGAAGAGGTCCAATCCAACCTCAGCCCTGCCCCTGAGGAGGAAGCAAGGTCATCCCTCCCACAATAAATCCCCACTCCAGGAGACCTCCGGGCTACATCTCGGAACGACTGTAATTATTTGTGCAGGGAATAGCTTTTTTCCCAAATAGCATATACTAGTGCATTTCAAACAGTGAGTGGATCAGCAGAGACTATCTCATTGAATCAGCAGGGAGCCGTCTCGTGCTGCTTCGGGGAAATGATGATGTTGTTAGTTGCTGTCAGGCTGGCTTCGACGCATGGCGGCCCTATGTTCTTCCTGGCCCTGAGCC
>NW_022111372.1:49336967-49345539 GCF_000313985.2 Echinops telfairi
ACGAGGTTAGGACTCCAACAGATCTCTTGGGGGCACATCATTCAACCCATAAAACAACCTTTTTTAGTCTGTTTCTCCAAAGCTTAGCACAGAGTGAGGCCGTGGGGCGGTACCTCAGACACAGGAGCGCTTGATGTCACCCCAGGGACTCTGCTAACAGCGTGCCTGACCCTGGAGGATAGTGTGTGTCCAGGAAGAGGTCCAATCCAACCTCAGCCCTGCCCCTGAGGAGGAAGCAAGGTCATCCCTCCCACAATAAATCCCCACTCCAGGAGACCTCCGGGCTACATCTCGGAACGACTGTAATTATTTGTGCAGGGAATAGCTTTTTTCCCAAATAGCATATACTAGTGCATTTCAAACAGTGAGTGGATCGGCAGAGACTATCTCATTGAATCAGCAGGGAGCCCAGGAAGGCAGGGCCTCTATGCTCCCCATTGTACAGGCAAGAAACTGGGGCCCAAGGAAATGAAGTTGCTCAGGGGTCGGTCACCCAGCTCGTGCCTGGAGCCCCTGTCCTGGCCACCGTGGGCCTCCTGCCTGATGCCGTCTAGACATTTTTCTGATGGCTCAATGTACAAATAGTGGTGGACTTTTGCCGAATCGTGCTAACAGCGTGCCTGACCCTGGAGGATAGTGTGTGTCCAGGAAGAGGTCCAATCCAACCTCAGCCCTGGCCCTGAGGAGGAAGCAAGGCACTGAAGAACCTCCCAGATCCTCTGGAAGGAGCTGCTGTGTCCAAGCCCTCACCTCCTGGAAAGCCAGACTCTAAGAGAAAAAAGGGTATTTCTTCTCTTGGCTGAGGTTCCTACAGAAATCCCTTGGAGCACAAGGGACAAATGTCCATAACAGGACGTTTTTCTAGGGCTGAGAGTGTCCCTGAAGGATGTGAACATCAGATTCTATCCCTGTCCCTTGGAAGCCCTGGTGGCATAATGGTTACACGCTGGCATGCTAACCACAAGGTCATGAGTTTGAAACCACTACAGGAGAAGGATGAGGCTTTCTGCTCTCATGACGAGTTACAGTGCCAGAAACCCACAGAGGCAGCTCTGCCCTGACCTGTAAGGTCACTAGCAGTCCGCATTAACGGATGGCAGTGAGTTTGGTTTGCTTGGGTTGAGTCCCCGGCCACACCCCATCAAGAGCAGGGAGAAGGTGGGGTCCCAACAGCCATGCAGAGTCCTGAGCACACAGGTGGCAAAGTGGAGATCTCAACCCTAAGTTAAGATCAGGGAGGGGAGCAACAAAGCCAACGCTGGGCTGACAAACCCTTGGGTCCTCCCAGGAGTCTGGACCCGTGCTGCTGACCTGGGGTCAGGGTTGGAAGCTGGTTTGGGATTCTGGTCAGGTCCCGCAGGACGAGGCCCTCTGAGCAGACCTGGTCCTGTCAAGAGCAGGCTTCTCAGTGTGCACCCAGACTGAAGCTGCTGCATGCAGCCACACATCCTGCCCCGGGGTGGCGGGGGTCACAAAATGAAGCCCCTGCATGTGCGATGCCCATGTGTGTGGCTGGGTCTGTGGGAAGTCTATTCGAACTACAGATTCTGGGGCCCCACCCAGGACCACTGACCCAGAACCTCCAAGTCAGTTCTGCCCCGCAGCGACCCTGCAAACAACAGAAGGAGACACTACCCCCACCCCCACCCCACGCAGCCTCCCCATCTGTGTCACGTTCAAGCCCATGGTGGCACCTCTTCAAGTGTCTTCCTGTTTTCCACTCGCCCTGGACTTCTCCACAACCGGGGGGTAACCCCCACGCGCCGCCACGTTTCAGCACACTGCCTTCCTGGCCCACCACAGACCGCCACCCTGATCCCCAGGGCCTCCCTCCTCCCTGCTCCTGTGTGACGGCCAGGGCCAGGCCCGAGAGAGGCTGAGTCAGCTTGTCTGGCCAGGACTCTCACCTCCCCAGCGCTGCGCTCTCGTGGGCCAGCTGGACTCCCTCTGTTTCCAGGCCTGCTCTGGAGTGCCAGCCCCCCGGAATCACAGCTGACATTCTGTTTTATGGGTATCTCCCTGCAGGCAGTGGGAGGAGGGGAATCCTAGTTTGAGACTTTTCCAGGCCCTGTAGGTAGGCTGCTTTCTCTGTGTCCTGCCCAGTCCTGGGTCTCCACACCCCACTGCAGGTCCAGGCCCCTATTTTGCCACTTCCTGGGGAAGCCCTGCTGGCATAGTGGTTACACATTGGGCTGCTAACCTCAAGGTCATCAGTTTGAAACCAGCAGACACTCCTTGGGAGAAAGACAAGGCTTTCTACTCCTCTCCGGCCCTAGTCAAAGGATCTGAACAGCCTTGCTTTCAGACAGAGAGGATCGTAAAGGCAATTGTGGCAGATGTCATGAGGTTAAAAACTAGTATAGATAGGAACTCAAAATACAGGGAATCCAGGACAGATGATCCCTGCAGGACTTCTGGTGAGAGTGGTGATACCAGGAGGGTGGAGGGAAGGTGGGGTAGAAAGGGGGAACTAATTACAAGGATCTACATATAACCTCCTCCCTGGGGGATGGGCAACAGAAAGGTGGGTGAAGGGAGACATCGGACAGTGTAAGACATGACAAAATAGTAATTTATAAGTTATCAAGGGTTCGCAAAGGAGAGGGGGCAAGGAGGGAAGGACAAAAATGAGGAGCTGATACCAAGGGCTCAAGCAAAAAGCAAATGTTTTGAGAATGATGATGGCAACAAATGTACAAATGTGCTTGACACAATGGATGGATGGATGGATTATGTTGAGTTGTATGAGCCCCCCAATAAAATGAAAAAAAAAAGGTAATCTTTTATCATTTAATCTCCTTCCCGACACATTTTATTTATTTATTTTAATGATATACATATATAGTCTTATCATTCCACTGTTCAATCTCTGTTGTGTTTTGTGGTTGTTTGGGGGTTTTGCTTGCTTGCTTGATTCCTGCTTGTGTCTTGCATGATTTTCTGCACATGAAATCCAGGGAGGGCAAATCTAGAGCTACAGGGCCGGGGCTAATCGTTACCAGGGGCATGGAGGGGAGGCTGGGGGCTAACCCCGAGCACCAGAAAGAAGAAACTGCTCTGAAATCGATCGTGGTGACGATTGCACAGCTCATCTGAAGATGATTGGAGGATTAAATTGCATGATATGTGAATTTTATGTCTATCAAACTACTAGTAAAGAAGAACTAGAGTCCTGGACACCCCCAGGGGCATCTGTCCTATCGGGTCACCGTGAGTCAGGATCAACTCGGTAGCAGTGAGCGGTCTGAGGTCACCATGAATCGGGACTTACAGCAGCTGCCTCTGCCTCAAGGTGTCTCTTGAAGGCAAGACCACCGAGTGTAACCGGTCAGACCGAACGAGTGTGAGGCTGGGACCCTTGTCTGCGCCGAGCTCCATAGTTTGTCCCCATGCGGGGCTGTGGGCCTTTCTGGCCTTTCTGTTGCTGCTGTTCTAGCATACTTTCTTCTCAAGAACAGTTTCACGTTTAGAGAATGTGCAATGCTCCCTACACCCCGTTTCTCCTAGGAGGTACCTGTGGTACCTTCCTTATGGACACGCCTGGTGGCACAGTGCTTTGAGTGCTCCCCTGCCACCGGATAGGTGGGCAGCTCAAACGCACCAGGCGTTCTGGGTTTGTTAGTACTGAGGGCCCTTCTCCAGGGACTAGTTTCTCCTGACAACGTGTCCAAAGTATGTTAAGACCAAGTGTCACCATCCTTGCCTGTAGGAGTCCTCTGGCCAGACTCCTTAGAGCAGTGGGTCTCAACCTTCCTAATACTGCGACCCTTTACTACAGTTCCTCATGTGGTGACACCCCCCCCCAACTATAACATTATTTTCGTGGCTACTTCATCACTGTCATTTTGCTACTGTTATGAATCATCATGAAAATATCTGATAGGCAGGATATATTTTCATTGTTACTAAGCAAATTAAAGCATTGTGATTAATCACAAAGCAATATGTAATTGTATATTGTGAAACAGTTATGTGTTTCCCATGGTCCTAGGCAACCCCGGTGAGAGGGTCGTTTGACCCCCCAAAGGGGCTGTGATCCACAGGTTGAGAATCGCTGCCTTAGAGTAAGGGAGCAGACAATATTCTGCTGAGCTCCCTGGGTTTTCATAGGTTGATTTTCACAAGCAGGTTGCCAAACCTTTCTTCCTTGTCCTCCTTAGTCTAAAAGATCTGCTGAGACCTCTCCACTATTATTTGAAATACTAGTTGTCTGGCTCACAGCATCCAAGCCTCAAGCAAGTCACCACGGTATGACAACCTGGGTTTACATGTATGGAGGCCAGTATTCAGATTGCAGGGACCTGAGGTTGGAATGCAATTCAATCCTGCCACCTCCCATGGGTGGCATTCAGGCGGGGTGGAAGCCCCACCCAGCATTTGGAGCCTTGGTTCCTGTCCTCTTGTCTCCCCACCGCCCAGCGATGGCGGCTGGCTGACCCTGGGCTGGCTGCGGGCGTGAGTCTCCCTGTCCTTGTCCAGAATGTTTCCTCTACCCACACTTCCTTTAAGGCCCAGCTCGAATGTCACCTTTCAGAATGTTTCAACATCAAAATTAATCCACTGCATTAAAAGCAATGAATGATGAATGAACTCAACTACGACGGCAAGATCAAAACTTGGAACTTTGTCCAGATGCTGTGGGTGGCAGCCTTCTCCCACCCCCCCACCCCCCTGTAGAAAAAAAGAGAGAGAGAGCATGAGAGAAATGAAAAAGCAAAGAAAGGAATTTAACCAAAAGAGAAAAAGTACACACTGGAAATCCAATGATGCCCTTTTACTGACACAGCGTGTCCCTGGCCTGCTGACAGGTCACGCCTCCGCAGGGCCTCACCTTAGGCTCAGAACCCTCCCTCACCAAGGTCACCCTGACCTCTAGACCAAAAGCCAGAGTGGATGATGGTCTTCTTCCTGTTCCAACTCTGGGCAGCACTTGCCCCGTTGTTTTCGATACCCACCTCTCATGGGCCATCCTTGCTTTGGCTTCTATGAATCACAAGTAGAATAGTTAGTTCCTCAGTAGTAAAACGGATGGGAAACGCCCATGGCCATGAAATATCTAAACCAGCCCGTGAGTGGGACCAGTCAATACTGAAGAAGGCTGAATGCCAGGTCAGATCAGGTCTGCCATCAATGAGCTGGCCACGGGGGAAGAAAGCACTCATGGCTCATGAGATGGTGGCGGGTTAGATGTTAGGCTGTCAGCCACAAGATTGGGGGTTCAAGCCCACCAGCTGCTCCGTGGGAGAAAGGTGAGGCTGTCTACTCCCTAAAGACTTGCCATCTCAAAACCCCAGATAGGGTGGCTATGTGTTGGAATCAACTTGATGATAATGGGTTTGGGGTTTGGGCTTTTTTTTTTTTTTTTTGCATGAGCGTGCTGGCTCAGAGATTTTAGGATCTGGACGGAAGGAAATGAGGGATTGGGAAGCAGCGAGGCACCAAGTCCTCTCACATATTCAGGCATGTTGGCTCGATATCTTAATTGTCACCTGCTTCCCATCACAGAAATACCGCAAGTGGGTGGCTTTCAGAAACAGAACTGTACTGGAAGTCTGAATTCACAGGGTCAGCCCCAGGGGGAGGGCTTGTTCTCCCTGTGGTTCTGGGAAAGGTCTTTGCCCTTGGGCTCCTTGATGATCTGTCTTCTTCCTCTGCAAGCTGGCTTCCCTTCATCTCTTTTACATCTCAAAGGAGATTGATTGAAGATGGCACCCCACACTCATCTTGTCTCGTTAACATCACAAAGCCCATCCTCAGGGGATGGTAAAGACAGGTCTTCTTGTTGTTTGGATCCATCAGGAAGCCACAAGACCATCTATCTATCCACTAGCCTGTGATCTTCCTGAATTTGGCATCACTGCATGTGCTGTGAGAGTCTACAGAAGAATTTATGGACTAGTACCGGACATATTGGCTAATACTGAACTTAGGGACTTGATCTGGATGGGGCTGGGATGTTTTCTCAATATACAATTGCTCTTTTATATAAAGCACTTCCTTATACACGTGAGTGCCTACGGCTTTGTTTCTCTAGTCCACCCAGAACAGCTCATGTGCTCTCATACCAGAGTCGGATGGGGCTTAATCCCACCTGAGTGTTGCCCTTGCGAAAGAGGAGAAGTGACACAGAGACAAACCTCAGTGAAGCCTCCGCTACTTGCCAAGAGCTGAAGGAAGCACAGAACAGATTGTCCCTCCGAGTCCTCAGAGGGAATTTGTGTGTCCAACCCCCTGATTCCAGCCTGCCAGCCCCCAGAACTGAGAGGGAATCAATGCCTGCTCCTATACTGGCATTGGACTGTGGGAACAATAACGGGCTATGGACAGCCTTGGGAAGACTAGGAATCCCAGAACACTCCCTTATGCTGGGGCAGAACCTGGCCATGGGCAAGAAGCAGCTGTGTGAACAGGACAAGGGAGTTCTGTCCGGTTTAAAATCAGGAAAAGCATGCGTCAGGGTTGGAACCTCTCACCATACTCTTTCAATCTGTATGCTGAGCAGATCAGCAGGGAAGCTGGATTATACGAAGAAGAATGTGGCATGAAGATAGGAGGAAAGTTTATTAACAACCTGAGATGTGCAGATGGCACAATCTTGCTCGCTGAAAGTGAGGAGGCCTTGAAGCACTTGCTGATGAACATGAAAGGATGCAGCCTGTCAGTATGGATGACAACTCAACGTAAAGAAGACCGAAATCCTTACCACTGGACCAGTAGGTAGCGTCATGAAAAACAGAGGGAGGGTTGAAGTTGTCAAGGGTGTATCTTGCTTGGATCCACAATCAGTGCCAAAGGAAGCAGCAGTCAGGAGATCAAACAACACATTGTACTGTGTAACTCTGTTGTGTCAAACCTCTTTAAAGTGTTGAGAAGCCAGGAAGTTACCTTGAGCACTGAGGTGTGCCTGACTCAAGCCATGGTCTTTTCTTTTTCCTTTGCATTTTTATTAGCCTCTAATCCCATATCATACAAGTCAATAGTTTAATCATTCAATCACATCAAGAAGAATTGTACAATCATTACTACAATCAATTTTAGAATCTCCACCACCACCACCACCACCCAAGCCATGGTATTTTCAAATGCCTTACATGCATGTGCAGGTTGGAAGACCAGAGAGGAATCAGTGCATTGGAATTGTGGTGCCGGCAAGGCATATTAGAAATACAGCCAGAGCAGACCTGAGAGGCACGGAGGGTGAGACTTTACCGCGAGTACTTTGGACCTGTTGTCAGGAGAGACCAGTCCCTGGAGAAGGCCATCATGCTTGGTAAAACAGGGGCAGTGAAAAAGAGGAAGGCCCTCCCTCAACAAATGGATTGACACAGTGGCTGCAACGATGAACTCAAACACTGCTGTTGTGAGGCTGGTGCCAAACCTTCAGAGGAGGCGGGCTCCCGTCCGACAGGTGTGGAACTGCAGCCCGTGCTGGGGATCGGTCGTTGGTTGTTGGAATTGCATCAATAAGAGCTCTGCCTGGTCAGTACATGGTCATTGCCCTGGGCTTGGGAGTGACTTGAGTGTCCCCGTGGACACACTCTGGCTGTCCCCAACGATCTTACCCAGCTGTTCTGTTCTGGCAGGGGGCAAGGGGGCGGGAGGCCACCTTCATCCTTGAGACTTGGTTCTGTGGGGCCTTTAGTGCTGGGGCTCTAGGGGTGCCAGATGGAACAAGGGCCCTTTAAGCCTCGCATTGACCTTTACAAGGGAGATGAAAGAGGCCGGTGTTTGTTGATGTCAGACCAGGCAGCCTGCCGCTGCTTCCCTCTGACTCCGGTCCTGTGGGAGCCCAAATTTAGCTTCATCCCACAGATCTGGTCTTGGGGCGTAAACAGGACATGACTTACACACTGGGACGGGCATGGTCTCAGTTGCATCTAGGAGGCATGCAACCCCACTAGACACATAAACAGGCACCTCTGCCATGACTAGCTGTGGACTGGGTGGCCTTGGGCCTCGCTGAGCTTCCGTTTCCTCTTCTGTTAGACGGAAGTAAAAGGCAGACGGTCCTCGTTGTTTGCCGGCTCTAGATTTGTGGAGTCTCCTGCTGGCCGGTTTTCCTGAAGTCAGCACTCCGAGTCACAGGTGCACAGGTGGATAAGCAGAAACAGGGGAACCAGCTGAGGTCATACTGTCAACAAGTGCCCTTTTCACTGGCTGTTTGGTGGGACATTTATCACAGGGTAATGATTTTTTTAATAGTTTTATTAGGGGCACATACAGCTCTTATCACAATCCATACATACATCAATTGTGTAAAGCACATTTGTACATTCATTGCCCTCATCATTCTCAAAACATTTACTCTCCAGTTAAGTCCCTGGCATCAGCTCCTCATTTTCCCCCTCCCTTCCCACTGCCCCCTCCCTCATGAACCCTTGATAATTTATGAATTATTATTTTGTCATATCTTGCACTGTCTGACTT
Source organism: Echinops telfairi (assembly GCF_000313985.2). Taxonomy (NCBI): domain Eukaryota; kingdom Metazoa; phylum Chordata; class Mammalia; order Afrosoricida; family Tenrecidae; genus Echinops; species Echinops telfairi. Next base: position 49,345,395 of record NW_022111372.1, read on the forward strand.
CTCCCTTCACTCACTGTTCTGTTGTCCGTCCCCCAAGGAAGAGGTCACATATAGATCCTTGTAATCGGTTCCCCCTTTCCAACTCACCCTCCCATTACCCTCCCAGTATCACCACTCTCACCACTGGTCCTGAAGGGATCATCTG
>NW_022111372.1:49346976-49355383 GCF_000313985.2 Echinops telfairi
TATGTCCCTCTCCTGGAGCTGCAGATTCAATGCCATCCTTTGAAATAAATTCTGCTGGGGGGAGGAGCATGTGTCCACGTAGAAGTTGGGATTGGGGCTGGCCCCTCAGCAGGGTCATGATTTTTGTTGGGGATTTTGTATGGCCCAAAGTGTAGTGCTAAGATGGACCGTCTCCTCAACCTAGCAAAAGAAGCCTGCCGTGCCCTACAGAAAAAGCTCCCGCGGAAGTGAGCTTCATTCCACGGGAGTAATGGTGCTGTCGGCCATGAGAAGCCTAGATGCCAAATCAGGTGGCTTTGGACAGACACACATCAAACCCGGTTCTATATTGATTGGTTGGTAAAAAAAAACATGGTGCCACAGGCTCACAGGCACGACCCTGTCTTTCCCCAGAGCAGTGACTCAGTGCTCACTAACCCAGTGTCCCCTGTGACTGTATAGATCACAACTGCCATGGGAAAAAATTTACCGTGGACTGCCCAAAGAATAAACAGATCTGTCTTGCAAGATGTGCTCCTTAGAGGCAAGGAGAGAGAGAGACTTTGCCTCCCGTACTGTGGACATGTTGTCAGGAGCGACCAGCCCCTGGAGAAGGACGTCATGCTTGGTAAAGGGGAGGGGCAGTGAGAGAGAGGCGGGTCTTTGACAAGGGGGGTCGACACAGTGGCTGCAACAAGGGGCTCACACATAAGAAAGAACAGTTGTGCGGATGGTGCAGGACTAGGCAGTGGTGTCGTCTGTTGTGCACGTGGTCGCTATGAGTCTGAACAACACGCCGGCCCCTAGCAACAACGACTGCCATCCACGAGGAGCCCTGGTGGCTATTGGGCTGCTCCCTGCAAACAAGGTTGACAGTTCAGCCCACCAGCCACTTCTGGGGAGAAGGATGACGCTTTCTACTCCTCGAAAGAGTTACACTTCCAAAAGCGCACAGGTGCCAGTCCTACTCTGCAGCGCAGGGGCACTTTGAGTTGGAATCAACTTGAAGGCAGTGAGTTGGGGCTGGGGGTAGTTTTTTGTTCTGTTTTGTTTTTAACCACCAAGGATAATGTGAACCGGCTGCGCCTGCGCCCCAGAGCTGATTTTGGAGTGGATCCTCTGGGGGACGCTGCCCCACCAGGGCAAGGCTGGTAGGATACAGGGCAAGAGGGATTTGCAGCCATTGAGTAAGCCACTGGGCTTTGTCTGACCAAACTGTGGGCAAGACCCCGGGAGGGTGTCCTCTCGCTGGCTGTACCCGGGGTGGGAGCAGCAGCTTCAGGACTGGCACTGGAGGCTCCGGTGAAGGCCCTGCCCTGGAGAACTGGCCTCTGGGAGCTCCCCTCTGGCCTGACCGGACTGTCCCATCATGCTGTCCTCTCACCCCGTGGCAGCCTTGTGTCGTGGTTGGTACTGTTCTCCTCTCACAGCTGCGAAGAGGGGGCTGGAAGCACGGAGCCAGCGGCTGGGTGGCAGCCCCAGGGCAGCAAGGTGGCATTCTCCTCGGGGAGTTGGGTTTTCTTGACTGTTATCTGCTCAGGATGTTGGCTTCTTGCTTCCACAGCCTCAGTAGCTGCTATCCCTACCACCTCACTCCTCCCTGCTGGGAGGATTTGCACCTTTGGCTTTTCTATATTGACAGGAGCCCTGGTGGTGTAGGGTGCTGGTGTCATGTTGGGCTGTGATCCACAAGGTCAGGAGTTCAAAACCACCAGCTGCTCTGCAGGAGAAATATGGGGCTTTCTATGGAAACGCACAGAGGCAGCTCGGCCCTGTTCTGTAGGGTCGCTATGAGTCGGCATTGACTTGATGGTAGTGAGTTGGGGTTTGTTTTGTGTGTGTGGGGGGGGGTTGTTCTATTTTTTAAACATACACCCATCAAACCCTCTGCTCTTAAGCCAATGGCTCCAACCCATGGCGGCTCCCTGTGTGCGCAGTAGGGCTGTTCATAGGGTTTTCTTGACCATAGTCTCTACAGAGGCAGATCACCAGGCCTCTCTTCCGCAGCACCCTGGGCCAGTTCCCACCACCCAGCTTTAGGTCTGTAGCCAAGCACATACCATTTGCCCTTCCCAGGTTTCACCCCGGCCCAACCCCACTTCCAGATGCCTCTCCGGTTGGTGTTTCTGCCGCATTTCCCCCTTTGCCATCATTTGCCCTTCCTTCTTCATTTCCTCTTGGCTGCACATTTCCGTTTAACGAGGCCAGGGCTGAGCCAGCCCCAGAATCCATAACCAAGGCCTTTGCCTTAAAGCTTTCGTGAGAAACAGAAGACCTGGAGGAAACGGATCTGAGGCCGAGCGCATAAACCAGGCCTGTACCCGAGAGCGTCCCGCTCAGCACCTGAGGCTTGGAAGCACTTCTCCGGGAGCAGAGCTCACCCTGAGTGCAGCCACTCCCACCAACCCCCTGCTTGTTAACTTACGGCAACGGACTCCCAGGTTTTCAAATCCCCGCAGGCCCCACAAGACACGCTGTGCAAACCCACCCTCACCCCCACCTAGACTTGCTTTCCCGCCGTCGTCATGGGCTTGGACGAGTGGGGCTCCTGTCTGCAGTCTTCCCACGCCGACTCTCCTCCCCAGGGCAGGAGAGATGGCAGGTGAGATGTTCAGAGGAGCAGCGGCCATATGCCTGGCTGCCAATCAGAAGGTCAGCGGCTCAGACCCACCAATCACTCTATAGGAGACAGGACTTGTGGAGATGACAGCTTTGGGATCCTGATGGCCAGTCCCCCGTCCTCTAGGCCCCTGTGAGTCAGAATCCACACTGGAAGGCACAGAGCAGCAATTTCAGAGTTCAAGTTAAAGCTGAAGGTGTTCGCTCTCATTGGGAATGACTATAACAACCAATCCTGGGGAACGAGGAGAAGGGGGGCCCTGGTGCAATGAAGCATCACAGGGGCTGGCCTCTGGTGTAGGGACAGTGGAGCCTCAGCCAGGTGACCAGGAGGTGATGGGCTCTCTGATGAGCAGATGGGAAGCCAGAGCCCACCAGCAGAGGGGAGCAGGGAGGGAAGAGCCCATCAAGGCCAGACCAAGAACCTTGTGGGCTGGGGACATGGGGTGGGGTGCTGAGGTCAGCCAGCTCTGAGATGGGTGGGGAAGCAATGACAGGGCCCAGGCCTGAGCCTGAGGCCAGACAGCTCAGCCAAGGGAAGTAGGGGGCTCTGAGGTGAGACTGGTAGGTGTCTCCAGCTGGAGCCCGGCGGTCCATGTGACCACAGTGTTTTCCGGGCCTGCAGGACACACAGCCAGCCCTTTGCCCCTGCCCTTCCTGCTCCCAGCCTTCTGCCCTCTTCCTGAGGCATCCTGACTGTATAGGGTTCCGAGCACCATGGACTGATGGGCTGTGTGACTGTACATGTGTCAACAGGCACAGGACCCGGCAGGGCTTTGCTCGGATGTACTGTGTCATTATGGGTCTGACGGCCCCTAACAGCAATCTCGACAAACAGGAGATGCCGGCGCTGTCTCCGCTGAGAGCTGCGGGTGACGCTGGGGCTAACCATCCAGGATGAGACGTTCACATACTTGGCGGGAAGTTCCAGGTTCTGACTTCTCTCGGGCAGCTCTGCCCAGAGCATTCCCCTTGGCTTCTGAACCCGTCAGATGAAAAAGCAGGTGGGGGCGGCGGCGGGCCAGCGCCCCGGTCCCTCCACGAGTTCTTGCCAGCGTGTTACCTGAGCAGCTAGCCTTTGCGTCCTTCCAGTCCCCTGGCGCCGTGCCGCCAACCACTGGAGGGCCAGGCACCTCAGTGAGCTGCCGTGTTGGTGGGAGAGACAGGCTGGGGGCGGAAGCCTTTGATGGGGATGCTTGGATAGTTTGTTCTGGGACTGGTTGTTCTGGTCCTCTCTGTGCTAAACAGACAAACAGACAAACCATTGGCAGGGCGTCCGTTCCAACCAGCCCCTGGGTGCCGATGTGCTCATGCCTGGGTTCAATGTCGGGGCTTCCACACCTCTAGAACTGAATCCAGTGTGCCTCCCCCCTCGAGAGGGCAGGGACCCTGAACTCGCCTTGTAGCCTGAATACTCATCTTGCCCTTGACGCAGGTGTTGGCTTTTCTGCGCTCGTTACAGCTCCGCTTTTGTCCTCTGGCCCAGCGAACTCAGTGCATTTTTATCCTTCGTGTGAAATTCCCTCTGGAAAAAGGAAATGAGTCTTTTTACAAGTTCAAAGGCGGGGAAACCTCCCACACGCAAGGATGAGAAGGTGAAAACAGATAAAAGGAAAAGATCCGCTGGGGTCTACCGTCCAGGGCACTTCCTTTCCTGGTTCGAAGATGCCCTGGAGCATCAAGGAGCCCCGCCCAAGGCAGGAGGGGGCTGTTGCGGGCACACATCAGCTCCCCAGAGACCAAGTTGGCTCGGTCCTACATACCCTGGCCCCCCAAGACCTGCCGCTCTCCTCTGGCCAGGACATGAGACACAGCCAGCAAGCCAGGTCTGTAGCCGGCTGTGCCCACGTGTCCAGGGCTAGCCCTCTAACCCGGTGCTGAAAGGTATTAGCTGCCATCACGTCAGCCTCATGGCGACCATCCGTACAACAGAACTAAAGGTTGCCCCACTGCGCGCCCTTGCCATCGTCCTGGTCATCCAAGTGCCCGTGGGCATGGTTGTCGCGATCGTGCCCCTTCAGCTCGTGGACGCTTCCTCTCCCCCATGTGCCCACCTTCCCCTTTGCCAGGCTCAAGGCCCTTTTGTGGAGAGTGGCTTTTGACATGACGGGATGACCCGTCCGATGTCAGGAAGCCGGTCTCGCCTTCCTCACTCCAGGGAGCTTTCTGGCCGTGTTTCTTCCAAAGCCGCTGCTGGTTCTTCAGGCAGTCCGCCGTCTCGCCGGCGTTCGCTGCCGACTCAGGCACAGCAGTGAGCAGTGCTCCCTCGCTCTTCCTTCCACACGCCCCGGCTTCCTTCCACGTGCATGGGACTGAGGCCTGGGTCAGGGGCGCCTCGGTCCTCCAGGTAGTGGCCCTGCCTTGGAACGCTCTAAAACAGCGGTTCTCAACCTGTGGGTCACGACTCCTTTAGGGGTTGAACGACCCTTTCACAGGGGTCGCCCGATTCATAAGACTAGCAACGTTACAGTGATGAAGTAGCAGCGAAAATAATGTTATGGGTGGGAGTCACCGCAACATGAGGAACTGGTATAAAAGGATCGCGGCCTTTGGAAGGTGGAGAACCACTGCTGTGTTCTCATACAGCAACTCTAGCTACACGGAGCGGGTGGCTGGGCAACACCTGACTTCCTCACCGGGTTTGTTGGGGAAATGGATCTGGAGGCAGCTTTCCAATGTCTTCATTGCGGTCAGTATACAACCTCGTCGAGGTCACAAAGAGTTTGTCGTGTTGACATGTTTTACACACCTAGTCCAGTGGCATTGTGTGGTTGATCAACATGTCGTTCAACCGACATCACTATCCAATTCCTGTTTGTTTGTTTGTTTGTTTGTTTGTTTCTGCCACACTTGAATTCCTGGGTGGTGCCAACAGTGGGGCTTGGCTACTAACCAAAAGGTTGGAGGTTCCCGTCCACCCCCAAAGGCCCCTTGGAAGAAAGGTCCTTCCAAGAAACCAGCCAGTGAAAACCTGGTGGAGCGTCATGAGTCTGACTCGCATGTGTTTGCCGTGAGTCAGAATCCCCTCAGTGGCTGCTGGTTTTCTAACAGATGCTCAGTGCCCTTGGAGGGCTTCTCAGAGTCTGGCATGACATATGTGTGTGTGAGGGTCTCCCTCCCCCTCTGAGCCCCCTGGCCCCTCTGTCCACTGTTTCTTTCCTTCCTGCTCGGGCCACCCTGGCCTGTGAGGAGCAGTCCTGAGCGGTGAGCGTCTGCCCAGGGATCAGCAGGCAAGGCCATGTCAAGGGGAAAGCTGGACCTTGGCCTCGGAGCCCAGACACAATAGAAAGGACTTGCCTTGGAGAGATGCCAAATGCAGCCACTCTTCTAGAGGGGCATCGGTGAGAAGCACATGGTGGTACCATCTTCGTCCAGCCCTGCTCTGGCCCTGTGACAGCCCTGCTCAAGCCTCTGTAGTCGATTCCCACTGGCCAGGTCAGCCTCACCGAGTGAACTTTTTCCCATGATACTCACACACACACACACACACACACACACACACACACACACCCATAAGCTCTAGACACGCAGCATTTGGAAGGTCAGTAGTAGAATCCTCACCTTCGATGCAAGGAGAGGCCCAGGATGGATTCCTGGCCCATGAATCCCAGGCGCAATTACCACCTGTCTCTCAGTAGTGGCTTTCAATAGAACTTCCAGACTAACCCAGACTAGGGAGAAAGGTGGTGACAAACCTCCAAAAACCAGCCGATGGAAAAACCCTGTGAAGTAGGGTGGTCTGATGGCCGGCGATCAAGGAGATGGAGCAGCATCCAGTCCATCCGGGGTTGTCATGAGTCCGAGCCGGCACAGCAGCGTCTGCCTGCGGGCTTCCGTCCACCCCTGTGCCATGAGAGATGCTCTAGTTCCCAAGGCAGAAGCCCAGGCTACAGCAGGCTCAGTTCTATCCAAATGTGCAGGATGCTTCCAAGCACACGCTGCATCTGAAAATGGGGGTCGCCCTGCCTGTTGCGGAACCTTGAGGATAAGCCCGCCATGGGTGCACCTCCCCTGTGACAGGGGAGAAAGGAGAAGCAGGAGAGCAGGGAGTCTGCTCAAGGCCAAATGCCTGTATCAAACGTGGGGCTCCTGACAGCCTAATTACACACAATGCCCATTAGGGCAGCAACCCACATCTGGACATCATAAAGGGACTTGGAGCGAACGCCATGGAGTCATTCCCAAGCAGCTCGAAACCGTGCGGGTAGATATCACAGCGGTGCTCTCAGATAATGATTTGGTCGGACGGAAATGGTGGGCAATTGAATTGTGTGTGATTGTGAATGGGCTGCTTCACCGCCAGCCCAATGCCCATGCGCAGAAACGGCTTAAAGGCATGCATGTGAAATGCACCTCCAAGGAACAACCCAGCCCGGCCCTCCCTGTAAGAGACACCTGGGTTCCAGGTGCAGAAAGCCCAGGTGGGGTGACCAGGGGCCCGGGGAGAGCACCACCAAACAAATCTTCCTGCAAGAGGTGGTGTCCTCTCTGGGGCTAACCAATAACCGACTGACATGATTGTCTCAGGAGCTGAGCACGAGCTTCCTGTGGGTGGGAGGGCTTCACAAAGACCCAGAGGAAGACAGACAGCGGCTGGGGGGCGGGGGGAGTGTGAATGCTCAGAATGAAGACACTGGGTTTTGAGAAGGGGGTGACCGGGAAGCACTCTCCCTGGGGCAGGGAAGGTCAGGTCCCTGCCATGGAAGGATCCCTCTATATCCTGTGATGACTCACCAGACCTGCCCAAGGCCACTTTCAGAGCTGGTGGAGCCTGGGGCTGCCCCCCATGTGTCCCAGCCCCCCCCCTCCCGGGTACTCCCACCCTCTGTGCCAAAGACCAGCCTCCCTCTTCCACTCTGTTTGCCTGACTCGTGTCCTGCAAGCAGCTGGAGCCTGGGCCACAGTTATCATCTAACGTTCTTGGATGGAGTCCTGAGAAAACAATTTTGCTTCTTAAAAAATGAAGAAGATTGTAAAGCCCGTCCCAAAAAGAAATCATGAAGAGATTGTTTATAATATCCCCACTAAGGGGTCAGCACTCAGGGACTTGTCTCTTCTTGGTCTTATCTGTCTGTGGGCCTGACTGGCGGGTCCACTTTGCTCTGAGGCCCAGGCTGGGTTCACTCGAGCTGTGGAAGGAAGTCACCCTGAGGCTGGGCGCCCAGAGCCACTGGCTGCACAGGTAACGGGCTGGGCACTCAGGTGCCTCCATCCTGCCAGGGTGACTTTGTGCAGCTCCCTCTGAACCAAGAGAGGTGGGCACCCTAAGCCAGCTGCCGGTTCCCAGAGGGAAAGGTTGCCCAGTGAGGCTCCTTAGAAGAGTCCTGGGAGGTGGGAGGAGACGGGGCTTTGTAATAGGTCCAGGTGGCTGAAGCCCACCCACACCACACCTCGTGACTCGGATTCTCTGGAGTGTCAGCAAGAGTTGCTCTCGCCAGGTGATTCTGCTCATGAAAGACGCAAGCAACGTGGGGACCCAGATGATCTCCCCAGCCTCCCACCAGGGCCGGTCGCATCACATAGTGCCTCTGACTGTCAGAGAGGAGGCAGCCTGGCATTAGGGAGACTGAGCCTGGGGATGGGGGGGTGGGGTGGGGGGGGCTGACCAGGCACCTCCTGCATATCAGGAATCTGAAGCCCTGCTTGTGGACCTGCCCCACCCTCAACTCACCCTCCTGGAGACCCTACAGTCCTAAAGATTCATATCCCGGAAATTAGGAATTCAGATGCCAGAATGTTTGGCAGAAAAAGAGGGGCAGACTTTGGCTCCAGGCTGCTCTCAGGACGGGCAGAGGTGGGGAGGGGTGGG
>NW_022111372.1:49356225-49362206 GCF_000313985.2 Echinops telfairi
TCTTTGTAGAGGAATAGAGGGTGCAGGGGTATTTCAGAACGGCCCCTGTTTTTAGAAAGATGGGATTCTAGATTGAATTGTGTCCTCCAAACAAGGACTTGTTGAAGCCCTAAGCCCCCCATCACTTGTGAAGGTGACCTTGTTTGGAAATAGAGTCTTTGAAGATGTGAGCTGTTCACATGAGGTCTTTACTAGACGAGGGTGCTCCCAGTACAATCTACGGAGAGGAGAAAAGGCATGAGACGGAGGAAGGGCTGGCCATGAGAAGACGGATCCACACACCAAGGGATGTCTGGAGCTACTCGAAGCTGGGAGAAACCAGAAAGAGTCTTTCCCGAGAGGCCTCAGAGGAGCTGGCCTGGCCTGGCCAGCACCTTGACTCAGCCCCATGCCCCCAGAATCTTAAGACAATTTGTTTCTGTTCTCACAAGCTACCCAGTTGGTGGCATTTTGCTATGACAGCCCTGAGAATCTTATGCAGAGGGATTCTAAAATCTAGACTGGCAGGGAGCCCTTGGGGGACCCACAGCAGCCATCTAGACCAGACAAAGAAGCGGGGAGCCCGGGAGATCTGGGACCAGGTAACATCCACTGCAAAAGACCAGCCATCCGCCAATCAGGCCTCCTGTCTGACTGTCTCAGGACATTTGGACCTGATAATGGGTCCTAGTGGGGATTTTTTTGTTTTGTTTTGTTTTTGGTGTTTTGTTGTTGTTGTTGTTTTGGCTTAGCTGCAGACCTTTGGACTGGGAGTGTGGCTTGGCTGGTTAATATCACAGCTGTCTGATCAGACAAGCCAAGGATGGTGAGACTGCATCTCAAGTCCTTATTGTCAGGACAGACCAGTCCCCGGAGAAGGACATCATGCTCGGTAAAGTGGAGGGTCAGTGAGAAAGAGCAAGGCCCTCAACCAGAGGGATGGACGCAGTGGCTGCAACAATGGGCTCAAACGTAAGAACAATTGTGAGGACTGCGTGGGACCGTGTTGGACGCACGGTCGCCCCAGTCAGAGCCGACTAGACAGCCCCTAACAACAGCAAAGCCACGTGGACCGAGAGTCAGGCCTGGGAAGGGTTTCCATGCAGGATGGATGCCCTGGTGGCCAAAGGAGAGAGAAGAGCTGCTTGGTGGCCACAGGTGTCCCTCGTGTCAGGCTAGTGGTAGCTTACATGGATTCTGCGTCCCAGCCCCAGAGGCAAGTGCCTGGGTGACAGCCCACTGAGATGCGTAGGTCTGGACTCTGGCAGACCCATCTCCCATTACTCAGGGTTCCCTCCCACATGGGTGCCAGAAAATGCCATCGTAGAGGCCCTTGTCCTACCCCTTTCCGAGCCCTGAAGCCGTCCTGGGGTCCACAGTGAAGCATCCGATCAAACTTTCATCCCTCTGACTCCAAACTCACTTTACCTCCTTCAACCCCTCCATCTCTGGGCGGGATGGGAATGGGGTCTCCCTGGAACCACCTCTATGCAGGAGTAACAGGTGTCTTAGAGACTGACCCTGGGCTAACTGGCTGTCAGCTAGAGAAGGGAGAGCCAGCATGTATGTCACACCTCGACTTCCCCACCTGACCAACCCACAGTGATTTGAGACAGCGTCAACTCAACATCGGTTAGAAGAAGCTGAGCCCGGGCAGCATCCTCCTTGCCCAATATCTGCAGGGGGGGGATAGGGAAAGTGTATCCACACCAAGCCACTGCTCCCTCCTGCTCAGCATTTCCTCGGCAGTGCCGGTGGCTCCCTGAGTTATTTCAGCTTGTGGTCTGGAGAGCGTGGTCCAGAGCCAGGTGGTGGAAGGATGCCTGGAGGGAGGCAGGATGTCACCTGACTGCCGACCAGCTAGCTGTGTGCGCCTCTGAGCCAGTCAGCTCAGCTGTCTAGACCTGACTTTCCCATCTGTAGAAAGGGACAGTAATTGTTCGGGAGCAGGGAGCAGGATGCATATGTGAAAGTACCCTGGACGCCACCAAGCACCTGTCCTGGAGGTAACTGGCCCCGGGGTCCAACGAGGAGCAGGTGACACCAGGAGTGGAGCTGGGAGTGATCCGGGGCTGCAGCTGTAGAGAGATGGGGACGCTGCATGGAGAGGCTCCAGTGGAGGCCATAGAAGGTCAGGGGGTGGGTGGGAGACAGACAGAGGGAACCACAGTGAAGGTCGAAAGGCAGGAGGCTGAAAGGGAAGAATGTCCAATCAAGGAGATGGAGCCCAGGGAGAAGTGGCGGGGAGAGATGAGAGGAGTAAGGTGTCAAGAACACCAGCTGATGCGTCCCACGTCCCGTCACGTGTGCCGGGGCACCTTCCAGGCATCTCTTCCAGCCGTATCAATTGTTCCAAGGGACCGTCTCAGTGTGTCTTTGACAGCCTGGTGTAACTGTCAGCTACCACTGAGGCGGACCGGTCCTGTGCCTGTCCTCATGACCCACTGCAAATCCAGCTGTTGTGATCTACGGGCATTGTATTGGCTGATTTTCAGAGGTGGAGCAGCAGGCTCTTCTGGAAGCTCCACTGAGATCCGTTCAGCATCACAGCAACACACCAGCCTCCACTGACAGACCAGGGGTCATGGACGGGAAACCAAGTCCAGTCTCCTGCATGGAAGGCAGGAATCTGCCACGAAACCACTGACCCCTCCGCTGGCCACCCTTTACCAGTCAGCACGGATTCAACGGCCAAAATCAAGCTCACTGGCCTCAGGTCTAGTCTGACCACAGCCACCCTGGCGGACAGGGAGGGAGAACGGGCCCTGTGGTGATGATAACTCTTTCTCTACAGCATAGAAAGCCGTGTCTTTCTCCCACAGAGCAGCAGGTGGTTTCGAACTGCTGTAACCTACTACAATCTGTAACCAATAGGCCACCAGGGCACCTGCATTCAGTGGCAAGGGTGTTTGTATCGTCTGGTTGGCTGTTTGCTCGGCTGCTTGGCTTTTGGTGGTCTCCCTCTTTCACAAAGACAGCAGACCTTGGGGGCTGAGCTTTCAGGCCAGGGTCCTGTTCACTATTCATTTAACGTAACCGCCTACGGTCTGGCAGACTTCTTTCCCTCCCGTGCAAGTGACAGATGTTTCCTTATCAAATACACTACCTTCAGTCAGACATGCTGTTCCAAGTCATCCTCCTGGTTGTAATGGTGCTGATGGTCGGGCACCATGGCTGCAGGCCCCTCCAGCCAGGGCCACGTCCTTGAGAGAGGTCAGCCCGCTCCTGTGGCTGAGGCTGACGCTGAAGGACAGAGCGTCTTCGGTCACTCTTCTGTCTTCTGTCAGCCCCACAAGGACCATGGAATCATTCTTTTTCCAGCCCCCAGGGCCATACTGTCTGTGTTCCCATCGCATCTGCGTGGTTGCCCCGCTTCCAGCCCAGGACCCTGGACCACTCCCTGTGGCTCTCTGAAAGAACTGGTCTCCCCCAAAGGATCCTGCTGCAGAAACTCCGCAGCAGGTGAGGTGGCCTGGCCCCTGTAGGACAGGGATGCCACCTCCTGCACATCTCTCTGGCTTCTGATACTCCATCCTCTCAATGAAGTCGCCATCATTCCTGCCTGTTTCACAGGTTGGGGATCCAAGGTTCAAGGCGGCGTTTGCCCAGAGCCACCCACTTATCACACCCTGGGAGGGCTCTGACCCTGGGTCTGCAGGCCACTTAGGCTCCTGGTTTCTCCCTGGCCATACCATGCATGTCCTCTGCTGGGCATCAGCCTGGGCTAGCTCGTGTGCTTCCACGTCACTGTCCCCTCCCTCCCTGGGACCCAGCCTGGCTCCCCTGGAGGGTGTGGCTTGCATAAGCAGCTTGCCCCTGAATGTGAGCTTCAGCCCCCCTCATCGTTGCCATGATGTTAAGTGGACAGACCCTACCCCCACCCCTGGGGAAAGATGGTGCTGTCTGATAAAGAGCCCTATGTTTCCTTGAAAGAACTTTCTATTCTTGTTCCACCTTCCGTGAAATTTACGGTGACTGTCTCCCCAACCAAATCTTTTATGCTTGGTCTGATGACGAGTTGGGGCCACTTCTGGGCAGGAGGGGCCGCCTCTGGGAGCTGTGGTCTGCATGTCAGAGGCTGCCATTCCCAGGACACGTGGGTGGTTTGTGGACACCACGGAGCAGAGTTGTGGCATCGGAGCTGACCCAAAAGCCCTGGGACCTGGAGTGGTTGCCAGTCTCATAGAGTTCACCCCCCAGCACCCCTCCTTTAGAAAACAAACTCCTTTCTGTTTGCATAAGTCCACCCTCTCCTTAACCCACCCCTGTTCCCAGACACCCCCTCTGCAAGCCCTCACGTCTTTCTCTCTTCATTTCTCCCATTCCCTCTTCTTTGCCGCCACCTCTCCCCCGGGGAAGATAGCTTGGCTTCTGGGAACTGTCACAGCCCAGCTCCATCTTCTCCCCAGCTTCTTTGTCCCCTTCTCCTTCAGACAAAGACTTCGCCGGGACTTCTGCCAGTTTGGGCTCCGTTCTGTTGTGTCAGTTCAGGGCCGTTGGCTTGGCAGTGTGCCTGAGGAGTGCCAACAGTTAACATCCTCAATTGGTAACTGAAAGGTTGCAGGTTCAAGTCCACCGAGAGGCACTTGGAGCAAAGGTCTGCAACCTGCTTCTGGAAATTTATCAGATGGAGACCCTGCACAGCACAGCCCTGTACACATGGGTCAAGTTGAGGTGTGGGTGTTGATTGGCTTGACAGAACCTGTGTGGTGTGAGAGAGAAGCTCAAATGCGGATTCAGCTGACTTCAGCACGTGACCCTCTTAGCCCCCACTAACCCCTGCCAAATCTCCTCCCCACCCTCTCCCCGATTTTTACAGGCAGCGCCAGGGAGTCTCGTGGGTTGGGTCCAGCCCACAGCAATCAAGCCAATAATGACATAAAGCAAGTCACATCACCATATGGGTTTCTCAGGGCATCTGAAAGTCATGTTGGCGCTGTCCTGTGCTGGAGGCCAGTAAGTTCTTCCATACTTTTGATGAGACAGAGTGAAATACTGTGAGAATTCCAAAATGTGAATGAGCCACAACGTGAGCACAGGCTGTGGGGAAGATGCCACTGCTAGGTGCTCCACCCAGGGTTTCCGCAAACCTTCTGGGCTGAGATCCTCAAGGTCTGAAGTTCAAAACCACCAGCAGCTACAAGGGAGAAAGATGGGACTTTCTACTCCCGTCAACAGCCTCGGGAACTCGCAGGGGCAGCCGTACCCTGCAGTGTCCACTTGCCATGGACGAGACAGCATGGACCCGATGGCTCTGAGTTTGGTTTGGTGTGTGGTCAATGTGCACCGGGCAGAGCCCTGGAAAAGGAAGTGCACCTGTATTCGGTCAACCAGAGAAAGTCACACCTAGGAGAGGCCAGTTCTGTCAAGAGCCTGCCAGACACGTCCCCAGCCTTCTTTCACTCAGACAGCAGCCGGGAAGGGGGTGTTGGTGGAAAGCGAAGCTCGTGGGGCTTAAATGACTTGCCCGATGTGTGTGTTTCCCAGGGTTGCTGTAACCATGCATCACAAATACAGAAATGCATTCTGTCGTGGACCTGGAGTCAGAGATCAGGGGTAGACCTTGAGGCTCTTCCCAGGCCTCTAGGAGAACCTCTTTCTTGCCGCTCTCCTAGCATCTGGGGCCTCAGCCATTCTTGGGTTCCAGGTGCAACATGGAAATCGCGAGTGCTCTTCCGCCCACCTCTGCCTCTCTGTGGCCACTTCTCTTTCATAAGGGCCTCAAGCCACCTGGCAGCATTTGCAAAGGCCCTGTTTCCAAACAAGGTCATGTTCCGTGAACCAGAGTAGGACCTTCAGCGTATCCTTTCGGGGAGACAGGTTCCACTCATAACACACACACACACACACACACACACACACACACACACACACCCATACCCTTGGCTAGACCAGAGGAGGTACCTGGTACAGATAGGAACTGAAAATACAGGGAATCCAGGACGGATGAGCCCTATAAGGACCAGTGGTGTGAGTGGCAAAACAGGGAGGGTAAAGGGAGA
>NW_022111372.1:49363813-49385049 GCF_000313985.2 Echinops telfairi
TGTCCGACGTCTCCCTTCACCCACTTTTCGGTTGAGACTAACTCTTTTACAGAGTAGAAAACTCTCCTTTTTCCTAAGGAGTGGCTGGTGGTTACGAACTGCTGACGTTGCGGTGAGCAGTCTCACCACTACGCCACCAGGGCTTTGAGTGCAGCAAATGGTGGGTTCAAAATGCCAGCCTTTCTGTGCAGTCATCACTTAACCATTGTGTCCCCGGGCCTCCACGACATGCCATTCATGATGTAAAACCTGACCGGACATGCCATTCATGATGTAAAACCTGACCGGACGACATGCCCATTATATTTGGAGACAAAGGCTTTGAAATTAAGCGGGAGATTCAACATGAGCATGACTTCAGCCTCGCGCCAAAGGCTGGCCTCTAAAGTTGCCTGCCTTTGGGGTATCATTCAGACGAAATTACAAAATATGTTTCTCTTTAACGAACTCACTAAAGAGTTTCCCCAGCGGGCAGTTAAAAGCTCACAGGCGCACAATTCCCCAGCGTGTGCTGTTCCCAGCCAGACCCCCACTTCTCGCCGCCTGACCCTGCCTAACCTCGACCCCACTGTTGTAAATGCCTGGAGCTGAGGCTGCCCTGGCCCACCCCAACCTCCTCCCCATCCCGGTCTGCAGCGGAGCTGGTCAGCTCCTGGGGGCAAAGCCTGCTTCTGCCCGCACAGAGTGACGAAGTGGTCGCCCTTTTCTAAACGCACAGAAAGGGCATTCTCCCGTGCGCCAGCCCAGAGTCAGGAAGCCTGTGGGAAGGAAAGGTCACCATCCGAGGGGACACATCACCAGGGACTTCAGAGAACAGGTCGCTTGGCAGACAGGCCTGCGGGTCACTTCCTGCTGGGAAGCCGGGGTCACCAGGGAGGGCCCGTGTGCTTAATGCAATTAGAGCTAAGAGCACAGAGGGAGCTGGGAAACTGTCCGAGTGGCGGAAAGGGAATGACAGCTTTCGCTCCTGCATTGTCCCATGCTTCCACAGAATTCACACAACCCTTGGATTGACTCTAAGCACTTTTTGAGGTGGGGGCTGTGAAACTCCACCTGACCCTTGTAGCTTCTCTGCATTAGGCCTGACAACGTTTCTGACAAAGTTTCAAAGCCGTGCATAAAGTGGTTACTTTGAGGACCGAGGTGCGCCTGACCCAAACCATGATCTTCCCAATGGTCTCCTATGCACGCAAAAGCTGGACCTTGGGTAAGGAAGCTCAGAAAGGAGTCGCTGGCTTGGACCTGTGGTGCCGGAGCCGATTGAAAGCACCGGGGACTGCAGAGAGGACACACCCGTCTGTCTTGGAAGAAGTACGGCCGGAGTGCTCCTGAGAGGCAAGGATGGGGAGACTTGGGGTCTTACTTACGCTGGACATGTTGTCAGGCAAGGCCAGTCCCTGGAGAAGGACATCATGCTTGGCAGCGGGGCAGTGACCACGAGGAAGGCGCTCAAGGAGATGCATCCACCCAGCAGCTACTGCAATGAGCTCGGGCGTAGGGAGCATTGTGAGGATGGCACAGGACCGGGCGTGTTTCCTGCTGTTGTGTTTCGGGTTGCTGGGAGTTATAACTGACCCCAAGGCTCCCAACCACTGCTGCTGAGCGTGCAGTGATGCTGGACTCTGGTTTCTATGCCCGGGGGAGAAGACGGCGGCTCCGAGAGGCTGCAGGGCAGGGAACAGATCAGGGCTCGCTGGGCTCCAGAATTCCCCAACCTGACTCCTGCCCCAGAGCCCGGGCTGGAGGCTGGCGCCGCAGGGCAAGTGTGAGTTACGGTCCTGGGAAAGAGGAAGCAATCTTTAAACACTTTTTAAGACCAGAAGGGAGACTGATTTTTATCTGACTTTTGAATTATGTCATGTTTTTTAGCTGTCAGATAGCCTTTCTGGTCACCAACATAAACTTCTTATGGATTTTTCGTCCTTTGGGGCAGATGGATAAGCGCTTGATTATGAACCAAAAAGTTGGTAGTTTGCCTGCACCCAGCAGTGTCTTAGGCGCTCTGGTGGCACCAGGGGTTACACTTAGGGCTGCTAACAGAGAGGTCAGGGGTTCAAATCAAAATGAGTCTGTTTGCTTCCGTCAGCACGCACAGCCTCAGAAGCCCTAGCCCAGCAGTTCCACTCTGTCCTGCAGTGTCACTATGAGTCAGAATGGACTAGAAGATGGGGGGTTTGTTGCTTGTCTTGGTTTTAGAGGTGCCTTGAAGAAAGGGTTGGGGGAAAAAACAAAACAGAGCCAAAACCCAAAGCCACGGTCATTGAGTCAGCTCCCACTGATAATCACCTGCGAGCCCCACATGCCTCGCAGTCAGTGCCGGCCGGGAGCCCAGCCTGTGGGACTGGCCATAGGTGGTGGAAGCTCCGAAGTCAGGTGCTTCCCCTTTCAAGGTGAGCCCCAGGCATTTGGCTAGCTCCAGTCCGGGCATGCACACTCGAAATCCGCTGCTGCCCTGGCTACCCCATGGCCATCACTCCCTGAGCTAGAGGTGGGTGTGTGTTTGGGGGCGGGGGGCTGCTGATGCTGGTACTAAGCATTCCAAAGGAGAAAGGAGCATCCGGGCAAGGGGCCTCCTCGGAGTGACTGTGGAGGTACAGCTGGGTCAGGCCTTCCTCTGCTGCTGACCACCCCCTGCCTGCCTGCCTCCTCAGGGCAGGCCGCACTCACTGCCCTGGCCACGTGAACACATGAGTGAGGATTTGGAGGGAGGGGATCCATCTTTCTTGGCATCCTTTGCTTTTGTCTTCCTGTCTTCCTTCCCGCTCCTCTCTTCCCTCGTTCCCCTCCCCCCACACCCACCACCCCGCTCCGCTCCCCTTCCTTCTGTGACAAGGTGGCACAGGTCACAAGGCACGCACAGGTCATCTCCAATTGGGTCCGCTTCCAACAACTCTGGAATGAGCTGGTTCTGACTATGTCAAATACTCTCTCTTTCTTTTGTTTCTATTATTATTGCCTTTTATCAGCAGTGTCTTGAGGAATCCATCTGCAAGGGAAAAAAACATCTTAGAATGATAACATCAGCAAATGATGTGCTACAAGACTGTATGTAGAGCATATTACTAATGGTACAATGTACACACACACACACACACACACACACACACACAGAGCAGGCAGTTGTGAGTGCAGGCCATTGTAACTCAAACAAGTCATAAATTGGGAGCTCCCTGTGCCTGATTGTCCCAGGTGCCTATTGCAAAAGATACCACAGCAAGTGGCTTTAAAGATCAGAAATGTCTGCCCCGCCCCCAGAAGAATTGACTTCAGAGGACAGTGCTGAAGCTGCAGCTCGGGGAGAGGGACATGTCTGATCAGAGCACACGGGAGCAAATGATGGGAGAGGAAGAGAGGCCTGGAGGACGATATCCCCACTCCGAACAGCCAATGCACAGAGTGGACCATATGGTTGATCCCACTATGAGATGCTATGTCCCTCGCTGACCTATGGCCCTATGGGGGACAACACTGGAGACTCAGTGTCGGGATTGGCCTGGTCTTGCCCCACCACACCGAGACAAAACACTAAGGGTGTGCAGCAGAGCAGCGGGAGGAGCAGAGCAGGGAGCTCCCAGGGGAGTGCAAAGGATAGACTTTGGGGCCAGCGCATGGCACCCCATTGGTCTCAACTGGAGGCCATGCCAAGAGCTCAAAAATCAGACCTTGTTGTAGTTACAGGTGACCCTTAAAGGCAACCACTGGATCGATAGAGTCAAAGAGGGACATGGCAGGAGAGCCTGGCTGGAAATGAGGAAGTAACGGCGAGCCCAAGGAAGAAGAAATGTAGTGGAATCGATGATAGTGACGATTGCCTATCTCTGATGAATGTGATGGAACTATTGAACTATATGCTGTATGAGTTATATATTGATGATGTCAAAAAACGGAAAGAGAACAGAAATTTGTTTTCTCAGCCCCATCCCATCGACCATATCATAACAGACACAGAAACACACACACAGGGGAGACTAAGTCAAAAGCTTCCTCAAGCCCGAGTATGTCACAGCAAAACGGCGCTTTGGGCATCCCTGAGGGACCTAAATCATGTTCCTTTTACATGTGCTGTGAGCGGGGAATAGAAAGAAATCTGAAGGGGCAAGATCAGGCCGTAGAGTGGACGGGGTAGTTTCCCAGTGAAATTCTCAGAGGAATGCCCTGCTACCCTGGAAAAGGTGCGTTGTCATGACAGAAGCTATTCCCTGGCGTAGCTTTCCTGGTCTTTTCCTCCCCAGTGCAGTCTTCCGTCCTCTTCAAATGTCTTCATGAGGGGCCTGTGTGATTGCCCTGTGTCCCCTGAGGACCTATCCAGATGCTCCCTCGGGGAGCCTCAGCACAGTCACCATAGCCTTCGGAGCTGAGCGCTCTGCCTTGACTTTATCTTTGAGGTCTCCCTGCCTTTCTTAAACTACTTCCTCCATCTACAAACTGCGGTCATGTGTTGGACAGCATTCCTGTAAACTTGCCCCAGGGAGCTGGGAAGATGTTGAATTGAGTTTTACTCAATTTACAGATCTTGGCCCTGACCTCAGATCTTTTGTTTTTCAAAGTACAAAAAGTGTTTGGGGTTGTTTTGTTTTGTTTTTTTAAGGCATCCTAGTGAGACTAAGACCAGTGTAACTTATCTGCAGCCATCCTCGGGCCACAGAACATGCTGCAACACATTTTGTTTAGAATACACATGTGCACGTGTGAACTGGAACCTTAGCAGAGATATATATAATTTATGTTCATAAGTTTTATTAACAACAACAATTTTTTTAACTTACCCTCATGTTTACAGATATAGGGGTTAGGACTTCAAGGTGTATTTTGGAGGAAGCATCAATAAGTTCTTTTTGAAAAACGAATATAAGACTAATTCTAGAAGGTGGATGTTAAATATGTCCCAAATGTCCCACTTTTCAAAAATGCGACCTCGTTCCATTATCCCTGCTGCTCCCCGTAGTACATTCCCTTACATCCCAGGGTTCCAACATTCACTGCAATGGCTACACAGTTCTTGCAGCGTGACAGAAAATGACACGTGGTTGTGGGTGCTGGTCAGTCCTGAGTCCAAAGTTCAGATGTCCACTTGCGGGATCCTCCTCTTCCCAAGGCTGTAGAAGCCTGTGAAATCAGGTCAGGTTACAGGCCCCACCTCAAGTCCCAAGAACCTGGAGATCAAACAGAGAGAAAACAAAACCTACAACCTTCCTCTAGTTCTTAAACGCTTCCTCCCCCCAACTACCAGGACCCCAATTCTGCCTTGCAGACCTGGCTAGACCAGATGATGCACAGCGGTACAGATGGGAATTGGAAACGCAGGGGATCTAGGACAGATGAACCCCTCAGGACCAGGGGTGACAGTGACGATACCAGGAGGGAAGGGGGGTGTAGAAAGGGGGAATTGATCACAGGGAGCTACATGTAACCTCCTCTCTGGGGGATGGGCAACAGAGGGGTAGGTGAAGGGAGACGCCGGGCAGCGTAATATAAGATATAATAATAATTTATAAATTATCAAGGGTGCATGGGGGAGGGGGGCAGAGGAAGGGAGGGGAGGGGTGAAAAGGAAAATGAGCTGATTCCGGGAACCCAAGAGGCAAGCGAATTTTGGGAATGATGAGGGCAACAAATGTATAGATGTGCTTTACACAATTGATCTATGTATTGTGATGAATTTTATGAGCCCCAATAAATTGATTTAAAAAAAAAAAGAATATTCCGAAAAAAAGAGAGAGTATTCCGCATATTCTACAACAAAGAAAATGAGTCCATAAACTTAGTGGTTCCAATAGTCAATATATTCATCACCCTCAACAAAAAAAGTAGCTTTCAATAAATTTGCTTTAAACTGCAAAAAAAAAAAAAAAAAACAGAGCGGAAACAAAGGGCAGGGTCTCCTCTCCTGCTCTCCTCTCTTGTGGTCATGAGACCCACCCCCTGCTTCTGAGACGTCACACTTCAGACCCAGCAGGACAGCCATCCCTCTCCACGGAATCATCATCCAATCAGTCTCTTCCCCCCACTTTCTAAGCCAGACCCAACAGGGAAGAGTCATTTGGTAGGAATAACAAAGGCTAGCCATGGCTAGATGGCAGGTAGATTGGTGGGAATAACAAAGACTAGCCAGGGCTAGATGGCAGGTAGATTGGTGGGAATAACAAAGACTAGCCAGGGCTAGATGGCAGGTGGATCGTAGCTGGAAGCAGAGAATACCAGAAAGATGCTCTCTTGTTTCATTGACTATGTAACGGCATATGTGTGGATCATAACAAACTATGGAGCGCCTTGAGAAGAATGGGAATTCCAGAACACTTCATTGTGCTCATGTGGAACTTGGACATGGATCGAGAGGCAGTACAGAATGAGGGCATGCTGCATGGTTGAAAATCAGGAAAGGTGTATGTCAAGGTTGTATCCTCTCACCATACTTAATCTGTATACTGAGCAAGTCATCAGAGAAACTGGACAATATGCAGAAGAGTGTGGCAGCATCAGAATTGGAGGAAGTTTTATTAACAACCTGCACTGTGCAGATGACACAACCTTGCTTGCTGAAAGTGAGGAGGACTTGAAGCACTTGCTGATGAAGATCAAGGATTACAACCGTCAGTATGGATTCCAATTCAATGTAAGGAAGATCAAAATCCTCACAACTGGACCAAAGGGGACCATCAAAATAAACTGAGAAAAGATTGGAGTTGTCAAGGCTTTTTATCTTGCTTAGATTAACAATCGATGTTTGTGGAAGCAGCAGTCAAGAGATAAAAAGACAAGTTGTATTGGGTAAAGCTGCTACACAAGACCTCTTTAGAGTGTTGAAAAGCAAGGAGGTTACTTTGGGGATTAAGGGGCACCTGACCCAAGCCCTGGCATTTCCATTGCCTCAGATGCATGTGAAAGTTGGACCTTGACTAAGGAGGACTGAAGAAGAATCGGTGCGTTTGAATTGAGCTGCTGGGGAAGAAGATTGAACGTACCAGGGACTGCCAAACGGACAAGAAGAATCACCAGAGCGCTCCTTAGAAGCAAGGATGGCAGGACTTCATCTTACATGCTTTGGATATGTTCCCAGGAGAGACCAGTCCCTGGAGACCCAGAGAAGACCCTCAAGGAGCTGGGTGGACACCATGTCTGCAGCAATGGGCTCGGGCAGAGGCATACTTGTAAGGGTGGCGTAGCACAGGGTCGGGTTTTGTTCTGTTGTACGTAGGGTCGCTATGGGTCGGAACTGACGCTATGGCACCAGCAGCAGCAGCTGCAGCAGCCAGGACTATGCAATGGGTTGTGGTCAAAAGTCTCATCCCACCCCTGCCTCCAGGCCCTTGGGTCTCCATCCCCAATACCACTGGTGCCACTGGCTTCTGCATCTTCCACGGTAATGTGATACCACACAGGCTTCAAGTGTTCTGTGCCTTGCTTATTTTAAGTTTACAGCTTTCTTGAAGTAGAATTTACCTGCCATACACTTCTTCCATTTAAAGTGTATTCACAGATGGGCACAACTACCACCACGGTCCACTTCGGAACGTTTTCATTATGCAAAAAAGAAGCCCCAAATCCATTACGATCACTCCCCAGGCCCTCACCACTCCCCTATCTCATCTCCAGACAACTGCCAGTCCCCATGGATTTCCCTGTGCTGGACTTTCACGTCAAATGAGACCATGCAATATGTGGTGTGTTAGGCCGGGTTGACTAGAGAAACAAATCCGGTGGCTCTTATATAGGTATGAGGCAGCGTTTTATGTCAAGAAGTAATTGTATATCAAGAGAACATCCCAGCCCAGTCTAACTCAAGTCCATAAGTCTGATACTAGTCCACAAGTCCCTCTTCAGACCCACACAGTCACATGCAATGATGCAGAACGCAGGAAGATCACAGGCTGGTGGGTGCCAAGTCTTATGGATCCAATGGCAGTGGCTGTATCACAGGGCTCTGGCTGCCATCAGGGTGAGCCAGCAGGAAGGTGAAGGCAGAGAGAGGGTAGGGGTGAGGTTCCCAGGGCCCTCTTTATGAGAAGGCCATGCCCACAAGGAGTCACCACTGGGCTGTGACTCGATTGATAGGTTAGACTCCACCCCTCCACTTGTATATCTTCAAGTTGACATGAACTGATGTCACTACACGTGTGACCTTCTGTGGCTGCCTTCCGTCACTCAGCATAATGTTTATAGGATTTATCCGCGTGGTAGCTTACTTTGCACCTTGCTTTTTATGAAGATATTTTGGAAATGATCCCCTATCAGGACATTCTTGTTTTATCCTCTTAATTTCTATAGGTAGGAGATTTATCATTTAAGGTTCAGGTGATACAAATGCCGTCGCTGTTGATGTTGTCAGGTGCCTTTGAGTCGGTTCCAACTCACAGTCACTCTTTGAACTTCAGAACAAGACACCGGTTGGTTCTGCTCCACCCTCACAAATGTTCTGACCAGTGAGGAATGTGCCCTCCACCCCTGCTCTCCAGCCATCCGAGTTCCACCCTGGAGGTCATCAGTGTTGCCAGGGATCCTTGTAACGCCTTTTAAGGCATCCGATAGGAAGGTGTGGTGATGTGCTCCTATACATACTAGAGCCTGGGAGACCCCGTTCTATCCTCAAGTAGGACCCCTGTGAGCAGGAATCCACTCAACCGCTCACAGCGAAGCATGTACAAATGCACAGGCAGAACCTCTTTCCCTCTCTCCAAAATATGTTATTTTTGGTAAAATAGATCAAACAGGATGTTTACCATTTAAGTGTGCAATTCCGTGAATTGACTGCATGCACCATGTTGTACAAGCATCACAGCTGTCTGCTTCCAGAAATGCAGTGGCCTGCCACCCGGAACAGAAACTGCACCCGGCAGCCCCCGGTAACCACTAATAAGCCTTGGTCTCCATGCATTCACCTGCTCTAGATATTCCATGTCTGCAGAACCGTTCAGAATTTGACCATTGGTATCTGGCTTATATCACGCAACATAATGTTCTCAAGATTCCCATGCCTTAGCATGTATAAACTTACCACCATCGAATCCATCCCCACTCATAGCGACCCTCGAGGACCAGGTAGAACTGCCCCTGTGGGTTTCTGAGACTGTAAATCTTTATGGGGATAGAAACCCTCCTCTTTTTCCCACAGTGGCTGGTGGGTTTTGAACTGCTGACCTGTGGTTAGCGACCCAACTCGTAACCACTATGACATCCAGACTTGGAATTCATTTCCCTTTATGACTGACTAATATTCCATTGTGTGGATTGTCTTGGTTTCTTAGTGCTATTTGTAGCGGACATGTCACCGATGGGTGGCTTGAATGGACAGTTTGTTTTCTCGAAGTTTAGCAGGCATTGGCTCTAGAAGGCTCTATTGCTTCAGGTGTGGCTGGGAAATCCCTGTCTGTTTCTCTGACTCCCAGCTTCCTCAATGCTTAGGAGTCTCCACATGGCATCTGATTTCCCCCACTTCTGCTTACTTCTCTCTGGCCTATCTGCTCTTTTGCTATCTCAACAAAAGGATTAGATTTAAAACATGCTTTCGGAAGATGTGGCTTCATGACCATCACAAAGAAAGCCCGGTTTGTAGCCTGGGCTTCCTGCAAAGCCACGTGGTTCATTCATTCGTCTGCGGATGGACACGGGGGTGTTTCCACCTCTTGGCTGTTACAAATAACGCTACAGGGAACATCGGTGTTCAAGCATCTGTTGACGTGACTACTTTCAAATCTTTGGGATTATTCCCAGCCGTGGAATTTCCCTGCCTTGTAGCTCCTTAAGAGAGTGTCCGTGGGATTTCCTTCTGCATTGGAACGGCTGCATGGCCTGGCCTTTGTGTGAGCCCATCTGAAGGAAGCATTTCTAGATGTGGACTTGCTGGGTTAGGCTTCTGTGACCAGATAGTATGGCGGAGATTGCACCCACGTGGGAGCCTCTCAGACTTGCAGGAAATGCGTACACACGGTTAGTAACCGTTTCTGTAGGTCAGAGCGGAGACACCATGTCTCCAGAGCATTCCCCTGTGACTGGTTTACGGTCTTCCTGTGACAGGCTGGGCACTTCTTCCTATGTCTCAGAGCACCTCCCTTTCCTTCTCGGTGAGCTGTCCCCTCGTGTCCCGTTCTTCTGTCGGACTGGTCCTCGTTTCCCCACGGACTGGTAGGCAGGCTTTGAGGAACTTGTCATAGGAGTGGCAAATGTTTTCTCACAGTGTGGCATTTTCCTTAGACAGCTTTGTTTATCTGATGGCCTGGGTGGGTTTTGTTTGGTTTGGGTCATGCAAGAGCAATTTTCATGCAGCCCTATTTATTGGTCTTGCCTTTTACGGCTTTAAAGTTCTATATCATATTTGGAAGAGTCTTCTCAGAGCAAAGATTTTAAAGGCAATGTATGGTTCCTGTTAGCACGTTCACGGCTTCATTTGGCTTCACTCCTTTGGAAGGAGTGCATGGCGTGTGTGTGTGTGTGTGTGTGTGTGTGTGTGTGTGTGTGTGTGTGTGATATCATTTACTCACCGTCCCCCAGGGCTGGGCATTCATTTGCATGGTTTCCAGTCTTTTTCTGTTAAACGCGATGTCACAGTAAATCCCCTGGGCGGCGGCGTACGCGTGTGCACATGTGGCAGCACAGCTGAAAGTGGAACCTGTAGACCGAAGGGGGTGCATCTTATACTGCCGGCTGGGCCCATACCGCACTGGCCTCAGAGATTTCCGGAATCCACTCACCCGAGGACGGATGAGAGGTCCCCTTCGCCACAGCTTTGCCAGCTCTCTCGCTCTCTCTTTCCCTCTTTTTTTTTCAAACGGAAGCATCTTCCTCCATTTCCTCTCCCACATTCAGCTTGGGCCACAGGCATGGGCCGAGGTGTGTGGAAGGGAGGCCTTCCTTGAGCTGGTTATGATATTTCTCTCTCTCTTTCACACACACACACACACACACACACACACACACACACACGGTACCCACCCCACTCCCAGGCCACCAGGGAGCCTCAATCAGCTATGTTGGGAGGGGCATTTTCAAAACACATAAGAAGCCTTTCAAAGCCTTTAGCGGAAATGGTGGGGGGTGGGGGTGCCTGTTCGCGATTGTCGGGTCAGGCCTGACTCACAGCAGCCTCCTGTGTGTGAAGCGTTGCCTGGTCTGCGTCCTGCTCACAGCCGCCGCGATGTCTGAGACCATCTTGTTCCGTGTCCCTTCCTCCTTTGCAGACCCGCCACATAACCAGACATCGGGTCTTCCGGCGTCCCCTGAGACAGGAGATGGCGTGGTGCCATCCTCGATGCTAAGGGGCAGCACATTTGCCGCGGTGCCCCTGCCCTCTTTCTGGATGAGAAGGCTACGGACGTTGCCTTCCTTGGCTAGAAGAGAGAGAGGAGTCCCCCCAGGTGGTACAATCGGTCCATGCCCTTGGCTGCTAAATGCAAGGCCGGGACTTCCAAGTCCACTCGGAGGGGCCAGGAGCGAAAGGCTCGCTCGGCAGAAACAGCCGGAAGGACACCCCAGGGAGCGTGGCTCACCGCTCACCCGAGGGGCCCGCGGGCGCTGGAACTGATGCCACCACAGCTCGTGCTTCCTACGAGCCAGCGTGGAGAGGATCCGCTCCGTGCCTTGTCTGTTCATTAAAAGCCTTCCTTCCGAGAAATGGGAGGAGCCGTCATTTGGAATAACTGAGGCCCTGCATTTCGGTCCCCATCTCCCCCCTCCTGCCCCCTTCCCAGGGTCCTCAGCAGGACTCCCCCCAGGTGAGTTGGTTTGTTTCTGTTGGTCACAGACATGGGCGCTCAGGGGGGTGGACAGCTTTGGCACGAGTGCCCAGAACTTGTGGAGTCGTGGGGCTTCCCCAGTTTGTTCGCTGCTTTACAGGATGAGGCCTGGAGGGCGGGTCGCACCCCACGGGGTTGCTAGACAACTGGATGCAAATTCGAGGCTGGAGGTGTCTAGCTTGAGAAGGGGCTGGGGAGGGTCTGGGGCCCGTGGTGTCAGCTCGGCCCCAGCAGGATGCAGCCTCAGCATGAAAGCCCCCAGGTACTGCGGAGTCCATCAGCCCTGGCTCCAGGTGGCCTCCGTGTGTCAGTGTCCACCTGTGCTCCGGAGGGTTTTCAAGGGCTGGTTATTGAGAAGTGGATCGCCAGGCCTTCCTTCCAAGGTGCCTCTGGGTGGGCCTGAACCTCCATCCATTGGGTTCGCAGCAGACATGTTAACAGTTTCCACGGCACAGGGACTCCACATGGCCTCCAAAAAGCCCGCACCCCTACCCCGTCCCCATCGTCCCTTGCTGTTGTGTTGATTCTGACTCTAGGTGATCCAGTAAGATGGACTGGAACTGCCCCATACTGTTCCCAAAGCTGTAAGTTTTCACGGATGCAGACAGCATGTCTTTCTCCCACAGGGCAGCTGCTGAGTTCGAACAACCAGCCTTTGGGTTCCCAGCTGGGTGCTTAACCACGGTGCCACCAGGGCACCCATCCCCAAACCAAACTCACTGCCATCAAGCTGCTGCCAACGCACAGCGACCCTGTAGGACAGGGTGGAACTGCCCTGCGAGTCTGCGAGACTGTCGCTCTTTAGGGGAGTAGCAAAAGCAAACAAGAAAATCACTGCCATCGAGGCACTTCTGCTTCACAGCAACCCTGTAGGACAGTGTGCAGCTGCTCCCTGTGAGTGTCCGAGACCAGCGCTTCATGGGAGCGTCAAGCCTCGTCTCTCGCCCACAGAGCAGCTGGTGGGGTTGCCCTTGCAGGTAGCAGCCAACAAGGAATCACTGCACCACCGGGACTCCTGTAAGGCCCCCCTGGCCCCCCCAAAAACATTGCCATGGAGGCAGTTCCGACACCTGGGGACCCGTTGGAGCAGGCTGGAATGGGGACCCTTTTCTGCCAAGGATCATTTGGATGTTGATAAAAACATGCCCTCGACCACACTGGTCAAACATTTAACGAATTCACCCTCGCAGATGGACTGACAGAGTGGCTGCCACAGCGGGCCCGGGAGTAGGAACATCGTGAGGCTGACACAGGACCGTGCGGTGTTTTGTTCTGTTGTGCACAGGGTTGCTGTGGGTTGGAGCCGACTAGATGGCACCGGACAACAACAAACCGTGATGCCTGGAACTGCTGCTCTTTGGTGGGGCCTGTGGCGGTATCTGGTGTTGGGCCTAGACAAAGAGCCCAGATGGCATCTGATTACGAATTGGGTTGGAATCTGACAATCAGCTTCCAAAATCAGCCAACAAATCCCCTGAATCACAACCATCCACAACTGATGGCTGGGGGTGGGTTTGGTGTGGGGGGCGGAGGAGGGCAGGCGCTGGGGGCAGGCACAGGACTGAACAGCTTTTGTTCCATTGTACCTGGCGCTGCTGGCCGAGTCGGGGGTCAGAAGCCCCTCTTTGCCCCACTTTCTCAGGCTGCAGCTCTGTGGCTGGGTCCTCCTTCAGGAGGAAGTCTCCCCATGGGTGACTGGTTGGTTCTCCGTGTGACAGGAGGGCGGGCCGAGGCACAGCTTTCCTGGCTGAGCGGCCTCGGGACCTTTGTTCTCTGGGCTAGTCTTTGAACCCTTGGCTTTCGAGGTTAACTCAGCTGAGTCCCAGGGCAGGAAGGGATGTGGGAGCCGTGCAGGGCGAAGCCTGAGCCCTGGGCAGGCAGGCACCCTGACCACCAAAAGAGTGTGCTCTTCTTGGGAGGCGGCGGCAGGCAGGCACCCTGGTCCACCAAAAGAGTGTGCTCTTCTTGGGAGGCGGCGGCAGGCAGGCAGTGCTCAGGGGTGGTGGGAGCTGGAAAGGGAGCCAGAGTCCAGCCTGGGCTGCTCAGGTGAGCAGGCCTAGAAGAGAGAGAAGACCCCAGGGAGAAGCCCAAGGCTCCCCTTGCTGCACAGGCCACGCCCACAGGGGGCGCTGAAGCCACCCAGGCACCAGCCCTGGGGGGAAGGAGCCCAGAGGCCGGAGGGGAAGCAGGAGCGGGGCTCTGCCCGCTGCTCCTTCAGGCAGCCCACAGTCAGGTGTTGCTCAGTTCCTCACAGCCTGGCTATGTCAGATGGCCACAGTGCGAGGGACGGAGCTGTGGCAGGAGTGGCAGGCCAGGTGCAGGGTCAGGTTGGTCGGGACCAACCACCTCCTTCGCTGCCTGATACGGCGTGCCTTCCAGCTTCAGGGCCACAAGCCCACGGCCAAGCTGCAGATGCCTGGTGCGCCTTGCTCCCCCAGATAAGCCTGCCAGTGGCCGAGTCAGCTTCAGCTCTGGGTCCCATTGGCTGACTCGCCAGTCAATTCCCCAGACCTTTATTCCAAGGTACCTCCAGGTATTCATTAACTCCAACCTTCCAATTATCAACCGAGCGGGTCAACCATTTGCAGCACCCCCGGTGCCCTAGGAACCTTGGAAAGTCGGGTGAGATGAGGAACGGGCCGGGCCGGTTGGGTTGTTAGTCAACCAGCTAAGCGCTGCGTGCAGGTGAGGGGACACCGCGGGATGGCTTAGTAAAGACAAGATGAGACAAACAGGAGGAACGCAAGTGCTAGGACAGGGCCCATGTCCTGCCAGCACTAAAGAGCCATCATTGTCCCAGACCAGTATTATTGTCACCCCGACAGTTGTCCGAACTGGTAAAACTCTCTTGGGGCACCCAGCCAGCCAGGCCTCCATCTCCCACTGAAAGGTGAGAGGGTCTTCTCTCCCCCTCACCCCGACCCCTCATTATTTCTCGGGTCCCAGATCCTTGTTGGTTTTCACCTCGGGGGGTGGTGGGGGAGGAAACAAGCATGGAAATCCCTAAACACAAACCAGATGAGAGGGAGGATGTTTCTCAGCACATCCATCACCTGCGTCCTGGCCGTGCTGAGAATTTGGGAAGCCCTCCTCGCTACGCCTACCACGAATCCCGTCCGACTCGGCCTGGTGAGATGCGGGGAACAATACCACCCCCTGTGTGTGCAGCCAGCGTCTCGGGGCTGCTTGGCACAAGGACTCACCCCCCACTCCTGCTTGGAGCCAGGTGGGATTGGGGCTCAACTGGACTTGCTGCTACCAGCTGTAGGAAGCACTGCAGCCCTGCTGGGCCCCCTCCCCATTGCGGGTCAGCACCCCAGTGTGAGAGCCTCCCCCTGGGTGGAGTGGGGCCCCCGGGCTCAGGCATTTCAGCCCGGAAGGACTGTGGCAGTGCAGGATCTGTAGCAGGGGTGAACAGACCCTCTGACCGAGTGCAGCCATCCAGGGCCGAACAGGGTTTCCAAGACTGTAGTCGTAGAGAAGCAAACTGCCTCATCTTTGTCCCACGAAACAGCTGGTGGATTAGGACCACCACCCTCTCATTGAGCAGCCAAGTACGTAACCCCCAAGCCGTGAGGACTGTTTCCCCAGGCCCTAGGCGACCACGAAGCTACTCGGCTGTATCGATCTTGCCTACGCTAGACTTCTCATGTAAACAGAATCGTGAATCATGTGGTCCTCGTTTCCCTTAGCATAATGCTTTCAAGGTTCATTCGTGGCTATTTAAATTTTAAGTAATTGAAGTTAAACGTGTTAAATCTCAGTTCTTCGATGCACTGGTCAAACTTGAAGTGCCCGGTAGCCCACAGGAGCATTTCCACCATTACAGAAAGTTCTGTTGGGTGTTGCTGCCCCAGGCCCCCTGGTGAGCAGAAGAAGAGGAAGAGGAGGAGGGCGGGCATAGCACTCGGGTCAGGCCCTCACGGGCACTTGTGGCCACCAGATGTGCCATGGGATCAGGCTTCCCTCAAGGGCTCCCAAAAGCCGTAAAGGGATCCACCAGCGATTTTTGAAATTTCTAAAATGGATGACATTCACGCATTGCCGAGAGATCCGCCTCCCAGGCCCACTGGGCACTGGGTTTCTTTGCCTTCAGGTAGAATTCGGTCAGCGAGCGGTGGGGTTGCTGGCTATCTCCAGCCATCTGGCTCAGACTGGCCGCTGCATGTGACGCTGATTAATAACGACGGGGAAAACAAGTTAGCTGCTGCTACATAAATGCAGCTCAGGCCCCACGATCTTTTCAAAGCCCTGAAGAATATAATAAAAGGAGCTTTTGTGTGATTTCACCATCTAGAAACAGCCATTATTAGCATTTTGATTTATACTCTTCAAGATTAAGATTTTGGGGAAGTATATCAATTCAAAAACATAGAAATAGGCATATATATAATTTTCAAGTGTGTGTATACGTTTATGTTTAATTTTAAGAGATTAACGTAAACATATTTTTCCTTTCAGCCCTAACATTTTACAATATTTCTAAAAAACAAATTTGAAGCCTTTCTAGAAGCAATGGGATACTTATATCACTACCTAATAAAATTAGTAAGGAGCCCTGGTGGTGCAGAGGTTAAGCATTGGGCTGTGATCCACATGGTCAACAGTTTGAAACCACCAGCAGCTCCCAGGGATAAAAACTGGGCTTTCTACTCCCGTGTACAGTTACAATCTCAGAAACCCACAGAGGGGCTGCTCTGAGTCAGCACGGACTCCATGGTAGTGAGTGAATAAAATTAGTTTCTATAAAACTCAAAACTCACGGGCATTGAGTTGGTTCAGCCTCACAGCGACCCTATAAGACAGGGTAGAACTGCCCCAGTGAGCTTCTGAGACTGTAACCCTTTATAGGAGCAGGCAGCCCCACCTTTCTCCAGCAGAGCAGCTGGTGGTTTCAAACTGCTGACCTTGTGGCTAACAGCCCAATGTGCACCCACTCCGACACCAGGATCCTCGGTTCCTATACGCTCATTTCTGTTCAGTCATTTTCACCTTGAAAATTCAAGTGTCTGACACTTTTGGAGATGGGGGAATCTTGGGTAAAGGCATGCTTTTTTAGAAAGCACTTGCTTCTGCATGGACATTTTCAATTATTTGCAAGTATGTTCTCATGGGTTCCTCTGCTTTGATATCCAGCTTCAACAATTGTCAGTGAATTCTTGTTATTCTCCGGAGTGATGTTCTAGAAGTTGGCTTGGAACACTGCTCCCGGGGGAGATGCAAGTTAGCTTCCTGCAAGCCTCTGGTCACAATAGTTTTGGCAGCCACCCGACACATAACTTAGTTTTAGTCTGCTTCTGTGTACAAATCTGTGAACCCCTGACTTGCAGCCACCAGCACTAGGACTCACATTTGAATAAAGAGTAGCACACATCCTTTCTCCATAGGGCACGGGGGTGCCAGACAGCACCTGAATCCCATGGACGGAGGCCATTGTAAACAGCAAAATCACCAACCAAATGCCAGAAACTCTGGAAAAACAGGTCACCAGATACGCTACAGAGAGGGCACTTGTTTGCAATTGGAGAGTTAAAACAAGAAGGCAGACTGTCACCTGGTGGGACTTCCACAGGGAGCATGTACATTGGGTTTTCCCAAATGGCTGCAGAAGCACTATGAGCCTTGGTTTGGGATAACAAATAAATTTTAGAAAGATGAATTCAAAATGTGGGCATTGTCACCAGTGAGGGTCAAGTAGATACACCATCTCCACCTCCTCTCCGGGTATTGTTTGCATTTATGATTCCAGCGAATTTCTTGTAAACCGTTTGTGCCGGGCATACCTCACTCTGTTGTGCATCACAGATAAGCATGCGTCTCCCATGCATCGTCAAGAGACTCGCTCCGGGCCAGCAGCGTCCGGACAGTGCACTCTAAGCACGCCTCGGTGTGCCGCGTGCCGCTCTGTGGTGCTTTGCCGATGTGGCCTTCTTTGCGAATTGAAGGTTTGTGTCAACCCAGCATTGAGCCAGCCTGTTGGCATCTCCTGGCACCATTTTTCCAACAACATGTGCTCCCTTGGCATCTCTGTGTCGCATGCCAGTCAGTCTCGCAGTATTTTGAACTTTTCCATAATGCTATCGCATGCTTAATACACTACAGTAAAGTGTAAACATAACATTGATATGAACTGGAAGCCCCCCGCCCAAAAATGTGTCTTGCTTTATCATGGCATTCGCTTTCTTGTGGTGGCCTAGAGTTGAAACCCCAGTCTCTCAGAGGTATGCCGTTAGCTAGTGCCAACCAAGACCTGGGCAGCCCCAGTCTGGGAGGAGCAGCCTGGGCCTCAGATGACGACTGGTTGTTCCTCCTCTTTCAAGGCCATCCCAGTTGATTGTAGCCACATGCTGGTTTTGCCTGACCTCAGGCCTCAGCCGCCAAACCCCATGGCTACAGAGGGGTTTGGGATCCCCTCCATGATGGGAGGCTTCAGGAGCCCAAAGCACTCTGAGCACCTGGGCACTTGAGTGGGTGCTGCTATTTGCCTGCACCATTTGCACTAAGCAGAAATCCTGTCAGAGGCTGACCTGCCCTGGGCACACAGCCCAGCCCAGGCAGCATGGGTTCAAGGTTTAGGAATTCATAGTAAAGGACAAGACCAATAGTTAGATGGGGTGGAAACCCCTTCCCAGGTCCCCAGATGTGTGGCCTTGACCATGACACTTAGTCTCTCCAAACCTCAGCCTCCTCGGGGACCAGGTTCAGGAGCAGAGAGAGGCTTGGCTCTTAGTTCACAGAGTTGTCTGAAAGCACTCCGCACAGTGCCTGGCCCTTAATAAAAACCAAACCAAAGCTAAACTCACTGCCATCAAGTTCACAGTCCATTCACAGCGACCCTCCTGGATGGAGCAGAACTGGCCTCTGGGTTTCCAAGGCCGGAGACCTTTACAGAAGCCCAAACCTCACCTTTCTCCCACCGAGGGGCTGGTTGGTGGTTTGGAGCCTGTGTCAGTCAGAGTAGACTAGAGAAACAAATCCATAGACGCTCAAGTGTATAGGAACGAGGCTTATTTATGTACAAAAGCAATTGGATATTGAGAAAGCATCCCAACCCAGTGCAGTCCAAGCCCATAAGTCTGATATTAGCCCATATGTCCGATACTAATCAATAAAGTCCTCTTCAGACTCACGAAACACATGCACTCATGCCGAATGCAGGATGATCACAGACCAGTGGGTAGACAGTCTTTGGATCCAGGGGCGCTGTCCGCGTCCCAGTGCTGGCAGGGATCTCCACGTGGCTGCTCCAGTTCCCAGGACACAGGGTCTATCAGTGCAGTGCCATGTGCCTCGTCAGTAGAGCGTCTCCAAGGGAGTGAGGAGAGAGAGTGTGTGTGTGTGTGTCCCGTCTCGGAAGAGGAAAATCCTGGAGTTCCCAAAATTCTCAGAAGGCCATACCCACACAGAGGCTTCATTGGTTCTATCTTGATTGACAGGCCAGACTCCACCCCTCCACTCATAATCCTCTCAAATTGACACCAGATTAGGTAACTACCACAGAACCGGTGACCTTTTGGTTAGCAGCTCCGCTCATAAGCCACTAGGCCACCATGGCCCATGGTAACTGCTCCGTAAATACTGTCAGTAACAGTATTATAATTCTTCCACTCCCTGGTTGCCAGTGTGTCCTGTGGTGGCTCATGTCCTGCCCGAAGTGATTTATTTCACTGACAGACCAAATATGAATGGGGTTGTCTCTGGTGGGCAGGTTTCAGCAGAGCTGCCTGACGAAGATGGGCTAAAAGGAACAGTTTGTGAAAACGGCAGAATGGTGTGACAGAGACTCACAGGGCCACCCAGTGGCCAGCAGGGATCATGAGGACGGTGCACGGACCGGCAGTGTTTGTTGTGTGTGGGCCATCGTGAGTTGGGGCCATGAACAGTAACCCTGATTACTGTTGTTGTTGTTGTTGCTCCTGCTATTATTTGATTCCTTTGTGTACCCTTGTTCATCACGGAAAATTAATGGTTGACAATGAATGATGCTTTTGAGCCCAAAAAGGGAGAGATCCCCGGGCAGAGAGTGAGTGGCCTAACTGTGGGGGCCAGGGGGCATCCCAACCCCAACTGCCCTCATACCCCGGTAGAGGGTTCGGTGATGAGGAGGAGTGCACCCAGGGGACCCTCCCACTCCACTTCTCCCCGACTGGAGTTCTGTAAAGCCTGGCGGCGGGCCCAGAGTGTGTTTGAATTCACTCCATTTCACAGGACCGATTTGTAAGTGGTTGGCTGGGATCTGTTGTTGACTTGTCACTTAGGAGCCCTCCTGTGTTACAGAGCAGAACTCCTGCTTGGGTTTTCCTGGTCGGGCGCTCTCTGGAAGCGTTCGCCCGGCCCCTGTCTTTCGCAGGGAGGCCCGGGGTTCAAGCCATCAGTCAGTCTTTGGCTTGAACTGAATGCAACCCGTTGCACCACGCAGGGATTTCCTGGTGGTTTAGATCAGGGAGTGGGGGTGTCAGAACTCGGCCATGCGGGCCTATCTGCAGATCCCACTGCAGGTGAGACCCGGTTACAAAGATGCAGGCGCTGTGGGATGGTCCCTTTCTGGCGACAATGGACAGCCATCGATCCTGCCCTCTGTGACTTCCCTCCAGCCTGCATCAAGGGCAAAAGGCCTTCCTCCTGGAGCAGCGACCTCCCTCGGAGGGCAAGGACACTGCCACCCCTACTTCTCCCGCTCCCTGACCCCTCGCGGAGGAGGACATCGGCACCTATCCGTAACCTACTGGGGGCTTCCGGCTGCGCGGCCTTCTTCCTTCCGCGGGAGGGTGCTGTCACCGTGGGAAACTGGATTCGGGTGTGTCGGGGCGACTGTGCGTGATCTGCTGAACGGCTGGCTTGCTGGAAAAGTATTTTCGTTCTTACCAGTGAAAACTGTTCCTCACTGCAGTGGGCGTGGGAGCCCGATGCCAGAAAGCCGCTTTCTCTTCTTTCCTTTGCTTTTTCCAGCCTTGCTTTTTCTTTAAAAACAAACAAACTCTTCTTCCAGCTTCACAATAGCCGGTTTCCCCCGACCCATTTTAATTTTCTTTTATTTTTGAAAGCACCGTTAAGTCCAGAATGTCTCAAAGGCTGCGCTGTCGGGTGCAAGATAAGCGATTCCGCTGGCTTCTCTCCTTATTGAGGTGAAATTCACAGGACATAAAATTAACCATTTTATAATGTAGTAATCCAGAGGCATTTAGCACGTTCACAATATGGTGCCCATACCACCGGCTCTGTCTGGTTCTGAACCAAACCCATCCCATTCCCACCTCCACTCCCACCTTCCCACTGTCCCCACCCCCACCCCCTGCAGCTCTGAGAACTGCTCGGCTGCTTTCTGTCTGTATGGATTTACCCATTCTGGACATTTCATATAAATGGGTATTTCTTTTCTTTTTTTTTCATGTTTATTATTATTAGTTTTAATCATTTTATTAGAGGCTCATACAACTCTTATCACAATCCATACATACATCAATTGTGTAAAGCACATTTGTACATTCATTGCCCTCATCATTCTCAAAA
>NW_022111372.1:49387010-49391944 GCF_000313985.2 Echinops telfairi
ATAACTTCTTCTCGGGGGAGGGGCAGGCATCCACTTAGTATTTGGGACTGGGGCCAGCCCCCAAGACCTCTCCACTGGTTCCCTACTCCGCGCCGGCATGTTGTCTTCACACTTTGGAGAACTGGGTTGAAGTCTGGTCCCTCTTTTCCTGTGGAGATATAAACAATACCCTCCCCTTGGGTGGATTAGCGCCCCGCCCCCACTACCCTAAATGGGTATTTCATATCAGCTGTGACCTGTGTGAGGATCCCTGGTGGCAGAGTGGGTTACATGTTGGGCTGCTAACTGCAACATCAGCAGTTCAAAACCACCAGGTTCCAAAGGAGAAAAATGAGGCCTTCGACTCCCATACGGGTTAGTCTTGGAAACCGAGAGAGTCAGTTCTCCCTGTCCTATAGGGTCGCTCTGAGTGGCATCCACTGATGGCAGGGAGTTTGAGCTTTTGAGTTTGAGAAAGGTACTGAAACTGTCATACCATGGATGGTTGGAAAGATGGGCAACTTCTGAAACAAGGGTCCCCAGAGAGGACACAGAAGGCCCCTGAGGCACCAGGTAGCACCGGCTGCTCACCGCAGGTGAGTGGTTCACACCTGCCCTAGGCCCCAGTCCAGTGCAGCAGCCAGGCCTCAGTCCCCATGGGCTCTCCTGCTATTGAGTTCTCACTTTTAGAACCGAGAGCGAACTCTTTCTTGAATCCATATCGCCATTAGCAAGTCAAGGCAATGAGTGTTGGTACAGCCACAGAAGCATTAAGAACAAAACCAAAGGACCCTCTGCCACCGGGTCGATCCGACTCACAGTGACCCCTGGGGAAGAGCAGGCCTGCCTTACAGGATTCCCAAGGGCCGCTATGAGTCGGGGAACTGGCTCCAGGCCAGTGAGTCCTCTTTTTTTGTTTTTAATTTATTTTTTAATCATTTCATTGGGAGCTCGTACAGATATCATACCATTCCATAGTTCAATCACATCAAGCAGTGTTGGACAATTGCTCCCACCATCAGTTTCAAATCATTTTCTTTCTTCTTGAACTCCTTGATATCAGCTCCCCTTTGTCCCCTCCCTCCCCCACCATATCCCCCAGAATCCTTTATTCCTTTTTTGGTCCTATAATAGTTTTTTGGGATTTTTTTTCACCCTATCTTACCAAATCCACTATATCCATTCACATAGAATTCTGCTGTTCGATCCCATCCCGTGGGGTGATACAGTTTTCAGTGCTATCAGCTCCCCATTCCACCCCCCTCCCCACCCCTCTCTCTGCCCATCCCTCAGGGGCCCATGAGCCAGCGAGTAAGCTTCACGGAAGCAGCCTGCCACATCTTTCCGCGTGGAACCCGGGGTCTTGAACCACCGGGCACGCTTTAACCTCGGTGCCACCAGGGTTCTAATATCCATACCCTGGAATATCGCTTAACCCTAGAGAGAAATGAAGTCCCAGTGCATGCCACGGCATGGATGAGCCGTGTTGGCACACGGTGACGAGTGAAATCAGTGAGAGACCAAGGACAACCGCGGGTGGTCCCACGTGGGGCGTGGCGGCTCGATCCATGGTGGTTCGGTTGCCCGCCGGCGGTTCTGTGTCACAGAGCCAAGCGTGGCCTGTCCTGGGTCCTCTTCATCATCGGGGTGTAGAAGAAATGCCTGGAGCAGGCAAATGCGAGCAGGCTGGAATCTGTTCATGGTTCCCAGGGGCCGAGGGTGAGGACAGGGCTGGAATGGGAAGTCATACTTAAGAGGTCGTTGCACAACAGGGTGACTGTGAATGTCACTGAGAGACACTTTCAGGTGACAAATATCTTTTATCTGTTTTGTCCTAAACTCTGTGTTGTTTGAGACAGTGTATCCTTGTGGAAGTGAAAACCTCTCTCTGTCTACTGGGAGAACATGAACCCCATCCGTTGAACTTCAGGTTTGGCATACTGAATTTCACATGTCTGCACGTGCCTGAGACAATGGTGACTGTGACCGGGAGCCCTGCATGTGAGGAGCTGTCCGTGCTGGGGGCTCAGGCAGGGTGGGGACTCAGCTGAGTGGAGGAGCCGGGAAAGGCTCGCCTGGGTGGGCTGTCCCATGCTGGCGGGCGCGCTGAGCTCAGAAGCAGCTCTCCATCTGCCACAGCCCAGAGCTCCCTGTCTGAGGTTTGGGCCCCAGCCTGTCAGATGCGGGTGTTGAGTTTGACTGGGTGTGAGATGGTCCTGGCTTCAGGAGGAGAGCTCAGGGTTCCTGTATCAGCATGATGCTACAGATGAGTGGACGCCCGGCATGGCAGGAGCTGGGGCTCCAGGGCCAGGCAACGGCTTTCCATTCTGGTTCCGGCTGAGCCTGGGCCCTTTAAGTTGTGGCTGTGTTTGGGGGTTGTCACTGATGCCTCCTCCTCCCTCTGTCCTGTCAGGGAACTGGGGCCTGCCCCACCCCACACCCTGCCAGGAACAGAAGTGCCCAGTGCGTCTAACTGGCAAGACAAGAGAGGAGGTGACCATTTGTGCCAGAGACCTGGACTTTGCTGAGGACCCTGAGATGGGCCACACACTGCCCACACTGTGGTCTCCCACCTGGTGGGAGAACAAACCGTGAAGGCTAAACATGGTGCAGGAGGCCTAGTGCTGGGTTCGCTAGAAGCTCGGGAAATTGGCAGGGGCCTGGTGGAAGGACCATTAGCTCCACCTGAGCAACAGGAAGGCTTGAATAAATTGGGCAAATAGAGAAGGGTTTTGAAGGATGAATAAGAGTTCGATGGACTAGAGGGACATTCCTTTTTAAAAAACAACTGTATGGCAAAGACACAAAAGTGCAAAACCACGTGCTACCCTTTGAGAATATGCTCGAGATGGCAGGGGCCAGGGCGAGAGAGGGAGCTACAAAGAAAGACCCTGAGGGACTGCATCTGAGTCTTTGGAGTGGGGATTAATTCGCCCCTGAAAGGCTGTTCGGTTTTTTTGAGGGTTTTTTGGAGGACACCCCCAGGCCAGGTGGAGGAAGCTGGGAATGGAGCCAGAGAAGAGCTTTGGACCGGCAGGACCTCCAGGTCAGGCTGCTTATCCTGGGCTGTCTGTTCAGCAGCCAAGTCGGCTGTCCTCATTCTGCAGGAAGAAGGGGGCACTTGCTGCTGAAACGGGCATTGCTTCTTCCTCCGGGCACCAGGCACTGGAGTTCACGGGCTGCCAGTGGCTCAGAAGAGAGGCAGGGCAGCGAGGGTGGGGACTGTGGTCATTTGGAGAAGGGCAGGCTCTGGTTCCCTGGGGTCACCCCAACCCAGGAGGTCCATGCTCACTTATGCCCAGGATGCAGGCTCAGGCAAAATTCGTCCAGGGCCTGACCCCGGCCATATGTGTCTCTGACCAGATGCGTCCCTAACCAGCTGTGGAAACCGGATCCAGCCTTTGTACCCAGAGCAGAGCTGTTGATGGAAATCAAACCTCTCTTTGATGATTTCCCAGGATCTAAGAATGGGCTCAGTAACTCCAGTGGCTTGGGACACAACCTGCTCCTGCATGCTTGCTGCTGGGTCCTGTGGGGCAGGGATCAAAGGCTTGGCTGTGGTGTTCCTAACATGCAATAAGGCCATTTGTCCAAGGCCTCGTCAGCCAGCACGTTGAGGCTGATCTGGTTCAGGCTGGGCTTGTGCCCAATACTGAGCATTCAAACTGTGACATTTGTGACTAAGCGTTGTGACCGGGCACGCAAACTGTGACTGTGACTAAGAAGTTTAACCTCCCATGTCTGGAGGGAGCCTCAGAAACCTCTCCTATTCGGCGAACGATGCCTGGCCCTCGGGGAAGTGAACACCTTGTCTCCGTATCCCATTGTTGTTCTCGTTGCTGCTGCTGAGTTCCCCGGAGTCTGCACGAGCCCATGCACAATAGAAGGAAACACTGCCCTGTCCTGGTGGCTGGTTACAGATGAGACGGTTGCGATCCAGCAGGTGTTCACTGGCCGATTTCCAGAAAGAGATTGCCAGGCCTTTCTTACTAGTCTATCTTGTCTGTCTTGGTGTGGAAACTCTTCTGGAACCTGTTTGCACCACAGGAACATGCTAGCCTCCACAAACATCGTTGCATTGGCCAGGAGTTGAGCTGGGATCCCCCACATGAGAAGCAAACATTCTGCCGCTGAACCCCGACTGCCCCTGGGGTATGCCTTTTATGAAATACCACTCCATTCACCTCCACCCGGAGCTTCCTGTTCCGACTCCCCTCTCTCTCCCAGCCTTGCTGAATGTTGCCATCCCTTCGATCTTACACGGTTGGACTATTCTGAAGTGAGCGCTCTCACTCCGGTGATTGTTCCCCTATAGACCTGTCTGTCGTTTGCCTGGCAATTGAGTCTCGGTGCTGCTTAGGTCTGTAGGCATGAATTTCTCTGGGTCTGATGTAGGGACTCCCCTGGCCACAGGACTGCCTGCACCAGCTGAGCCCACCCAGACCTGGGTGTGGTGAAGGTGCAGCCTTTGAGGCCAGCTGCCTTGGGGTCGGGCTGCTAACTGCAAGCTCGGCAGTTTGAAACCACCAGCCACTCCTTTGGAGAAAAACAGAACTTTCCACTCCCCTGAAGAGTTGCAGTCTTGGAAACCATACGGGCAGTTCCAGGCTGTCCTATAGGGTCGTGGTGGGTCAGCGTCTACTCGATGGCAGTGAGTTTGGGTTGTTCGGTTTGCCTTGGGTTCTGCTGCGTCAGTGAAAATGCTGTCATTAGTGATAATGCCCCACAGCCTACAACTTGGAAGCACAGGGTGCTCGGGGCTGGTAGGCTTTTGGTCGGGGTCATCTGTTCGATTTATTGGGTGGATTGTAGTGCAGGTGGAAGGTGAGCATGGAAGGGGCACGTGACCCAATAAGCGAGGTAAGCACAGGCTTCCTGGGCTTGCTTACTAGCCTGCAGGGAGCCGTTGGCATGGGTTCACTGCATCTTTGATGCAGGCCTGTGCTGGCCTTGCT
>NW_022111372.1:49392357-49393655 GCF_000313985.2 Echinops telfairi
TAGTAAGTAAACACAAGTAAGCCCATTGAGGTAGTTAGTTTATTGTGCCAACCTGGCCGATAAACACATGTGTGGTTAATTGAAGGGCGGAGGGATAAATGGCTCAGTGAGCCTTGCCTTTCTAGTTCTCAGGTCTCTTGCTTTCTGATGGTCGGACCAGGGTGCAGCTGCCTTAGCAGTTCCCTGCTTTAGCTGCTCTCCCTGCTTTCCCTGCTTGAAGGCTTACTTCCTGCAAGACATCCCTGAGGAGAAGCCACATGGACCTATCCCAGTGCAGCCCTGGGTGCTGGAGCAGCCCTGTGGAGATCCCTGCCAGCGCTGAGATGTTTACACATTCACTGACTCAGCTTTCCTCATCATTACGTCTGTTTTGTGAGAGGAAAGAGGACTTTGTGGATTGGTATCGGACATGTTAATGGGTTAATGTTGGACTTGTGGGTTTGGGCAGCACTAGGTTGGGATGTTTTCTTGATGCGCACTTAACCTTTATAGAAAACTCTCTCTTATACATGAGTTTCTGTGGATTTGTTTCTCTAAAGTACCCAGACTAATACACCCGTGCTTACCTTGCTTATTGGGTAACCAACCCTGAGGAGCCACCCATCTACACTTGGTGATTTCCTGGAGGACCATCTCTCCCTTGCGGTCTCTCAAGGATAAGGAAAAGCAGGACTCAGGCACAGTCTGCTCTGGGTGCTGCTGCATCTGGAGTGCTGGGAGCCCTCAGTCAGATGTGCAGGCAACACTCACTGAGTGCTGATCCCACTAGCTCCCTTCTGCTCAGGAGCAGGAAGCCCTGAGAGAAGGGGGGCAGGGGTCCAGGGCCTCCTCTTGGCTCCCTTCCTGCCTCTCAGATGCAGACAGGGATCATTTTTTCTGAAGGAAGGCAGCGTAAGCCTCCTCCGGGGGCCTGGACTCTATCCAGCCATCAAACCAAATACCAAACTCATTGCTATCAAGTAGATTCCAATTCCAACTTCTAGCAAACTTTTGGACAGAAAAGAACTGTCCCTGTGGGTTTCTGAGGTTATAAATCTTTTTTTAAATCATTTTATTGGGGGCTTGTACAGCTCTTATCACAATCCATTCCTACATCCATTATGTCAAGCACATCTGTACATATGTTGCCATCATCATTTTGAAAACATTTTCATTCTACTTGAGCCTTGGTATCAGCTCCTCACTTTTTCCCCCTCCTTCCCACCCTCCCTCCCTCAGGAACCCAAGGCTGTAAATCTTCACAGGAGCAGGAAGCCTCCTCTTTCTCCCAAGGTTAGCCGGGTAACCTCAGCCACAGG
>NW_022111372.1:49394567-49411342 GCF_000313985.2 Echinops telfairi
GGATGCAGGCCAGCTGGAAAGGGGACAGAGACAAGAGGGGTGTGTCTGTGCATGTGGTGGCACCGACAGTGAAGCGCTCCACCACTAACTGGAAGGTTGGCTGTTCAAATCCTGCCCCCCACCCTCCCAGGTACTATAGCAGAGAGGCCCTGCCCCGGGGCTCCGGATGGGCTCCAGGACAACTGGCCGGTTGTGTTTAATGCGTCTGTGCTGGTGGGGCAGGGGAGGGGGCACAGAGAAAGCTGGGAAGAACCCAGGCTGGATCCGGGGAAAGCACGTGAAAAACTAATCCAGGATTGGGATCTGATCCTGTAGGCTGTGGTCACAAAAGGCAATAGCCCGCCAACCCCAGCGTGTACGGTGTTAGGGTTAGGGACGGTTGAGTGTTTGGGGGTGGAATCAAGCCCCTGGCTGTGGTTTGGGGTTTGGGCATACTTTCTTCTCTAGGTCGGGCATGTCCATCTGGGCCTGAAACTGAGCCTCATTATTAAGGGACCTGCAGCACTGTTTTTTCTTCATCGGGAAAAACTTCTCTGAACCGCATCTGTCTCAGAAAACCCGCACACGCACTGAGAGGGCGGGCTCAGCTAGCGGTTCCGCTCCCCTGCGTTACCTGCTTAGCCCGTGTATAGCCCGATCTTGGAGCCATTCATCCCACAACAAAATCCACTCCAGCCCCTTTAAGCAACGAGGGGTTCACTAAGCCTGTCGGAGCCCTCAGAGACCAGAAACCGTTCCCAAGCCTCTGCACCCCCCGTCCTGGAACACTGGCATCAGATCAGGGCACTTCCGCCGGTGGGGGGGGGGGGGGGGGGAGGCTGGCTTCAGAACCCCTGCTGCCTCTGCCAGCCCTTGGCCCCACCACCACCTCCGCTCCGATTCACTCACGGCTGATGGGCGGATGGTCTGTCACTGGCGGAAAAGAGACACCTCCAGGTGTCAACAGGGTGGAGCCACTGGTGGAGTTTTCTAG
Organism: Echinops telfairi; assembly: GCF_000313985.2. Taxonomy (NCBI): domain Eukaryota; kingdom Metazoa; phylum Chordata; class Mammalia; order Afrosoricida; family Tenrecidae; genus Echinops; species Echinops telfairi. The sequence continues at coordinate 49,395,541 of NW_022111372.1, forward strand.
GCTGTGATCTCTCTCCGGGCCTTTCTTCTGCTGTGCTCCGGGGTGGGTTTGAACCTGGGACCTTCACAGTTCGTAGTGGAGTGTACAATGCGTGTACCCCCCAGAGACCTACAGCACCGAAGACAGCAGGCACATTTGCAGGCGGAGGTGGGGTGGTGGGCTTACACTGTGGGAAGCCATCTAACTGGAAAGCCGGGGATCAGAGGTTTGGGGCAGCCGCGCACCATCACTGCGCACCCCCCTAGCTCTGGAGAAGAGGGATCGCGTGGGTACTGCGCAGGCGCCTGGCAGAGACCTACCAAACCCACCCACCTGAAGTAGTTCTAGGCAGCAAATGTCACACCAGGACCGTGCACTGCTCATAGAAAAGGCACCTCTGTCCCCATGGGACAGCCCTGAGCCCAGTCCCCAGAGACGGCCCTGCAGCCAGGCCAGGCCTTTGCTTGGCTCTCGAGCGCCTTCCTTGGCCGGGGCTGCCGGCCGGCTGCCCAGACAACCAGCGCAGGCAGCTGTGTCACTATTTCTAGACTCTTTGTTCTCTCCCTGGAATTCGGGGGAGGCTCTGCCAGCTTGGAGCCTGGGCACGGTGCTTTCTCGGCAGCTGATAACGGCTCGGATTAAGAGATGCAAACCCGGGCAGATGTCCTAGCTCTGCCCGAAATCAAGATGCCAGGCGGATGTGTTCAAACCTCAGCACGCCCTTGGGCGAGTGAGCCACCCAGCCCTCCGAGGGACAGGCCGAGGCGTGCCTGGAGTATGGCAGCTATGGCCCATGGCCTGTGCCCTCGCCAACTGGGAGCGATCTTTCAGCAAGTTAAAACTAACCGCCATGGGCACTACTTTGCCATAGGGGCCACTCACTGCTGGGGGCCACTTAGGGCTGGAGAATTCAACCCCCAGCCCATGCTAAAGCAGAGGCCATCATCGCTGTCATTTGCCGTGGCTGCAGGGCAGCTGATGTCACACTAAGGGAGGAGGGAGGTGCCTTTCCAGATGGGGAAACCAAGCCCCAGGAAGGTGAGGAGACTCGTCCTGCACCGAGATGCTCCAGGTCTTTTGACTTCAAAGCCTCCGCTCTCAAAGGCACCTCCCCACCGGCGGGCAGGCTCTGAAGCCACCGCTGAAGATCACTCGGAAGCAGTGTGCTCCCATCTCCTAGGGCTGCAGTCACAGGATACCGAACCGGGTGGCCTGGGACAACAGAAATGTACTGCCTCCGGTTCCGGAGCCTGGGCGCCCTCTGTGAAGGGTCTAGGGAAAGAGTCTCTGTCTCCCCACTTTGGGGAGCCCCAGGCTCTCCTTGGTGTGTGTGCACCTGCTGCAGAGCTCTGCCCCCGTCTGGACACAGATGGTTCCCTGTCTCGCTGCCCCTCTTCTCACCAGCTTGGCTTAGGACCCACCCGCCTCCTGGGTGACTTCAAAGAAAGATCCCGATTCCCATCAAAGTCCTGTTCACTGCAGCATGTCTTTTGGGGAGACACAATTCAACCCGTAGCCCCACTGCTTAGTCTCCCTGAAGGATCCCTTTGACCATGACACACCTATCAGATGAGTGATCTCACAGCTGCACCCCAAACCACTCGCCCCAATTTCTAGGCCAACGTCAGGGAGAGTACCCCAGGGAGAACCGGGGGTGGGCTTCGGGAGTAATGCCAGGGCTTGACAGGCCTTTGCCAGCTTAGAACTTTGGGCAAGTCACTTCTCCTTGGTGGGCCTCCATTTTCCAAAGATTACTGATGAACTTATACTCTGGGTCAAAGGGCCATTAGTGACTCAGTGGGAGAATTCTCCCCATCCACACGAGAGACTCGGCTTGGATGGATCCCCTGCTCGGGCACCCCATGCCCAGCCTCCCCGCATCTGCCAGGGCGGGCTTGTGTGTGGCTGTCATGCTGAGCAGGCGTCAGCCGAGCCTCCAGACGAGGAAGAACAGCCTGGTGATCTGCTTCCTGAAGTCAGCCCGTGGAAACCCAGCTCTGACCGTGGAGGCCGAGCAGGACCAGGCTGCATGCTGTCCCTCTGTGCATGGGGTCCCCGTGGACCGAAGGCTGTCTCCGGGGCGGCCCCCGGGAACCAGACAGGCCAGATGAAGGAGCTTACCTTCCAGAAGAAAGGCGTGCCTGAAGTAAGCGGCACATGGTGAGCGGAAGTTCCTGGGGGCAGTTTGGGGAGAGGGTGGTAAACCAGCACCTCTCTGAGGAGGTGACCTTTGAGCTGAAGGGGCGGAGGAGCCTCTAGGGGGGTGTGGAAGAGTGGAAAGTAGGCCGGGTGGTCCCACGAGGGGACCAGTTTAAATGAAAACAGGCACAGCCAGGGCCAGATCAGATCAGGGCCTCAGAGGCCAGGGTAGGGGACCTGGGGGGTGGGGGCGCAGAAGGAGCATGGGGGTTTTCATAAGGGGAAGGATATGCTAATCTCACTGTTCAGAGTGGCTGGAGGGTTAAATCAACTGAGGGAAGTCAAACCCGACAAACACAGTGTGGGGGTCCGTCCTGTGTGCGTGGATGAGGGCTAGTTAACGCAGGCAGGATCAGGAAGCTCACCAGCACCCTAGGGCCCCACTGGGACGCACTGACTTCTCAAATTTTTTTAAGGTCTGGACACAATCAGGGGTGCCCTGGTGGTGCCCTGGGTAAAGTGTTGGGCCGCTAACTGGGATCCACTAGCCTGGGCAAGTTACACAGACTCACTTCCAGAACTTTCTACTGATGACCTGATGGGTAGATGGCCATCAGATACAAACTGCCGATAGCCTAACGTTTGAGTCTTTGTGTCTAGGTGCACGTGGATCAAGATTGCCCAGGGCATGTCCACCCTAGATGGGCGTGACTCAGGGTCGCTAACGGCCTTCTCTCTAGGGCTCCCTTTTGGCCTTAGGTTGGCTCTTGTTCAGGCCAAGAAGCAGTGGGCCTCTCCGAAGAGGGGGTGGGAGGCATGAGCGCTCTAAGGATGTGGGTGGACTGATTCCCTACATGGCAGCAGGAGGTGTGGGGGCTGGGGGGTCTCAGAAAGCCTGGTGCTGGCAGCTGGCGGGCGGGGCTGGCGGGCTGCCTGGTTCATCTGACGAGGACACAATTGGAAGTGAGGCTTCGTCCAGTCGCCTTAGAAATGGAAGCAGACTCTAGTGAATTCAGAAGTCAGACGTCGCAGATTTCCATCTTGGCTAGGACATCCGCAGAGGAAATCAGATACAGGAGTTTTCACCGGGGAATGGCTTTGTTTCACAAAACTTGGAAATGAATTTGGCAGTGAGCTTTCTGACAGGTTGGCAGGGGGCTGGTGTAGTAGAAAATCCAGCTGACACTTGAAACCTGAATTGTCCACCTGGAGGAGGGCTCTCTGCCGAACAAAGGAACTTTGAGCAGCGGAGCTTGTTGGATGTCTCCAAGGCCCCACCCCAGGCTGGAATGTTCTGATGCACCCGTCAGCTGTCATCATTGGTCCTATGACTGCTCCAATCCATCCGGTCCTTCCCACCCCTCGGCTTGAGCAAGTACATCCCAGAGAATGAACCCCAGACACCTGTCCAGATTAGGGATAGGCAACTGTCTAGATCAGGAGCCGAACTCCAACCTACTGCCGTCGAGTCCGTTCTAACACATCGTGACCCTGCAGGACAAGACAGAACTGCCCGTATGGGTTTGTGAGACTAACTCTTTATGAGAGTAGAAAACCTCATCTTTCTCCCGAGGAGCGGCTAGTGGGCTCAAACTGCTGACCTCGTGGTTGGCAGCCCAACACTTAGCCACAATGCACCAGGGCGCCTCTTTAGATCAGGAGCCAGAGAGTCAATATTCACGTTCCACAGCTCGGGCAGGTATGTTGCACTGATTGGGGTACAAAGCTCCATAGCCAAGGGCAGCTGCCTTGGTGCTTGAGAAGAAGGGGTGAGAAAGCCAGCCAGTAGAGACCCTGTCCACCCAGACACATGGGCGGCAGGAGAGGGCGGCAACTTGAAAGAGCTGGGCTTTTGGCTTGGGTGTTCTAACCAAGTTTATTTACAGAAGGAGATGATGGGCTGGATTTGGCCTCTGGGCAGCTGTGTGGAGACCTCTGGTCTCCATTCTTGGCCCTCTGGTCACTGGTCTGGGCTGTGCCGTGAGAATGTGCCGCTTTGTAAACTGGCTTGTCTCCAGTCGATGCTGGCTTCAGCATCTGGCTGCCCACTTCTTCTAAGCAGTCACCCCTTCATTGTCTACTTCCCAGTTCCCCAAACCGTACTGCCAGTGTTTCCTCTTCTGCTCTTTTCTCCCTTGGATCCTGGATTCTGGAAATAGAGAGGAATGCGTCTCTTCAGTCTCCCTCCCTTCGCCCCCTATCCAAAAACCCAACCCACTGCCACCTGGTCCATTCCAACTCACAGTGGCCTTACAAGGCAGAGCAGGTCTGCTCCGTAGGATTTCTGAGACGGTCCATCTTCACAGGAGCAGACGGCCTCATCTTGCTCCCTCAGAGCAGCTGGTGGGTGTGAACCACTGACCTGGAGAATAGCAGCCCAGTGCTTAACCAACTGCACTACAAGGACTCCTCTCCTTAACCCTTAATAGCTCCATTGTGTTATCTCTCTACAAGTATCCAGAGATGGCATTGACTTGGGGGAGGGGTGGGGGTGATGGCTGAGGCAGTGTGTCTTTCCCCAATAGTATTTTGTTTTTCAAAAGATAAATCTGTGGGCATTCACCACCGAAAAGGAAGGCTTTCTCCCAAAATCGGAGCATAAAATGTCAGACTACCTTACTGTACTGGGGGGACCTTACTGTATGTTCAGCCCTAAGTCCAACAACAGCCACTTCTCTGGGAGGGAGGGGTCAAGAGCCCTGTTTGAGCACTGTGACGCTGGAGTCTGGGCTATGGGGCTGACCCAGCTCACATGGCGAGCATGTGAGAGAGAGTCAGGATTTGAACCCAGGTCTCTCTGTGCTAAAGAGGTGGCCATGGTGCCTTGGCTTGTTGTTCTTGTTGCTTGCTCTGGTTCTTGTTCATTTTGTGATGAGCTATATACAGATAGTCCCCGTTACCAAAATCCAACTTCTGTACGATCCATAGTTACAAACAACCGGCCCCCCACCATGAAGCCTGTTATATTAAAAATTCAGGTACCTATAGTGGCTCATAATAACAAAAACACATGATTTTGTGACACTGGAAAGAGTGGCTGGTGGTTTCGAACTGCTGATCTTGCGGTTAGCAGTTCAACTCGTTACCCATGATGCCACCAGGGCACCTGCTCTGTGGCACACCCAAATTATTACTGTAATTGTCATTACGCTAAAGATATCATAGTGTATCTTGAAGTGCTTCTTGAATAAGGGCTTTCATGCATAGAAAGGTACCTTTGTTGCTCTTGTTGTTGTTGTTGGGTATTGAAGGAGTACTGTGTACCCAGACAGACCTTTGACTGGCATTAGATATGACCCTTACTGGGCTGTTCCAATGCACGTCCAAATTCAACATCAAGCCAGAGTTAGGAACAGAAATCCTCTGTAAGCTCGGGGACCGCCTGTATAGCAGAAAGCTTGCTGTTCTTATCAGCCATCGTTTTTAGTGCACCAAGGAGCTTCAGAAAGCTGTGGAGAGCAGTTCATGATCTTCCCATCCCACTCTTCCATCACACAATTCAGCGACTATCATGACACCCAGCGACGTCATGCCACCATCACCACTATCCATTTCCAAAAGATTCATGTCAGTGAAAACCAGGCACACCATCCAGGCCATGGGGCTTTGGCTCCCCTGTGGCTACAGCCCTGGGCTGGAGCAGAGTCACCATGGTAGGCTGGCTCCGGGCCGGGCGGTGGTTCTCTGAGTCAGAACTGACTAGACGGCCCCTAACAGTGAACCAAACCTGGCACCCCTTTGGCAGTAGCTCCCCTGGGCCCTGGAAACCACCGATAAACTCTGGTCTCTAGACACTTGTCTCTTTGGACTATCTCATGTGTCTGGATTATATAACATTTGTCCTTTGGTGTCTGACTTATTCTATCCATAATGATTTCGTGGCTCATACATATTTATGATAGCCAGGTTAATATTCCATGGTGTGTGGGGATTTGCCTTTGTTCTTTCTGGCAGGAGAGTGGCCCCTTGGGCAGGGATTGAAGGGCAGAGCTGGGGGCAGGAGGCCAGTGAGGGGGCTGCTCGGAGGGTGCCAGAGAGGTCGGAGGGCCTCGGAGGACGGGCCGTGGACAGGGAGACAGAAGAGGCTGCACAGGATTTGTAATCTGGCGGGGACACATGGGAGAGGCAGCTGTGAAGGATGACCCACGGTCCTCCCTGTGACAGGGGAGGAGCTCGAGGCCAGAGGAACAGATAGTGCCCACAGGACACCCTCCCCGACTCTTGGCTGAACTGTGGCCAGGCTGTGAGATCTGGCCAGGGTCTGAGTCGGGGCAGGCGTGGTCCCCTCTGCCGAGGGGCGCTGTGTCCTCACCCCCTCACCTCAGAGCTAGGAGAGGGGAGGTGCAGGAGAGACCTGGTTGGGGTCTGTCAGGGGAGCTAGCCCCTAACAAATCATCACAGGCCCGCAGGCGCAATTGTACAGCGATAATAAGTAAAGATGATAGCAAAGTTATAGTTCATAAGAGAAATAGAAGAGAGAATAAAATAAAGGAGTCAGACACATCTCATGGTAGCATGCTCACCTCAGCTCCTCTTGGTGGTACAGCGCAGGAGAGAAAGGGCAAGGGGGAGGGGAAGGAGGACAAGGGGAGAGGGCACAGGGGAGGGAGGACGGGGAAGAGAGAGGACTCTTTTTTGCTAACCAAGGCTTATATATCTTTGGGGGGCATGAAAGCCCCCTAATTACAGGTAAAGATTTATCACAGGAAGGGGTTGTACTATAGGTAATACAGTAATGAGAGGGGGACTATCTAGGGGTATAGACACAATAGGAAGGGGAAGGATTGGGGGCACACATGTGACAAGACAGGCGGATCCTAGATTCAGGATGGCAGCCTAACTTTGGATGTCACTGAGCAGGTTTGACCTGTTCTCTGGCTCTCCATGGAAACAGTTATCAATAGGGTGTGAACCCCACCTACAGTGGACCAGACAGCAGTCTGATGGCTGAATGTCTTCAGGGAGAATATCTATAAGCATCTAACCGCCCACCACATGCTGGCAAGCAATCTCTAATGTTTGGCATATTTTTGGGGGAGACAAAGCTGGGGACAAGTCTTTTTATATCCCACAGGGGTCCCTTGAGCACTCGGTGCCCCCACAGAAGATAAGCACTGGCTTCTCTGCCAGCAGCCTCTCTTTGCTCTGGACTATTTAGGTGCAGGGAGAACCCTGACTCCCAGAAGCGGGACTTGGTGGGTTCTGAGGACCCAGGAAGCCTTTGGAGGGGGAGCAGCTAGGCCAGCAGGGGCCGCTGTCCTCAGGGCCACCGCCAGCAGAGAGCAGCAAACTCGGCCGGGCCAACCGAGGGTGCGCAGACGTGGCCCCTTGTGCTCCGTCACGCCAGTGGCTGAGCCTCTGCAGAGGGGAGCCCGAGTACAGACCCTCCAAGGACCGGACCATTGTGTGGATGCAAGGAACAAACACGTGTGCGGTGCTTCTCACTAACAAAGGGATGTGTCTGCGCCCGTCCCGTCAGCAGGCTGTTGCTGACAGAACTGTCTCCAGTGCACGGAACTGCCACCCTTTAGAGTCGGAGTGGAGGGCACACCAGTGGCACAGTGGCTGCAGCCACACCGTGGCGAGGACGGTGGAGAGCATCACTATGAGATGGGACCAACCCCACAGCCCCAACAACCACAGCAACTGCAGTCAGGGCTGACTGAGGAAGGAGCTGGTGGCGGTGTGGTTACGAGTTGGGCTGCGATCCCCAAGGTCGGCAGTTCAAAACCACCAGCAGCTCCGAGGGAGAAAGACGGGGCCTTCTCCTCCCGTGGACAGTCGCAGTCTAGGAAGTCCCCGGGGGACAGTTCTACCTGGCCCTAAAGGGTCTCTAGGAGCCGGCCCCGGCTCAATGGCAGTAAGCTCAACTTTGGTTTTCCGACTGTTGAAGAGACGAGTAGGAGGAAAAGACATTGAGGGTACGTGGAAGAAGAAACAGGCAAAACCTTCAGAGAGAGAGAGAGAGAGAAGGGGACGGGGCAGGGGCCGTGTGGGTAGCTGGGCCGCTGTCCACGCGTTCACAGCCTCTTCTGCGGGTTTCAGCGACTGTGAGCTGAGGGTCCTTCCCAAGGTCCCAAAGAGCCGGAGCCAGGAAGAATTCACAAGCGCTTTCTTTCCTTCTATAAAACAGTCCCCCCACCCCCACCTTTAAATAAACTTTGGATCCACTTCCAAGTCTGTTTGGAAATCGCAGCGACGGCTTTCATGAAGGGTAAATTATAAGCGCTTTGTTCGGAGCTGTGCTTCGGGGCCCTTCAGAAATACACGCATTCCCCGGAGCAAGTGCTAAAATGCGGAGGAGACAAGAAACATATGGCGGGAAGGGCGCTGTCAGGCCGGGCTTACGGCGAGCATGTGTGCCTTCCTGCCGATGGAACATTCGGCAAGTGTTCCAGAGAGAGGCCGTCCCTGAAACGGAGGTCAACGAGACCATTCCTCTTCTCATAAATCCTGCGGGGGAGGGGGGGGGGGAAAGCGGCCTGTCTCCCACACACATGCAGCGAATTACCCGGGGCCCAGGCCTCCCCCTGGGGAGTGGTTAAGAGTAGTTTACTAGGGCTACAGCCGCCACCACGGCCTCCAACCGCCCAGCGAGGAGGACCAGGCCGGTGTCATCCGTTCATCCACTGGCGTTTTCCCAGTTGAGGGAGCGGCACAGACACAGGTGCGAAGCCATAAGAAGAAGAAATGATGACATCTCCGCCCGACGCCCAGCAAGGAGCAGACCCAGAGAGGAGACGCCGGGGGCACGCTGGAATCCAGATCCTCTGCGACTACGTCGGTGACCACCCACCTTCCTCCAGCTTGGCTGGGTTTGGCCTGGGCCTGGGCCAGGCACTGGGAGGACCCGGGTAACCCTGCTCTGTGGGGCTCCTGGGCTCCCAGGAAGGTGGATGGCAGCTCCACCCACAGCACCAAGTCCCATCATCAGGCATGGCCCCTGGCTCACGAGTGGGAAATCTTCAGGGGAGGGTCCGTGTCTTGGCTGGGTCTTAAAGGCTACGTAGGAGTTTTCCTGGCAAGAAATGGGACAAAGAACAATTGGAGACATGAGCAAAAGGACGCAGGAGGTGTATGTGTTCTGACTAAACAGGGGCCAGAGGGACATGGAGGACAAGAAGGTGGTGGGCAGAGTGGGTCCGAAAGGGAAGTCTGGGGCAGCGTGAAGGCCGTTGGCCAAAGAGCTCAGCCAGAACATGGAGTCGTCTAGGGAGGGCTCTAAAGGGGAGTGACAAGATCGGGTGTGTGGTTCGAAGGCCCATGCTGACGGGCAGGATGGGGGTGAGCCGAAAAGGATAAAGGAGGACCCAGGGACGTAGGGAAGAGGCACTGACCACTGACCCACGGAGAGATGCTGGTACTAGGCCTGGTGGGGAAGAAAGGTACAAACTCAGGGTCCGGGTGACTCTGGGGCCCACGCCCCGTGATGTATAATAGTAGCTTTGTGTCGTTTGTACTTGGAGGGGTAAAGTCAGGAATTGTGGGCAGGGAATTGACATCCACATTTCCAACTTGCCCTTCTAGGTCGCTGGCACCGCTGCTCACAGAGTGGTGATTCGGGTAGAGAGACGGTGGGGGTGGGGGCATGCAGGGGAGCAGGTTGCTGTCTTAGTCCTGGCTGTGGTGGTGGAGTGGTGGTCCCCGTGATGGGAGTGCTGGTGGTGGGATGGTGGTGTCGTGGTGACCATGGTGGTAGATCTATGGCTGCTGTTCGGTGCTGTCTGTCCAGTCGGTTTGGACACATAGCAACCCTCAGTAGAGCGGGACCCCCTCACAGTTGCTGTTTGTCTGAGCCCATTGTGGTCGCGGTGTCGAGCCGTCTCAGTGAGGGCCTTCCTCTTAGTGTCCCAGGGTGAGTACCTGTGATGTATGGAGCCCTGGTGGTGTGGTGGATTTCCCATTGGACTGCTAACCACAAGCTCGGCAGTTCAAAGCATCCAGCCTCTCCGAGGGAGAGATGAGGCTTTCTACTCCCAGAGAGAGTTGCCGCCTGAGAAACCCACAAGAGAAGTTCTACCCTGTCCTGTAGAGCCGCTAGGAGCCGGAATCTACTCAGTGGCCTCAACTGTGAGTTTATGAGCCCAGAACTGGTGTTGAACCTGGAACTCGGTTGTAGCCTCCCATCCTCTGTGCCCACCAAAGGCCGCATGGCACAGTGAAGAGCTAGATAAAGCCTGAAATATTAGGCAAGAAAGTAATATTTAGAGATGGGGAGGAAAGAGTCCCTTAAAGTATTTGTTTCCACCTGGGGCCTCTAAACCAGCAGAATCGGCATCCCCTGGGAACTTCTCAGAAAGGCACATTGAACTTCTCATCTGGGGTCACCCCTGGCCTGCTGACTCTGAGCCTCTGCGGGTGGAGCCCGTCCGCCAGGGATCGCCCACTCACATTTGAAACCCACCTGCCTGAAAGAAACAGCAAGTGCCTTGGAATTGGGCACAGCTGGGTCTGAGTGCCCACTCTGCCCCTCTCCAGCTGTGTGGCTGCAGACATCCTCTGGTCCCCGCCCAACGCCTGGTTCATTTCACCCGCAAAGTATGGGTGGCACTACCTCCCCAGGCAGATTGCCAAGAAAGAAAGTTAGCATCTGGAACACACCCCGCACAGGACATGGCATGGGGTCCTCATGGGGAGGTGGGGGGTGCCAACCCAAAGGCTGGAGATTAGCCCCCCTCCCACCTCCCTCCCAGCAGCACTGTAGGAACCTTCTTCCCCAAACTCGGCCACTGAAAACCTGCCAGACATGGAGGCTCCTCGAGCCACATGCGCCCTGGTTACCATGGTCAAAGGTGGTCCACAGTGGGAGCAGCCTTCCACACTGGTTCCAGAGAGAGCGGGTTTCAGGAACGACTGCTGTATGGACGCCTTCTGCCCAGCTCCGGCCTGCGCTTCTGCAGCCACAGCCACAGCCAGGGCTGCACAGCAGCAAGGAAGGGCAAGAGGGGCTATTTGTGCCTGGGGACTCCCGGCAGCTCTGAGGTGGGAGATGGCCCCAGCAGCACCCACAGCAGCTGGAATAGGAGCCCTGGGACCTGGGAGGCAGAGCCGGATCACCCCCAGTGGGCTCCTTGTGGAAAGTGAAGTTACAGCCAGGAGACTAGGGCATTCCCTGAGCATTCCCTGGTCAGTCCCTGCCCTCCCAGACCTCGGGGCATAGAGGGCCCACCTGCACCTAGGGCAGCGGGGGAGCTATTTGTAGCATTATTTGCAGGCCATACCGATCCATCATTGAATCATCTCATTCCTTCGGTGATGACTAGAACTGCTCCGGGTGGGTGAAGCATGTGGCGTTAGCTGGTATTGAGGACACAGTGGTTATGCACCGTTGAACTGCTAACCACAAGGTCAGCAGTTTGAAACCACCCGTCACACCACAGGAGAAAGGCTGGCTTTCTACTCCCGTAGAGTTACAGTCTCAGGAACACAGGGGCAGTTCTACTCTATCCTTCAGGGTTGCTATGGGTCAGAATTGACAGTGGCGGTGGATTTGGATGCAGCCCGTGGGCCAGATGTTCACCATCCCTCATCTAGGGGATCCTGATACCCACACACAGCTGCCTGGTCTCACACACACCTTCCGGCTGCCCAGGTCCAGGCATTATCCCCACCCTCCACCCGCTCCAGCCAGGAGCTGGGACGCCATGGCCATGTGGAGGAGGGGCCCGGGGACGCTGTGAGTGTGCCTGTGGGTGACAGGAACCGTGTGGGTGGTGGCCCAGCCTCTGGGGCTCTCATCCTGCTTTCCCCACCTTCCCCGGCCACTGTGACAGCACTCGGGACCCATGCCTCTGTCAGCGGATGTCGCCAGGGAGAAGGGACAGGGCCCGCGTCTGGTTCCTTGTGGGTCTCTCGATCACAAAGGGCCTGCAGGGAACAGCAGATGCTTCTGCAGAGGCTGCATGAGTGACAAGCCCTGGGTGGGGGGATTCGTTTCCCAAGGCCGCTGTTCAGACAGACCGTGCAGTTGCGTTGAAAGGACAGAAGCCGGTTGCACACGGGCTCGCTGTGAGTGGGGGCTGACTGGACAGCACCTAACAGCAGTCTCAGCACGGATCCCTTCTGAGGATCCTGAGAGAGGGACCCTTCCGGGCCTCTCTTGTAGCATCTGAGGGCGGTCCTGGCTATCAGTGCCCCTTCAGCAGCACCTGCCTGCTGAGTGCCCCGCCGCGCCTCCAGGTGTATCCTCTCTCAGAAGACACCATGCAGAAGGGATGAGGGCTAGGACCCACCAGACTCAGGTGTGATTTAATTGGTACATCACTGGGGCCTTCAAAGAGTTTGTAGGGGAACATCCCATGATCGTTTTGTTCCATTTTCCCCCCAACTTTGACGCCCCCCCCCCCTTGGGTATGCAAATAAAGACCCAATTTCCCCAAGCAAGGTCCCTTTCACAGGCACAGGGGCCAGGAGCGCAGCCTCTCTCTTTGGAGGCCATGACTCACCCCAGGTATTTCTTTCCCATTTGGGCGGTCCTCAAAATTCCAGGGCTTCCTCAAATGTGTCGACCCAGAACTACCCTCTGACCCAGTGACCGCCATTCTAGGTGTGACCCCAAAAGAACTGAAAGCCAGGACTCAAAACAGGTGCTTGTCCATCATGGTCATCCCAGCGCTGTTCACAGTAGCCAACGGGGAACCAGCCCACAAGTCCACCACAGGATGGCTGGGTAAATCACATGCAGTCTATGAACACCATGCCGGGGCTAGTCCACCATAAAGAGAAAGGGCGTTCGATCCCGTAGAGATCCATCTTGAGAACCTTGTGCTGAATACATTCCAGCCAGACACAGAAGGACAAATAGCGTATGATCCCATGGACATGAAATGCCTACAGACCAAAGCCGACCAGCGGCCACCGAGGGCCGGAGGGAGTGGTGATGGGGGATTTTGGAAAAGGGTAGGGGCTGCTGGTTGTGCAGCATGGTGAACCTCGTCTGTGTCAGCACCCTGTGCCGGTACAACACGCGGCGTTCTTACACGTTTCGGCAGACACGTTTTTGTCATAATGCAATGTTGTTGTTGTTTTACTTCCCATTTTGAGGCCAAAGAGCTCAGGGACAGAGAATTTAGCTGGCAAGTGTGGTGGGAACAGCTCCTCTGGCAGCCCTGGGACCCGGGGTCACATCTCCGCTCCGCAGGGAGGAAGCTCCGTGCAGAGACAGGAAACGGCTCACCACTGCCGTCACTTTGCTGCGCTTCACTGAGAACGGAGCTTTTAAAAACAAGCTGAGAGGCGATACCGCCTCACCCCAGCACTGATAGCAAAGTTAAAAAAAAAAACAAGAAAACTGCCGGAGAAGGTGCGGACAGATTGGTACCCTCAGGCACCGCTGGCGGCACTGTAAAGCTGTACAACCACTGTGGAAATGCGTCTGGCATTTCCTCAAAAAATTATAGAAATACCACAATGGTCTAGCACTCCCTCTGCACGGTCTACACCCTCAAGAAAGAAGACCCAGAATGCAAAGAGAGGCGTGCACACCCATGTCCATCACAGCACCGTCCAAGGTGGACCAGCCTCTCCCTCCACGCCCCCGCCCGTCGGTGAAAGGAAGGCCATGTGGACTGTGGCACACACTTGGCCTTGTCAGGCGATGTCATCGATATGGCGGAACCGTGAGACTCCCGGGGCCTGCATGAACCTGCCCGGGTCCACCACAAAGGGGCAGAGACTGTAAGACCACTGTGGTGAAAAACACATCAAGAAAAGGTTTTCACACTGGAAGAAACAGGCTTTGAGTGTTGCCAGGAACGGGAGGGGAGGCAGAGCAGGGGAAGGCCGGGCCGGAGGGGAGATGGCTGTTGGCTCGGCGGAAGGGGAAGGCCATGTGGAACAAGAGGAGAATGGGAAAGGCGGTGGGAACAGGGCAAGCCACTGGGTGGTTTGCGGAGTTGTGGAGTAGGACGCTGATGATCCGCTCTGTAGCCCTGCACCAGCTTCACCGCAAAACGTGAACAAGTACCCACGTGAGCAACCCTGCGTGGGCAGGTTCATTGCTGCCATATTTCCACAACAGCGCGTGCTCACAACGTGGGCCGCGTTGTGACCACAATATTGCCAGCTTGTTTGCACACTTGAGCTATGGTAGTACAGCATGAACATGACCGTTGGAAGCAAGCACTCGGGGTCTCGGGGTGTGCCTGTCCACAATGTAGACCTGCCCCCTTTAGCAGTCAGGCTGGCCTGTTCACAAAGGGACACGTGGAAGTGATTTTGAGAACACCACCTCTGGGCTAGCGGGAGCCCCTCATCCCAGAAACGGGAGTGGGAAGAAAGCAGGACCAGTGTCTCCTGGGGGGCCAGGGATGGAGGGGGCCTCCAGGCCAGGGTGAGACTTAACATGCTGCCCCACACCACTGGGGCACACGGGGAGTAAGCCTTTTCTGCCCCCCAGGCAAGAACAAAGAACTGGACTGGCTCGCCCGCATCAGGCACGCCGCTGACCACTTGAGTATGAGGTCAGGGCCCAGGGCTGAAGGGTAGTGGGCTAGAGAGCTGAACAAGGGGGAAGGGAAGTGGTGGCAGACTAAGTGCCCCACTGAGAAGGTCCCGGCCACTCAGGCTCCGCTCTGAAGTCCGCTTTCTCAGCCCCGCCCTGTGGGGAAGAGAGGCAAGCCTGGGGTGCTCAGAGTCCCCGGGAGGGCGTCTCCAGTGCTGGGATTTGGAACTGAGTGGGCTCCTCTGCTCCCAGGCAGGGACACTGGGAACAGGCAGCAGCCCCGGCCGCCACAGGGGATTCGCCAAACACCAAGTGCTGTCAGGAACCGGCAGCCTGGCTCCCAGTACAGTGGCCCCTGCCCACGCTGAGCCCCCAGTCTGACAAAGGACACAGCAGGCCCTGCCTCCTGGGCCGGCTGGGAGAACATGGGACACACAGTGTGGGGACCGTGGCTGCACTCTCTGGTGTCTCATGGGGACCTACATCTTCCTTCTGCCCAGTTCAGAGGACTCGTTAGCAGCAGCGAGGCTGACATGGGTCCTGAGTCACCCAGGGCTGGCCACTGACAGTCCTCATGGCCACTGGAGCCCAGGATACCATTCAAGCATGAGCCGGGGTCAGATTACCCAGTAAGCCAGGCAAGTTTGGGCTGACTCGTCCTTTACTTTCTAATCTGTCATGAACAACCTCATTTTTTTCCACCGCTCCAAAGATGCTGCTTCTGGATCTGGCTGGTGTTAGAGTAAACCAGCCTCTCATATCCGTGGGGGTCCATAGGAGCAATTATATGGATCTCTAAAATATATAGAGATCATAGTAAAGTCATGGAAGATAGGAGAAAGAGTGAAATAAAGGAGTCAGACACATCTTTTAAATCATTTTATTGGGGGCTCATACAACTTATCACAAACCGTACATGTCAATTGTGTAAAGCACTTTTGTACATTTGTTGCCCTCATCATTCTCAGAACATTTGCTCTCCACGTAAGGCCCTGGCATCAGCTCCTCATTTTCCCCCTCCCCATTCCCTCCTCCCTCATGAACCCGTGATAATTTATAAATTATTATTTTGTCATATCTTACACTGTCCAACATCTCCACTCTCAGCGCTGGTCTTGAAGGAATCATCTGTCCTGGATTCCCTATGTTTCCAGTTCCTATCTGTACCAGTGTACATCCTCTGGTCTAGCCAGATTTGTAAGGTAGAATTGGGATCATGATAGTGGGTGGGGAGGAAGCATT
>NW_022111372.1:49416685-49421343 GCF_000313985.2 Echinops telfairi
CACTCTTGGCAGGAGTAGAAAGTCTCGTCTTTCTCCCATGGATGGACCGGTGGTTTTGAACTGCAGCCCATGAGTAACCACTATGCCACCAGGGCTCCTTTGAGATCCCAGACAAGTCATGTGGCTCACTTTATTGGGATAGTTATTATCTTGCAGTGGTCTGGAACTGGACCCGTGAGGTCTCAAGGTCTGCAGAGTGTGGGCCTGGTCCCCCTGGAGCGGATGGTGGGTGCTGGGTGCCCAGCTTTCTCCTGAGAGTGGCCTCCCCAAATCCATGCCCACCACCGGGCTGGCCCTGCTCCAGACAACGGCTTCCAGCTGTGTGCCCTTACCTGCCCTTTCCTAGACCCTTCAGTGTGAGCTGGTGGGGCAGGGCAGGGCAGGGCAGGGCTCTTAGAATGCAGGTTATGAGGGATTCTCATGAAAATCAAAGCTCCCATGAATAGCCTTTTAAGTTTTTCTTTTTTTTTTTAAGGCACAAAAAAAGAGCTTTTCATTCTCTCAAAGCAATAAATCCTGGCCTTCGTTAAGTTCGGAGAGCTACCCCGGCCCATGTGTCAGTGATTAAGGCTTCGGGGTGAAGGGAGAGTTGAGGAATTCCGCATCTGTGGGGTGTGCTGCTCTCTATGTGCCTCCCCTCCTGCAGAGCCTGTTTTCCAACAGGAAACAGGCTCCCAGGGGAAGATGGGCTCTGGGGAGAAGCTCTTGGGCGGGAGCACGGAGCTGCATCTGACGGAGCCCCCAAACACCCCGTATGCCACCAGCCATCACCCCAGGCTGTCCACCCCACCACCGGCCCCTTCGTGCCACCGCCGCATTAACCTCTTGTCCAGGCACCACCAGTCCAGTGTCCAGCATCCAAAACCACAATGTCTTTGGGTCCAGGACCTTCCTTGGCGTTGGCACAGTTCTTTTGACACTGACATTAACCTGACTTACAGCCCCACCTGTCGGAGCCCAAGAAGGTCCTTCTTCCTCTTGGGTGTCCTCGCTGCCTGCCCTTCCACACCGCTAGAAGTCCTGGGCCGCTAGCTGGTCAGGAACCCGTCAGCCCTTGGGAGCTGTCCTCACAGCCTTGAGGCACGGGTGGAGGGAAGGGCTGAGGTCTCTCTCCATCCTTCGGTGGGGTTTTTCTCCCTCCTACGAATTCGCTCAGTCCTCCCTGGGCCAAGAAGTGTGGGCCGGGGGCTCTGCCAACCCAAGAAATGTCCTGTGACTTCATTCCCCCCACACCCCACAGCATGTGGGGCAGCCACATGCCGTGCGTCTGTCCCTGGATAGGAGTCCTCGGACAGCTCTCCCCCTTGATGTCTCCCCTGTAAGACACAGGGCTGGAGCTGTGCTTCTGCTGCGAGAGTCGGTGCTGTGCCCCCTGTGGATGCCCCGACATGCACACTTTCATTAGCCCTGTCTCTCTGACCCACCAGCCCCCCGACACACACTATCCACATCCCTCAGCCCCCATGCTTCTCCCTAACAGGCTCTGTGGGACAATTTACTCTCGGGCCCTGCTGTCTCAGTACCTGTTCACTTCCAAGAAAAGAATAGAGAGCCACACGGAGTCCTTCCCTGGGTGATGCTAATGGAGAGGTTGGAGGGCTCAATGCACCCAGGGGTACCTCGGAAGAAAGATCTGGTGACTACTTGTGAAAAGTCAGCCATTGGAACGCAGGTCTACCCTGACACGCGTGGGTGGTCCGAGGCAGAGTCTACTTGATGGCAACGGATTTGGCAGGGTCACACGGTACAGGAAAGAGCACCAGCAGATTTGGGCCCAGCTCCTGGCTCCTTGGGACCTCTGTGACTTGGACAGGTCCCTGCAGGTGGGGGCCTCGGTTTCTTTTATCTGTAAATGGGGGGCAGCAGTGTCTACATCTCTGAGTTACTTCACTCTCACTGCCCTTGAGTGAGTCCTTGTCCCGCTGGGACAAGTTAAAACTGCCGCTGTGACTGTCTGAGCCGGTAACTCTTTCCAGGAGGGGAAAGCCCCAGTCTTTCAAACTGCTGACCTTGTGGTCAGCAGCCCAGTGCGTAACCACCATGGGACCAGGGCTCCCTCAGTGTCAAGGAGGATTTTAAAAGGTAGCAAAGGCCCCCAGTATGAGGCCCCCCACCTTCCCATGCTCCCCAGGCCTCAACCTCACCCGGGCCTCACCACAAAGACCCTTTGGGAGGTGGTTCCAGGGTCTCCAGAAAGTGCAACGTGGTTGAATGGTCACCAAATGGGTACAAGCTCAGGAGGAGGAGCGGGTCTGGACTCCTTAATCCCATTTGAAACGCTCGCTTGAAGCCACTCCTGGCGTGAGGGGGGCGTTTTACAGGGCAGGAGGAGGTCGTGCCCAAGGGGGCCAGAGCCTCTGCTGCCAGCGGAAAAGCGGTCAGTCCTGCTCCACGCTAGCATGGCTGGACCTGGAACCATGAAGCCACCTGGAAAAGCCAGACTCAGAAGGACACGAGGTCGGTGTACGGTCCCACTGGCGTGATCAAGGATCGCAGTCCCACAACCCACCGGCCTAGAGTCCATCGCAGCCCGGCAACCCTGTCCACCCTATAGGCTAAGGCTTCCCCATGGGGTAGCCAAGGTTGCAAACCTTCACAGAAGCAGACAGCCTCATCTCTCTCCCTCAGAGCGACGGGTGGGTCAGAACCACTGGCTTTTGAGTGAGCAGCTTCAATCCCCAAACCACCAGGCCTCTTTAGAGACCTGTGTAGAAGCCAAAATCCATCAGTGGCTCCCTGGGGCGTGCAGCAGGGGAGAATGGGGGGTTAAGGATAGAGGATGCTGTTGTTGTCAAAGGGATGGAAACATTTGAACGTGGGGTAGTGGCAATGGTTGTACAATATGGGGGCCACAGTTATTGATTGTGCCTGAGCTGCACAGGTCAAAAGTGTGGAAACCGCAAACATGTATCCCATATACCTTTAACACCCTGAAACAAAGGGGCCAGGCAGCCAGAGCCGTTCTGGGTCTCCAGTGGTGCCAGCCAGGATGTGACCCGTTAATTAACTCAACTCACTGCCATCGGGTCCATGCCAACTCACAGTGACCCTACAGGACAGGTGGAACTGCCCCTGTGGTGTCCGAGACTGGAAGTGTTTGGGGGAGTAGAACTCCTGTCTTTCTCCCACAGAATGGCTGCTGACTTCACACCACTGAGCTTGCTGTTAGCAGTGCCACCAGTAACCGTTAGCCACCAATTCACGGGCCTGAGGGACGTGCCCAGGCCACTTCTGTTTTGTGTAGTTCCCAGTATATGACATAACAGATGCTAAGAAATGATTATGAAAACTGGGCATTATTCAACCACTGACCTCTGGCAAATCTCTTCCCCTGTGGGAGGAAGCCTAACAGCGTTGAGAGGTTGGGGCTGAGGCTCTGGACAACTGGTTCTACCTTGTACGAGCTGTGTGGCCTTCAAAGACTCATTCCTCCCCCTGTGCCTCAGTGGGGTTCTGTTTTGTGTTTTGCCTTATGATCTGTCCGTGGAGGATACTAATAGTAACCTTCCACGCTGGTTTGTTTGTCGGGGGAATACAGGCACTCAGGCCGTAGAGCATGAGAGTGCTGTCAGTCTCCAGCACGTCAGCTCCGACTCCTGGTGGCCCGTGTACAGCAGAGCAGCACGTGGCCCGCACCATCATCAGGGTCTTGGGTGTGCTCCAGTCCATCAGGGTGGCCCATGGGAATGTTGAGTGTCACCCACCCCAGGGCCTCATCTTCCATCACAGTATCAGATGGGGTTCTGTTGGGGTCCATGGGTTCTCTTCTCTGACAGGGTGTCAGAAGTCAGTCACCCTGCCTTCCTCCCTAATCTGTCTGAGTCTGGAGGCTCCATTAGAACCTGCCCTCTCAGGGTGGCCCTGCTGGGATTGGAAACTCCAATGGCATTGCTTCGAGCATCAAAGCAACACAAAAGCCACGGCAGTGCGACAAACTGGCAGATGGGTGGTAGACATCGTGGATGAGTGCCTCGTGTGGAGTAAAATAAGAACAGATTAAGTCTTATTCAGAAGAGAAAAAAACCTATTGTTTCTGAGTCATTTCCAGCTCCTGGGGAGCACGTGTGTGTAGCGTGGTGGGCCGGGCTCCCTGGGGTTTCTCTGCTGTAGTCTTGGCAGAGACAGACCCCAGAGCTTTCCTCAGTGGCAGACTGGGTATGCCTTTCTATCTGTGAGTAGCCCAGGGCACGGATCAACTGGTGTTTGTATTAAACACTCTCAGGTTTAATACAAGCGATGTGGGTTAAGCATTGGGCTGCTAATCCAAAGGTCAGTCAATGGTTCAAATCCATCAGTGCCTCCAGAGGAGAGAGATGTAGCCATCTGCTTCTGTAAAGGTTGACAGTCTCAGAAACCCTCCAGAGCAGTTCTACTCTGTCCTGTTGTGTTGCTCTGAGTTGGAATCGACTGGAGGGCAGTGGTTTGGATTGGTTTGGTTTGGGTTGGGTTGGGTTGGGTTGGGTTGGGATGGATTGGGATAGGTTGGTTTGGGTTGAGTTGGGTTGGGTTGGGTTGGGTTGGGTTGAGATGGGTTGGGTTGGGTTGAGATGGGTTGGGTTGGGTTGATTTGGGTTGGGTTGGGTTGGGTTGGGTTGGGTTGGGTTGGGTTGGGTTGTGATGGGTTGGGCCTGGGGAGACCATGGCGTCAAGAACCAAAG
>NW_022111372.1:49421501-49429157 GCF_000313985.2 Echinops telfairi
GGATGGGTTGTTGGTGGGAGGGCCTGGGGAGACCATGGCGTCAAGAACCAAAGTGTTCATTTTGGTCAAGGCAGGACCCCCTTTGGAGTTAGTCAGCAGCATGAGTCCTCTGGCCACTAGAGATGTGATTGTTTGAGTTAGAAATTGTTCCCTCCTGCCTGGCCTTGCACAGTGCCTGGGGAAACCCTCACCTTCCATGGGGTTCTGTAGTGTGCAGTCGCTGCTCTCCAGCACCGCCGTCCTCCCCAGCCCCAGCTGGGGAGTTTCTCTGAGAATCCCTTATGCGGCCCTCTCCCCATCTCTGACCTCTGAAACCACCCTGATAACCAGTGCTGTCGAATGCACAGTAACCTGCATGTGTGGTTGAGTAGCAAGGCCTGGCACCCAGTAGGTGCTGAGGTGTGGTGGGCAGACCGTGACTAGGTAGGTTCTGAGGGTCTAGAAACCAAAAGCCACTGCACGTTCTTCCAGAAGGTTCTACCCTCCATATGTGCTGACCCCTGTTTGAGCCAGCAGTTGGGCTGGAAATCAGCGCAGGCTCACTGACATGCTCCTCCTGCCCTGTTAACAGCACACAGCGAGCCTTGTCATTGCTGCTGCTGTTGTATTGTTGTTGTTGTGTATCTTCAAGTGGAGTCCAACTGAGCTTTACACTCCAGGACAGAGCAGAAATGCCCCATAGGGTTCCTGGGTTGTGGTCTTTAGGGGAGATCAGCCTGCGCTCCTCAGACAGGCAGCCCCGGGGCCCTTCTAAGCACTGCCTCCTCTTGAATTTGATAGTCACATGGAAGTATGTGAGTAAAATTTTTTTCAAAATGTATGATGTGTGTACCTATGTATATTATAAAATATACATTTTAAATATACATTTGCTTAGGGAAATATATGTTAATGTCTATTTTCATACACACACACGAAACGTGTGTCATTTCAACCTTTTTCACCCGCCTGACTGAGCAGCATTAATGACATTATCACGTGGTTCAATCATCAGCCCCAGGTCCAAAATGTTCCATCACCGTTCACAGAAGTTTCCGGCACCACAGCAGCACACACACCACCACAGGACAACAACCTGACACGTGAGCAGTGGGACAGAGTTGTAGTGTCCCGTGGCAAATAACCCCACCCTCTGCCCGCCTCTGCTAGCCATCAACAGACTGGTCTGTGTGCACTTAAATGTGGTAGCGCAGTGGTTCTCAACCTTCCTAACGCCACGACCCTTTCATGCAGTTCCTCATGTCGGGGTGACCCCCGACCATAACATTATTGTCTCTGCTCTTCATAACTGTAATTTTGCTACTGCTATGAATCGTCATGTAAGTATCTGATATGCAGGATGTATTTTCATTGTTATGAATTGAACCAAATGAAAGCATAGTGATTAATCACAAAAACAATATGTAATATGTAATTATATATTGTGAAATATTTATTTCTAATGACAAATAAATGAAATTTTGTCTTGAAGCATGGTGTAGCATGGGTAAGTCTTCACCCCCGGTGTAGGCATATCTGCATGTGGGCGGACCCACCTGGAGACGGATAGAGGAGCAGTGTCTCAATTCCTAAGACCATCGGAAATAGTGTTTTCCTATGCTCTTAGGCGACCCCTGTGAAAGGGTCGTTCAACACCCACCCCCCAAAGGGGTCACGACCCACAGTTTGAGAGCCACTGGTCTAGCTTTTTCCAGAGGTGAGGGCATATAACATTTGTCCTCCTGTGCCCGTCTTCTCTCCCTCAGTCCGTCCACGCTGTGGCGTGCTTGGGGCTCCGTCTCTCCCGTGCACCAGGAGACCACGGGCCAGGTCTCTCATCTCTGGATGGGTGTGTTAGGCTGTTTCCATAGTTGTTCCTTGTTGTGTTGTGGTTGTTGTTGGTTGTTATGAAAATGGCTATCACAGCACCTCTGCCAGCGCAATGGTTTCTCCCTATGTGTATAAGGCGGGGTCGCATTACTTCCTCTGTGTCATGTTGTGCAGCTGCTGGGACTTTGGTCTCCTGGAGCGCTCCGGGGAGTAGCAGGAGGGGCTCCTTCCCTTCCATCCCTCCTGATCCCCCTGCCCTGGGAGTTGGGGGTGCAGGCCTGCGTCGGGGCGTAGCCTGGGCTGACGGCAGAGAATGGAGTTCTGTGAGGGGGAAGGGAAATCGAAGGTGGCAGAAAGCTGATGGAGGAGGGACTGGTCACGCAGAGCAGGTGGGGCTGCCTGATGCTGAAGAGAAACGGGGCGCAGGTGGGGTGTTGCTCAGGAGAGTGGCACGGGACAACACCCTGCTGGTTTTGCCTGCTGCCGCTTGGCTGCAGGTGCTGCCTGCCTGAGGAGGAGGGGCGTGCAGGGAGCACCGGGGGTTGGGAGATGAGCTCGGGCTTGGACGAGATGCTTCCCGATGAGGCTGCCCATAGATGGCTGGAGAAGCTCAGAGTAGGAGGCGGGCTGGTGGTCAGCATGCGGCTCCTGGCCAGCCTCATTCTTCTCCATGAAGGCCCTTTAGGTGGGAGCCAAGCCCACAGCCCCACCAGCCCTGCGAGCCAAGTGACCCCCTAAGCCCCTAGAAGGTTCCCCACAGGCCCTGGGAGGCAGCCCCCCCCCACCTTGTTCGGGCAGCTGCCCACCAGCCACCCAGCATCCTGTTGCACCAAGCCTTCTGCCTACCCATGCCACCCAGGAGAACCACCCAGACGAATCCATTCGTTCAGCCACCTCGAGGAAGGCCAATGTCTTCATCTGGCTTGAGTTACACAGCCAGAGAATTCACAGGCATGCCCAGAACCGGCCATCAGGAACCCCCATGCCACTCCACTCCCAGAGCCTGACAGCGCCGGCTCACTCGCTATCGTGAGCCCCTCTGGTATGCATCCTGCACCTCTCAGAGGGGCCAGCCCAGCCGGCCGAGCTGGCCTCCTGGGGCCAAGCCTGAGCCCAGAGAGCAGGGGTCAACTCCCAGATCATCGGGGAGAAGCTGGGGGCCCCTCTCGTCACACCTTGTCCCCACACCTTTACTCGCCCTGTGCCCACGTGTCTGGAGACCAGAGGGTACTGACCAGTTCCCCAAACACAGGGCAGCCCCACAAAGCTCCCAGCACAGTCTGCCCACACTCTGAAGCCCCGAGCAGAAATCCAGGCCCCGTGCCTCCCCCTTTGCCGGCCCTCTAGTGGGCCATAGCAGTGGGCAGTGAGCATGGCCGTGGCCATGGACGTGCCTCTGAGCCATGCAGCCCACACCGGTGTGAGAAGCCGGGATCCTGTTTTCACGGGCCCACACAGCCCAGGGCGATCCCAGCACAAAAGCCCAACTGCAGGCCTGTGTCCAGGCTCAGGGCTGGGTGAGTGTTGACCTGACTTCAATCCTCCAGTCCATTCAGCCTCGTGCCTGCAGCCCGGCCAGCCTCACCCCCACAGCCCGGCCAGCCTCACCCCCTTATTCCTTCCCAGCCGGCAGCCCAAACCACGCCCACTGTCATCGAGTCATCTCAGAGGCAGTCATAGCAACAGCAGGGGATGGCCTCCTCTTCCTCCCCAGAGTGGCCGGTGGGGCTGTTTGTCGGAGACCCTCTGTGGTGGACTGAACCGTGTTCCCCCCAAAAAAAACGTGAAGTCCTAACCCCCGGGGCCTGTGAACAAGGCTTTGTTTTCCAATGGAGTCCTTGAAGATGTCTCTGCTTCCATCAGCCGGAGGGCTGACTGGGATATGCAGAGCCCTGGTGCCCAGCAAAGAGCACGGTGATGTAGCGCTTACACATTGGCCTGCATCTGCCGGGTCAGCAATTCAAAACCACCAGCCGCTCCACGGGAGAAAGGCGAGGCTTTCTACTCAAAACTCACCGGGGCATTGGACCCTGTCCGGTAGGGTCGCTAGGAGTCGGCACCGACTGGAAGACAGGGATGGGGTTGGGGTTTTCGGTGTCCTGTGGTTCAGCTGCTCAGCTGCTGTCCGAAGGCTCAGCAGCACAAACCCACTACAATGGGGCCACCGCCCCCTAAAGAGTGCAGCCCAGAAACTCTATAGAGGGGGTCCACTCTGCCACGTGGGGACACCATGAGCTGGAACTGCCTTGAGGGGAGAGCAGAGGATGCCAACTGCAGACTGGAGGGGGCTGGGTCCTAACTCCGTCTGAGGGGGGGCATTGTGCGAGTGAGGAGGAGACAGGGATGCCATGACGGTGCATCTAGAAGCCAAGAAAGTCCAAGAGCAGGCCAGGGCCACCGGAAGTGGGCAGAGCCCAGGAGAGGGGCAGGAAGAGCCTGGCCAGCGGGCATGCTGCCTCTGACTTCTAGCCCCCAGAGCTAGGATAAAATACAAACCTGCCTCAACATCTCCCAGGGTGAGGATTTGGGTTCAGAAGGTCTCTCTCTCAGAAGGGGCACCCAGGAAAATGGCTTCACTAGACTCCCCGTAACAAAAGTGCGGCAGTACCTCTGACGCGGGCTGCCCAGAGGCTCAGAAGCACCAGTGGGACTGACCGTCTGCTGGGAATCTGAGAAAAGGGGAAAGACGCATACATCTTGCATGAATGCAAGCACACATGCACATGTTCACACGTACACACACACACACCGTTTTCAAGTGAACCGTCCTGTCTCAGACCCGACTTGTGGCCAGTCTCCTGTGTCTCCTCGGGGCATGTTCTGGCCGTTCTTGAAAGGGCTTGAGGCTGACTTTTACAGAAAAAGGCAATGTCTTGAAATGATCTCTTTACAACCTCCAAAAGGAGTCCTGGTGGCACAGTGGTTGAGCGTTGGGTTGCTAACCAAAAGGGCAGCAGTTCGAAACCACCAGCTGCTCCGTGGGAGCAAGATGAGTTCTGTCTCCTCCGCTACAGATGTACAGTCTTGGAAAGCCACTGGGGCAGCTCTAGTCTGTCCTGTAGCATCAGGATGAATCAGAACGGATTCCAGAGCAGAGCGCACTACCTCTGAGCCCAGCACAGAGCCTGACATACAGCGGGGGAGAAGACAGCGACTTTGCATGTGATTTGGAACTACAGCCTCGTGGACACAACTCCCCACCACCCATGTATCGGTTTCTCGGACTACGGCGACTGGTGTCACACTGCGCTGAGGCTGTCAGCTCCGCCTCCGACCTTGCGAACACCGGCAGGGCCACCCATCGTGAACAGGTTTCAGTGGAGCTTCGGGACAAGGAAGAAAGGCCTGGGGAGCGACTTCTAAAATTCAGGCAATGAAACCCTTATGGATCCCAACAGAACACTGTCCAACGGAGTGCTGGAAGCTGAACCCTGAAGGTGAGAAACCGCACAGCATCAAGGTGATGCTGACGCGGAGCCAGGCTCTAAGACGGGGTTTCCCAGCCTGCAGATCTTCACCGAAGCAGATGCCACACCCTGCTCCCCGAGGGTGGGACTCCAACCAGCCTGCATCATAAAATCAGGCTTAACACGTACGTGGGGGGGCCGTCTCCAGCCTTGTGCTGCACTCACTGTGCACCACCGGGACTCCTGCCTAGGTGGGAAAGCACTCCTAGCGAGCCAGGGCACACCGGAACAAACCACGGCCCAGTGCTGCGCCATCCTCACCCTCGCTCCCATGTGGGAACCCATCGTTGCAGCCATGTGTCCATCCACCTCCTTGAGGGCCTTCCCCTGTCCGCTGCCCCTCTGCTTTACCAGGAGTGATGTCCTTCTCCTGAAGGACTGGTCTCTAAGGATGGCGTGTCCTAGCGGCAGCACACCCAGGCTCATTGCTGGCCCCTCTTCCTGTGGCGTCTGGGGACAGGGAGACCCGGAGGAGAAGGAAAGCAGAGGTGAATGGGGCATCACAATCTCTGAGCGAGCGCCAAAAGAGGTGGCGGGAAGAGTGAGCACTAACCGAGGCCTGAGATGCCCACTCCCGTGGCACGAGGCGAGAGCACCGGACCTCTGCCCAGTGAAGGCATGGACTGGTCACCCAGAGCTCTTCCCCTCCTCAGTCTCGCAGTGGGGGGGCGGGGAGCGGAGGCTGGCCTGCATCCTCACTTCCAAACGGCTCCGCACAGGTGCGTGGAGGGCTGAGTCGGGAGTAGAATGTGTGTCTGCATGCACATTAGCACCCTGGCTGTGGGAAAGGGAGGCACAGAGGGCTCTAATGCGTGCAAGGACAGTCGACGGAGAGTTGTTGCTGACTGAAGCATCTGAAATACAGCGCGTGATGGCGCTGCCGAACGAAGAACACTGGCTATGCCGCGGGCTAGTGAAAGAAGGAACCGCTCCGGCTTGAAGCGTGCAGCCAGACCAGGATGGCGAGACTGCTCACGTGCTTTGGACATGTGATCAGAAGGGGCCGGGCCGTGGAGAAGGACCTCATGCTTGGTCAAGCAGAGGGTTATCGGAAAGGCCCCCAGTGAGATAGATGGACATGGGGACGGCTCCCTGGACTCAAACCTGAAGACGCGTGTGAACTGCAGCAGGACGGCGGGGTTTCGGAACTGGCTCCACAAGAAGTCACAGCCAACAAGCCACGCGGAGGGATGGTCCTCACTGGGTGTGTTGGTGAGGCTGTGTTATTTTGTGATTGTTGCCGCCTCCGGCGCTTAGTGACTTCCATGCCCAATGGAACACAATGCTGCCAAGTCCCATGTCCTCCCCCTGACCGGTGGCTGCTGTCTCCTGTGACCCATGGAGTGTCCACTGCCTGATCTTCAGAAGGTCCACAGGCCGTTTGTTCCTAGTCGGTCTTAGTCCGGAAGCTCCCCTGAGATCTGCTCAGCTTCATAGCAACGCACGAGCCTCCGCTGACGGACACGCGGTGACTGTTCGTGAAGTGCATTGGCTGGGGATCCAACCTGGGTCTCCCGAGTGGACGGCAGGAACCGACCACAGATAGTTTGATCCTTGTCAGGGCTTTTGAAAGAGCATTCTCACCCCCTCAGTTTCTGTCTTACGATGGAAGTTTCTCAGCTACAAATCTCCTGCTCCAGGCAGTGAGACCTTTGGGCTAAGGAAGGACCGTTGGAAGACCAAGTGGGTGGGTGTCCTTGTGAATGAGTATAAGAACACAAGGTCGAACAACTGAACGATGAGGAACGAAGAATGCAGGCAGTGGGGCGGGGTGGGGGCAGAGGAGCAGGAACTCAGTAGCCCCAGAAGAAAGGGAAGTCTCCCTGGCCCCCCACCTCCATTCGCCGGGAAGGCATGATGGAAAGGCTGCCCCCAGATGCTGTCGCATGGTGACCCTGGGCAAGCCAACAAGCCCACGGGTAGGGAGGAGCTGACCGCTGGCAGTCGGAGCCCAGCCCACTGATTTCCCTTCTCACGAAGACCCTGGCCTTGTCTTTTCCTGTGTAGGTCCCCCTGGACGACGTGGCAAGCCTGGACGAAGAGGCGATCCTGGTGAGTCCAGATTTTCTCATTTCCTAAGCTGAAGTCGGGAATCTGCCCTTGGCCCTAACCCTAACCCTCCTCCCCAATAGCCATGACCCAGTCTGAGGTCAGGCAGTCCTCTCCCTTCCAGTTCCAGCCAGTGTTCCTGGAACCCCCCACCCCTACCCCTGCCTCCTTGAGAATCCTTGACATCCACAAATCTAATGGCTGTCCCCCAGTGCCCTTGGTCACTCCCTGAGACTTCAGTGCCCAGAACTCCTCTCTCTGCATACGAGTGGGCGGTGAGTCCCTCGGCACGCGTGCTGGTCCATCTGGGGGTCTCCTCGTCCTGCCCACG
>NW_022111372.1:49429694-49440666 GCF_000313985.2 Echinops telfairi
TTACCTCACACACACACACACACACACACACACACACACCCCGCCCCGCCCTTGGTCACCACTAACAGACTTTGGTCCCTATGTCT
This sequence comes from Echinops telfairi, assembly GCF_000313985.2. Lineage (NCBI taxonomy): Eukaryota > Metazoa > Chordata > Mammalia > Afrosoricida > Tenrecidae > Echinops > Echinops telfairi. The sequence goes on from NW_022111372.1 coordinate 49,429,781, forward strand.
GTGCTGTTTCATAAAATGGGATCGTCCAGTCGTTGCCCGTCTGTGACTGATTTACTTCACTCAGCATAATGTTTCCCGGGTTCCCCCATGTCGTTCCATGTACAGAATTGTATTTCTCTGTAGGGCTGACTGAGCTCCCCTGGCATGCATCTGCCAGCAGGGAAAGGACCAGGCTTTCGACACTCTCCCGTAGAGAGTTCCGGTCCAGAAACCCACAGGGCAGTTCCGCTCTGTCCTCCAGGGCCACTGTGCGCCAGCATCAACTCGATGGCAGTGAGCGTGTGTGTGTGTTTGTTTGTTTGTTTGTTTGTTTGTTGTTTATTTGTTTGCATTCGAGGCCTAGGCCACATCTCATTGCCCCATTCCTCTGTTGATGGACACTCGGCGTGTCCCTCTTTGGGCTACTGTGATGAGACCTCACTGGCGTCCGTGTGCCTGTGTTCCGGTCTGCACTGCCTGTGGGTAGGTCTGTCTTTGTCTTCTTGACCCTCACTGCTGGCCACCCGCTCCCTCCATGTTCCGGTGGCCCAGGTTCCCACCCCTTCTTCTCTGCATTTGTGTAGGGTGTCCTCAAGCTACCACCCCGACACCAACAACACGCACCCCCTCTGCCTCCAGCCCGGTCCTCACCGCCAGTCCTTAATGGCTGAGCATACCACTGCTAACCCCAAGCGACTGTTCGCGTAGGGAGCTGGACATCATCCTGGTCCCGTCCCCTGACACTTCCCACACTAAGGTTTCCTCCTCAGTGTGGGACTCCCATGCTTGGCCCCCTCTAGGTCCCCCTATAGCTCTCTGTGTCCCTGGTCCCCTCTCTCCAGCCTCATTCATGTCTATAGCCCCTGATCTTTCACAAGAGCCTCTGATCCTGTGCCCTCTCTTACCCAGAATGTCTCCTTCTCCACCCTGACCCTGAGTTCATCTGCTTAGTCCTTCAAGCCTAGCTCATATAGCTCCTGAAAAAATTCCCCACTGGCTCTGGTGGTATAGTGGTTTAAGCGTTCGGCTACTAACCAACCAATCACAAGGTCAGTAGTTCAAATCCACCAGCTACTCCACAGGAAAAAAAACAAGGCTTTCAATGCCTATAAAGATTTACAACCTCTGAAACCCACAGGGACAGTTCTACTCTGTCCTCTAGGGTCGAGAAGAACCGGGATCAATTTGGTGACAGTGAGCTTGGGGCTTTTGCTTGTTTTCTTATTGAGAACTCTCTAACCCCACTGCCATCCAGTCACTTCTGATTCCGAGTGGTGCTGCAGAGACTGTCAGCAGCTGCAGGAGCAGACCGGCTCACGTTTCTCTAATGGAGTTGAACTGCCAACGTTATGATTAGCAAGCCCACACCTGGCCCAGAGCCCCACCAGACCTCCTTTCTAATTCTCTGGCCAGGAGCTATTGCCCAGAATCTCCAGCTCCAGCACAGAGTCTGGCACCAAGTCAATATCGATCAGGATGAATGAGTGGATACAGACTCACTGCCATCGAGTCAGTGTGGACTCATAGTGACTATAGGACAGGGTAGCACTGCCCCTGTGGGTTTCCCAGAATGTAACTCTTTACAGGAATAGAAGGCCTCCTCTTCCTCCCTCAGAGCAGCTGGTGGTTTTGAACTGCTCACCTTGTGGTTAGCAGCCCAACACTGAGCCACTACGCCACCATGGGCCTGCTCAACTCCAACCAAGCCCACTGCTGTTGAGTCAGTTCTGACACCGGGTGAGCCCCGTGTGTCACAGAAGATCTGCACTTCCCGGGGTCCCGGTGGCGGTCACTGTATGGACATCGTTCCTTTGTTGCCAGGTGACTCCAGGTGGATTCCAACCACCAGCCTTCCCGGGAAATCTCTGGAGATAGTACCTGGATCAACGATTACCTAAGGATATGACAGAAGAGGGTGGGGTGACTGTGAGAGAGAAGAAAGTGCTCTGACATTGGTTGTGGGGGTGATTGCACAACTCTGAGAAGCTTCCTAGAGGTGGCTCGTCACCATCCAGCTGTCTGGCCCAGGAGAGCCCGGGGCCGGTTCTCACAGAGCCTCGGGTCTTACTCCTGGGGCCAGGCTTCTTGCCTCCTATCCAGCAGCTTGCTCTTTCTCTAAACACCAACTACCATTGAGTCCCCTACATAGGCTTTCTGAGACTGAAATCTACAGTCATAGGCAGCCTCCTCTTTCTCCTAGGGAGCAGCTGGTGGGTTTGAATAGCCAACCTTACCGTTGGTAACCCAGTACTTACCCTACGGCCATCAGAGCCTCTTCTATAAGAACTCCCTGCAACCCATTGTAAGAACACGCGCCCTTCGAGTTTCTCTCTGCTCTCTGACCTCCGGGAGCAGAGGCTGTTTTGTGTTCGCTGCTAGAGCATCTTTCAGTTTTCGGCATCACCACGCACCCACCCACACACTTCATCACTCAGCCCTTAGTTTCTAGCCTCATAAAAGGTTTTATTGCCTTGTATTGTAAACTGCTGACATCCTTTTGCAAGTAGGAGGAGTCTGTAGTAACTTGTTGTAGAACAAGCTATGAAATGATCCAATGTAGGCAACCTTCTCAAAACCCCATGTGAATCATGACCCCAGTTGAAGACCAGGGGTCATGGAGCGCCCATCACAGTGCTGAGCCCCTTCTCGTCCTTCCCCTTGGGTGTTCCTCGCAGAGTCCCGCAAGACAGGAACATAGGGTTAGCCCCGCTTTGCAGGTAAGGAAACTAAGGCTGCCAGGGGAGTCTTGTCTAAAGTCAGCTGCTGGGCACCTGTGCCGCTCTCCCTCCTGTGAGTCCAGAATGAGCTCTCTGTCTGCCTGCCAGGGACCGGTGTGGGCAGCAATGAGCAGCTGTCCCTCTGGCTAGCTTTGGCTGGGCCTGGTGTTTGTGTCTAGAGAGTTGCAGACACGTGCACATCCTGACTGCAGCTCCTGCCCTTGGACAAACCAGGCTTTTCCTGTCCTGGCTGAGCCCAGGCAGAGAGGCTTACTTTGCCGATGGGCGAGAATCTGGCTGAGAGAGAAGCCTGGGACATTTATTCCAGGCCTGCAGATAGATAGCCCTGGCCCTGCTGGGCTGTGGGGCGGGTCATCCTGAGCTCCCAAGACAAGCCTTTGTCTGAAATGCCACATGGCCCTGCATGTCTCTCTGTCGTGGGATGGATTTCTTGCCTCCTTTCTGGTCCATTTCTTGCCTGGGGAATGCAGGTGGCTGGGCCGGAGGAACCGAGCCCTGAGCCTGCTCTCTGGGACTCTCGTTCCAGGGAGGATGGACGGGGTCGTTTTTCCTCCAGGGCCCTTCTTCCCCAAGGAGTCCACCCGTCTTCTCTGGCTCCCACAGCCTCTGATTCCTCTCTGCCCCCATCGGCTCCCACACATGGGGTGGTTGTCTGCGTACAAGTCATTCCTTACACCAAAGCTTGAGCTGCTCAGGAATGGAGCTGTGTCTGGACGCATCTCTGGATGCCCCCCAGAGATGCCCACAAGGTATTTATGGAAACCTAGGAGAGGGGTGGGGAGGAGAGAGGGAGATGGAGGTGTGGGCAAATGAAGCGGGGAGCGGAGGGTCCAGAGGCAGTTGGAACTGAGGGTGAGGCAATGAAATCTTCCTGAGCCGAAGCTCGTGCTAAGTTCACAGAGATAAACGGATCCAGAATAGACGCTTCAAAGAAATCGTCCCCCAAAGCCACCAAACAAATGACAACAATGCCTGGGGAGAGGACAGGGAATGGGACGTTAAATGGCCACTGAGTTTCCAACAAAATAAAGGGACACATGGAAGGATGGTTCACACGAAAGAGCAAAGATCTGTCCATTGACTCGCTCCCCGAGGAAACCCAGACATTGAACGTAGTAAACGTTAGATTGGCTATTACGAATACGTTGAAATAACTAAAGGGAGCCAAGTCTAATGAATTCAAGAAAAGCATGAGAATGCTGTCCTAAAATCGGGAGACCATGGATAGAGATAGAAAACAGTTAAAAGAACTAAATGGATACTAGGGATTTGAAACGTGCAGTAACTGAAGAGAGAAGTTCACCGGAGGCTCAGCAGCAGGTTTAGGCTGGAAGGATCAAGAAGCGACGGATTTGAATATTGGTCAATTAGACTAACCAATGCGAAGAGCAAAACAGAAAACGATGAAGGGCAAAAAGCAACAGTTCCAGAGGCAGGTGGGACACCACCAAGTGTCGGAACATGCCCGTGATGGGAATCTCAGAAAGATGAGAGAGAAAGGGGCAGAAAGGAGATTTGAAGAAATTATTGTAATGGCCTAACGCCTTTCAAATTTGATGAGACACATTAACCTACACCTCCTAATAAACTCCAAGGGGGTTAAACTATGCACAGCATAGCTACCTTGTCAAAAGCCAAAATGAAGAGAGAACCTTAAAAACAGCAAGAAAGAAGCAAAACCAAAATGCATTGCATAAAGGGCTCTTCAGTCAGATTTACAGCTGATCTCATCAGAAGCCATCAGGACCAGAAGGCCGCATGATGCCATTTTCAAGGAAATGAAGGGTAAAGGATGTCTACCGACATGCATTGTGTCCATCTGCATAGACTACAGAAACAAATCCAGAGACACGCATATGTGTGTAATAGAGAACTTTATACCAAAAAGCAATTGTATATTAAGAAAACACCCCAGCCCAGTCCAGATCAAATCCATAAGTCTTATATTAGCCCATATGTCCGATACCAGTCTGTAAATTCCTCTTCAGACTCATGCAACACATGCAATGACGCCCACCAAATGCAGGAAGATCACAGGCCAGTGGGTGGAAAGTCTTGTGGTTTCAGGGGCAGTGGAAGCATCTCAGTGCTGGCAGGGGTCACCACGTGGCTCCTGCAGCTCTATCACGCTGGCTCTGTTAGACCTCTTGTGGGAGAGATTATACCTCGGTCCTTGTTTCCACAGGAGAAAGAATTCATGCCGAAGCCTGGTTTGTGATCCAAGTGAGTTTATAAAGAATAGAAGTGGCACAAGTGCGTAGGACAGCGGCTCAGCAACTCGGACCACAGCCTGGCCGCTCTGGGACTGCAGCCGGCTTCCTGCTGCACTGTGTCAGAGCCACTGGGAAAGAGCATCAGAGCAGTCTTTGGCTTTTCAGGGGCCCCACTGGGAGGCATGGTCGATGATGCTGGTCGACCCCATTGGCTGAATCAAATTAACTTGGCTTAGATGGGCCAATCCAGGTGTAATGCCCACCTAGGTGTACCACCCCTTCCTGGCCAGAAGCTTGAACCTCTGAGCATGCATAATGGATGTCCCAGTCCCTATGCTAAGCTACCTAACAGCTCCATCAGTGTAGCTCCATGGGGCTTGTCAACAGGAATGTCTTGCAGGTAGTGAGTGTGAGTCTGGCCTCCCCTTAGCTATTTATCTATGTTGTGCCTCCAAATGAGGTCATCAAGCTGCGACCTGATTGACAGGCTAAACTCCACCCCTTTACTCTTAATAGTCTCAAGTTGACACCAGATTATATAATTACCACACTCATATTTAATTAAAATTATCCTTCAAAAATGAAGGAGAATTTAAAACATTATCAGATTTTTTTAACCAATAAAATTTATCATTAAAAGATCTGCTCTATCAGAAATACTAAAGGGGCTCTTTTTTTAAAAATCATTTTATTGGGGAACTCTAACAGATCTTATAACAAGCCATCATTGAATTGGATTAAGTACACATGCACAAATGTTGCCATCATCATTTCCAAAACATTTTCTTTCTACTTGAGCCCTTAGTATCAGCTCCTCTTTTTTCCCCTCCCACTCCCCCCGCCCACCCTCATGAATCCTTGATAAACTCTATATTATTGTTATTTCATGTCTTACATTGCCCGTTGTCTCCCTTCACCCACATTTCTGTTATTCACACTCCTGGGGATGGGGGCTATATATATCCAACCTTGTGATGGGTTCCCCCTTGCCACCCCATCCCTCATGATATCGCTACTCCCACTACTGTTCCTGAGGATTGTATCTCTCCTGAATTCCATGTGTCAAGAGCTCTTATTTGTACCAATGTGTGTCCTCTGGTCTAGCCGGATTTGGAAGGTAGAACTGGGTCATGGTAGTGGGGGAATGGAACCATTCAGGAACTAGAGAAATGATGTGTGTTTCATCAGTGCTGTACTATACCCTAGTTGAATCATCCCACCCTTGCACTTCTGTGGGGGGATGTCCAATTGTCTGCAGTGCAGATGGGATTTGGGTTTCCATTCCCACCCTCCTCTTTCACATTGATATAATTATTTGTTTTGGATCTTTTGATACCTGATGCCTGATCCCGTTGATACCTCATGATCACACAGACAGATGTGCTTCTGCCATGTGGGTTTATTTGCTTTTCTGCTAGATGGCTGCTTGTTTAACTACAAGACCCCAGATGCTATATCTTTTGGTAGCCGGGCACCATCCACTTTCTTACCACATTTGCTTATGCACCCACTTTGTCTTCACCAATCATGTCAGGAAGTATCTAAGAGTGCCAGGTTATTGTAACAACATGTTCTTGTGTTTAGAGAGGCCTTGAGTAGAGGCCCAAAGAACTCTTTTTGGCTAAACTGTACTCTCACAAAAATCGCAACCTAAGAAACCTGATGAGGTGGCTTTGCTCTGTTATTTAGGTCACTGTGAGTCATAATTACCCTTCAGCACACAACAGCAAACAAATTACTAGACCGAATAAACGATGTCAGCAAGATCTCAAGATACAAGATCAATGAGCCCGAATCAATATATTTCCTTACACTAGCAGTGAACAAGTCAAGAAAACAATTCTATTTTTTTGGTATTGTTAGGTGCCATCAAGTCCTTTCTAATCCAAGTGACCCTGTGCACAGCAGAGTGAAACATGGCCCGGTCCGCGCCATCCTGACAAGGGTTCCCATGCCTGAGCCTCTTGATGCAGTCACAGTCCCAATCCATCTCCGGGGGCCTTCCTCTTTTTTGCTGATCCTCTACTTTGCCAAGCCTGATGTCCTTCTCCAGGGACTGGTCTCTCCTGACCACATGTCCAAAGTCTGTAAGACCATGCCTCGACACCCTTGCCTCTATGGAGCACTCAGGCCGTACTTCTCCCAAGACAGACCTGTTTGTTCTTTAGGAAGTTGTCCTGGCAACTCCACTGAAGCAGCATAGAAAAGGATAAGCTAATTTGGATTATCTTATTTTGCAGTCATCTAAGAAAAGGAGTGTAAAATCGGTACACTAAGAATTACAAAGCATTGTTAAAATGAATTAAAGAAGACCCAAATAAACAGGGAAGTGTCCTATATTCATGATCAGAATGCACTTTTAGTATCAAAAAATTAAGTCCAATGTTAAAATGACGATACTCTCAACTTGAGCTACAGATTCCATGTGGTCCTTACCAAATCCCTGCTGGGTTTTTCCCCTAGAAAGTAACAGGCAAGTCCCATCATTTACATGGAAATACCAGGGACTCGTAAGGACCAACGCGCCTGGAAAGAGAACACAGCTGGAGGCCTCACGCTCGCAACTTTCAAAATTAATACAAAGCTGCACGTCATCGAGATAATGCGACACCGCAAGTGAATAGACACATGGGGTTGAGAGTCCAGAGAAAATGCGTACACTTATTGGCATTTCTATTTTCAAAAAGATGCTGGGACACTTCAATGGTTCTGGGACAACTGAAGACAAGACTGCCATGGTTAAAACAAAAAAGAATAAAAAAACCGAACTCATGGCCATCGAGCCAAGGCCGACTCATCGTGACGTTACGGGACAGGGTAGAAGTGCCACTGTGGGTTTCCGAGACTGTAACTCTTTACGGTAGAAAGCCTGGTATTTCTCCTGTAGAACGGTTGGTGGTTTCAAACTGCTGACCTTGCAGTTCACGGCCCAAGGCATAGCCACTACACCGCCAGGACTCCTTCATAAAGACAGTAACATAGGGGGAGTGTGAAATATAACCTCGTTTCTTTAAAAACAAAAACAGGCCTGTTGGATTGGTTGAGATTGGAGGCCTGCTCAAGTCTCTTGCCCTGAGATCACCTTAAACCTTGAACTGAAATGAATCCCTGCTGTCACCATGGGACTAAATAGCAAATTGGCTTTTAAAACTCACCTATATGAGATCAAATAGTCAACAACAACTGTCAAGCACAGATGGGAATGTGGGGAGGGAGGGACACTCAGTTAACGGGGACACAGGCACTAGAACAGAAATCACGAAGATGCTCACACGTTGTGACGGACGGAGACAACGTCCCCAAATGATTTGTGTAAACCTGGCTGAATGGGAAGTTACACGGCTATCTAATTTGTCACTGAAAATGCAATAAAATATTACTTTTGAAAAATAGGCCATAGCAAATGTTAAGAATGTGGGAGAATGTGAGCCATCGGATCTTCCTGGTGGGATTGTAAACTGGCATGCCACTTGTCAAAACATTCTGGAGCTTGGTCAAAATGTGAACGCATGTGGTTGCTGTGTGGCCACAAATTCTACTTTTATATATATGCCAAAGAATAATAAAAATGCCCTGATGGCTGTGGAGGTTAAGTGTTGGGCTGCTAAGCAAAAGGTCAATGGTTCTAAACCACCAGCCACTCCAAGGGAGGAAGATAAGACTGTTTGTTCCCATAAAGGTTTGCACTCCAGGAAACCCTATGTAGGATTATTATGGGTCAGAATTAAAACAATGGCAGTAAAGGTTTTGGTTTTTTGTTTTGTTTTGTTTTGTTTTTTGGTAATAGAAAAGCATATGTTTGAACAAAAAATGTTACATAAATATTACTAATAGCATTATTCATAATAATAACCAAGCAATGAAAATAACCCAAATGTCCAGACACAAAAAATGTGGGATTTTCCTACAAGGGAACAGTATTCACCAATAAGCAGGAGTGGAGCACTGATACATGCTACAATGTGATGAACCTGGAACACATTATGCTAAGTTAAAGAAGCTAGTCACAGAAGACCACATATTCCATGAAGACAGGAATTACATGAGTGGTTGCCAGGGGCAGGGGGGAAGGAAGCAAGCGGGAGGGACTCGGGAGTCACAGGGTTCTTCCTGGAACCGTAAACATGGTTTAAAACAACACAATCGTGAGTGCCACTTTTAGGATGGTGGCGTGGCCAGCTCCCTGGACCTTCTCTTCTACAAACCAAACCAAACTGTCAGCACCGATGAAAAACACCCTTTAAAGGTTCCTGCAAACTGTCCCACAAGCACAAAGCAAATGAAGAAATATTTATTCAAGAAAAACTAGTAAAACTTGCTAGGCACAGGGAGAGTCTGCGGAGCCACAACCTGCTTCTTCCCACCTCCCCCACCCTGGTCCCTAGAGGCACCACTATAGGCACCTATTTTCCAGGCAACAGGCCCACTCTGCCTTCAACTCCCATCAAGGGTTACCTGTAAGCACTTTCTCAGCCTGTCTCAGCAATGCTCAGGAAGCATTTCTCAGCCCATCGCCCTCTCAGCTGAGAAGACTAAAGTCCTGGCGAGTGCTGCGTCCCTCCTTCCATACTTTTAGGCAGACTCCACGGATGAAGCCCAGAGCCCAAGAGGCCTTTCCCCCAAGTCATACAGGACACAGACTCCATGGTGGTGAGGCTACTGCCCCAACCGGTGCCCAGGACAGCGTGCCCAGGGAGAGTGGCCGTCCTTGAAGAAAGAGAACTTCGAAGCGCTCCCTAAAGGAACTAACCTTATTTGAAACAGAGTGCAGGGAAATTTAGGCCTAAGGGCAGTCTTGAAAACAATAGCTCCTCTTAATTAAAAGCAACCATCTAAGCCATAGACCAGCTAGGTCACCCGAGGAACCATGGAAAGAGACAGCTGAGAAGAGCCCTCGTGGGGTCAGAACAAACCTCAAAGGCTGGCCTCAAAAACTACCTCTGCTGACTTTAATTGGGTCAGACTGCTGAGCAATTTATGATCCAGGGCATTGTCAAAAACAGTAGAGCAGTCAGGCAGCACTTAGTGGAACCTAACGGGGAGGGTGAAACACCAGATGAGACAACTTAACCAAGCGATCCAGGAAAGGACAGTCCGAGAAGCTCTGCTACAACTACTGTCATCCCCGGGTGTGCCCTCTACCCCCCAGCCTGGACCCTCTGAGGACAGCACCAATGGCTTCACACTGTGGGGTGAAATAAACTTCACTAAAATAGTCTGGTCAAGTCACACAAAGATAAACAGGCAAGACACAAAAACAATCCAATCCCCATTAAGCGGGGCGGCTGAATAACATAATGAACACACTTAATGTCACTGAACTGCACATATGAAGACGTATATGTATATGATCAAATATATTTGATCATCTCAAACACAACAAATTGCTTGAAGCTTTCCTGACAACTGATTGGACTGAGGGTGGATATAAAATGCAAGCTGGGCCAATACGAGACCTTTCTTGGGGACATGGAAGAGGGATTCTCACTGTTGACTCAGTCACCGACAGGAAAGAATAGTACCTTGAGAGTGCTGAGTTATAGTGATGCCAGAGAGCGCCTCTTTAGATTTGACCCAAGCCATGGTATTTTCCGTTGTCTCATATGCGTGTGAAAGTTGGACACTGAATAAGGAAGACTGAAGAAGGATCTATGCACTTGAATTGTGGTGCTGGAGAAGAATATTGAAAGTCCCATAGACTATTAAAAGAACAAACAGATCTGTCTCAGAAAAAGTACAGCCAAAGCACTCCTTAGAGGCAAGGATGGCAAGACTTGGTCTTACATATTTTGGACGTGTTGTCAGGAGAGACCAGTCCCTGGAGAAGGACATCATGCTTGGTAAAATAGAGGGCCAGCAAAAAAGAGCAAGGCCCCACCTCTACTCAAGTACTCCCTCAACACAAGAACACATCTTTTAATAAACTGGCATTCCGTGATGCTCACCTTCCCAACAC
>NW_022111372.1:49441505-49446090 GCF_000313985.2 Echinops telfairi
TTTTGAAAATGATGGTGGCAACAAATGTACAAGTGTGCTTGACACAATGGATGGATGGATTGTGGTAAGAGCTGTATGAGCCCCCAGTAAAAAGACTGAACGAAAGAAAGAGAAGGGAAGGGACAAAAGCCTCAGCCGCTCAAGGGAGGACGTCAGCCCTCGCCTGCTGGTGAATGTGGCCGGGCAGAAGCTGCTGGACACCTTTCGGGATATGGAAATTGTTCTTCCTAGTTTGCTTTTCAATGAAGCCAGAGCAAGCCCTTTGGGAAATGCTCTTTAAGTGGCTGGACCCAGAGGACCTCATAGCTCTGGGAGGCCTTCATGGTTTCTCACCCCCAACTACCACCTCTGCCAAATGTCAACATTAAGTGAAATGGTTCACTTTATGCGTCAAAATTGGCCAGATCATGATTCCCAGTGGTTTGGCTAAACACGAATCTAATTGCTGTTAGGAAACCATTACATGTGGTTGAATCAACTGACCTGAGGTAGAGATTACCTTCCATAACGCAATCGAATGTACTGGAACTACCTTTAAAAATCAAGGTTACCGTTGAGTCGACACTAGTTTATGGTGACCCCGTGGGTTTGGAGTAGAACTTCATTCTGTAGGGTTTTCAGCGGCTGATTGTTCCTAAGGAGATCACCAGGCCTTTCTTCTGAGATGCTTCTGGGTGGATTTGACCCTCCAAACTCAACAGTCGAGTGCGGTAGACATTTGTACAGCCATGATCTCCAATTACCTTACATCAAAGGTAATACAATGGGATCACTTTCCACAAGGGAATCTAATGTATTCAATCAGTTGAGGTGAATTAACATAAAGTAGCTACTAAACCTAATCTTTTCCGATTTATAAAAAGAGTAGATATGGGTTGTGATAAAATGATTTTTTAAAGAGTAGAATAAGCACCGATACAAATACTGGAGAAAGAAGAAGACAAACCATGGAGGCTAAAGCCAGGCAACCAAGAATGAAGGCGCTCTGGCGTGGAACCCTGGTGGCCTAGTGGGTACAGGTTGGCCTGATAACCACGAGGCTGGCTCTGTGGGAGACAGATGAGGCTTTCTACCACCACAGGGAGTTACAGCCGTGGAAAGCCAAAGGGGCAGTTCTACCCTGTCCCCTTGGGTCGCCATGAATCAGAATGGCCTCAATGGCAGTGAGTGTGGTTTGGATTTTGGGTAGCACAATGGGTAACATGGTGGACTGGTAACCACAAGGTCAGCAGTTTGAAACCACCTGCTGCTCTGAGGGAGAAAGACGAGGCTTTCTACTCTTATAGAGTTACAGCCTTGGAGACCCCTGGTGGCCGCTCTGCTCTGTCCTAAAGGGTTGCTGTGAATCAGAATTGACTCCATGGTAGTGAGTACCAGGAACCGAAATCAACAAGGAAAGCCTCCCCTTAGAGCCATGCCCTGCCGGAGCCCTGGGAGTGTACTGGTTACGCATTGGGCTGCAAGTCACATGGCCAGCAGTTCAAAACCGCCAGCAGCTCTGAGGGAGAAGGACTTTCTACTCCCATAAACAGGTACAGTCAATGCTATGAATCAGTGAGTTTGGAGTTTTCAGGAGCATGTCCGAAATACAGACTTTCAGCCTCCTGAATTTTGAGGAAGTACATCTTTGTTCTATAAAGCCACCCACCCAGGGCATTTCTGTTCTAGCAGCCTACTGGACAAGCAGCCTGTGCGGCCTATTCTCTCCCATCCTGAGGTGGGTGGAGACATAGGCACACCTCCAGGTTCAGGAAAACTTGCCAGGCCACGTCAGTTCAGTTAAAGAGGCCACGGAGCCATTGAACCATCTATTGCCTCCGACTCGCTGTTATTTCGAAAGTCATCTGGCTCTTATTTAATTGCTCCCAATCCCTGACAGCAAAGCAAGTGGATTCAGCCAGGCCTGAAACACATGTTGGAAAGCTGTGTGCAGAACAGCCAGGCACATAATGCACTCATGGACCAAGCGTGGGGTGAGGGCCCCCGGTGGTCTGCTGATGGCCCCGTCACCAGCTGCACTCTCTCAGCAGGAAACCATTGGCTGAGCCCAGGCCTGCCCCCTCCATCCCCTCACTCCTCTGCCCTGCTTGTTTTAGGCAACTGATCCTGGTGGCAACAAGAACACAAAGGAGTCAGTGAGGAGGGGCTGCCTGGCAGCTGCTCCTGCTGCCCTTCTTGCCCCCTGGCCATCTAACACCCATGTACTAAAAGTTCTGGGCACTGGGGACACAGTCGGTGACCTAGGTCTCTCTGGGAGATGAAGAAAATAAACAACAAATACATGAATTTAATAGTCCCAGATTGTGATAAGTGCTTGGAAGGAAATAGCCAGGACGTTGTGATAGAAAATGCGAGCCCGCTGGCACAGGACCTCAGCAGCTGTGACTGTCCTGTAGGCCATTGGAACTGAGAGGAGACGGGCAGAGGGCACTTTAGATGGGGCCTGGCTAGGAACCTGGGGCAGGAGTTCAGATTTGATGTCGCGTGTGATGGGGCGTCGCGGGAAGGAGACAGGCATTTTTGAGAAGTCCCTGTGGTTCGTAAGGTGAATATTTTGCTGCCGTCACAGCAATGCCGCAAGTGGGCAGTTTTCGAGACCAGGAATGTACTTTCTGACAGCTCTAGAGGTCAACCATCTCATTAGAGGCTCAGCCCTGTGGACTCTCAGCCGGTCAGTGGTTTCGGGTCTTCCTTAGTTTCCCAGGACATGTGTGTCCCCTCTGTCTCTCTGTACAACTCAGAAGTCATTAGGTTTAGGACTCACCCCACACTGGGGAGGACCTCACAAACAGCATGTGAAATCGTACCACCTCATAGAGCAGCAGCAGGCACCCACCTTCACGGGGAACACAATTGAACCCCCGCGGCTTCTGCCCTCTCCCCAAACCCATGTCCTTCCCACAGGCAAAATGCATCTCGGTGGAGACGGAGAGAAGAGGACTTCAGGGGAGCTGAGAGGCTTGTCGAGGGGCTAGATGTGGTCTGTCTCCCTCAGCAATGGGACTGTCTGCAGAAGGCTGCTGGCCCCACTCTCACTACTGACAGGGTAGAACTACCCCCTGTGGATTTCTGAAGTTGTAACTCTTTGCGAGATTACAAACCCTCATCGCTCTCCCAAGGAATAGCTGATGGTTTTGAACAGCTGGCCTTACAGTGAGCAGCCCAGTGAGTAACGACTAGGCCACCAGGACTCTGACGAGGGTCAAGGTTGCCAAACAAAACCAGCAAGTCCATTCTGCTCGTAGCGACCCTATTAGACAGGGTAACACTGGCCACTGCGGATTTCCAAGACTACATCTTTATGCAAGTAGAAAGTCTCCCCTTTCTCTTACAGAGCGGCTTGTGGGTTCGAACTGCTGGCCTTGCAGTTAGCAGCCCAATGCGTAACCAGTAGGGATTCAAAGAGACACTCAGCAGCGTTCTCTGCACGTGACAAGCTTTCAGGAAGTGAGTTCCTGTCCTCAGTCTGTGTCCACACAGGGCCCTAGGGTTCCACCCTTGGAATGCTAATCCCAGTCTGAGCTTTCTTGCAAGGATCTTAGATGCAAGTGTGAGGACAGGCAGCCGGGGCTGGGAGAGACCCAGACAAAGCCACAGAGCTTTCTCCAGCGCCTTTTAAATTAAGTCTTACTGATTTTTTAAGTGGTAAGATGTGCGCATGTATCCAATGACATAAAGGAGCGGGCACTGAAATGTCCGTCCCCTGCCTCGCCTGTGTCCTCCACCCCCTCAGCCCCTCTCCCGAGGGGTGGCGCCAGTGCCCATGTCCACATCGAGGGATGCCCTGTGTTCATCAACAAAGTCTACAGGGACTCTTTGGGACGCATATCATACAGACTCCTCTATACCTCTTTTTTTTAAATCATTTTATTAGAGGCTCATACAACTCTTATCACAATCCATATATCCATCCATTGTGTCAACCACTTTTGTACATTTGTTTCCCTCATTCTCAAAACATTTGCTTTCTACTTGAGCCCTTGGTATCAGCTCCTCATTTGCCCCCTCCCTCCCCGCTCCTCCCTCCCCCATCAACCCTTGATAATTTATGTTATGTTATTTCGTCATATCGTACACTGCCCAACATCGCCCTTCATCTCAGGTGGACATGTACAACTATTGACATCAACAGTTTCTAAGCATTATCGTTCTTCTTGAGCCCTTTGATATTAGCTCTTCTTTTTCCCCCTCCCTCCCCTAACCTGCCACCCCCACATGCATAGTATTTCTGATGGACTGAATTATGCTCCCTCACTGAAATATGTAAATTCCCCCCAAAATCCTAGCCCCCAAAATGTAGATACTGTAAACAGGTGTGGATAGGGACCTACGTGGCTCTAAGGTTCAGCGATAGGCTGCTCAGAAGAAGGTGGGCAAAAAAAAAAAAAAAGAAGGTGGGCAGTTCAAACCTGCCAGTGGCTCCTTAGGAAAGTGGGCCTGGTCATCCGATCCAAAAGGGGAAGCCCTAGGTGGTAGGTCTGCATTGATAGAGAGGGTCCCTCTGGGTTAGAAACAACTGACAGCGTCCAGCGGCAGCATCCATGTGCCTATGTTGTTAGGTGCCATCCAGTGGGTGCCATCCAAA
>NW_022111372.1:49448306-49454982 GCF_000313985.2 Echinops telfairi
GGGGGGAAAGGCATAACCCAGATGTTCCCTCATTTGGCCAATCCCATCTAAGTTTGCATGTGCAGAAGGACTTAGCGCCAGAGTAAGCCACAGGCAGCATACTACTCCATCCGTTTTCTAAACTAGGGCTTGAGGCCGAGGCCAGCAAGATTAGGAAACATGGAGGACTGAACGCCGATGGCTCTGCAGGCAGAGTCTCTTGACAGCTGGGGAAAACCTTTTACAGATAAGTTGCAGAGAAAAGGCAAATGAACAGTTGTGTACAAGGAATTTGACACATCCTCGAGCCTGTCTTCACTTTGCTGTCATCGTCTGCACAAACTCATCATTTGTACATACTTGACCATCGCCGTCAATATCTGCATCAGCCTCTTCATCTGTGAACTTCTCTCCAAGGTTTGTCATCACGGATGAAGCTCTGCTGCCATCCAGACTGAACGCACAGAAGGTTCTCTCGTGGTTTCTTCCCTGTCTGCATCCTTTATTCTTCTTGCCATCGTTGTCAGACATTCTGGGAAGTCCGCTGTGCCATCACCATCAGCCTCTGCTTCAGGAATCATGTCGACATTCTGCTCCTGTGGGAATCTGCCCAAGAGACCTCATAGCGGTTCCCCATTCCTCTCTTGTATCCTTCCATCGTCATCCTGGTCCAGTAGTGAAAATGCTGCCTTGAATTCTGAGATCTGCTCATGTCGGTCAGCCATGCTGCCAGTAATGCCCGTCCCCAAAGACTCAACCTCACAACCACTCAGCTCGCTAACGCCACTCAGGCTAATTTGAAAGAATAAATGTCTGTTCATCCAAGCCACCTCCTTGAGGCTGTGTTGTTATCTCAAACCATTCTGCTTTAAATATTTTTGCATGCCGGTCCCTTTACATATACATGAACATATTTACCAAAGAAGTATCAAGGAGGATGCCTGCTCTGTCGACCGGTGCATGCAATTTAAAGTTTGATGTTGTTCAATGACGATCCTGTTCGCTCATGATAAGCCCTGCCTGGTCCTGTGCTGTCCCCATGATTAGGGGCAGATCAGCCTTGGTAATCCTTGGGGTTTTCATTGCTGATTTCGGAAAGTGGATTGACCAGTCTGTCTTAGTCTAGAACCGACCCTGGAGCCCATTCACCATCGTAGCAACTCCCAAGCCCCACAGACAGCGGTGTGGCTGCACACTGAGTTGCACTGGCCACGATCCGACTCGGGTCTCCCTCTGGAAGGCAGCAGTCTACCACTGAACCACCCATGCCTCCCCCTCGATCTTCAGGAAACAAACAAAAAACCAAAGCCACCGATGATGAACGATCAGTTCAGTACAGCACTGATGAACCAACCACTTAAACTCTCCTCTGGTTCTTGAATATTTCCTGACTATTACAGTGTTTATTTTACCTCATTAATCATGTTAGATTTGCGTATGTTCGTTTGTATATTTAAGATCGTTCAGTACACGAAAGCCAAGATAGATAACCCTTCAGAAACAGTAACAGGAGTAACGGTTCCCTGAGGGTACAGGGAGGTGGGGGGAGGACTAGGGAGCTGATAGCCCTGACGACTGTATCACCCCCATTCGATAGGATTGAACAACAGAGTTGTATGTGAATGGATATGTTGGATTGTGTAAGATATGGGGGGGGACCTATTATAGGGGGCGAAAGGGTTCCTAGGGGGTAGAGCTGGGGGGGAGGGGACAAAGGGGAGCTGATATCAAGGAGTTCAAGAAGAAGGAAAATGTTTTGAAACTGATGGTGGTAGCAATTGTGCAACACTGCTTGGTGTGATTGAACTATGGAATGGTATGGTATCTGGAAGAGCTCCCGATAAAATGAGTAAAAATTGACACACACACAAACCCACTGCCATCGAGGGGGAATTCCAACACCTGGCAACCTTACAGAGGGTTTCCAAGATTATGCGCCCTTACTGGAGCAGGCGTCCTCACCTCTCCCACGGAGCGGAGAGTGGGTTTGAATCGCCCCACCTTGGCGTTAGCAGGTCAGCCACCCTTCAGGCAAGTGTGCGAAGGTCGTCTTTGTGTCCTTCCCCCCCCCCAGTCGGCAGATGGTTTTCATTTGCTCTGACCGGCGATAGTCACTTTCATCTTCGCTTCCTTTCTTGTGAGGAGTCTCTGTTGCTTCAGATGGCTACGACCGAGCGCTTTGGATTTCCGTGTCTGTGGGGGAAGTTTTAGAAGCTCTTTGTGGGACCATTTTTATACCGAACTATCTAACCTGGCGGGGGCGGGGCGCCTCTCCCGAGGAAGGCTGGTGGAGGAGACTGCAGCAGCTTAAGAGGCAGTAGAGCAGGGAGGTAGGAGGAAGGTGACATTTTGGAAACCAAGGGAAGGGAATGCATTTTCAAAGGGGGCTCGGTGCAGTGTGGGTGCTGCCTCGGGGTGAGAAGGATGGGGGGGTGGGAAGAAGTGGGCTGGGTTTAGTGGTGTCAAAGCAGGTCACTGAGACCTTAGGAAGGACTGTTTGGGTGGAGGAATAAAATTGGAATTGAAATCAGAGAGGGAGGAAGATAAGCAATGAGACTAGACACCTCATTTTGTGAGAAAAGGGGGTAATGATAGGAGATATAAATGTGCCTTTTAACCAATTGTCAGTGTTCCATTCAGTGGCACTGGTTACAGTCACCATGTTGCACAGCCTCACTTGCCCTGCTCCTCAAAACCCCTCTGATCTTGGCATATTCTGGACATCTGCCTGGTTCCCCAGTCTCAGCCACAGCCCTCCCTCCCCCTCCTCACTCAGGGACTCTGTCACTCTTGGGTTCCTCCCTTCCGGAGTTGGCCCCGCCCAGGCAGGAAGACCCTGCGGGTCTCTGAGCTGTGTGATCAGACCGTTGTGATCCATAGGGTTACACTAGCTGAATTTTGGAAACAGATCACCAGGCCTTTCTTCCTCGTCCGTCCTAGCCTAGAAGTTCTGCTGAAACCTGGTCAGGCTTAAAACAACAGACAGGTTTCCACTGACCTCATAGCAACACCCATATCTCTCTGCTTCATCTGACTCTTTTTAGAGCTCAGAAGTGATTAGGTTCAGGACTTTCCCCACACTGCTATGACCGCATGGCTGTAATGTTGGGTTGCATCATATTCGTTACCTAACATCCGAAGGAGCAGGCTGAGGACTGCATGGGGTGGCAGCTACCATAAACAGAGATTGACATACAGAAATGCGCTGTGTCTCCAGCTGAAACGTATGCGTTTGGCCATGATGCTGACTTCCGACCTCCCATGAGAGAGACACGGTTCAATTCCCAGCCGGTGCCTCTCATGAGAAGTCTCTCCCTTAAATAATAGTATCTAAGTCTCTCTCTGTGTAGTAAGAATCCTGGCTCGGTGAGGCAGGCTTCTAACTCCTGTTGCTCACCACCCTGGTGGGTGCCATTATTTAGCACTGGACTGCTAACCCAAGGTCAGCAGTTCAAGCCCACTGCCGCTTGACAGCAGAAAGATGTGACGGTATGCTTCTGTAAAGATTCACAGCGTGGGGAACCCTAAGGGGCAGTTCTACTCTGTGCTATAGGGGTGCTGTGCATTAGAATCAACATGATGGCAAAGGGTTGGGTTTGGGGACTTGGATCCCGTGGCTAACCTGTAATGGTGTGGCTCATGGGTGGCACTCCAGGAACAGTTGTCAGCTGACTAGCAGATTGCTGCCTTGCCCAGTCTTGTGCTCCCGAGTGCAGGCTCAGGATCAGGCAGAGAGCAGAGAAGTTACTGGTTAGCCACAGCATGGCTTCGTGGAAAGTGCACAGAGGTTTGAGCATTAGGAGAGCTCGTTCTAGAATGAGCTCCACCTGTGACCCACCACGTGGCCCTCCCTAGGTGACTTCTCTCTGAGCCTGTGTGTCATCCTCTGTCAAATGGGGCCGTGGGCCACACCTATCACAAATGAGCACTCAGGTCAAATGCAACAACGGCTGGGAAAGGTACGGCTTTGCAAACGGGAAGGTCAGGAGCCCTGTGGTTGTCTTAGCGTTCATCTGCTCATCTGCCGAGGACAACGCTCAGCTCCCTGCTCCTGCACCACCCATGCTCCCGGACTCCCCTCCTTCAGTTCCCCAAGTACCCCAACTCCACCACACCCAGCCCTGCGCTGGGCAGGACGGCTCACACCAGTGCTTTTCCTTCCAGCCGGATCCCTGCCCGGTTGCCAGAGTTATCGGGTTCCCTAAATGAGTGATTGAGCCAATGAGTGTGGGCACTGACACTGTCACCAGGATGCCCACCCCGGCTACTCCTGCCACTCGGCCAGTTGGCTTGGCAGCTGCCACTTGCTTGCAAGGCTGTCACAGGAAGCAGCCCATAATGGCACCAAAGCCTTGCCCAGGCAGGGCGAGGGGAGGGTGGTGTGGACGCCAAGTGCAGCCCCCTGTGATCTCACGGTGGCCTCTCTGCTTGTTTTGCAGGTCCCCCGGTAAGTGTCCTGGACTGTCCGGTCTGCTCCTGAAAGATAAGCCCTTTTATTCTCTTCCTATGACCGAGTGTGCCTTTGCTGGACTGTGGATGGGTGTCAGCACAGATGGCCACCGGCCCAGGGTGCCTGCGAGCATTCTGTGGCCATTTCCTCCTGGGAGGACGGCCGTGAGCAAGTGGGGCTGTGCCTCATCAGCTCCCTGGCCAACCAGATGCACAGAAATCCAAGTGCCGGGCCCATATTTTGTTCCCAGTATGTTTCATTTCAGATTTATATTCCAGCTCAGAATACCTCCCAGGAACAAAGCCATATCCAGTCCTATTGCTCAGTAGGCTAGATCCCACCTGGAGAGGAGCCCATTGACCCCTGACCTTGTTTTTTGTCAATGCTCTGCCACCGCCGGTGTGGTCCGAGGGTCAGTCCCAGCGATTTGACAGAGGGCTCTGCGGGCCGGCGACTGATGTTCCCAGCATTCAGTGGGGTTTGATCACTAGGTCCTGGAGTTCATTTCCCTCCTCCTTCACAATACTGGGGACCCCCTGAATTGAACGGCCCACCCCCCAGGGGCTCAGCCCTCAGTGAGCCGGGGAGCACAGAACAGTCCTTGGGTGGGAGGAAGGTGCCAGGGGGCGGGCCCTGAACTCCCCAGAGACTACCCCACAGTAGCCCGCAGTAGCGGGGTTGCGTCCCAGAGTCCCTAGGAAGCACACCATTCCCCGGAGCATGTCATCGGCCTGGCTTTGATTCACCTCAGCCTTGTTTCAGCCCCTGATCGGCCGTGGTGACTCCATTCAAGAAGCACATTGACAGCCGGCCTGAGCCAAAACTAGCTTTCTGCTGGAATTCCTTCCAGATGAGCCGATTTCTTCTTTGGCGTGATTCATCTCCAGGCTGGGCCCTTCGGGATCCGGGCCCTTGGCGCACGCAGGGCCCGCGGTGCGCCAAAGGGCAAGCGCCCTGGCCTTTAGGGATTTGTGGGCCACAAGCAGTTTCCCACCGATGAGCTCTTTCTGGCTCTCAGTGTGAACTGGCTGGTGCGCACCATGGAGGGCCAGCGAAGGGCTGGTTGGGGGTTTTCCGTTGGCTGTTAGAAACGTCAGGGTATGAGGCCAATAAGCAGTTCTCAGGCCACAGCGGGAGCCAGAGGCGTCGAGGGGAGAAGGGAGGGGAGGCTGGCGAGTGGGAGATTGGGGTGATCACTGCCCAACCAGCCTGGCTTGTTCAGGGTTTCCCAGTTCACCCTGTCCCCATGACGGCAGGGAGGGGTCTCTTACCTGCCCTCCGTGCCCCCCAGTTGCCCTGCCTGGTTGAAAAGCCTTTTCCGTTCCTGATTGGGGCTTGGGGGCTAGGAGCGACCCCCTTCAGAACCCCGTGTTCCCACCTGTCTTTGCCATGTACTGCAGGTGATGTGGGTAGGCCACCTGATGAAGCCCGTAAGTTTGTGGCCCCTCCAGCCTGACCCGGGGAGGTGGGAAAGGGGGCGTTCACCCCCAGACCCACAGGCATCCAGGGCTTTTCCCCTGACCCCCACCCCCAGAGTAAGGTTTCCAATCCGCAGCCTCTGCTGCCAACCACGCAGGGCCTGGGGGGCGGGAGGGGGGCCGTCTGGGGCCTTGATTGAGTTCTAAGTGTTGCCATATGGTTTTCTGCTGAAAGTCTGATTATTAATGACGTATTAATTACCGCAGGGGCAATCAGGACGAGACGGCTACCCGGTAATTTGCCGTTTATTTTTTGCTCTTTGCCTTTGTCTCTTAAGCCAGTATCCTCCCCCTGTGCCTTCCTTCTCCGCTGTCTGCACCCCTCTCTGCCCCCTCTACTGGCAATTCCGTGGAGGCCCCAAGGGTGCTGGGCCTGCGAAGCCTGGGACACCCTGCTCAGGCTCACTCTGTGCTCCCAGTGGGCAGGGGGCCTCTCAGACCCCACCCTCCATGCCATGTCACCCCTCAGAAAATGGATACTGGCCGGTCCCAGGGGTGTCTTTGCACCTTAAATCTTTTTAAATTACACCTAGACGTTAGCAGACGCTTGGGAGGACCAGGCCACTGAGCTCCAGGGCAGGGGCCGGAGTAAGAGAAACCGCCCCTGGGAGGCTGCCCCCTCCCCCGCCCACTGGGTGGAGGCCGGGAGGGCAGCATCTGGAAGTCCAAGTGGGTCAGAAAGGGCAGCGAGGGTTGGCCCAGCGGAAAGCCCGGCATGTTAGGGGGTCAGGGTATTCTGTGGCTTCAATGTCAGGAAGCGGCAGGGCCT
>NW_022111372.1:49455082-49458899 GCF_000313985.2 Echinops telfairi
CATGGGGGAGCGGCGTTGGTTGACACAGAGGCCTTTGTGATAACTGGATCTATCCAGAATCAGGACAGGCTGGTGATGGGGAGGGTGGTCCCCAGACCTGGCAGGAGCTACCCTTCCAGAATGCTGTGGAGCCGAACCCTGCCCCGAGGACCAGGGAGAGCTGACCTGGGCTTCCTGCTCGCTGCCTCCTCCGTGTGTGACCTTGGAGAAGGTGCCCTTTTCCCTGTCTCTGAAACCTCTCGGGAGAGGTTGTTGTCAGAATTGAATGAGATTGGGGAGGGGACAGCTACAAGTGAGGCACACTGTGTGTGGCCACCCAGCCCTCAGAAAGTTGGCCAAACTGGAGCCAGGCAGGGCTCAGCATCCAACGTGGGGCGTCCCAGGCAGTCAGGGCAGTAGGCAGACTGGCTGCTCAGACGGGAAGTGCCTGGCCGTGCATGGAATCTCAGCGCACAGGAGGAGGAAGGCACGGAGGAGCCTGATGTCACAAACAGCTAGGGCCCCATCTGCTCCCCAGCAACCTGTCCCACCGAAGCCGAAGGGGTGGCCCCCTTCCTGACCAACAGAGCCTCTGCGTATCCGCATGCCTCAACCGTCTGTGGAGATCACAGGCTTTCACCAGGATCTGTCTGTCCTGGGGTCTGCTGTGCCTGGTACCATGCTTATCTGCTAGCCAAAAGGACAGCAGTTCAAATCCACCCAGAGATGCCACAAAAGAAAGGCCTGGCAGCCGACTTCCAAAGCATCAGCCCTTGAAAACGCTATAAAGCACACTTGGGGGGGCACCAGGAGTCAGGGCCTAGGTGCCAGCAGCTGGTGGTCTTGGGGCTATGCGCTGGACCAACCAGCAGGACTGCGAGGTCCTCGTGACTTCGTTCCCTCGGGGTAGCCCTTCTTGCCGGTATAGTCTCAGGACCCAAGGGGCAGGGGTGGTGGAGGCTGGGTGAGGGAACTCCTTCTCTTCCCCCACATGCGTTTCTTCTGGGCAAACCAGCAACCCCCCAGGGGTCCTTCCCCCTGGCTGCAGGCCCGCCCCCAGGCATCGCAGGTGGAGAGGCTGCTCCCAGACCTGGCTGCAAGTTTGCCCTCAGCCGCTCCAAACCTCCACAGAGGCTCCCCTCCACCCCTGCCACACCGTGCCACTCCTCCAGGGGACAAGGGTGGTGGCCAGGCAGTTGGTGTTGTGAAGCTTTGGGCGCGCCGCTTAACTTCCCCGAGCCTCAGTTTCCTTATCGGCAAAAAGGGGACAACAAAGCTCCTTTCCAGGGAGCACCAGAGAGTGGAAGAAATGAAGTCAGCATGGGGCACCGCAGGGTGACCCTATGTGTTGCCCCACGTGGTGGCCTCTGTTTCTGGGGTCACTACAGGATTATCAGGGAATTCGAGGTGGAGTTGTCGAGAGCTGGGATGTCCGTCCAGAGCTTGGCCTGGAGAAGGGATCTAAGGCATCAGAGTTGGGAGAGGGAGGCCCGGAGGCCCGGGACTCACAAGAGACCGTCTGGCATGAAAATGGAAGAAGGGGCTGTAGGGCCAGTCAGCCTTCGCCGACCTCTGTGTGTGTGCATGCAGCTCTGGACGCCAGGGCCCTCGGTCACAGAGGAGCCCCAACTGGAGGCCCAGGGGGAAAGGCACCTTTCAAAATCTCCAGGCAGCTGACTTTATAGCCCATGGCTTCCCGGAGACCAGGACAGCTGGCACCCTGTCCATGAGTGCACACAGCCCTGGGCCCGGGAGCGCAGGCCACCGACACTCGCTAAAAGCCCACCCTCCCAGCTGGGTGCCTCCAAGTACCCTGGCACTGCCAAGAGAGCTGGCCCAGCTTTCAGGAGACCCACAGGTTGTGGGGGACACCTGCTGGTTTTCCCTGCCCAAGGAAAATGGTCTCCTCCACCCCACCCCACCCACCCCAGGGCCCTCTGTTGTGGGCAGGAATGCGGATTTCTCACCTGGCCTGTGGAGAGCAGGGGAGCTCCGCCTGGCCTCCAGCTAGGGTCTATTACAAATAGCTCCATAAGGTCATCTCCAAGGTCAGGATGGTAACCTTGGTGCTAGGGGCCTGGGCTGCAGGGCAGGCCCCTTGTACAGAAAGTCACCCTGGGCTTTGAGTCTACCAGACCCACGTTCAAATCAGCTCAGCTGGGTGAACTTGGAAAGACAGCTTACCTCTCTGAGAACATGGGGGTAACCCCCCCTGCAGAGGTGGAGGATTAAATAGGATTCATAACCCCTGGTGTCCAAGATCAATGGGAAGCTGTTGTCGTTGACAGGGTGGAGTGAGCTCCTGATTCAGGGCGACCCCTTCTGCAGCAGAAGGCAACGTGTCCCTGTTCTGTGTAAGCCCGTTACTGCAGCCATTGTGTCAGTCCATCTCCTTGAACATTGCCCTCATTTGTCTGACCCTCTTTCCTTTACCAACCTTCATATCCTCTTGTAGTGGTTTGTCTTTCCTGACAACATGTCCGGAGTCTGTGAGCCGAAACTCCCATCCTGCTTCGAGGGAACATTCTGGTTGTGTTCCTCCTCAGACGGGTGTGTTCGTTCTCCGGCAGTCCCTGGTATAGTCCGTGCTCCTTGCCAACACCGCAATGCAAATGCAGCAGTTCCTCTTCCATCTTCCTGTTTCCATAGCCCAGGGTCCCCATGCACGTGGGGTGGTAGGAAGACCATGGCTAGGGCCAGGTGCACCTGCATGCTATGCAGTAGCCGCTCGAGAAGAAGGAAAGAAAGGCTTTTTTTAAAAAAAGAAGAAGGATTCTGGTCTGCTGCGTCCGTTTGCAGTCTGTGGAGAGGAAAAGACGTCAAGAGTGGTCAGTGTCCGAGAAGGGAGCTGCAGCGTGGTGAGCTTGGTGCCTCCTACGCTGGAGGATCTCCCTTGTTCCTGCAAACTTGCCACTTCCCAAGTGGGCAGAGGAGGAAGGTCAAGGTGGAGATGATCCCAGCTGTGTTGTCCGCATTCGACCAGGCTGCCCCCTTCCCTGAGTGAAACCAAGCCCTTATGTGGACCAAACGAGAGGGTCTGGGGGGCCCAGGACATCAAAACCATAGGTGTCTGTCTGTAGGGCAGAGGGTGGATGCAAAGCCAGCACAGGCCCAGGGTGGCTGGTCTGTGCTGTCCTCGTATGGAGGTGACTGTCCTCCTTGCCCCCCCCCAATTGGTCACCTTCTGACTACAGTGGAAGGCATATTCACTATAAATTCTCTTGACATTTCAGTATGTGTCACCTTCCCCATATTTAACAAGCAAATCTTTTTTATATGTGTTGTTATGAAAACATGGGATCACAGTGAACATACTTTTAGTAGCCTTTTTTTTTCCAATAAGTGTATCGTGAGATTTCTGCACCTCATCACAAAATCTTCTGGAAAGTCCCGTTTAATGGCCACGTGGTTCTTAATCACATGTATGGTTTATTTAACTAGTCTCCAAATGGTGTTTTTTTATATATCTATTTACAATGTTTCACCATGATAGTTAGTGTCCTGGGAATAAATTTAGGTCTATTTCCATGATTATCTCCTCAGAATGAGTGTCTAGAATTCGCATTGCTAAACCAAAGGGTTTGCACATGTTTAAGGCTTTTGATGTGCGTTGCCAAATCACCCTCCAGGAGACCATACGAATTTACATTCCCACCAACAGTGTTTGAATGCTACATGTTTCCCCAAACCTTGGCCAACTGGGGATATTATCATACTTTTAATCTATGCCGATATGATACGTTTTTTAATGTATGTGTGTATCTTGTTTTAATTTAGAGTTTATTTTAATTACAAATACAGGTTTAGAGATTAAATTTTTATCAGGGTGTTCCCGATT
>NW_022111372.1:49459365-49461335 GCF_000313985.2 Echinops telfairi
GCGAAGGAGACCTGGGCTCTGCACTCTAGCCTTTGGGGTAGTCATCCGCATGTGTGGTGGTCGAGTGATTTCCCTCCTTTTAAGTAGGAAGCTGACAAACAGCAAATATGGGTGATGTGTGTGTGGCCCCAAGAGGGACCAGACCCAGCCCGAGACTCTGAGAAGCTGTAGGGAGGCGGAACGAACAGCTTATGTGTGTGGGGTAAAGAGGACGGAGCAACTAGGAGCCGGCTAGAGTCTTCCTGGAGGTTTCCGCTGACCGCTGACCACTGCCCCCAGGCCCGACGCTCTGGACCAGCACTGACGAAGAGAGACAGGGCCTCTCGCTCTGGTGGCTGGAGAGCAACTGTAAACCAGTGCGTGAATCACCAACCGAACACATGCACGCGGAGGGAAGTAGGCAGGGAGACGCGATGGGGCGGCAGGATGACTTCGTTAAAAGGCCCCCGGGGAAGGTGCCCGTGGAGTTGAGACGTCAATGATGCAGAGATCTTGGGAGAAAGGGCTCCTGGCCGAGGGAAATGCAGGTGGCACCGTCGTGAGGGTGGCACAAGCTTGTGTATTCAAGGCCAGTGTGGCCAGTATAAGCAAGCAGGGGACAGGGAGCTGGTAGGAGGGGACAGACCCAGACAGCAGAGAGACCTGCAGGGGCTGACTGCATCAGCGGAAACCTCGTGACCTGTGGTGAGAGGCTGGCCGCAGGGGAGTCTTTGTGAAGGACTGACTCTTCTCAAAGGCCTCCCTGGCTGCTGTGTGGACCGTTGCTCTGAGGACTGGTAAGCCCGTGACAATGGATGAAAAGGTTGGGTCCTTCACTGGCCTCTCAGTCCTCGGTGGGCCTGTGGTCTGGGTCCCCATGTGTCTTTTAAATACCCTCTGACCTAAGGTGGAAGGAGAAGGTGGGGAGAAGGGAAGTCTCACAGAGAAAGGGGTTGTGAGGGTGTGTCTTAGGGCACAGATTAGAGGCGTGGGAGCTGGTGGCCAGCTTCACCAGGTGAGGGACTGGCCAGTCTCAGGACCACCATGGCGCACAAGGCCCACCTGGCCTCACGCACTGTGAGACCCAGGCGGGCCTGCACATTTTCCCGAGAGTGGTCTGGACAGCCTCAGGACAGCTCAGCGCCGACTCCCAGCTGAGATGCAGGAGGGGAGGCAAGGCCTCAGCCTGGGACCAATTTTGTAAGGAATAATTCAGCTGGACTGTTTGGAATTAATCAAGTGAATGAAAAAGGGCCACAGAGCACCACATCTTCATATGCTTTCTTGCACTCTCCTAGTTCAAAAACAGCTTTGATTGTAAAAATGTAATTAGTTAAATGATTCATCTGTAATATCCCAAATGCATCTGTTTTTTTGATTTGAACGCCCTACGTCTCGTTTTCATCGGATCCCTGCAGGGCTGCACCCCAGCTCCCCAACTCCCGGGCAGAGCAGGGACGGGTGGGAAAGCAGACTCCCTGAGCCCCTGCTAATGGTCCCCAGATTGGAACCTTGGGGAGACCCAGCAAGGGACTGAGGGAAGGGCCGCTGCTCTGGTCTTGTGGCCCAGGGCCCTGTGCTAACCCCAAGGACGTCACTCCAGAGTCCAGCCCTTGCCTGGGGGCAGCATGTGCCCCCAGCCTCGTGCAACTCTGGGTGCGGGCAGTCACACTCGCTGCCCGGCTGCTCGTGAGCCATCTGCACAAGCAATTTGCCATTAGCTGCTGTCCTAAGACTTGCCCAACTGCTTTGGAAAGAATTGCACCCAAGAAAACTTGATGCAGTGGTTCTACTCAGTGGCTTATGGGGTTACCAGGAGTCCAAGTTCATTCAGCAGCAAGGGGCTTGGTGTAGGTTGGGGCCATGGCTGGTGAGTCCCAAACCCAGACTCAGTCCCTAAGGGGCCTTCTCTCCAGTGCAGCGCTGGCAGGATGTCCACCCCGCTGCACTGAAGAGCAAGTTCGCAGAGCTGCCCAGACTCGGGGCATCAG
>NW_022111372.1:49462395-49463526 GCF_000313985.2 Echinops telfairi
CAGCTGGGGGCTTGGGAGGGGTCCTTGGGAGACTCAGAGATGTGTCAGAACTGCCCCACCCCCCTTGATGTTGGGACATTGGAGATAGTCTCTGTTGGACTTCCACTAAGCCAGCCCCGTAGGTGCTGTTCCCCCACCCTGCCCAGGAGCAGTTTCTCCTGCTGCCTGAGCTCATAGTCCCCCACCACCACCCCACCCAGCCCAGCAGGCGAGCATGCAATTGAAGCAGGTATTTGGGGAATGGGTTCAAAGGCACAGCCCTGCATACACCCTCTCCTAGCCCTGGTGTGTAATGGGGACTTATGAGTAATTGTTTCCAGCGCACACAGGATATTTGCTGAGTACAGTCTCTCCCCAAAATAGAAGCCAGCTGGTGGGGGTGCCTCACAGAACCCTGGAAAATGTCTAGGCCAAGGGTTGCAAACGAAGATGGCCTGCAGACCCGCCAGGACCCTGGACCAGGACCAGGGTGCTGGCCAGGTGTGAGGCAAGAGTCTGAGGCTTGGGTTGTGCCCAGCTCAGAGTGCCCTCGGCCACCTAGTTACTGCCCGGGGAACAAGCGCCTGGGACGAGGGGGAGTTGAGGTCTTATCAAGGAATGCAGAGTCCTTGGTGGGTCAATAAAACCTCACAATTTTCAAAGGCTACAGCTCAAGGTTTGGGGGTTGGGTGCTTTAGGGCTGGGGTTTCTGTTTTGTTTTGGTTTTCTTTGGGCAGCCTTTGCCCACACGTCAAGTTCAGAGGGTCAGGAAAGAAGGGGAAGTGGAGTCAGACCCTGCCCTGGAACCCGCTGCTGCCCTATGATTGTGAACCTATGAGGGGGCTTTAAACAGCTTATGGGAAACCCTCGTTGTCTTTTCACTCCCTTTCCCCAGGGACTCTTCAAAGACCCCACTCATAACACCTTCTAGTTAACTTTTTTTTTGGCACCTACATTTAGTGCTAACCATGATGCTCATCTCGTGTAAGCATCAGCCCTAATCCTTGACAAATGTCCCAGCACCATAAATGGAAGCTTTACTGCTTCTCAAGCAACAAGGCTCCCTTGCCACTGCCCACTGCTCCAGTGGTGGTGGTAGTGGTGGTGGTGGAGGTGGAGGTGGAGGTGGAGGTGGAGGTGGTGGTGGTTGTT
>NW_022111372.1:49464602-49472063 GCF_000313985.2 Echinops telfairi
ATATCGTCCTCAGGGCTTGGTGGGCCAGGATGTGCTCCACTCTCTCTTTCTCCCCCTTCATTTGCTCCCGTGTGTGTTGATCAGGCATGTCCCTCTCCCTGAGCTGTAGCTTCAGTGCTGTCCTCTGAAGTCAATTCTTCTGGGGGGAAGGGCAGGTGTCCACGTCGTTGGGATTGGGGCCGGCCCCTCAGACCTCTCCACTGGTTCCCTGCTTCGTGCTGGTATGTTGCATTCATGTCCTGGAGCACCGGGTTGGTCTGGTCCCTCTGAGACTCTAAATCTCTATGGGAGCAGAAAGCCTTATCTTTCTCCTGAGGAGCAGCTGGTGGTTTTGAACTGCTGACT
This sequence comes from Echinops telfairi, assembly GCF_000313985.2. Lineage (NCBI taxonomy): Eukaryota > Metazoa > Chordata > Mammalia > Afrosoricida > Tenrecidae > Echinops > Echinops telfairi. Next base: position 49,464,948 of record NW_022111372.1, read on the forward strand.
TGCACTTAGCAGCCCCACATGTAACTACAAAGCCACAGGGGCTCCATTCCAACCCATCAGGACCCATATGACCAAGCGAGACAGGGAGGCCTGGGCTATGTAATCCCCACGGGAGGAGACGCCCGCCCTATTCTCGCCAGGAGCCCCAGCCTGTCTGTCAGCAGCCGAGGGCGTAAATACTGCGGCCCTGGGGTGCTTTCCTGCTCCTGGGGACCACGTGTGGGACTCTGATTCTCAGTTCACTCCGCACACTGTCTTCAAGGCTCGCCCGCACGGTGGCTCGTGCAGGATGTCATTTCTCTTTGTGGCTGAAAAATATTCCGTGGTATGGCCTGGCCTCGTGGTGTGTGCCATCTATCGGCTAATGGCGATTCAGGCATTTCCATGCTTGGGCTATTGTGACTCGTGCTGCCGTGTACACTGGTGTACATGTGCCCACCAGGGTCACTGCCTCGAGGTATCTTGGGTCTACACCTTGGAGTGGAATGGCCGGGTCCTGAGAGACCCGTTGCTGGAGGACATTGTGCTTGGTAAAGGGGGGCGGGGGGGCTTGAGTAGCTGGGTGACACAGTGGCTGCAATGATGAGCTTGCACCTAGGGCTGATTGTGAGGACGGCGCAGGCCTGGGCGGGGCTGCGTTCTGTTGCTCACGGGTCCCCAGGAGTTGGAACCAGCCCCACAGCACCTAACAGCAATAACCCGGGCATTGCAGGGTTTTAATTGTATAGACAAGGGGCCAACAGGGAGGATCCTAGCAGAAAAGCCAGTGAAAGCCAGGCCCCTGGGCTTCGGGGGGGGGTTGTGATGAGGTTGGTGCCTGTCAAGCCCACTCTCACCAAGTTTTCCAGATCCCAGGGAAATGGTGCCTGGTAGGGATCCCGGGCCACCACGGGGATGGACAGACACACCTCAGCATCAAGAAAACAAAAATCTCACCACCAATCAACAGCATCATGATAAACCAAGCAAGATCCTCATCAAGGATAGCACTGTGTTCAGACTGACAATCGATGCCCACGGAAGCAATAGTCAAGAAAGCCGACAACCCATTGCGCTGGGCAAGTCTGCTGCCCAAGACCCCTGCATGGTACTCCAAAGCAAAGGACTGAGATGCACCTGAGTCGAGCCACGGTCTTTCCCATGATCTCGGTCTGCGTGACAGGTGGGCGATGAATGAGGAAGATCAAAGGAGAGCCGGTGCCTTTGAACTACGGTATTGGTGAGAAGGTTGAAAATACCCTGAGCTGCGTGGAGAACGAACATGTGTGTGTAGCAGGGGTACAGCCAGGGTGCGCCTTCGAAGTGAGGCTGGTAAGAGTCGGTCTCACATACGTGGGACATGCTACCAGGAGGGACCAGCCCCTGGCATCGTGGAGAGTCGGAAGAAGATCCTCAGCAGGATGGAGTAGCGCAGGGGCTCAGACAGTACTGTCACGGTGAGGGTGGTGCAGGGCCAGGCAGTGCGTCCTTTGGATGCACTGGGCCGTGGCTGGTGGGGCCAACATCTAACTCCAGCAGTGCAGGGAGAGCTGGAGGTGCTCCGGGATGGAACTAGGACTGGAAGACTTCCCTGGTCCTGGAGCCGGGAAGGACTAAGCCTCGGGCAGCCTCGCTGGGGCCTCCTCTGGGAAATCAGAACTAGATGGTGCTGACCCGCCCAAGAGGGCTGCCCACAGTTAGGCTGGGGCAGGGGCTCTGGCAGCCTTCACACCCGAATGCCATTTCCCAGGCGGGAGCCTTAGACCCCAGCACGCAGCTGGGCATTTGATGAATTGCACTATCTGCGGGATAATGACTGGACCCTGGACTGATCATCAAGGAGCCCTGATGGTGCAGAGGTTAAAGTGCTTGGCTGCTCACCGATAGGCGACCGTTTGACCCCACCCATTGTTTTTCGGGAGCAAGATCTACAGCCCTGGAAACCCGCAGGGACACTTCTGCCCGTCCTCCAGGGCGGCTATGAGCCGGACTTCCCTTGGCAGCAGCGGTGCTCAGTGGATGGATTGAGGCCCTCGTGCGGGGCTCGCCCTGGTGTGTTTTTGGGGACTCTGTCCCCCACAGGAGCTGTCAGCACAAACGACAGCCTCAAGGCAAGAAGAGGGACAGTCGTCTGGCAAGTTGTGTGTCCGCTCCCTCCTGTGTGGATCCAAACACAGCCCGTGTATTGACTTTATACTGCTCGACAGACACTGGAGGCCTCTGGGGGCCAGGAGGGGACTGAGCCCGGGGGAGGGAGTGGCAGGGGGAGGGCGGAGGGGAGAGAGCCAGGGACCAAAGGGAGGAACCAAGCCGGGTCTTAGGGCACTGTCCTGGCGGGCAGTGTGTGGGCAGCACAGCACCTGCAATCTGGTGATTGCTCCGTGGTAAGGTTCTCGCCTTCCAGGATGGAGATCTGGGTTCGAGTCCCAGCCCATGCAGCTCACATGCAGTCACCCCCCCCCCCACCCATCCGCGGAGGCTTGTGGCTACTCAGAGGCTGAGCAGGCTTCAGGGGAGCGTCTGGGTTAAGACAGACTCAGAAGAAAGGCCTGGAGATCTACTTCTGAAATTCGGCCAGCGGAAAAGCCATGGCCAGCAGTAGTCCAGTCCACAGCTGGTCATGGGGACGGCTGGCCCAAGACTGGACCGGTGAGGTCACCATAAGTCAGCCGCCAACAGCAATGACAGCATTGAGAAGCCCCAGGCCGGGGTCCAGCATAACTCACACCCCAAACTTACTTCACCAAGACACCTCATCCCTTTGGACACTGTTCCAAGGTCATCTGGGCTGTGAGCAAAACACAGGGAGGTCGGCGATGCCGGTGGGGGACACTCTCACACAGGTCACTCTCCGGTGGGGCTCCTGGCTCCACAGCTTGGGTTGAGCCAAGAGAGCAGACCACCTGTTCCTTCTGGAACCTTCCTTTGAGAGGAGCACGGCATGATCTTGGTTGTCCAGATGGGGAAACTGAGGCTCTGGACTCTCAGACCCCGGTGATTAGAAGAACCGACACCATCGGTGTCTCCAGGGCAGCTGCTCAGCTGGTCTGCTCCTCAGATGCAGTCCAAGCCTTTGTCTGTCTCCTGGTGGGTCCAGAATCATCCTGGAGCTGGCCAATCTCCGTGGGGGGGAAAGAGTGATTTAAAGCAGAACCAAGGCTTGTCAACAGCTGTGGGGTTTCTCACTGGGCACAGGCGCTGACAACCTCTGGTGGGTGCCCCGGCTTTGATCAGGGGGGCGCAGTGGGTGGGGGGGTTCCCGCCTGTGCAGGCACTGTGTCCTGGGAGGTGCAAGCTCTTCTCCCCATTGTGTGGGTGAAAAAAGGGAGGCTTGGGAAAAGGGTTTGTGTTAGACAGGGTTCTCTAGAGAGATAAAACCAAATTGCTGGTAATTTAATATATTTATTTATAAAGATACTTAGATGTATAACAAGAAATGAACTGTTAAATCATATACAGATAAATATATAATACAAGAAATGAACAGTTGAATTATAAAGCAGTACAAATGGCTCAGTGTAACCCACTCCCGTGAGAGAGAGTTGTGAGACACTAGCAGTCCTTCAATTCTAGTCTGCTGCCAGGTCTTCCTTTATATAGAGAGAGAGCTAGGCTATGTCAGCACAGCAGCCAATCACAAGGCAGGTCACCAACTGTCAGCCAGGTCACCAACTGCCAGTCCCCAGCTCCAGGGATGTCTTAAAGGGACCTCAACTTACAGCGACACAGTTCACAGGCTAGGCGTCCCACAGGTAGTGTAGCCTTTAAATTGAGGCACAGGACAAGCAAGGCAGCCGCACACTGGTCCGATGATCAAAGAGCGAGAGGCATTTATCTCCGCCCTTCAGTGAATCCCACTTGTGTTTATCGGCCAGGCTGGCACAATAAACTATCTCAGGGTTTGACCCTAAGACGGCAAGACCCAAGCCCTCTCCTCTATTCTGTGGGCTGGTGGGAAACGTCCTGTTCTTTCTGGGAGTTGCAGGGAGGTGACTTAGGACACACACACACACCCTCCACGGCCTGGAGCAGGGAAAACCCTGCACGGGGTCACTCCAGCGCATGGCAACCTCACGTGTGCAAGAGTAGTTTCCAAATGCTGATGTTTAGGAAGCTGGTCACCAGGCCTTTCTTCTGAGGTGCTTTCTAGGGGCCTCAACCATCCAAGGAGGACTGCCTTAACCGGGGAGAGCGGGCTGCTCGGCCCACAAACCTCCAGGTGACTCGGCTTCTCCTCTACCTTCCTCGAGCCCAGCTTGAGCCCTGCCTGGCCTGGGGGGTGGGAAGGGGAAGACAGGTGACCAGGAGCCCTTAGAGAAAGACAAGGCCTATAAGGCACAGCCCCAGAGGCCCCAGGCCTCCACACCTCACCCTCCAGCCCCACGACAAGCCCAGTGGCTCAGCTCGCTGGTCTGCCGAGTGAGGACAGACTGCTCAGGGCAGCAGCCAGGGCAGACCAGTAGGACAAGGCTCCGTGGTCGGGGGCATGCCGGGGAGTGTGGTCTCCTCCCGCTGTGGACTCTGGGGCAGGGCTGACTCCCCTGGGCACGACCCTGCTCGGAGTCCCGCCACCCAGGCGAGGCATCTCCCCCTCGCCCAGCAAGGGGAAAGAGCTGACTTCGTTAGGCGCTGAACTTGTGTCTTGTTGCCCTTGGGCTTTGCTGTATCTCAGGTATTCGTCCAGCCCACGCGATTTTACAGCTGTGGCGAGGTCTGCACTGGCTCCGTTGAGAGGGGTTCTCGGGCATGGGCAGGCCCAGGCACACCCGCAGAGGGCCTCTGGAGAGGGCCTGGACACTTGGGGTGAGGGTGGAGGTGGGAAGGGCATTGAACAGAGGTGTGTGGGGGCTAACTTGAAGTAGGGGACCGGGCTGGGGACCCAGTGGAGGCCTGGCTGGGACTTGAGCACCAAGAGCCCACAGGACTGAGGCCTGCCCGCTGCCCACCCCCCTCCCACCCGCCCCCAGGGCCTGTTCTGGCTGCATGGCCCTGGGCAAGCTCCTCCTGCCTGTAGGCCTCAGTTTACCTTCTGTGATAGCACTTACCTTTCAGGCTCAGTGTCTAAAGACTGAGTGTGGGAATAAGGGGAGCCCTTGAGACCCCAAATGGCCGAGACCTGTGTGTGTCGTGGCAGCCAGATGGTAGGGGTGGTGAGGGCTCAGGGCGGGCCTGGGGGCGGTGGGGGAAGCCGAGAGGGGAGGATGTGGGTGTGTGGGCTGGACTCAGGACTGGCCAGAGCTGGGGGGAAAGCAGCTGGCAGCTTCAAATGGTGCGGTGGCACCGGGCCTATGGCTGGAGCAAGGCCCTTACCTCCGGGTGGCCCTCTAGACTAGAGCCCCATTTCCCCTCTCCTGGGACCCCACCTGCCCCAGGACGTCACCAGACACCCAGACCTCCAGCCAAGCCGAGGCTGCTGGCTGGAAGCCCTCGGGAACCACGGTTCAGAATTGTCCCCAGGTCCTGAGAGCCAGGCCTTGGCCGTGAACCTGTTCTGAGTAGCCGCTCACCTGCCGGGGTCTTGGAAGGTTGGCTGCCTCTGCCAGTAGCAACTGGACATCAAGCCGGGGGCCCGGCCGTTTACCACCTGCCCTGGCATCCAGAGTCTGGGCCTGTCTCCAGGTGCAATGGCTCCCCGCCATGACCACTGCCGCCATGGAGGAGGCAGGGAAGGGCATTGCCAGCAGAGGGAACAGCCCCAGCAAATGTCAGAAAGAAGTCAGAGAGCATGCAAAAACGACGTCCGAGTGGCTGGATGGCAGAGGCCTGGCCTTAGCCATGAAGCTGGGCCAATGCGGCCACAGCCTGTGACCGGTGAGATGTAGGCCTAAGCTGCCCTCTGCTCGCTGGCCCCTGGGCGTCCCCCTCCAGGCCTTCGCCTGGGTTCTTTCTTCAGCTGAAATGTGAACCTACCCCCGCTCACCACATGCCGTGACAGCTAGATTCTGCCCCCATCCCCCACCGGGTCCTGCCTCAAGGCAGCCTGGGGTGTCTGCTGGGGTCCAGAGTGAGGTGTGTACAGGGTGCGGGCTCAGCCAGGCTCTGTGAAATGAGCCAGGGGGTGGGCGAATGGAGCTCCAGACTGACGGTGCAGGGGTAGTGCCTGCCACGGCCCCATCTTCCTCTCTGTCTCTGCTCTGCTTCCCTCTCTGCTGGCTCTTTCTCTAGCTGAGTGCTGGCCCCTCCGCTCCGGAAATGGTCCCAGGGGGGAGACAAACGTCTTCTTTCCCTAAGGATCCACAATGGAGGTCCTGGGTCAGCACCTGGTCGGCCCCGGGAATGTGGTCCTGTGGCTGCCTTATCTATATTCGTGGGTTCAGATGGGAGGTGGCCTTTAGAGACGAATAAAGATCTGTTGTCAGCAGAGGGGATTCTGGGTAGCACACAGATGTCCCCACCCAACCCCAGTACACGTGACACGCCACACGGACAGACCCCCCCCATCCCCACCCCCACTCAGACCAAGCTTTGTTTTCTTGTCAGTGCATCTACTCGAAGCAAATGCTAGTCCATGTGTAACCCTTGCTTTCTTTCTATTCCAGGGGCCGCTGGGTCTGGATGGCAAGCCGGTAAGTGATGCAGGTGGTTCCGGGTGGTTCCGGGATGGGGCAGCTGCTGCGGGTTGGGAGTGCTCAAGCGGTGCCAGCAGTCGGGCCCCAGCCACACACAGAAATATGTAGGGAGTAAGTAAATAACAATGTGCATCGATGGACAGACCAATGGATAGGTGGTGGTAGTGGTGGTGGTGTTGCGAGGGGCCACTGAGTTGGTTTTGACTCACAGTGACTCTCTGTACAACACAACCAAGCTTCCAGACTAAGCAGAGACTAGGAAGAAGGTATGGGAAGTCCACTTCTGAGGGATTCCCAAACCAAACCCAAACTCACCGTCAACTCCAGAGCAACCCCACAGGACAAGGTAGAACTGCCCCTGTGAGTTCCTGAAACAGTACCTCTTTATGGGAATAGAAAGCCTTGCCTTTCTCCCTTGGAGAAGCTGGTGGTTTCAAACTGCTGACATTGTGGTTAGCAGCCCAACATGGGACCACTACTGCATTAACCATGAACACCTTATGAATAGCAGTGGAGCACAGGTGGGCTAATGCATGGAAATGTAGATGCATGGGAACACAAATGGATG
>NW_022111372.1:49472387-49475401 GCF_000313985.2 Echinops telfairi
TGGATGGATGGATGGATGGATGGATGGATGGATGGATGGATGGATGGATAAGGAGATGGGTGGATGATCAAATGAGGCAAGGAGTCATTGTACACACAACTGGATGCATGGAGGACAAAGGGATAAGTAAGTGCCTGGTGACTAAGCCAGCAAATGAATGAAGAAATGAATGAACAAGTGGTTGAAGAGTTGACTGAAGACATGTGAATTTTTAAAGAGAGGATTGGTTATCTGGACAGATGTGTTATTTCAGTGAATGAATGAGCAAATGAATGGCTGAAGGGAAGGTGAATGGTCCAGGAGGGGTGAACACCAACAAGCAGGTCAGTTCCTGACGTGACACATCACCCCCAAAGGGGCCTCCCTAGCCTGGGGCCTGGCCTTCTTCCCAGACACCCTGGTCCCTGGGTGATGCCAAGACAGGTTTCCCTGAAGCCAGTGACTGCAGCCACCAGGGCTCGCTCACATGGAGGTCACACGCGTGCGCACATGCACACACACAGAGGGACCACGTCCAGGAACCTGGGGGCTGCTACTCTCGGGAACGGTGACTGGCATGTGTGCTAACTGGAAAGAAACCCTTCCCCTGTGGAGTAGAGGCCAGTAGGCCCCACTGAGGACCCCAAGCCCCCAGCTCTCTCATGCCGAGGGGCTGCAGTATTGACCCATCTGGTGTGTGACCTTCCACATGTGTCCCCCATGCCGGAGCTCAGTGTCCCAGGCTTTAGGGAAGCCAGCCTGGCCCCACTCACTCACACCCACATTTTCTCCACCTTCCTTTTCCAGGGACTTCCAGGCCCCAAAGGGGACAAGGTACGTGCTTCTGGAGTCTGGGCAGGTGTGTCCGCTGAGGAAGAACCCCAGCCTGCACACAGGAGCAAGCACACCTCTCCCAGCGCCTCCGTGCTGGTGTCCCCATCCACAGAGTGCAGCACGTGCCGCTGGGCCCTAGAATGGCCCCCGGGCTTCCTCCGTAGAACCTGGGTTCTCCAGGCCCCAGGGCAAAACAGAAACCCAAAGGCCCACTGCCCAAGTGACCAGGTTCCTCGGTAACAGGCCAGGAGGGGGGTCTTGGGGTCTCCCCTGCAGAGCACCGTAGCTCTGAGAAACGACTGCCCTTGCCGTCGCTCTCTGTTCTTCAGTTTGGGGGTTCAGTGAGGGCAGGTCGGGGACAGCTTGTCTCTGCTCCACGAGGTCTGGGGGCTGGCAGGACGCGAGGGCTCTGGTCTGCGCCTTGCTGTCAGCGCCTCCCTTTCCTCGTTGCAAACAGAGCGAGGCTCTGCCCACCGATGTCCTTAGAATTCAGTGAGACCGTGGGGGAGGGGGCAGCGGTTACTAGTCCTAAAGGTCATGGAGCTCTGTTTTCTGTCCCTAGGGTGCCCCCGGAGACTTTGGCCCCCGGGTAAGAAACACACACACACGCAGAGCAGCATTTCCTCAGCACCCTGCTTCCTGTAGCTTATCACAAAAACCCATGAGGGAGGCCGCCCCTGCTTCCTGCCCAGTTTCAGTCCTGCCCACTGGTTTTGGTTTTGGTTTTGGGGGGTTGTTTGTTTATTTGATTGTTTGTTTTTCGGTTAAGTGGCCGCCCCAGGCAGCTGGGTCTGGCTGCAGCTGTGTACCTGAGCAGATGGGGGTCTTCTGGCAAATGCCCTGGCCCCTCTGATCATGGTCAAGTTAACACAGGTTAGCCTGACCTTCCTAAGGGCTGAGGGGCCCCAAGAAAGAGTGAACACTTTGGGGTTAGCAGACCTGACCCCAACGCTCAGTGCTGCCATCTGCCCTTAGATGCAGACTATCACCCCCAAGATCCCGTTTTCTCCCGATACCCCGAGCAGCTGTTGTAGAGACTCCTAGGAGTCCTAAGTCCACTCCCAGCACAGGCAGTGGACCGAGTCTCCCCTCAGCTCACTGCTGCCTCGGTGTCCACATTGGGGTGCAAAAGTGCCCCAGGCTGAGCCTGGAGTCTCCTCGTGGTGGCCCCGGTGCAGAGTCGGGGGCCCATAGGAGAGAGCTCTCCCAGGGTGGGAAGCCAGCACAGAAGGTTTAGACAGAGGGTGACTTTGAATCGAACCTGGCCAGGTGGCCTCTGCCATCTCCACACAGCCCCCCCCTCCCCCCAGCAGAGCCCTGGGAGGTCTGACAGCAGAGTGCAGATGGCCTGTGACCCGGGGTGAACACCTTTCACTTGGGGGAAGGCAGGAAGGGGCTGACGTGAGGAGCAACCCCACCTGAAACTGTCTGTGCCCCCAGGGGCAGGGGTGGAGAGGAAGGAGTGGCTGCAGGGCAGAGAGCCCAGGCTGGGGGCCTGCCTGCGTGGGACCTCATGGCTCTGTGACCCGGGACAAGCTGTGGCCCTCTCTGAACCGGGCTCTGTGGAATGAGGGCAGCTGAGCCCGCGTCTCTCAGGGGCCTCTGAGCCTCGGCCACACAGGCATAGTGTTTTGTGAGGGACCCTGGGTCGCAGGGTGGGCCAGTGAGGCTTCCCTGGACTGTGTTTCCTGGCAGCAGGGTGCCCATTGCTCAGTAGACCAGGTGTCCCCAGCCTACCTTTCACGAGAGAGCAAACCCCCTCCCGAGCCCCTCTCCCTCTTCATTAGAGCCTGCTTGTGGCCCTGCTGTCCATTACCTGGGAAGGAACCGTCCCAAGCTTTAGCAACTGAGAACAGCGGTTTCTCCTGATCTCCCTTGGCCTTCCGGGCTGGCTGGCATCTTCCTTGTGGTTGCCAGCAGATGGCAGCCGAGGCCAGAGACATCCGAAGGTCAGGACCCTGGCACCCATGGTGAGGATGCCCTCACCTGTCCAGCTGTTGGCTGGGGCTCAGCCGGGGAGCCCACGTGTGGCTCTCCATGGTGCTGGCTTCTGCCAGCAGGGTAACTGGCCTCCCAGAGGGAGAACCCAAGAGGCAGGCACTGCCCAGCCAGAGTGGACCCAGCTCCACCATGTTCTATCCCACCCAGCAAGTCAGCCCAGCACCCCAGGGGTAAAGACACAGATGCAGCTCATGGGGGGG
>NW_022111372.1:49475501-49479703 GCF_000313985.2 Echinops telfairi
CAGGACACGTTGCAGAAGAGCCCTGGTGTGGTGGCCACCTCTGTGCAGTTGTGGCCATGCCCGAGGACCAAACTGGTTTCCCTGAGCTAGGTTCTGACCGCTTCGCCCGTTTGCCTGAGCAGATGGTTTTCCCACGGCTTCACCCGGGATTTGTAAGCCGAGAGCATCATGCTTTCAGCCGGCGCATCCTCAAGGTAGCTGCTCTCCAGCGAGCATGCCCTGCCGTGTGACGTGCTCCCCACTCACCCCCGTCTGCAGGCCAGACCTCACAGACCTGACCTCGGGCCTCCAACCAGTCTCTCCTAGCACTTACCCCGTGTGTACACCCGTGCAGTCCAGACTGGTCATTCTCATTGGGGGCCCTGAGTTGTGAAAGGGCAGTGTCTTGGAGGGATGTCCTCAAATTACCCACATCACTCTTAAAATGAAGTGGGAATCATCCGCCCCCAACTCCACCCACAGCTTCCTGACTCAAAGGAATTGTCCGTTTTCTGTCCCCCGAGGCTGAATTCTTTTTTTTTCTTTTTGTCATCAGGACTCTGGCCATTTCAGGCTGGTCAGGATGTCTGATGGTCAACACATTGAGCTTGCATTGATTTGTGGTAACTGGAAAAAGAAGTCCGTGCATCCGTAGGTGCCGTTAGCTGGAGAGGCAAGCTCTTTCGAAGCCTAGGGCCACAGGTGCCACTAGCTGTGCCTTCCCAGCTTCGTCACGTCCATCTGTAGCCACGGCGACCCCATTTCATGTGCATCAGAACAGGCCTGGGCTCCAGGCCTGGAATCTGCACAGAAACAGGTCCCCAGACCTTTCTTACAAGGCACCACTAAGTGGGTTCAAACGCCAACCTTTCTTTAGGTTCCTGGTGGAGCGCATACTGTTTACATCACCGTCAACCCTCAGCTCCTCCCGAAACCAAATTCACTGCTCTGGGGTCATTCCAACTCAGGGGGACCCTAGAGGGTGGGGTAGAACTGCCCCCTGTGGATTTCAGAGACTGTAGCTCTGTATGGGGGTGGGAAGCCTTGTCTTTCTCCTGAGGAGCGGCTGGTGGCTTCAAACGGCTGAACTTGCTGTTAGCGGCCCAAAGTGTCACCAGGGCTCTGCAGCTCTGGGTAAATGATGACCCTCTCTGAGCCCCAGGCTTCTCGGCTGTAAAATGGGACCATGACAGCACCCTGGGGAGTCTTAGAGATTAAGTAAGAAAACCTTCAGGAAGGCCTGGCCTGCTGCGGGTGGCAACGGCAGGGGCCGGAGCCATGAGAGCCTTCTTCCTTATGCAAAGGTGGAGCTTATGGACACAGAGGCCCTGCACGGCCCACACCTGTGCCCCAGCGGGGCAGGAACTGCAGGCCAGCAGCGAGGGGCCTCCGTGTCCTGGCCGGCCCGCTGAGTGAGGGCTCTGGTGCCTGAGGTCTGACCTGGCACTAACACGGCACAGAGCGCAGCGGGCTTGGGGCTGCATGACGGAGTGTGTGGGCCGCCGCTGCCTTTGTCTCTCGCTTGCTGTCAATTTTCAGATACGACTATTCAACGCACAAGCAAATGTGAAATAAGACCCCGGGTACCCGCCCCCGCCCCCCCCAGTTTTCCCCGATGGTAAAATCCTGTGTCGCTGCAGCACAACCTCGGAGCCAGGCCATTGACACGGATGCCGCCCGCCAGCCTTATTCTGATGGCACGCATTGTTCATGCATGTGTGTGTGTGTGTGTGCAATGTTGTCACATAACACATGTAGCTTCGTGTAACTACCCCCACCCTTAAGGCCCAGAGCAGCTCCATCCCATAGTCCCCACAGCCGCCCTCACAACCACACCCCTCCCCGTTCCACCAAGCTTGGCAGCCGTTCACGTGCGCTCCGTAGTCCGGTTAGTTCAAGAATATTTGAAAGATGGCAAAACAGAGTTCATCACTGCTTGAGATGGGTTTTTTTTTTTTTTTCACTTAGCGTCATCATCCCCTTGAGCTCCATCCAAGTTGCCGCGTGTCTCAGTAGCGCCTTCTCAGTGTTGAGGGCCGTCTCCGGTGTCAGGCACGCCTTCTGGTGTGGCCACTCAGCTGCTGAAGGGCACCTGGGCTGCTTCCACCTTTTAGCAATCACGGAGAAGCTGCTGCGGTCCAACGCACACAGAGGCTTTGGTGTGTGAGGGCAAACGCCTGAGAGAGTGGACGCCAACCATTCGGAAAGATGGGGGCAGGGCGGGGCCTGGCCAGGCACATGCGCCTTCTCCCCATCCACCGGTGGCACCTGGAACTTCCAGCAGCCGAAAGCCGGAGAGCCGGCACATTCCTTGGAGCGAGTGGGAAAGGCCCTGGGGGCCTCTCACAGCACAGTGTAAAGCTCTCCCCTCGGTGTGGCCGCCCAGACATGGCGAGGGTCCAACGGCAGTGCCCAGGCCCAGGGGCTGCCCACCTGAGGAAGCCTCTCTTTGGAGGCTGCTGCCCCCTGCTCTCACCCTCAAAGTCATGCCAGACCCCATGTCTTCCAGGGAGACCAAGGGCAAGACGGATCTGCTGGGCCCCCAGGACCCCCTGGGCCCCCTGGAGCTCGGGGCCCTCCTGGCAACACCGGGAAAGATGGCCCCAGGGGATCACAAGGCCCAGTGGTAAGGATGGGCATGGAGTTGGACCATCCAGGACCCCGTCCTGCCACACAGAAACCCAAGACCCTGGACCAAGAACCAACCCCTCACTCCAATCAGACCATACCCCTGACCCAGTCCTAACTCTGACTGTAACCCAACCATAACCTTAACCCCAAACTCAGCCCCACATCCTGAGTCATCCTCCTACCTAACTCAGAGCATTTTCCGACCCAACCCTGACTCCGACAGACTCTGACCTTAGACCCAACTCTAACCCTGAGAGACCCTCGGCCCGACCTTCGCTGGCATTTCCATCCCAGCCCTGACGCAGAGGTCCATAAACCCAGAACCAAACTCCCACTGCCTTCGGTCCAATGCTGACTCGTGGCGACCCCGCAGGGCAGGCTAGAGCTGCCCCTGTGGGTTTGCAGCACTGTAACTCTTCACAGGGGTAGAAAGCCTCATCGGTCTTGAATGGAGCAGTTGGTGGTTTCAAACTGCTCACTTTACAGCAGCCCTGCATGTAACCACTGTGCCACTCACGCTCCCCTGAGACCTCCCCGTGGGTGCTTTATCTGCAGGACTTAACCAACCCCTACTCGTGTGTCTCTTTGTCTCTCTGACTCTCTGTGGCTCTTACTTACGCTATGACTCACCTCCATGCATCCTCCCATAGGCCTCATTCAAACTCTGGACCCCAGATTTCCATCTCCCCCTGTCTTACCTGCTCCAGCCAACCTACCCATCCCATCCAATGCAGAGCCAGCACTTCACAAGACTACCACCAGGGGGAGTGTGGGCAGTTGCTCAGTGGCTCATGCATTTCACCAGGGACAGGACGTGCGGGACTTCAATGTTCTGTTAGAAACAGGGCCAGCTATCCTATGTGCCTTTGTGGGGGAGGCGGGGGTGGTGGTGAGGAGAAAGTGTGATCACGCCCCTAGAGCCCCAACCCAGGCTCGGGCACACAATCGGCTCAGTGAGTGTGAAGGCCCCGTACCCCTCATTGCTAACATCTTATGCTTCCCTAGGGTCCCAAAGGCGAGTCCGGACCAGAAGGCGAGATGGTCAGTATCCGGGGCATGTCAGAGGCCCCCTGGGCACCCTGAGGTCCCCAGACTCGGAAGTCCCTTCCCTACTCCCACCTGCCAGTGGGTGCTCGGGGGGCTGGCCCTGGCAGGTTCCAGTAGCCCCACAGCATGGGGAGTCTGCAGTCTTCACAGCGGGAGGTGGAAGGCAGACGCTGCCCACACCCCAGGAGTCAGGCTGGGATCCTGCTATCAAATGAGGCTCTTAATAGACACGCGTGGGAGCTGCCCCCAAATGAAGGCTCACACTTTCTCTTCTTCTGTCCCAGGGCCCGAAGGGACCCTCAGGGCCCAAGGTGAGTCCTCCTCAGTCCCCACTCCCCTCCCCAGGCCCTCGGCATCTCCACGGAGGGAGGCCAAGGCTGCACGGTTAGGAGATGGGGCTCCTATCCCAGCTCTGCGATGAGCCGTGACCTTCAGGCCGGCTACTTCTTCTCACCGGGGGCCCAGTTTCCCCATCTGTTAAATGGGAGTGTGATGAGCCTTCCAGACAGGGGTGTGAAGGTGGGGCCATCAAGCACATGAGGGGG
>NW_022111372.1:49481164-49482410 GCF_000313985.2 Echinops telfairi
GGGGGCTTCAGAAGGTTCACCAAGGAGACAATGGAATCTGTCCAAGAGCCTTTCGAAGCCCCCAAGTCTTTGTTGGCAGAATGAATGAAGTTGTTCTCCTCTTCAACTACCCATGCAGTCCTGCAAATGCCAGCTAAGGCTGGCCCTGGGCTGGTGGGGACAAGGGACAGAGATGGCTCAGGCCCCACCCCTGCCCCCTGAGTGGGCCACCATGGGGAGTCCAGAGGAGGGAGAGGCTCCCTGGCCTGTGTGTCGAGCAGGGCACAGCGGGCACTCCTGAGCCTGGCCCATAAGGCCAGAGAGATCTGCAGAGTAGTCTGAGAGCCCAGGTGGAGTTGAGGCGGAGGGCAGGAGAAGCCAGAGAGTTTCTGAGGAGGAAACACCAAGTCTTTGGCTGGGCAGGAGTCGCAGCGGGAAGAAGCTGCATTCGGGATGGGACTCCTGCCCCTCACCTTTCTGAAAACTTCTGGAGGGAGGCCTGTGACATGGGGGGTGAGGGTGAGCAGGGGTCCCAGGGCCCAGACCATGACCTCAGCTGCTCTCTCCTCAGGGGGACGATGGGGCACCAAGCCAGCAAGGGCCCCCTGGACCCCCAGGGCCCAAGGTAGGTGCATGCCCCTCCCCCATTGGTCCCCTGCTCCCCAATGCCCACCTCCCTGTATCTGGGAAAGGCCCTGTCCTGGGACCTTTGCAGTCACGGGGCAGGGACAGGCCAGGAGTGCAGCAGGGGGGCCTGGCCCTGCCCCATCACCAATGAGTTGGCATCACATTCAAGTGACCCCCCGACCCATGCACTCAGAACCTCCTGGCCCCCCTCTCTACCCTGTCCCTTCGCTGCCCCTTACCTCTCTCAACCGCCAACTAGCCTCTGGCATGAATTCCTAGGCTGCCCCTCTGTGCCAAGACCCAGAGCAGAAGGTGGTGGCTGTGTCCTGGGCACCCCAGGCTGGAGGGGGCAGGGGTGGGGCGGCAGGGGACAGAGGGAGGCCACCCCCGCTTGCCCCACGTTCCCTAGTGAATGTCTTTGTTTCAGGGAGAGCCGGGGAGCTCAGGGCCCAGAGGAGCAAATGGCGTGGCCGGCACCCCAGGCCCCAAGGTGACGTAGAGTGCGTTGTCCGGGACTGCAGGCTGCTCAGACCTCGTCTCGTGGGGTCCTCTTGCACCCCAACTCAGAGCTGGCTTAGGGGGTGCAGTGAACCGGGTCACCCACGCCAACTCCACAAGTCCCTTGCTTGGCTCCCCCCCC
>NW_022111372.1:49482813-49484666 GCF_000313985.2 Echinops telfairi
TTTCATAATACATATGTTTTGAACAACGTTGAAATAAGAATGTGTGAAATCCACCCAACCTCTCCCTTCTCCCCTCTCCCTCTAGCTGAGTGACTGCCCTTCCAGACTCTTCTTTGCACATTCAGACCTAGGTCCTTAATTGGTCCTTCCTGCCATTGTCCAGGGAGGGTGGTGGTTAAGCACTGGGCTGTGAGACTCAGGGTCAGCAGTTTGAAATCACTGACCACTGCTGGGGAGAAAAATACAGGATCTACTCCTGCTCAGAGCCCCCCAGGGGCACTCCAACCCTGTCTTTAGGTTCGCTGTGGGTCTAGGGTAATGAGTTTGGTTTCCGGCTTAGCCATTGTCCTGCACCTGGCCTGGTGGGTGCCCTCTCTTTTGACCCCACCCCAAGGTTCATCCCTGCAGCTGGGTTCATCCAGGTCATGTTTAACCAGCCCTGTCCACATCCCTTTAAGGTCCCCAAGTGGCACAAACAGTTTGCCATCGGCTATAATCACCTAGAGGTTAGTGGTTCGAATGTACCCAGCAGCTCCTCAGAAGAAAGACCCGGTGATCTTTTTCTGTAACGATCACAGCCCAGAACATCTGATGGAGCTGTTCTATGCTGTCACATGTGGTCCCCGGGGTCTCATTCCCACCATCACCGGAGCAGCCAGGAGCCCTCACGTTCCCAGAGCATGGTTTCCTGCTGCAGGGGCTCTGGGCCCACGCCCGGCTGTGCGGGTGGCCGAGGACGGGACTAGAGGCAGCGCTGAGTGTGAGACCACCACACAAATAGCACAGCTCCACCAGGCCCACCTCAGCGAGGGGCCGGGACACACGCAGGCCTGGGTCTCCGCAGGTGCCAGCCACCTGGGACCGACCCACAGGGGCAGCCGAGAACCAGTGGGGATGTGAGTGCGTGGTTGGGGCAGCCTCTCCTCCAGGGTGTGACATGGTGGCCCGTGGCTGAGAGAGCCCTGGTGGCATAGTGGTTACACGTTGTGCTGCTAACCGCAAGGCTGGCAATTCAAAACCACCCGTCGACCCACAGGAGAAAGACAAGGCTTTCTACTCCTATACAGAGTGGCAGTCTCAGACACACCACAGGGGCAGTTCTACCCTGTCCTAAAGGGTCGCTGTGAGTTGGCACCGACTTCACGGCACAGTTTGATTCGGTTTGGTTTGGGATCATGGACTCTTGTTTCAGGTTTCTTGATGGACGTTTCTGGCCAGCCTTTAAAAATCGGAAGGACTTCACAGCCTAACAAGGGTCTCGAGTCCTTTTTGAAACGAGAGGGCCAGGCTTTCAGAAAGCCTGAGTTTCCTGGTCCAATGCCAACCCTGCAGGCCAGACATGGGCAGCACCAGGCCCACCTGGGGGCATTTTATTATCAAGCCTGGGAGCAAGTTCCCAGGAGGAAGGGCAAAGGGGTCCTCCAACGGGGCCGAGGCCGGCCACACTGTGAGCACACATGACACTCGGGGGGTGGGGTCTCCTGCCAGCCTCCTCTGTGGGCTGCCTGCCCCATGCCAGCTCTTCCCTGAAACGCTGACTTTTCTCCCTGCCACAGGGTCTACCCGGGCTCAAGGGGGAGCAAGGAGACACGGTGGTGATCGACTATGATGGCAGGATCCTGGATGCCCTTAAGGTAGAGTCTCACACACACACACACACACACACAACTGGAATGGGGGTGACCATTCGTTTCCTTAGGACTGACTGCTTAGTGTACTCCCCTGGGCTGCCTTACACAGGCAAGGAGCCCTGCTGGCGTAGTGGTTACGAGTGGTACATGGGCAGCAGTTCAAAACCACCAGACGAGGGTTTCTACTCCCATAAAGATTTACAGTCTCAGAAACCTGCAGGG
>NW_022111372.1:49484766-49486310 GCF_000313985.2 Echinops telfairi
CACCTGGAGGGCAGCACCAGGCCCCAGGAAATCAGTGCTGCGGGAACCCCCCCTCTTACCCCACACACACCCCCTCACCCAGGCTGTGGCCAAGAGGGAAGCCTCCCTTGAGACTCCTTGGTCTGCAGCCCAGCGGAGCCGCCCTGGGCCTTCCCCATCCTCCGGGGACTGTTGGGGTGAGCAAGAGAAAAGCACACCCGCTCCGGGAGCTGGGGAGGTATTGGCCTTTGACCCTGCCCAGCAGCTGGCAAAGCGGGGCCTCTTTCTCTGTGCAGACGTTGGTGCTCGCTCGCTCGTGGTTCCCAGGGCGGGGACCGGGTGGGGCAGTCTGCTGCAGGAGCACTTCAGTCCAGCTCGCTCCCTGGCCACACACCCCGCCATGCGTAGTGTGGCATGGGGTCAGGTGCAGGCCCAGGAGGACATGCTTTGTCCAGGCAGGTGGGGGCCGCATGGGAGGAGCTCTGGGCCTACAGGGGAGGCCCGGAAAGGGATGAGGGATGCCAGGCTGGAATGAGGGCTCCATTTGACCGGCACTGAGGAGCCCTGGTGGTGTCGTGGTGGCACGTTGGGCTGTGATCTGCAAAGGCAGCAGTTCGAAACCTCGGGAGAAAGGCTGGGCTTTCTACTCCCATGAAGAGTTCCAACCTGGGAAACTCAGAGGGGCAGTTCTCATCTGTCCGAGTGGTCAGTGAGTGGGCATCCACTCTACAGCAGGGAGTTTGGCTTGCGTTTTGCTTGTTTTTGAGGATCCAGAGTGGGTTCTTGAGCAAAGAGATCTTTTGTAAAACTCACATTGGTGGAGGGCTAGCTGGGGAATGGTGACGTAGATGACCAGCAGGGGGGAGCTGGGCCTCGAGGAAGGGTGGACAGAGCAGGGGATACATGGATAAATGCTGACATGGAGGGGCAGGTGGAAAGAAAAGGATTAT
The DNA here is from genome assembly GCF_000313985.2 of Echinops telfairi. Lineage (NCBI taxonomy): Eukaryota > Metazoa > Chordata > Mammalia > Afrosoricida > Tenrecidae > Echinops > Echinops telfairi. The sequence continues at coordinate 49,485,696 of NW_022111372.1, forward strand.
AGAGTGCTGCAGGCTGAGGACCAGCAGGGGTGCAGGCTTAGTGGGGCAGGAAGCATGGGCGCTATCTAGGCCTTGGCTTGGGGTGGGGCATGGGGGCACTGCAACTGCATGGTGTCTCCACAGGGGGAGCCCGGCCTCCGAGGCGTGGATGGAGCTGCAGGGTCCCGGGTAAGCGGCCCCATCCCCCCACCCCCAGCACTCCCTCATTAGGCCTTGTAGCTTTAGAAGCCAAGACCCCAGAGGAAGCAGCCGGGGGAGTGATTTTTGTTTTTTATTTTCATAATACATATGTTTTGAACAACGTTGAAATAAGAATGTGTGAAATCCACCCAACCTACTCACACGCTGGTTGCCTTTTTATGTCTGTCTTATTTCACTCAGCATATTGTGTGCAAAACACGTCAGCTTTTAAAGCCCTTTCCAGATGTGAGCTGTCTCCAGCCCTCCCTCCCTGGGCAGCGTGCACTGGGGGAGTGGAGGGTGGTCCCACCCCTGAAAGAGGAAGGGAGAGGGGGAAGGAGCCCCCTTCTGGGCGCCCCTACTGTGGTCTCTGTAACCCTGACCCAGCCCCCCTGTGCTGATAGGAAGTGACCTGCCTGGGCTCCTTCTGACTTG
>NW_022111372.1:49486410-49491261 GCF_000313985.2 Echinops telfairi
GAGAGTGAGGCAGTGAGAGAGTGAGTGAGGCAAGTGAGACAGTGAGTGAGGCAGTGAGACAGGGAGGCCAGCACCATTCTGAAACGACAGGCCGCCCACAAAAAGCCCTCGATACCGTGAGCACACAAAAAGCTTTCTCATCCATTCTCTTGACATCAATTTTCCAGCGGGGGGCTGTCAACTCGACCTTGAGCAGGTTGAAGTACTAATTAACATTCCAGACTCTGAGCCCTCGGGCAGCAGCTGAAGCTCAGTGACAAAATACGTGCGCTCCTCCTCCACAAACGTGGCCGACTCAGTGTCACAGTGGCAGCAGTCATGCTCACGGCACACAGGCCGGAAGGCACTGAAAGTGCCAGTGGCCTCGGCAGAGCTGAAGACGGTGCGGGCTGGGGCACGCAACACCGCCGTTTGACTGGGTGGGAGCAGCGGCTGGCCCAGCTGAGGGCAGCCACTGGGTGCTCATCGCTCACACGTGGTGCAGAGACTCGCCTTGCTCAGCCCCACTCAGGCAGGGAGGTGGTGGCAGGTCTTGAACCCAGGACTGGCCTTCCAGAGCCCCTGGCTGCCCTGCACCGCAGGGAAACCGGTTACCAAGCAGCTAGTGTGCTCCCTTTAGCACACCCACGGCGCTCCATGCCTGGGGCATTCACCCAGCTTCAGGCTGCGAAGGACAGAAGTATTCCTGCTGCCTAGGAGTCTGATGCAGGCAGGGGGGCAGCTGGGGAGCACTGTGGACAGTGGTTGGAGCACTGGACACACAGGGTCACGGGCCACTTTATCCCGCAGGGCATCGACGGACCCAAGGGGGAAAAGGGAGAGCCAGCATCTGAAGCTCTACAGGAGAGCCTGGTAACCAGGGAGGGGGCTGGGGGTCAGGGTCTCCCCCAACAACCTGCCCAAGTTGACAGGGAGGGCAACCTGGCCACACAAGGGACATGGGGTATTGGGGGTGGGGGTAGAGAGAGTAACGAAGCCACAAGCTGTGTCCTCGCCTGAGAGCTCCCAGCCACCAGCCCCTCCCAGGCCAGGCCCCTCCTAGGGTGGACAGAGGCCCCCGGTCCACTGCTCCTGGTCCCCAGGGCTGCTGAGCTCCAGGGTGTGAGCGGTCATCAGTCCAGGTGGTGACTCAACGGTCTCTGACCCTTCCTAGGCCCAGATCATAGTGGAGCCAGGGCCCCCCGGACCTCCAGGGCCCCCAGGGCCCATGGTAAGGACTGTGGCACGTGATGCAGCCTGGATGCAAAGAGGGCGGCAGACCGGGCCTGTGACGGAGGGGTGGGCAGGACCCCTGGGGTTGGACAGGGAACGGGCAGGCACATGTTGGGCAGGGAGAATCTGGATCGGGGCCACAGTGGGGAAGAGGTGGGGGCACCATCTGATCAGCTCTCTTCCCCTCAGGGTCTTCAGGGAATCCAAGGTCCCAAGGTGAGTGTCCCCACCCTCAGCTGCAGACAGGGCTAGCGTCATGGCAGAAAGTCTCCTTAATTCAAAGTGAGGGCCAAACCCTGGCCTCCACCCAGCCTGGGTCTCCTCAGGGCTTGGCTTGCTGAATTCCCTGGAGCCCACTTTCGGGAGCCCAGCCCCACTTGGGCCCTGCTCTTGCTGTCCTTCCCAGCCTCAGCGCCCTCCTCTCTCCACGTCTTCGCCACCCACCCCACTCCGCCATCACTGCCACCCACTTCTTCCGCCACCGCCCCCTCATCTGCTGCTCAGCCTGGGCCTGAAGCTGGGAGTCCGCACTGGGCTCCATGGTGCCCTGGCCCCTGCTCTTAAATTAAAGCTGCCAAGTGCCATCTGGGACGGCTCGCTGTCTACCCTTGGGTGGGCCTGCCACAGAGCCAAGATGGCATTTAGAGGATGCAGCCGCTCTGGAGGCACCGGCTGCCGGCTGGGGGGCTGGCCTCTTCCTCCCCTCTTCTCTCAGCCTCCCTTTCCTCAGCGGTGGCGTCAGGGTGACCCACAGTCTCTGAGGGCCTTGTCTGTGGAAGCCTTCTTTGGGGCATCCTCCCCACACCCCTCACCCCGTGAGAGAGTCAGTGAATGAGTGAGTGAGGCATTGAGGGAGTGAGACAGTGAGTGAGGCTGAGTCGGTAAGAGTGAGATCCTGTGGCACCTCAGCTGGGCTGGACCAGGCCCACGTGCAGGGGTGAGCAGGGGGCGTGGGGAGGCCCTGCCTCATCACCAACCAGCTTAACTTTCGCACTCAGGGACCTCCAGGGCCGCAGGGGCCCCCTGGGCCCCCAGGGATTCCCGGAGCCAAGGTCAGTACCCGTGGTCCTCAGCCCCATGTCTACCATCCTTGCCCCCTCTGCTTCTCTCTCCTGGGGTCCTAGCCTGGTTCCTGGGGGCTCAGAGAAAGGGGGTGCCTGCTTCCTGGGTCCTGACCACTCCCTGGAAAACCTCACTCCTTCCTGTAACCCCATAACTCAGCCCCTCCTGAGGTCCTAGCAGTTCCCTGCCTGACATCTCAACTTCCTGCTGGCCAGCTAGCCCACTGAACTTGGGGAGGAGCCCCGGAAGTCAGGCGGGGTCTGGAGCAAGCCATCATTTATCCTCTAGCCCCAGCTCCCTATCGGTTCCCTGGCAGTGGGTGATTCCAGGGGCCCGCCCCTGTCTAGAAGGTGGCGAAGGGACCCAAGCAGGCGTAGCAGGCGTAGCGTCGTCAGCACAGTTCCCGGCGCCATGGGCACCTCCCGGGGATCCGCCTGCAGCGATGTAGCTGCTGCCCCGGGCTCAGCATGAGGGGGCACGCCAGCCAGGCCCCTGGCCACAACCCCTCCCCCGCCCAGGGCTACAGCGAGCCACCCTCCTCTTCCTCTCTGTTCCCTTCCAGGGAGAGCTCGGACTGCCTGGGACCCCTGGAATCGACGGACAGAAGGTCTCTGCTGCCTGGGCCGTGTAGTGTGCGTGCGCGCGCATGTGTGCACCTGCGTGCATCACTAGCGAGAGGCCCTCCCAGTGGGTGGGGCAGGACTCTGCAGCCTGCGGGTCCACCGTGGCCCACGGCCTGACCACCTGGCCGTAGGCTGGCCCTCACTCTCCAGAGGAGGTGGCCAGGAGGCTGTCATGTGTCAGCAAATACGAGGGGGCTGCAAAACGTTTGTGGGAAAATGCCATCATCAGCCTATTCTGTTCTCCCCTGAATGTTTCGAAGCCCCCTCCGAGTCTGCATGCTAGTACCCATGTCCCTGTCTGTCGCTGGGATCGCGATATTGGCAGGTGGAAGCCCACGAGGGAGGAGGCAGGCAGTCCAGCACACAGCGGAGGGTGCTAAACAATGAACTGAAGGACAGGATGGGATGGGGAGGGCTGGCTCCTGAGATGGGAGCACAGTGCCCCACCATGCCTCCCAACCATGCACACCCACCTCCATCCAGGGCCCTGGTGCATTGGGTCAAGGCTCCAGCCCCCTCAACTCCCAAGGAGGACATGGGGTCTGGCTGGCCTGGCTGACCTCAGCCTTGGGGCCCCAGGGAGGGGCGAGAGCCTGCCAGCTGAGCCTCACTGACCCCTTGTTCTTGTGGTTTTTAGGGCCCCAAAGGACCAAAAGGAGATTCAGGAGAGCCAGGGCTGGCGGGACCCAAAGGGGAAGCAGGCGAAATGGGCCTGTCGGGCCTCCCGGTAAGTGCTAGGCTCAAGTGCCATGTGGCAAGGAAGTGTCCCGAGGTACACATGTGCCCACCACAGGGCGACAGCTGGCGGCTGTGGGTCAGGTCAGATCCACTCCAGAGCTCTCACCGGCTCTGCCATGTGGCACCACCCAAGGAATGTGGCCCTTTGGCCGGAAACTTGGGGCCCCTGGCCACTGCTCTGGCTTGCTGGCAGCCCAGGGCAGGCTCCGTTTCCCCATCTGTCAAAGAGCCACTAGCTACCCCACGGGGCTGCCGTAAAGATGAAATTGGGGGGCAGCCTGGCGAGAGCAGGGGGGCCAGGTGATCAACCTAGGTGCTCAGACCTAACCCTCCTGAGCCTGCGTCCAGCTCCATCCTGGCCAAGGAAGCTTGAACAAGTGACTCCGCCTCCTTGGGCCTCAGTTTCTTCATCTCTAAAATGGGAAGGGCTCTTCCCGACGCCCACGAGCGAATGCACAGTTGGCACTCGGCGGTCATCCACTCTCCTTGCTGTCACGGCTGTGTGTCGTTGTGGCCCACCACTCATCAGACCGTCTGCCATACTGTGGTGACTAGCATGCTGCTGCCATGCTGGAAGCAATGCCACTGGTACTGCAAATGGCAGCAGGGCCAGCCAGGAGGAACAGATTCCAGCAGAGCTTCCAGACCAGGACAGCCTAGGAAGAAAGGCCTGGTGATCTGCTTCTCAAACTAGCCAACGAAAGCCCTAAGGGTAACAGCAGAATAGTGTCAGCTCGAGGGCCCAAGCCTGGTGGCACAGTGGTTATGTGTTGGCATGGTTCTAAACAACCAGCTGCTCCTTAGGGGAAAGATGGGGCTTTCTACTCCTATAGAGAGTCAGTCTTGGAAACTCACGGACAGCTCTACCCTGTCCTATGAGTCAGGTTTTTTTTTGTTTTTTGAGGGCTAGAAGAGGAGCCCCCTAGTTTTGTTACCCCAAACTTCAGGCTGATTCATGTTCTGGAGCAAGTGAGCCAATTCATCACCACTTTGAATGAAACAGAAAGACAAAACCTGTTTATTGGGAAGCCAGGCTAACAGAGCATCTTACAGCAATGGAGGCTCAACTCATTGCAGGCAGGCGAGCGAGCACCCTTCTTTTCTTTATTTATTTATGTTTTTTTAGAGAGTGAGTCAGTGAGTAAGTGAGACAGTGAGTGAGTGAGTGAGGCTGAGTCAGTGAGAGAGTGAGAGTGTGAGTGAGTCAGTCAATGAG
>NW_022111372.1:49491361-49492320 GCF_000313985.2 Echinops telfairi
CCGGGGTATCCCATCCTGCCTCTGCCCCTGCCCTGCGCTAGGCGCCAGAGGCCCCGGTGGCCTTCCCGTGAGTGCAGTCAGCCTTGTTTGTCTGTCAAGGGCTTGCTCCAGGGACCTGCTTAACTCTTGACCCACCCCATCCTTTTCCATCCAGGGTCCAGTCGGCCCACCTGGCCTCATAGGGCTGCCAGGAACCAAAGGAGAGAAGGTAACCGCCCCCTGGATTCGCCTGCCCTGCCCCGCCCCACCCCACCCTGTGGGCACGTGGCCATGAGACCGCCCAGCCCCTGTGCCTCCTTGATTTAGGCTTGTGGACAACACATCGGTCATGCCATTTCATACCAACATGGCCTGTAGGTCTCTCCTGCCCCATGTCTGTGAGCACCCACAGAGCTATCCATCCCAGCTGCTGGGCACCCAGACCCCTCCGCCTCAGACCCCTCTCTGTCTCTCTTCAGGGCAGACCCGGGGAACCCGGACTTGATGTAAGTGTCTCACTGTCCCCGTGACCTGCCCCCATAATGCCGTGCAGTAACCTGATCTGACTGCACATGTGGGACCCCTTCCCCAGGACTGGGCTGCAGCTGACTGATCGTCCTGTGTCCCCAGTGCCAGGGACAGGGCCTGGCCAGGGCAGACGCTTTCCAGACGGACGCATGGGTCAATGAAGGGATGAAAGGCAGGAGAGGGAGGGACGATGGATTGATGGATCAATGAATAGATGAAAGGAAACGGGAGAGAGAGGGAGGAGGGATGGAACTGATGGACAAATAGGTGGATGAGTGAGTAGAAGGAGTGAGGACAGGAAGGGGACAATGGATGGATGGGTGAGTGAGACAGTGAGTGAGGCTGAGTCAGTGAGAGAGTGAGAGTGTGAGTGAGTCAGTCAATGAGTGAGTGAGGCATTGAGGGAGTGAGACAGTGAGTGAGGCTGAGTCGGTAAGAGAGTGAGAGTGTGA
>NW_022111372.1:49492420-49502321 GCF_000313985.2 Echinops telfairi
GAGAGAGGGAGGAGGGATGGAACTGATGGACAAATAGGTGGATGAGTGAGTAGAAGGAGTGAGGACAGGAAGGGGACAATGGATGGATGGGTGGTGGGTGTATGGATAGGTGGATGGACAGATGGGTGTTGGGTGGCTGCATGGATGCATAAGTGGATGGATGGATGGATGGATGGATGGATGGATGGATGGATGGACGGACGGATGGAGGATTGGGGGTGGGAGAAGCATAGGGTGGCTGTCGCAGGATCCTGGTGAGAGATGAGGCTTCAGAAAAAGCAGTATGATAGAAGGAGGGTGGAAATAACAGCCCAATATTAAGTCAAGTCTCTCTGGGTTACATTTGGTAGAAACACAGTTTAAACCATCTTAAACTGACCCAAAACTGCAAAGTCTGGAGGTGCAGCCCACAGATCCAGGGCTCAACTGTATCACCAAGTCCAGCCACGTCCCTTCTCCCCCCATTCCTGCTTCCCTCGTATGGGCGTCCCTCCTGAGCGGCAGGCCTGCCTCCCCCGAGTCCCAGACACTGGCAACGGACTCTTAGCCTCACTCTCTGTTGTCCCCACTCCGTGGGAAAAACACTTCTCTGCTCCCGCAAAGATGTGCAGCCTCCTGGGGCAGCTCTGCTCTGTCCTGAAGAGTTGTTGTGAGTTGGAACCGACCCAGTGGCAGTGGATTTGGAGCCTTGAGGGGATCTGTTGTTCAGAAGAAGGCTCGCCGATGGATGCGGTGCCCTGATTGGCCGGGCCTGGTCACATGCTCAGCTCGGAGCTGGGAGTGGAGTTGGCAGACTGAGAAGGATGACGGAAGCCAGGAAACTCAAAACAAAGTGGCTCGTTTGGAGGAACCCATGACTAGATGCAGGACTGCAAGCACGCGGGGTTTGCGTCGGACGAAAGCGGAGAAGGTGCCCTTGGACAGCAGCTTTGGACAAGGCGGGCCAGCCTGGGCAGGCTGCGCCCCACTGACGCGATGGGGCAGCGGCCAAAGGCATGGCTGCTGAGCCCGCCATCAGGCTCTGGGGCCCTAGAAGCAGTGAGGGTGGGACTGCTGAGACTCCGTTCCCCATGGATGTGGACACAACCGCCTTCCGGGCCTGGGTGGCATCTCAAAGCTATGCCAGCCTATTCTACCTGGCCTTCTCCACCTGGCCATCCTCAGAAGCTTACCTCACCCCACACCTGCACAGGCCAGCCTGCCCCCTGGGAACCCCACGGTTCCCTCCCTTGATGCTGCACTCTGCCTGTCCCCTTAGCCTGGGGGAGGAGGGCACTCACCTGAGCTGCTTCTCGGTGTCCAACCCACAGCTGGGCTCTGAGTGGCTGCTGAGTAGCGTGGCTTAGATGGGTGGGCAGATGAGCAGGCGGGCAGGTGGGTATACCCGAGACGGAGCCAAGGACAAAGCACAGAGGCCACCATTTCACGTGGGGGGGTGAACACTGTGGGTTCCCTGGGTCTTTGGCCCCCCCACAGGCGCTGCCCTGGCTGTGACTGGAGAGAAAGCCCCTGCTGGCGGCTCTGCCTGGTGCACACAACAGTCCCCTCCCTCCATCGCTCCCCAGCATGCCAGTGTCCCCACAGCTGAAGCTGGGCAGCTGGCATCTGCAGTCAGATGGGGGAGGCTGGCGGATGGGAGAGGAGCTGGCTGGACAGGTAACAGATCTCCTTGTTTGGAGATAGAAACTGCCATTCTTTGTTTCAGGGTTTCCCTGGACCCAGAGGAGAGAAAGGTGACCGCAGTGAGCGCGGAGAGAAGGTGGGGCTGGAAAAGAGGAGGAGGTGGGGGCAGAAAGGAGAAGAGGGCGGGGTGCCGACAGAGGAAAGGGGGTAAGGTGGGGCTATGGAGGTCATGCTGACTGTGTATCTTCATTCCATCCACCTGAGGTGCTGGAGGGGCCCTGAGCCCAGCAGCCATCCCCAGCCTCCACTCCCTTCTCTCTCATGCAGGGGGACCGAGGGGTCCCTGGACGGAAAGGAGTGAAGGGTCAGAAGGGGGAGCCGGGACCACCGGGCCTGGACCAGCCCTGCCCTGTGGTAAGTGTCCAAATGGGAGCCCCCTCCCCCAGGGCTTTGCCGCCTCTAGCCAGGGCCAGCCAAGCTCCTGCTTGTTCTCAGCACACAGGTCTTGCTGCCCAAACTCCATCCCCCCACCCCTACCCCACCCCAGTTGGCCCCGAGTCGCCCAGCTTGGGCCACTGATTGCTAGGCGCTATCTAGAAACACACATGGGCTCGTGGGAGGGCTAGTGCCTGGGAAGTAATGAGGTGATCAGAAGAGACCCCTGCCAGCCCAGGGTCCCCCACCTCTGCCCTGACCCAGTCTGGGGCCACAGTCTGGACCTGACTCTCTGGGCTGGAGCAGACTGGGCCAAAACGCAGCTGCCCGCCCTTCCCAAAGGAACCGTTTCTAGCCCGGGGTATCCCATCCTGCCTCTGCCCCTGCCCTGCTCCCATGACCCCTCCTCAGACCCTCTCTGTCTTCTGTCACCACCTAGGGCTGATCAGGCTGACCAGGCCCCAAACAGCCACCCCATGCCCTTCCCTGGCAGGCAGGACCCACGGGCACAGTGAGGTGGGGGTGGGGGGACTAGATCTCCAAGGGCCCACATCTGCCATTCACACCACCCACCCCCATGCCCCAGCGGGGAGAACCCCAAGGGGCACAGAGCCAGAGACATTACTGCCCCTGATTCTCAGCCTCCCATCCATAGGGGGGGTGGATCCACCTCCTGGGTGGTTCAGGGAGGGGTGACCAGGCCAGGCCCTCCCTCAGCATCAGCAAGCCCTTGCCTTTGAAACAGGAGAGTCGTAGATGTGGAGGCGGGCCCTGCCCTTCGGTACAGTATCTGCCTGCTGTGTGATGTGCTGTGCCCACCCCTCTGCCCCCACCCTCCCTCTAGTCTCTTTACCTGTCCATCTGTCTCGTCCGCCCCACCCTGACCTGCATCCCCTGAGTGTGACCCCAAGGGATTGTGAGCTTGAGGCCTGTGCTTCATGCCCTGGAACAAGGCAAAGTGCTTTCTGCTCCACCGTCCCCTGAGGCCCTTATTAAAGACTGTGGGCTCGGTCCTGTTCCTTGCCAGCCGACCACCACCAGGCTGCCCAAGGCCACCCATCCTCCTATGGAGCCTGCTGGCTGAGCAGGCATGGCTGGTGGCCCAGTCGGCTACCTGGCCCCACAGCCAGCTTCCATCCTGACCACCGTGGCCGACCAGGGGTGCCACTCAGACTGCAGGCACAGTGTGTGGATGCACTGGGACAGTCAGGGAGGCAGGGGAGCCTCAGGTGGCTGCTCCCAGCAAAGGCCAAGGGCTGAGGACTGGAGCCCAGGCCACCTCCTGGTCAGCGACTATCTGGTGCGATGCCCATAACTCCAGTGTCTGTCTTTACCACCACCGGTAGCAAAGACCCAGCCAGCACCTAGGGGGCACTGGACAAGGGCAGGAAGGGCCACAGTGTCTGCTCCTGGGGGAACGGGAGAAGGCATGCTGTCCCCTCAGGTCACACTGAGCAGCCACACCTGTCAGATCCCCAGGCTGCAACTCCCTTCCCTGTTCAGGGACATGGGCCCCGTTGTAGACACGGGAGCAGCTCCCGCCCAGTCACGCATGCTCTCTTCCTTTTCAGGGCCCTGATGGACTGCCGGTGCCCGGCTGCTGGCATAAGGTACTGGCACGGCAGAGCCTCCGGGGGCTGGGCTCAGCGGAGGGGCCAGTATGTGCGGGCAGGAGGAGGGAGGCTTCAGGGTATGGTACCTTCCCTCAGAGCCCTGGGGGCCTGCAGCTCCCTGCCCAGCAGCTGAACAGCCAGATGTCGGCAGCGCCATTGGGCTTTGGCTCTGCTGGAGGGCCGTGGCACTGACCCTGCGGGTCACTGTGGGCTCTATCAGGCCTGGTCACTGGCACTCCCTGGGACTCTGTCCAAAAGGCACCACTGAAAGGCCGGGAGCCTGTTTTCGGGGGCCAGGTCACACACACCTGGAGGGCAGGGCTGCTCCCAAGAGCTCCCCAAGCCTCACTCCACGCCTCACCCCATCTCTCCCTCTCTTCCAGTGACCCCAGCACCCAGCTGGAAACCTGTACAGATTCATGTGGACATTTATGATTTTTGTAAAAACAAAACAGTAATATATTGATCCTTTTTCATGGATGCCATCACCTGCGGCCTTTTCATGTTGGAGAGGATACCCAGCTCGGCCCTGGAGGGGAGAGCCTATGCCGCCATCGGGAACGTGGACAGGGTGACGCCAGGTTGTGGGGGTGGGGGTGGGTAGCACCTGCCAGACTCAGTTTCCCTGGGAGACGATGACGGTGATGGAACCTGGCTCCGGTTTGGCTGGGAGCACGCAGGCCAGGCCTCCAGTCACCTGCTTAGCCGAGACTCACAGCTGCTAACCGCCCTACGGAGCGTGCCCCCCAGCCCACCCCCAATGCTTGTGCTCCGGGGCCCCACGCTGCCCACAACACCTGGGGCTTGCTGGCAACTGCTATGGCCTCTCCCTGCTCCAGACTCAGCCATGGCCAGCGCCCCCCTATGTCTCCCAGTCCTGGAAGCGCCGGCACAGACAAGACAGCCACTGGATCTGCAGCTGGGCACCAAGGACAGTGGGTGGCCTTCCCAGCAGCTCTGATGCTCACCAGTGGCCTGGGTCATGGGCCTCGGGCAGCCAGCCTGGGCTAAGAACACTTGTCCTCTGGCTTAGGGTCGTGCCCAAGGACCGTGGTCACCAGGACATGGGCCCAGCTGCAGGGAGCCCTGGCCTCCCAAATTTGGCCCCACCCCCTCCAGCTCATGGACGTGAGGGCATTTGCAGGCCTGAGGACACGGGCTTCTGACCCAGAGCATTCGTCTGCAGCCCGGAAGAGCGCTGAGCAGCTGCTAAAACAGCCCTCCTGAGAGTTATGCCGACGGAGCAAACATCGGGGCCAGTCCCAACCAGCCTGAGCAGGGGCTCGGCCTGGGTCACCTGCACCCGAACAAGAGGCTTCCCGGCTTCTGCCAAGACTCCCTGCTACCAGCTCGCTCCCGAGCCTCTCCCTCGTCTGCTGAGCTGGACGTCATCGCGTGAAATAAAGAGCACACATGTGTCTAGGCATGCCCGTCCTTGCAAATGGCCTCCACGCCCCTCTGGGGGAGGGTTCAGCACCATCTCAGCCTGGCCATTGATGGGGAGGAGAAAGGGGACGACGCCCTGGGCCAGTCCCAGAAACCAGAAGAGGTAGTTCAGTCAGTGTGCAGGGGGGTGGGGTTCTGTGGAGCCCCGGCAGGGCCCACCCAAGTCCGCTAGCCCATCACTGAGTCTCAGTGCTGTCATCTATCGGTACCGGCGATCACCCCCCACTGGTCTCCAACTGCGATAGATGTCCGCTCCTCCAGGAGTTAATGGGCTCAACTGGTGGTCTCGAATGAGGTCTCTCCCATGGCTGCAGGCAGGCTGGCGGAGTCTTCCCGGAGGCTTCCCAGCCCCACTGTCTGGAGGTTAATGCGGCTGGGAGCTCAGGCAGCCAGAGTACCTCCTGTGACCCCTCTGTGGGCCTGGGGCTGCCTCACAGCGAGGAGGCTTACTCCCAAAGGTAACTGTCCCAAGGGGTCTGCTGGAAGCTGCGTCACCTCTCACCAGGGTCAGAGGCTCACCTGGACTCAAGGGGAGGGAACTAGACCCCACCTCTTGGTGGGAAGAGTCAGCAGCATCTTCAAAGGGAAAGCGTGGGCGAGTCCATCCTGGGGCAGCCCTCTGAGAATGCTCACTCGCTCCCCTGCTGCAGCGGGCATGGCCCTACTCCACCCCAGGCGTTGGGGGAGCCTCGGTGCACTTGTGACTAGCAGCTACCCTTATGGTGTAGCGATTATTTGTTAGGCTGTGGTCCTCGTGGTTGGCAGTTTGAAACCATCAGCCCCTCTGAGGGAGAAAGACTCAGCTTTCTACTCCTGTAAACAGTTCCAGTCTTGGAAACCCACCAGGGGTCCGCTATGGGTCAGCAATGACAATGGCATTGAGTTCGGCTTTTTGGTTTCTTCCCAGGTGGAAAGGAACAGAGCCCTGGTGGCATAGTGGTGACATGTTGGGCTACTAACTGCAAGGTCAGCAGTTCAAAACCACCAGCCTCTCCAAGGGAGACAGGGCTTGCTATTGCCCTGAACAGTTACAGTCCGGGAAAGTCAGAGGGCAGGTCTCCCTGTCCTCTAGGCTCACTGTGAGTCGACGCTGACTCGATGGCAATGAGCTTGGTTTTCTCTGGTGACGCAGAAGGACCTCGTCCAGCAAGTCCTCAGAACAGCTTAGAGAGAGGGACCCGGGGAATGCATCTAGTTCCTGAGTCCCTGCCACGCAGCCTCCGCACTAGCAGAAGAGGCCCAGGCATGTCCTGGGGAGAAATGTGCCACCCTCCAGCGCCAGCCCCCAGGAGGCAGCAGGCCCGGTCACCAGGGAGGCCAGCGGTACAACAGGGAGAGAAAGAGTGGTTTACGGGTGTCACAACCTCTTTGGGGTCCCAGCCTAACCTTCCCACACCCGCTGCGCGCTGCTGCTTGCAAATCCCTCCTCCTCCTGCCCGGTTACCTCACGTACCCCGTGACCATGCACCTGCCCTTCAAAGGAGCAGGGCTATGTGGTAGGGGTCACGATTTAAATTGCACGTGTGTGAAAGGGAAGGTTCAGAGAGGGAATTGCCTGTCCGGGGATACACAGCCAGGACATGGTCGGCTTGGGGCTACAGCCAGCCTCTTTGACGCCCTCTAACTTGGCATACTGAATTGTTTGTGGTGAGGCATGGCGTTGCTAGGCAGCCCCATGAAGGCTGGCTCTTGTGGGAGAAGTTCCCTTTCCCTGAACACCCAAGGGACTCACTCAAGTGAGACCGTCATTTTTCTGCTTTTGGGGGCAAGATGGGGCCATTCTAAGCCCACTGCCATCCCCTTGTGGCCTCACCTGGTAGCCTCAGGCTGCAAACTCTGAAGTTCGGAGCTTGCCGACTCCTCAGCTTGAGGTCCCTCAGCCCCGAGGGGCAAAGAGGCCAAGGAGGAACAAGTGACTTGTAGAAGGTTGCCATTGAGACAATAGGGGGCCCCTGATTCAGAGCAGCTCTGCCTCAAACTTCTGCCTTCAGCAAGCACTGACCCACTGCCATCGAGTGGATGTTGACTCAGAGCGACCCAGTAAAACAGGGTAGCACTGCCCCGGTGGGTTTCCAAGACTGTAACTGTTTATGGGAGTAGAAAGCCCGGACTTTCTCCTGAGGAGCGGCTAGTGGCTTTGAACTGCTGACCTTGCAGTTAGTAACCCAACTTGTAACCATTCTTCCACCAGCACTGCTTCAGCAAGAGAAGGAAGCATATTTATCAACTCCACTGTGTCCCCCAAATGCCATCGGACTGCTGGAATTCTAGAGACTCGATGGCAATGAGCTGGGCTTCCTAAGTGCCCGGGCATCCCTGGTGGCACAGAAAGGTAAGCACTGGGCTGCTAACGGAAAGATGGCCACCCAGCAGCTGCGTGGGAGGAAGACTGGCAACTACTCCGTACAGAGCACAGCCTGGGACGGCCTGTGGAGCCGCTCTCTGGGTTATGTGGGGTCACTGTGAGTCGAAGCCAACACAACCACATCTAGCAACAGCTCAGCAGGAGGTTGGTGGTTCACACCCACCCAGGGACACCTTCTGAAAGGCCGCAGCCTTGAACCCCCCCCCTATGGAGGGCAGCTTTGCTCTGCACACAAGCTTGGGCTGCGTTTGTTCATCTTGAGGACCTGGCCCTGAGCTCAACACGTGATGGAAAAATGAATCACAAGGCTTCCTTCTGAGCCCTCCTGGTCCCCGCCTACTCACGGCAATGCACAGGGGCCTTTGGTTGTCCCCAGTGGCTTCAAGACACTCCTGGGAAGCTCCAAAAAATAACTAACTAAAAACTACTGTCAAGGAGCCGATTCGACTCATAGCGACGCGAAAGGACAGGGTGGAACTACCCCTGTGGATTTCTGAGACTGTAACTCTACAGGAGTAGAAAGCCTCATCTCTCTTCCACAGAGCAGCTAGTGGTTTCAAACTGCTGACCTTGTGGTTGGCAGCCCAACACATAACCACTACACCACTAGGGCTCCTGGTATGGACAGATCCAGGGAGATGAAATGTGGGTGTATGAGACAGCCCTGCCCAATGAAGAACTGTCTCATCAAGGAGGCCAGTGCCTCCCCCACTGAGAAACACCACACCCCATGTTCTGATCTTGGCTCAGCCACTTCTTTCCGTCCATCACCCTCCTGGCCCCTGAGGCTTCTCAAAGGAGCTGCAATGAGAGCATGGACAAGAAGCAGGAGTTCTTTTTCCTGAGCAGTCGAGGAGCAGTGTCCTTGTGTCTCCTACCCCATTGTGGAGAGTTCAGGCCCCAGAAAAGACCACTTGGTCTGGACTCCAACTTCATCTCCTTCTGACTCTGGGGAGTTGTGGAGTCGGTAAGATGTGGGTTGGACCCAACTACAGCCTTCTCATAGGCAGAGCCCATAGTCAATGGAACGGCCGAGCTGCCTGGATCTCAGCTGGGGCTGTAGTTTGAAGATGAACAGGGCCAAAGATGGGCCCCAAACAAGAATATTACACACACACACACACACATTAAAAGCCAGAAACTTTGTGGAAGCATCTGTGGGACTCTCCTCCTATGAGAGGGAGCAGAGACTCTGGGGACACTGATGGCCTCAGTCACATTTTGCACTGGGGGGTGGGGGTGGGGGTTTCAGGATAGAAGTACAAGTCACAGGTAAACTACCTCTCACTTTAATCTGGGAGGAATTTTTTCAAGAAGCCTGGTAAAGATTCAATTCCACTTAATAATTAAAATTCAGGTGTCGTTTAATAACCACCTTAAACATTTTACAAGCTTAAGAGGCACAGAGCAAAGGCAGCAATTCGGGAGTGAAGCAGAGGGCAGGGGACCAGGAAAGGAGGCACAAGCAAGAGACACACCTTCCCCAGGCCTCGGGCAACCCTGACTAGTTCTAAAAGGCATCAAAACAGGAAGTCCCCCAAAAATTAAAAAACCAGGAAGTCCCAGCACTGGGCCGGCCGCAAGCCCAGCAGGGCTTTGCTCTCCTACCGCTGCTGCTCACTTGCCGGAGCTGGGAGCATAGCCGTCTTTTGCTTTCAGGAGCTGTTTCCTCCGACCCACTGCCTGACACTGAACTGGGCGACCCCTGCCTGCATCCCAGTCCGCGTGATGCCCGGAAGCCATGCCCATGCTGATCTCCGAGGTCAGCAGCAGCAGTGGCCCTGGGCCCTCCTTCCGCCCTTGCTGTTGCCCCTCCATGGGGCTGCGAGGCAGAGCCTGGGGACCTCAGCTCTACAGACTGGGCCCTGGGCTGGCTGCTTGTCACACAAGGATCATCGTGTTTGATGCAAGGGAAGGCGACTAAAGGCTAGGCCCAAGGCCCAGCGCTGCCGACAGGGAAGTCGGAGTCCATCTAGGTCCGGAAGCAGGGGCGGGGTCATCTGGGGCCCCTCCCTGGGTGGCTCGGAAGACTAAGGCCCGGGAAGAGGGGGCGGAGAGGGTGGTGTTCACAGCAGTCCTGCACAAGGCTTACACAAAGACGGCTCCCGCGTGGCCATTCCCAAGGGCCGACTCGAGGGTGGGGATGGTGGCCCTGGCGGTGTACTTGGCCCGCGGACAAAAGAATAAGACAGGTGAAGGCCATTGTGGGGGCGGGGCCCACGAAGGGGCCATCTCGGGAGGGGCGGGGCCTGGGGGCGGGGCCTGAGAGGCAGCTCGCGGGTCTCAGCCGCCCGAGTCTCTACGCGGACTGCCGCCCGAACGAACACACGCTGCTCGGCGACATGGCCTCGGACCAGCGCGGAAAGGCCGAGACTCTGGCCCTGAGGCGGCAGTTCATCGGGTACAAAGGCGGGCGGGG
>NW_022111372.1:49502724-49533846 GCF_000313985.2 Echinops telfairi
TGAAGGGCGGGGTTGGCGGATGGTGGAAAGAAAGCGAATTGTGTGAGGGGCCCTCAGGGGACATGGCATTGAGGCGGCCTTTGGCCAGAGCCTGGGGCTGGCACCAGACCAGGGCAGCAGGGCCACCTGGTTGACTAGACACCCTAGGGCTGAGTCGAGAGCCGGAGACCCTGTGTGGGTTTCAACCCCACCCTTCCCAGCAAGGAAACCTGTCTGAGGCCTCCTCCCCCGCCCCACCTATGCAAAGGACAGGTGTGGGTATGTGTGGAAATGGGCAAGACCACATGGCCTTGAAATGGCTTCAAAAACAACTGGTAGCAACTTCTTCCCTTCTCTCTTTCCAACTACCCTGGTGGTGTAACAGGTTATGCTGTAGGCTGCTAACTGAAAGTTGAGCAGTTCAAGACCACCAGGTGCTCCTCAGGAGAAAGAGGAGGTTCTCCAGTTACAGTCCCGAAGCCCACGGGGGTAGTCCTGCTTTCTTTAGGGCTGAAATCCACTGGCTTCAAGTTTGGTTTGAGATGGGGTGGGAGGAGTCGCTGGGTGAGACAAATGGTTAACTCAAAAGGTGGACAGGTGGAGTCTATGTAAGGCACCTGGAAAGAATCAAAAGATGGATAGGTGGAGTCTATGTAAGGCACCTGGAAGGAAAAGCCTGGCCATCTGCTTCAGAAAAACCCTCCCCTGGAACTTTCCCCTATGAGGCAGAGTTCTGTAATGCTCACAGGGGTGCCATGAGCGGGAGCCCATTTAAGGGGACTGGTTTATGGAGTGTGGAGACAGGGAGCTGTGCCTGCCAACCTTTCGTCCTTTGCAGAGATTGAGAAGTGATCCGGTCTCCCTCTGGGTCTTCACATAGAGCTGTCCCCCTGCCTTGCCTGTCCCCACAGCTCTTCCTGCAGACTCTTTTTCCCCGGGGATCCTGTTAAGATCATCCGGGGCCAAGGCCAATACCTGTACGATGAACAGGGGGCAGAATACCTGGACTGCATCAACAATGTGGCTCACGGTCAGTATCAGCCCTCAGGCAAGAGGGACAGGGACACAAGCGGAGTTCAACCCTGTGCACCTGGTCTGAGGGTGTCCTGAAGGCTGCAGCGGGATGTGGAGAACCTAGGTGGTACTGAGCCAACATGTATGGTCAAAGAAGGCCTAGCCTTTATTTACGGTGTAGATCCAAAAGTTTCCCCTGGGTCTGGAGGTCCAAGAGCTGCTAGGCATGGTGCACGGGGTTATGTCAGGACTTTAATCCCCTTGAGCCACTCAGGTGCTAGGTAAGGAAACTGAAGTAGGAATTGTCACCCAGACGGGGGCCACCAGTGCTGACAAAATGAAAAGGAGCCTGAGACTCCGTAGGCAAACTGGAGGTTGATAAAAGTAGACTCCCTGCGTTCCAATCCCTGTCCTCCACTTAACAGCTTTGGGACAGTTTACTTAATTTCTTTATGCCTCGGTGTGCTCACCTGCAAAACAGATCTGATGGATATAATCATAACTTTCGACTTTCAGGTATTGTGGGGGATTAAATGAGGTGGTTGACCTAAGGAACTTCAAATGCCCCTAAGATGTCGTGATAATCCCTGGGTGGTGAAAATGGTTGAGTGCTCAACTAGTCACTGAGAACATTGGCAGTTAAAACCCACCCTAAGGTGCCTCTGCAGAAAGGCCTGGCGACCCATGCTGAGCCGGCACAGCCATTGAAAGGGCTGCGGGTCTGGGAGGGCGGGGGCGCGGCCAGGCGTGGGCTTTGAAAACATGGCAACCGGCTGCTTCCTTTCTGGGTCATCACACACTGAGCTCTCTGCATGCTCACCCTTGGCATTGTCCTTGAGCGAGGACCGCCAGCCCAGCTGCCTGGTGAAGTCAAGCTCGATGACAGAGCCCCTGCCCTTGTCAAAAAGAGGCAACCTCTTTAAAGACATGGGTCTTCCCCACAGGGTCTCCCAGATATTTTCTGCCAAAGAACAGTTTCCTTCAAAAAAATCTGAGCGATGCCTTCTAAGTGTGCCTCCCCAGCACTGGCCTCTCGCTCCCGGGTCTCCAGAGACCCTCCGTCCTCTCCTCCTCCCCCTCAGCTGCTGCATCTCCTCAGGCCAGGCTGCCACGCTAGCCTGGGGGAGGCCAGGACGAGCCGAAAGGGGGGCTGGCCAGGTGACTGAGTGGCCTCTTCCAGTTGGGCATTGCCACCCTCTCGTGGTCCAAGCGGCACATGAGCAGAACCAGGTGCTCAACACCAACAGCCGGTACCTGCACGACCATATCGTTGACTATGCGCGGAAGCTTTCGGAGACCCTGCCAGAGCCGCTCTGTGTGTTCTACTTCCTGAATTCTGGGTGAGTGGATGGCACCAGCCCCGCGGGCGGGGTGGGGGGCAGTGAGGAAGAGAGTTGCTCCATGGGGGCCTAACAGACTGAGGGGACTTGCCAGTGGGGCAGCCCTGGACGAGCCTGGCTCCAAGCAGCCCAGCTTGGGACCGTTTCCTCGCCTCGGTCAGGGATGACGTTTGTTAGCTCCCCGCAGGGTCTCTCCCGGCCCCACAGCGTGCAGGGTGCCGTCACACTGCTGAGCAGCAGAAACATCAAGTGATCTGTCAAAGACAGGCAGCATGACAATGTGGCCTTTTGGTGAAGGGGAGGGGATCACGAAGGGGCGGGGACCTGTGAGGGGCCAGGGAAGGTGTCCCTGAATCTGTGACATGAAAGCCGAGAACTGAAAACTGGCCAGGAGACTGCCAGCCGAGGAAGGGGTGCTGCCCACCCATGGGAAGGACTCTTGTCAAGGCTGGTCGCCTGAGGAGCAGCCCATGCAGAGGGCCTGCAGCAGGAAGGGGTGGCAAGCCAGCACATCTGCGGAACGCAAAGGAGGCCAGGGAGAGAGAGGAGGGGGAGAGCACAGACTGGCCCCAGAGAGGATGGCAAGGCCCCATCACCCAAGGGCTCAGCAGCCAAGCAAGGACTGTCACATCGTGAGAGCAGTGGGAAGCCCCGGGGGGGTTTTCATCTGCGAAGTGGAAGAGCAAGAGCAGCCGTGGGGGCGTAACGGTTACTCATTGGGCTGCTAACTGCAAGGTCAGCAGTTTGGAACCCCAGGCATTTTGTGGGCAAAAGATGGGGATTTCTACTCTCTTAGAATTACAGACTCAGAATCCCACAGGGCAGTCCACCCCACCCGACAGGGGCACTGGGAGTTGGAATCCACCTGATGGCAGTGAGTTGGTTTGGTTTTGGTCTCGCAAGAGCATGATGGGCATGAGAGGGGGCAGGAGCCTGGACTAGGGCATGGAGAAAGGGGCAGCTCCCGAGCACCTGGAAACACCACAGCACAGCTGGGAAAGCCATTGGAGTAGCAGACGATCAGCATGGTCATTGTCATTTACGTAGGACACTCAACAGCTCCTTGCAGCAGTTTCTGGGAACTCTTCATTTTACCCAAGGTCATCCATCTAAGAGGATGGAGCTAGAGTGGGAGCCCAAGGTCATTGGATGCCTAGTCAGGTTCTCTGGGCAGAGCAGAGGACTGGGCCAAGAGTCGGCACTTCCTCAGTGGTAGGAGGACTATCTTGGCAGTGTCCTCCACCCCGTATATCCTCAGGCGGTTCCAGGGACTTTCAAGGTGCCAGACCCAGTGGTCTCTCTGCCGCCCCACCCTCCTGTCTCTCGGCAGTATTTGACAAATGGAACCACCTTCTCAAGAAACAGTCTTCTTGCTTCTGGGGCCCTGTGCGCTTCTGATTTCCCTCCTCGTTCTCTGGCCTCTCCTCTGCTGCTCCTTCTCACTTCTTCTTGCGTGTCAGTCCCGGCCATTGTCTTCTCCAAGCCCTCTTCCTATGCAGCCTCACACATTCATACCACTGTAATGACCACCTGACGCTGATGACTCCCAGACTCGGGTCTTGAGCTAAAATATTGCCCGTGTGTTCCAGACCTGGGTTTTAACTGACCACCTCATATCTATCAAATACCTCTAGCTCAGCTCGAGAGATCTGCTTGTCTTCCACGAGCGTATGGTGCGGGATATGCAGCTGGCTTGCCCCCACCAGTCCCAGGCGACCACCCAAGCCTTTCCTGTCTCCCCACACCCCCACCCTGTGAGTGGTTTCCTAAATGGTCCCCTCAGGTAGCAGGAACCTCCTGCCCTAGCCCCCCCCTTCTTCCCGGCGGGGCTCTCCTACATCTGTCTACCTCTCTCCAGCCGTCTGCTCTCTCCTGCTCAGTCAGACACAGGTAGCTACTGCCCCTGAAATGGGTGGAGTCATGCCCCTTCTGATTGTGCCGGAAGGACTTTCCCATGGCTCCTCCTCAGGCCCCCCACTTCTGCATGTCCCCCAACCCATGCCTTGTCCTGGTTAGATCCCCTCGCAGCACCCCCTCCCCACCCCGATCTTTGCTTGGTTCTTTGAGAACCCCAAGCTCAGTTCCTTCTCAGGGCCTTGTCACGTGCTGCCTCATCAGCCTGGAACCTTCTCTAGATGGCTGGTCCTGCCCCTCAGGGCTTGGGGCACATGGTTCCTCCTCATTGAGCCTTCTCGGGGGTTGGGGACACTCTAACACAGGGCCGCCTGGCACACACCATCCCACCTCGGCCCCTTGTTTCCAATGTCGCACCTTTCAAACTGATCCTTCTTTTTTGTCTCCATCCTTTTGCTGCCATGAGACATACTAGGATGTAAGCTCCGTGAGGGTCAGTTTACTGTGCCCACAGAGGGGACATCTGATACGCATTGACTGAGGGAGCCAATGTGTGAATGGTGTCCTGAGATCTAGCCTTGGCGGGGGGTGAGGGTCTCTGTGGGGAAGCTGTCATTAATAGGGGGACAGGACCGCAGCACTGCCCTGATTGTGTCCTCAGATGGCCTCTAAGTAGCACCTGCCTTTTCTGCCATAGGTCAGAAGCCAATGACCTGGCCCTGAGACTGGCCCGCCAGTACACGGGACACCAGGATGTAGTGGTGCTGGACCAGTAAGTGCCACTCAGCCTGCCCTTTCCAGAGCTACGTGACCTGCACACGTGCTGGGGGTGGGGAGATGCGACCTTTGGTGTGTCTTAGCTCAAAAACAGAGCCGGTAAGACACACAGAAGGCCCCTGGGTGGCCCACCTGCTCACTAGGCAGTCTGTCCTCAGCAGCTAAGTCTGGCAGTTTGAACCCACCCAGAAGCACCTGGAAAGAAAGGCTTAGTGGTCAGCTTCCTTAGAGATCAGGGCAGGAAGCCCTGTGGAGCAGTCTCCTTGGCTCCCTGGGGGTCGGAGTCAGCTCGGCTTTTTGTGGTTGCTTTGTTTTTAAAGATTCAGAGAGGGAGAGGAGGGAAGAGGGAGAGTGATTTTTGTGATGCGATTGGTCACTTGGGAGTCCAAAATCTGTAGGTCAGGTGACAGGCTGGAATGAAACACCTGGAGGCTTGGGTCCCAAAGCCCCACAGAGCAGGGGCGGGTCAAGGGATTCTGGCCAAATGGCTATTGACCCCAGAGGGAAGACGCTCTTTCCTCCGGCCTCATTCAACTGATTGGATGAGGCCCGCCTACATTGTGAAGGGTCATCTACCTTAGTCACTGACTGACTTCCTCCCTTGTCACTGCTCCTTGGAGTCCCTGGTTGGCGTCATGGTTGCCATGCTGAGCTGCTTACTCCACCGTTGGACTTGTGAAAAAACCAGCCACTGTCCCACGTGGGCCCTCCCCGAGTTGGGGCCCACTGGACAGCAAATAGGGGCTTTCTTCCCCACTTTGTGACATTTGGACTACTGCCGACCAGCAACTGAGCCCTATACTTAGCCAAACTGCTACCTAAAATTAACTATCCCAGGTGCCTTAGACCAGGTTGGGGAGGGGGGCACCAAGGCGGAGGCAACAGAGACCCCACAGGGCTCTTTCTCTGTGTCACACCGTTCTACAAGGGCACCTGCTGGGTCATGGAAGGTGAAGTTTGTCCACTACCTTCAGCATGCAAAAGCTGCCCGAACAGCTGGAGTTAGCTATGCCCGAGTTGGCTCCATCACACAGCGACCCCTGGGCAACAGACTAGAATGCTGCCCAGGTCTGTGCCCCATTGGCATGTCCAGGAGTGTGCAGGTCCATGGTTACTCCGAGCACCTCCCGGGAGTGCTGGGTGTGACTCACAGGTTTTCATTGGCCGACTTCTGGAAGAGATCTCCAGGCCTTTCTTCAGCGCTTGTGTGAGTCTGGAAGCTCCGCTGGGACTGTCCACCATGGATGGCCTTGCTGATGTGATAACACCGGAGCAGAGCCCCGGGCATCTTAGCAATACACAAACTCAGGCAATATGAGCGCAGCCCTGGTGGTGTCGTGATGCATTGGGCTACGAGCACATGGTCAGTTGTTCCAAGGCTTTCTACCCCTGTCAACACTTAGTCTCGGAAACCCAGAGGGAGGTCGCCATGAGTCAGCATTGACTGGGTGGCAGTGAGCTTGGATTTTTTGTAAGCAATATGACAGACTGACAGTGTGGTGGGTCCCAGCAGCACACCTCTGCATTGAGTTTCTGATGTAAAAGAAGCCCAGGGCCAGGCTCAGAGCCTGATCACACTGCGAAGACTCAGTGTGAGCCACGCCCCACGCTGAGTCCGATGGAGCGCCCGAGGACTGAAGGGTCAGCCTCTCCTGAGTGTCTTCGGAGGTGGGCAGAGGCGTCCACGAAGCTGGGGCCTGAGCCTGCCTCCCTCTCCTCCCCAGTGCGTATCACGGCCACCTGAGCTCCCTGATCGACATCAGCCCCTACAAGTTCCGGAACCTGGACGGCCAGAAGGAGTGGGTCCATGTGGTATGCACTGCCTGTGTTGGCAGCAGGTTGGGGTCCACCTCCGCCCCCGGTGACATGGCACTGTCACTCCCCACAGGCACCACTCCCAGACACCTACCGGGGCCTCTACCGGGAGGACCACCCCAACCCCACAGAGGCCTACGCCAGCGACGTGGAGCGTGTGATCAACAGTGCCCGGGAGAGGGGTCGGAAGGTAACTCTCTTGTGCCTGAGTGCTGCCAGGCCACACCCTCTCTGTGCAGTCAGAGGCCCAGGGGGCCCAAGCCAGGCTGGCATGGGTGGGTGAAGGAGAAGCTACTAAACAGAAGTATCACAAGGGCAGGTGGGCTTTCTTGAAGAGAAATGTATTATCTCCCGATGTCGGAGCCCAGATGTCCAAGTGAAGGGCGCGGCCAGGTCAGTGCCTTCCTTACAGGTTAGCTGGCCAGCTCCCCTCCTCCACCCCCGCCCTCCTTTTTGCTAGCACAGAGGCGATTAGGCTTAGACTCCAGCGACCTGGCATGACCCACTCAGGCACTGAGTTACATGATGCACCAGTGCACTATAGGAAGTGGTCAAGGTGCACCGCCCAGTATCACATGGGGGGAGGGGATTCCAAAGCATATTTGGGGGGACACAGTTCAGTTTGTATCAGAGGTGCTACCTGATCTCAGTAATGATAGGTACATAGGGTTGGCGAGTAGAGGAAGACTTGCTGGGTAGAGGGGCGCAGCATGTCGGCTTGGCCCCAGGTGCTGTGGGCCCCAATCCCCCTGAGGGAAGACACCTTGAGGCTTTGAGGAAAGGACAGTAAGACCAGGCTGTGCTCTAGGGCAATCGCTCGGGCTGGGCCTGTGTGGAAGGTGGGGGGCATGGGCAAGTGGGAGCTGAGGACCACAGACAGCATCATGGAGATGGGGCGGAAAGCAGACACACACACCAGGGCACCAGGTGGCCATAAGTCCCTACTCACTGAAGGATGGTAGCCGTGCAGCCTGCAAGATGCCGTGCCCCAACAGGACCACCTGGACTCGGGCCAGCAGGCCTCTGGCTCACATGCTCTTTACCCAAGCACATAAAAACGGTGGACAGAGAATTGTTCTAGTCTCTACAGGGAGGGCGCCCCATTCCTCACCCTGGCAGAGAGGCCTGAGTCTCCTCCAAGGCAGGGCACAGTGCACAAGTCATAGGGTGGCCCCCTCTGGTGGCGTGAAGAGCTAGGAGGCAGCTGCCAGAAGGCAGGTGGGAGCGGGCAGCTCTGCCGCGAGGTGGTGGGGAGGAGCAGGCTTTGGAGAAGTCACAGGAGGAGTACCCTGGGGTGGGGGACTGAGTGGATAGGGGAGGAGGGGGATCAGGAATGGGGACCAGGTTTCTGGCCTGAGAGGTGGACAGGAGTGGTGCTGGTCGCAAAATAAGGAATGGAAGGGAAGGGCAGTCGTGTGGGGAAGTCGGTACATTCAGTGTGGAGCATGCTGGGTCCAAGGGGCCTGGGAACATCCCAGTGGGACACCTGGTTTGAAGCCGAATACAACAGCACTGCAGCCCCTCCATTTGCTGTGGCACCACAGTCGGGCTCAGAGGGTCCTCCTTCGACCCCCGCTGAACCGGGCGCCAGGGCTCCACCAGGTAGCTCCTCATGCCCCCTCTCCTCTGTCCACAGATGGCAGCCCTCTTCGTGGAGTCCCTGCCCAGTGTGGGGGGGCAGATCATCCCCCCGAAAGGCTACTTCCCCAGAGTGGCTGAGTGAGTAGGTGGCAGGGGGTGGGGCTTCCCAACCTCAGCCTGGCTTCTCTGCCAGAATTTTGAGGAAACCTGAATTCAGAGCCTCTCGGCCCAACCCCTCCCCACGGCCCTCTGTCCTCTGCCTCAGACACATCCGCAGGGCCGGAGGGGTCTTTGTCGCTGATGAGATTCAAGTTGGCTTTGGCCGAGTGGGAGAGCACTTCTGGGCCTTCCAGCTACAAGGGGAAGACTTTGTCCCTGACATTGTCACCATGGGCAAGCCCATTGGCAATGGCCACCCTCTGGCCTGCGTGGCCACAACCCAGGCAGTGGCAAGAGCATTTGAAGCCACAGGCGTCGAGTACTTCAACACGGTGAGTCAGAGAGGGCCCCAGGGCAGGGCCCCCTGGGTCTGCCCAGCCGGGACAGCCAGCTTGCCCCACCTCCCGGGCCCCTCGTGTGCGGGTACTCCTGGGGCAGCTGTGACAGACTCGCGTGGGTGGCTTCGAAGAATAGCAGTGTGTTTCCTGAGAGTTCCAGAGGCCTAGACGGCCAGCTCAGGGCTCAGCTGTGTTGAGTCCTTCCCTGTCAGGTATGCCTCAGTCCTTGCTGGCTGACAGATAACGCCTTACCTGAGATCCTTCTGCTGCACATGCGTGCCTGTGCGTCTGATCTGCCCTTTGCATAACTGAAGCCTACTTTGGCTTAGCACGACATACCCTCCTCTGGCATGGCTGCCTTCCTGTAACAAAGAAACCCCCCTTTCCAATGGGACCGCGTCCAGAGATGCAGGCCTTCTTAGGGTTCCCACACCCATTTGGAGGGACACAATTCATGTACACACTGTCTTTGGGGAGCTGGTAGTCAGGTCACAGGCACACAAAATAAGTTTTTAAATCCTAGCTTCCATCCCTAAAGTGTCACAAAGGTTCTTGCCATTGAAACATTCTTAGCAAGCATGCAAGAATCCCTCCCGTCTTCCAGCACAATCTGCCTACTGTGTCCCGACCCCAGAGGGAAGGGAGCTATGGGAGGTGTCCAGAGTGGTCGACAGACTGTATCTGGGGCAGCATGCGCGTTACAGGAGCTCCTCGGGGAGGGCCAGCCCCTCGTCTTGGGGCCCGGGGCTGCAGCGCTTTCCCTAAGTGGGCCTGTTCGGTGGTCATGAGAGAACGAGGCAAGGGGTGGTACATGGGCTGCCGGAGCATTGAGGGGAGACGTGCCCTGGAGCACACTTTGAATGAACAGCTCTCTGACAGGCTGTGCAGAGGAAGAACTAGAAAATGGGAAGTGCTGGGTCTGCCAATAGGGGAGATGCCCGAATCGGGGCACAGGAAGACTCGGGGAACTGTGAGAAAGAACCACGTAAGGCAAAACAGTGTGAAGTGGGAGTTGAACGCTGTCAGGATCAGCAAGGAAGATAAGGCGGAGACGGCCATTAAGGGGAAGGGAAGTGACACTTGGGCTGTGACAGAAGGCGGGTGCTTTCAGCAAAGCGCCACTTAACTGCCTGGAGCCTCTGCCCTGGCATGCGCACTGTGGGGGGAGACAGACTCAGACACGTGATCGCCAGTGTGGACAAGATTTGTCGAGGTAGTGTGTTCTCATGCAGAAGGTCGGGCCGGAGCTGAGGGTCAAGGATGAGGAGCAACAGACAGCTTGGTGGAGCGTGATCCTGATTCTTATTGTTCCATGTTTTCCTTGAATTTCGAGTGGGTCTAAAGTGGCACCTGTGTGCGGGATTGAGACGCCACTTCCTGGTTTTAAACGATGCGAAGCCATCTGCTGCTGCTTCTGTGACATGCCTGCCTGTTCGTGGGCTTTGCCCACCTCTCAATTGCATACTAGTGTCTTTCCTATTTATTTGGGGGAGGCTTTGTTTGTGCATGTGTCTGCGTGTCTTGTTGACTAATCCTTTTTCACTTATGTTTTAATAGTTTTTTGGCATATACTTCACATAGCATATAATTTAATTGTTCAATCATATTAAGAATTGTGCAAGCATCACCACAATTCCAAAACATTTTCTTCTTGTACTTAGTGTTGTTAGCTCCCCATCTCCCCTCATCCTCTCCTGCTGTGCCCCTAGGAAATTAACAATCCAGTATGTCTCTCTAGATCCACTTAGCCTGGATTTCATACATAGAAAATCACATAACACAGGAAGCAAGCAAGCAAACAAAAACCCTAACAACCATGACTAGACTAAACAGGGCAACCCAAAGCAAAAAGAATACAAAAAATATAAAAAACTGAAACAGCTTTAGAATGGGTCAGAAGGGAGAGCAGATGATTAGGTATTATTACCTTTTAACCTTAACGCCATCTGCCCTAATGGACTTTACAGTGCTCTGTCTGAAACCAAGGCTAGTCACAGCCCTCGACCGTGGTCAGAGGAGATCCATCACAGGCTTAATCCAGGTGGGGACCCTGCGAATGGATTTGGGGCTTCCACTGCCTTCTGCAAACTGAATGTTCAAAATTTAAGCTTATTACCATTCCCTCCTTCAGATTTGAATTTTATTATTTCCAATCTTTGGATCATATAACCTGGTATGCTTCATCTGTATGGACTTAGTTGATGCCTCACTTAAATGGCTGCTTCTTTGAAGATAAGCCTCTAAAACCTCAGACACTGTTCTTTCTGATAGCCAGGCACCATCTGGTATCCATTGTATTTCAACATGTTCATCCAGTCTATTCGATCCTTTAATGATCATTAAATGATCCTTTAATCTTTCATAATTCTTTAATAAAGTTCTTAATTTTAACACAGTTAATGCCTGCTTTAAGAAATCCCTACCCTTACGTCTAGAAGATCTACATTTGCAATGAGATGTTTTGCTGCTTGGTTTCTGACATGTAAGTCCTTCAACCATCTGGAGTTTACTTTGTACAAGAGAGGAGTCTACTTTTATACCTTTGGTATGTGAAGAACATCTTCTTTAGCTCTCTTTATTCCATACTGACCTCATGTCCCACCTGTTATATAATCAAAGTTCCATTCAGGAGTGGGTCTGCTTCTGGACACTTTTCTGATGTCAATTTGTCGATCTGTGACTAAGTAAATGGCGCAAAGGCCGGCTATACCAAGAAGCAGAATCCAACTCCTCACCAGCCAAGGCCTACTGCCCTGAGGCCTTGGTTCATGCCTCCAGTGCCACTTTCCTGACCCTATTCTGAACCAGCGCCCCTCCCACAGCATTCTGCCACTCCACTGGCTCTGACAAGCTGTTGCAGTGGTAGCATAGAACGCACAATTAAGGGGGTTTATTGTTAACAGGGTATCACAAGCCAGATCCAAAACATAAGGATAAAGTCAGTGGCCCACAGCAACACCTCCCCTCAGCCAGCAGCCAAGGCTCTCCCCGGTCCTCAGCCTCTCAGCCACATGGTCCATTGGCCTCTGCCTCTGTGAACAGTAAGCCTGCCCACTGCCCTTCCTTAGTCGCAGTCACCATGCTGCTGCTCTGCTCGATCGGGTGGGTGGGTCTGGTTGTGTTGCTGCCTCTACCACTTCAGGCAGGGGGTTGCTGGTGGTGCTCCTTCCCTGGTGCTCTTGGGAAATTCTCTGTCCATTTCTGAGCTGGCTCGTTCTTATAGCCAAGGGGTGGTGGCAACTAAACCAAACCAGTCCCCTCTGTTAATGTTTCACGTATCCTATTTGCATGCTCCCACTCAATCAGTTGGTAGAGTTAGAGAGACGCATATAGAACACACATATTAAGAAATTTCACTTTATCTCAGTGCCTGTACTACATTTCATTACTAGAACAATTTTTTTAAGAGCATTTTTTTTAAGTACCCCCTTTTTTTTCCTTAGAAAAATCCTAGCTATTGCTGGCCCTTTATACTTTCATATACAACTTTTAATTATCTTTAAACATTTAAAAGAGAATGGCACTGAATCGGCAGATCAATTTGGAAAGAACTGAAGTCTTTACAATATTAAATCTTTCTATCCATGGAAACTACATGCCTCCCCAGGTTTTATAAGTCTCTCTAAGACGATCTCACACGCCGTACATTTATTCCTTCCATTTGATGTTGTCATACACAATGAGTCCTTTTTACGTGTCTGTTCTTTGCTACTGCTGTACAAAAACGGCTTGTGTATAATCTAGATCCTTGATACTAAATGCAAATAACACATGCCTTCTATGTTTGTTTGCCAATCATTCCTTCCCCACAAGAGGTCTCTTTGTAAACACTATTTAAAAAGATACATGTTTTTAAAAATATTTTTTTAAATGGGCATAATGGCACCTTAAGAAAATACTTCCCAGGTGGAGGAATTGGTTGACACACAAACATAAAAGGTACATGCTACTTGCATGAAAAAAAATTTATATTATCTCCAAATTATGACATTTGCCCTATTATACTGTGACACTTCCAATACATACTTGAAGACAAGTGGACA
The DNA here is from genome assembly GCF_000313985.2 of Echinops telfairi. Classification (NCBI taxonomy): domain Eukaryota; kingdom Metazoa; phylum Chordata; class Mammalia; order Afrosoricida; family Tenrecidae; genus Echinops; species Echinops telfairi. Next base: position 49,515,625 of record NW_022111372.1, read on the forward strand.
TACTTGTTAAATTCCTAAATTTAACCAAGTGATTATATACTGCCCATTTAGGATGGTTGTGGTCTATGGTCATACCACCCTGAACGTGCCCGATCTTGGCTGATCTCGGAAGGATGGTTGTGCTAGGTTTTTAGTAGATATTATTTATCAACTGAAAAAAAAACTCCTTTTAACTTACTAAGAGGTTTTTTTATGACTAGGTGGTACATTTCCTCTTGTTCCTTTTATGCCTCTATCAAGATAATTAGGAGCTCTGGTGGCACTGTTGAATAAGTATTGGAATGCTAACTTTAAGGTCAATGGTTTATACCCACCAACCACTCCTAGGGAGAAAGATGAGACTGTTCCAAAAGATTTATAGCTTCAGAAACCCTATACAGGCCGAGTTGGAATTGACTTGGCAGTGGTGTGGGGGTTTAGATCTAGATTATTTTTCTTTTATCTCTTTTCATCTACATTATGTTATATTTATGAATTTTCTAATATTAAACCATTTTTGTTTACCTAGAATTAATCCAACTTGACTATTTTTATGTGCTATTGAATTATATTTTTATTTCTGATTTTGGTTATCTATTTGCAGGAGTAAACCATGACTCTTTTTTTATTATTACATCTTAGAGTTCAGTATCTAAGTCCTATGAACCTTGTAGAATGAGTTAAGGATTATTTGCTTTTTCCTCTTGCATAAAATTGGGGTGAATTATTTGAAAGTCTAGTAAAAATCACCCATTAAACTACCTGGGTCTTGCCTTTTCTGTGTTGGAAGATACTTGATTGCTATTTGGCTCTTTAATTTCTTAAGCTGGATACTTAGCTTTCTTCTTCCTTCCTATAACTATTGAATCTATAAGAAACCCTAGTAGCGCAAAATTGTTACCATTCAGCTGCTAACAAACGTTAGACAGTTCAAACTCCCCAGTGACCTGTGGGGAAAGACCTGCCAATCTACTCCATAAAGATTAAAGCTCAGCTTATAGCAGACCTGGCAATCTACTCCATAAAGATTAAAGCTCAGATTATAACTTTCCTTCGGAGCACAGCTTTCAGTGTACACACACAGACACACACACACAAATCATTTTATTGGTGGCTCTTACAGCTCCTTTTAACATTCCATACATCAGTTGTATCAAGCGTGTTTGTCCGCATGTTGCCATCATCTTTTTCTAAACATGTACTTTCTATTTGAGCCCTTGTTTTCAGCTCCCCTTCCCCCACCCTCTCCTGACCCCTTGATAAATTATAATTATTGTTTTCATATCTTACACTGACTGCTGTCTCCCTTCACCCACATTTCTGTTCTTCATCCCCCTCACAAATTTTAATAGTGTCTCACTATTGCATGGAGTCTCAAAATGTAGTCCAGTAATCCTGAGGGGACCCCCAAGAGATTCAATCACAACACTGCTTCCATAAGATTGCTGACACATTATTTGCCTTTTTCACTCATATTCTCTCACTAGTGTACAATGGAGAAGCTATGTGCTGTATGATATCACAGCAGATTGAGTGCTGAAGTAGATGTAAGAATCTACCAGTCTTCTGTTAAGCCAAATATTAAAGATATTTGAAAAATATATAAGGCTATTCTTCTTAACTTTAAAAGGCTATTTTAATAAAACATCATTTATAATAATATCTGATGGCTTACTATTCCTAAATAACATTTTAAACTAGACTTCATTATGAAGATTTTTTAATTTACTAACTTTAAATGTAAATGCAGCAATCATGGGTAGATAGAGCCACATAACCAACCCAACCTCTTTGGGGTCCTCACTCGTTTTGAAGGACCGGAGGCCAGAAACAGTTCAGGAACTGCTCATTCTACATTTCTAAAATCCTTACTCGTAACCTCTCACGGAACTGCATCATGATTTTGGGCTTCCTTTTCACCCACAGCCTTCTGCAGACCGAGTGTTCACACTTTGGGACTGGATTTTAACTTTTCCAATCCTTGAGTCATGCAGGCTGTGTGCTTCTTCCCTGTGGACCTAGCTGACGCCTCACGTAGACGGCCGTGTAAGACAAGCCCTAACGACCCAAGACGCTGTCACACTTTACATTCCATTCTGCCATGGGTTTTTTCAGCACCCCTCCCTCATAATTTGGGGCTATGTATTAATTACGTGCATGTATTTTCTTTGTTCTTTGGAAATGAAATATTTTATTAAGGAGTAACCTTTTCCACTCCTAATAATTTTGGTCTTGAATTCTGTTTTACGTAATATTATAAATCCAAAACCACACTGACTGCCATTCAGTTTGCCATTCTGACTCATAGTGACCCTGTAAGGGAGGACAGGGTCGACTGACCCTGTGGGTTTTCCAGACTTACGGGGCTAGAAGCCTTGTTTCCCCTGAAGCGCAAGTGATTATTTCCAATTGCTGACCTGGCAGGGAGCAGTCCAGCACTAGCCACAGTGCCGCCAGGGTCCTCATTATACCCCTCCAGTTTCTGTTGGGCTTTATCTGCCTGGGATTAGTTTCCATCCTTCTACTAATTTTATGTATCTCTATATGTGAACTCTGGCATATATCTTGATATTTTTCATCCAGCTCTATCAATATTGTTCTCTAAACTGATGAATTTAGACAATTTATATTTAACGTCACTAATGACATATTTAGGCCTGTTGCTAATTTCAGAGACCTACTGCTCACTTATCGACTATCTCATTATCAGACCTTCTGCATTTACAACAACAAAATATTCAACTATTCAACTATTTTGCACATTAATAATACACACCTGGCAGTAACAAATGCCAAGGAAGCATTCACAAGCGGCTGTGATGGTTATGTGTCAACTCGGCTGGACCTTGAGCCTCTGTTGGTTTGGCAGCTTTGTAATGATGTCATTTGGCAGTTGTGCAAGTATGTAGTAGTAAGTGTTCATCTTCCATTTTGTGATCTGAAGGTCATATTCCATTTTCCCATAATATTTTTTGCCTAATGATCTGATCTTTGACTCTTAATCATGCTGATAAATGAGGAATGGGTGTGATTTCAGTTTCCCAGGTTTTTTGTTTTTCAACCTCTTCGTTTTTAAAAAACAGGAACATCTTTAGCTCAAATATTTTACCCTAAATTATTTTCAGTGGACGCCTTTGAGGCCCATCTGCCTGACAATGTTTTTATCAAGCACTCATATCTGAATATTTGGGCTAAATATCAATGAGTTTGTTTTGTTTTCTTAACTTTTTACTATAAATTTGGTAAATTTTTACACAGATGTTTTTCATTCAACCATTTCTACACATTGTTTCATCTCATTAATTGCAATATCCACATTGTTACATCACTTGCCCCACTTCCTCCCTCTATTTCCTGTTTCCACTCCTCCTCCTTTCCTAACCCTTCCTACCCTTTGAGCTTTCTTCTTGAGCAACGCTGCCCTTTGGGATTTAAATGTTTGATTATTCTAAGGTATGCATACCTCCCAAGTATCACTGTTCCCCTTACAGGTCTTCTGTTTGGCTGAAAATTGAGCGAGTATGTGAAGTTCAGTTCCAGACCTTAAGGGTGACTAAGGGGTTCTGCTGGTCCCTTCCCCTCCCCTTTTGATCCTAACCTTTTTCCCCCCCAAGTTTTATTGGCACATAGCTTACATATCAAACAATTCAATAATCCAACCATATCAAGGACAATTGTACAATCCTTACATCAACTCTAGAGTATCCCCCCTTAGCTCCCCACAAAAAGGTCAAATAGCCTATGCCACTTTCTGACTAGTAAGCCTGATCTTTTTAAAATTTTCAGTTTTGTTCCTTATTTTTTCCCCACACTGTTCAGGCCCCTTTAATGTGATCCCTTTCAGAGTGGTTGGTAAGTGTAGCCAGGTAACACCCAGTTCTTCTGGTCTCCATGGGTCAGTGAGGATGGTGGCTACTCTTGCTACATTGTATATTCCATTGTCGTTTTGCATGCAGGGTTGATCTTGAAAAATCTGGTCATTTCATCTTCTTTTGAGATATAATTCACGTACCATAATGTTCACCCTCCCTTTCAAAAAGTACCGTTAAAATTAATTTTTTGTTGTTGTTAAAGTACCATTAAGTAGTTTTTAGTACACTCACCATACTGTGCATCTGCATGGTGAGGACCAGCATGTCTGGTCCCCGAGATGTGGAGGACGACGCAGTCTCGGTCTCCCCATGCTCCCATCTTCCCCATCAGCCACCCCGTGCACACCCTTTCTCCTAGTCTAACCACCCAGAGGAAGGTCAGAGCTCATAAACTGAAAAGGCACCATCCGATGAGGGCAATGAATGTACAAATGTGCTTTACACAACTGATGTGTGTATGGATTGTGATGAGTTGTATGAGCCTCTAATAAAGTGATTTTCTTTAAAAAGGGACCATCCTTCAGGCCTCTAAATAGGCAGGTGCTAGCTGCAAGCTTGAGTCTACACAACACCCCAACATTCCAACCTACTGACAACTGATTTGGAATTGCTTTCCCCCTTCCCCTTGGAAACAGCAGCCTTCCTTTCTGACCTGCTGGCTCCCACTAACCCTTTGGTTTGTGTCTTCCCACACTAATACAGATTTATTTTAGCCAAGGAGTCCAGGTAGCCTAGAGGGCTAATAATGAACCAACCACAAAGTCAGTGGTTCAAACCCAAGCCAGCTGCACTCCAGGAGGAAGATGAGGCTATCTACTCCTAGAAAGATTTCGTCTCAGAAACCCAGAGGGGCAGTTCTACCCTGTACGACTCAGCGGCATTGAGTTTTGGTTTGGTTTGGGGGGGGTTGCTTGTTCTTTCAGACTTTAGCCAAGACACATAGACACACATAATGCAAGTTATGGGAACTCCATACAAGGGACACACTATCCTCCCAAGAGCAGATGAGCTTACCAACCAGTAAGTTCTGTGAAGCTTTTTCATGATAGGCTAAATCCTAAATCTTGCCTCCTGTAACTAGGTAATAGCAGCCACCCAGGTGAGTCTTTTCTGGTCTGGCCAGGCTTCCTTCATCACAAAGCCTCCAGTGTGGCCTTGTAAATCCTAGACCAAAGCACCTGCATTTGCTGCAAGTTATATCCCCAGAGCCAATGAGACAGGTCACCTTTCTCAATTTCTTTTTATTCATTTCTATTTTATTCCATTGTGGTCAGAGAACATCCTTTGTATTATTCCAATTCTTTTAAATGTATTGAAACTTGTATCTTGGAAAGCGTTCCATCTACCTAAGATCAGGTGGTATGCCCAATAGACAACTTTTAAGTCTAGTTCCATGTTGTTCAAGTCTTCTATCTACATGCTGATCTCCTAATGTTCTATCCATTATTGAAAGTACCGAAACCTTCAGCTATTATTGAATTATATATGTATGCATGCATGCATGCAGTTTTTGCCTTATGTATTTGGGAACTCAGTTGTTAGGTACAAATTATATTTATAATTGCTATATCTTCTTGATGAATTGACTCATAATATATTTCACCACCTTTTTTTCTTTAAAGTCCTTTTCTGGTGGGGGCTGGGGGTGGGGACAGGGGTCTTAGTACAGCCACTCCTGCTCTTTTGGTTACTATCTGTATAATGTATCCATCATTTTAATCTATTTGTGTATTGATCAGTGCTCTTTATTTCCTGTGGAAGTCCTTTCATTTCAGCTAGATCAGCGGTTCTCAACCTGTAGGTCATAACTCCTCTGGGGGTCAAACGACCCTTTCATAGGGGTCGCCCGATTCATAACAGTAGCTAGATGGACTCTTGTTTTAGTTAGCTAGTGCTACTATAATAGAAATACCACAAGTGTATGGTTTCAACAATAAAACTTTAATTATTTTTTTTTGAGGAGGCTTGAAGTTCAAATTCAGGGTGGCAGCTCTCTGTCAGAGAAAAGGTCTTGTCTCCCTTCAACATCTGTGGGCCTGGCCTTCCCTGGAGATCTCCGTGTGTCTCGGCATCAATCTTCCTGTGGGTCTCAGGGTAGGATCTTAGGTCCAAAGGATGAGCTCTACTCTCAGCTCCTCTTTCTTGGCGGTCGTAGGTCTTTCCTCCTCTGCTTGCTTCTCTCTCCTTCTATCTCTTGTGAGGTAGAAGGTGAAAGAGGTCATGTCCCAGGGAAACTCCCCTTACATCAATGCTGTCATCTAAGTAAGGATGTCGCATCCCACTCTAAACCTGCCTCATTAACAAAGCAAACCTAGTCCTCGTTAACGTAATGTAATCCTGTCTTATGAAACATACCCCAAAATCGCATTGCTATTAAGTTGATTCTGACTCATAGCAACACTCTAGGACAGAGTGGAAATCTTGACAGGAGCAGAAAGCCTCATCTTTTTCTTAGAGCGGCTGGTTGATTTACATGCCAACCACAAGGTTGGCAGTCCAACACTTAAGTTACTATGCTACTAGGGTTCCCTCATTAACCCAAAAGTTAAGATCTGCAACATATCACAATATGGAAAAGAATTACATTAAATAGAAAACTGGAGGATGACAGCACTGGGAATCAAGGCTTACCCAAGTGGATTTTGCAAGTTCAGAATCCACCACAGACTCCCTTCAGGATTGCTTGTGGGCACACCTGCTAGGAACAGTTGCATTTTGCTCATCTGGGAATGTCTAAATTTCTAACTTTGATGTCTAACTTAGGTTACTTATTGAGGACCTCCCGTGCAGGAGTCATTTCTCTTGCTACTTTGAAGACTCTTTGCTGTTGCTTTTTTGTTTCATATTGCCTAGGTGTGTTTCTTAATGTGTCTATTTTACTTGGAGCTGGTGGAGAACCTTAAATAGGAGAAACTTGCCATTATTTCGTCAACTATTCTTTTTGTTTGTCCAGGATGGCCATTCGCATCTATTGGTCTCTTTGCAACCCATGACTCTGATATGCTGTTCACTCTTTGTTGTTCACAATGAAAATACCTTCAAATGTGCTCCATCTCTCTTCTGCCTGCCAGAAGTACTGCTGAGTCCCTCTGATGAGCTTTTTGTACTTTTCAGCTCTAGAATTTTAGTAGTTTGTTTCCACAAGTCTTTACATTTCCATTCAGTAACACATGATCAGATTCAGAAGTGATTCAATGGCACAATAACAATAATCTATTAATATTCTGTCTGGTTAAGATAGCGTTCTTAATGCTTTTTACTTTAAGACATGATTTCATTGATTTTTTTTACATTTCTAAAATACTTTATTTAAAATACTTGCCTGGTATGTCCAACATATAGGCTTCTTTACTCCTATAACTGAACCATACTTGTTTCTGGCGTGCCTCATACGTCCCTACTGAGAACTGGGCAGTTCAAAATATGCAGTGTGGCAACTCCAGAAGCCAACTTCTTTTCCAGTCTCTGCTGTTAGCTTCCCCACCACCAAAAACAAGAAACTCACTGCCCTTGAGTCAATGCCAACTCATAGGACAGTGTACACCTGCCCCCATGAGTTTTCAAGACTGTAACTGTTTGCAGGAGTAGAAAGCCTCATCTTTTTCCTAATAAGGGCTGGTGGTTTAGAACTGCTGACCTTGCAGTTAGCAAACTAATGGATAATCAGTATGCCACCAGCTTAATGGGCAACTAATTAGGCAGAAATTTCCTTAAGGGCAATGAATGTAGAGATGTGCTTGCTATTTTTCTTTTTGAAGTAATTCTGTTCCTCAAATGGACTTCCCTCTGAGCTCATTTCAACCCTTGGGTTACTGGCCACTGTCAAGCAGTCAGATGGGACCTGGTGCGCTGGTGAGTTTGTAGGGACATGAGGATCTGCAGGGTGGGAGTGGAAAGTCAGCAAGCATGAAAGCCAACAGTTCTCTCTTAACCTACCAGGGTCACCACTCAACATGAGTCAGAACAAAAACAAACAGGTTTCCCTAGTTCTCCCCATTTTCTGCGAGGAGTTCCCTTAGGCCAGCAGTTCTCAACCTGTGGGTTGCCACCCCTTTGGGGGGTCGAACGACACCCTTTCACAGGGGTCGCCCGATTCATAACAGTAGCAAAATTAGTCATGAAGTAGCAAGAAGATAATGTTATGGTTGGGGTCGCCACACATGAGGAACTGTATGAAAGGGTTGCGGCATCAGGAAGGGTGAGAGTCACTGCCTTACATGATCATCCTAAGGGAAGGAGCCGTCATTGTACTAGTTTAACACACTTGGCAGGTCATGATTCTTAAGTTGCTATTAATAGTGGGCACACGTACCACTTAACTAGAGCGTAATTATGTTGTGAACAAGGAACCCTGATGGCTCAGTGGTTAAGCACTTGCTGCTAATCATAAGGTCTGCGGTTTGTGCCTACCAGCCACTCTACAGAAGAAACCTGCCATCGGGTCCCAAAATGCAACATGTAGTCATCACTAGCATAAAGCTGCCCCTTTATCTTGAACACATCAGTAAGCAAGCTGCCTGTCCGTCATTTAAGAAGCTCTAAGGAGTTTTCAAGATGGTCACCAGCATATTACTACAAATCCATCTGAATGATAAGAGGATGACTAACAAGGCCAAGTGCTGATGAGCATGAGAAGCAACTGGAATCCTCTTACACTGCAATTGGGAATGTAAAATAATGTAACCACTTTGCAAATCGTTTTGTAGTTTCTTGAAAAGCTAAATAATACAATCCAGCACGTCCACTCTAGGTATTTACTCAAGCAAAATGCTTACACAAAGACTTGTACAGAACTGACCATGGACCTCTCACTCAAATAGCGCTTATTCAAACAACCCAAGCATACATCAACAGGAGACTGGATATCCCATGCAATGGTATGCTATGCAGCTAAATACAAAGTATGGACTGCTCATATCGCCTGGATGAATGTCAAACACAATGTTGAGTGGAAGAAGCAAGAAACGAAGCAAGACATACTACATGTCTTAGCCAACCAGTGCTGCTGTAACAAAGACACCAGTGGGCAACTTTAAAGAACAGGAATTTATTATCGCACAGTTCCGACTATAAGTCCAAATTCAGGATGTGCTTTTAGGGGAAGTTCCTTTCTTGGTGGGTTTCCTCTAATCCTCTTTTTATAGCTCAAAAATGATTAGGCTTAGGACCCACCCTGTCCTGGCACTATTTCATTAACATATCAGAAGCCCCTAAAGACATAGAGGATAAGATTTCAACACATTTTGGGGAAATAATTCCAACTTTAACATTTTATTATGGAAAGAGCAAAATTAATAGCAAAGCAGATCAGTGGCAGATGGTTTTCATTCTGGTGCTAGTTTCACAAGTCAAAGGATATCGTATATATGCAGCTTAATTTCTGTATATACGATACCTCAAGTGTTTTTAAGCTGTTTGCAAGAGACGCTAGTCTAGATTCTTCCAATGCAGCTCCCACCTCAGCAAGCTGTAGGGCCAGACAGAAGTGAGTCAGAGCCCTGTGTGCCTGGACAGAACTGTGTAATGCTCTTGGACTATTGGATGTCGCAGGGGATTTTGTCAGAAATGCAGATAAAATTGTGTGGTTTGTCTTGAAACGTTAGGTACCACCAAAGAGAACCCATAGGCTAGGTGTGGCTTGCAGGCATGGTCTAAGCCCCCAAATCTATGCCGAACTCAACCAATATACCATAAATATCTCAATCTCTTAACAAGAATGGCTCCAAGATGGTCTTCCCTTCCCCTCAGGGGAGTGATCTGATGGTCTACAGGTACCTGGCCTGGGCTGCAGTCACAAGCCCTTAGAGGCATAGGCAGTAGGGCTGCAGGGGAATCACAGTTGGGCCAAGGACTGAGGCCTGAAGCTTCAGGGCCTGTGCTTCCCCCGGGAGTGGGACATGACTCACTCTGCTGGGGTCTCATGTACCCTTTCTCCCTGGCCCAGTTTGGGGGCAGCCCTGTGTCCTGTGCCGTGGGGTTGGCTGTCCTGGAGGTCTTGGAGAAGGAGCAGCTCCAGGCTCATGCTGCCCATGTGGGCAGCACCCTGATGGGGCTCCTGGAGCAGCAGAAAGGCAAGCATCCGATCATCGGGGATGTCAGGTGAGGTCGGGGACAGGTCACTATCCACCAATGGACCATTGGACAGGGCCTGGTAGTCAGTTCTCCTTCCCTCCTAACAGCCTTGGGTGGCATGTTTGGTATCTACTTCATGGGAGAAAACTTAGGCCTGAGAGGTTGCCCAGACTTCTTGCTGATGTCCACATGGAAGCCACCACATCTCTGGAATCTCACCCCCACCAAGGGCTTCCCACCGTACTGCCCTGCAGCTGCCCCAAGGAGAGGTCTGAGCCCTGGGTGGTAGAGGCGGGGGTCTTTCTGACAGGGAACCCTGGTGGAATGCCAGGAGCAACCAGTATGGGTCACCCAAGCCTTAGATATCACCTTCTGCCTCAGGGGTGCCGGGCTTTTCATCGGTGTGGACCTAATCAAAGATGAGGCCACAAGGAAGCCAGCAACTGAAGAGGCAAACTACTTGGTCTCCAGGTATCTCCCCGAAGCTGCTTTACAGGGCAGGCAACGCAGCCTTTACAGAGCCTGGGCCAGCAAGGAAGAGGCTTCCTGCCTCCTCTTGGATTGACTGGGCTACCACAGGGGTGGGGATGGGGTAACCTGGCTGACCCAGCCAAGTGGTGCTTGTGATACTTCATTCCTGGCAGCCAGTACTTGGGAAGTGGCCAGTTCCAAACCCAAGCATATTGCTGTGTTCCTTAATGCTGAAGTGAGACAGGATTCCAGGTCCCCATCTGGGCTGGGGATGTTTGGATCTATCTGCCTTACCCCCAGCTCTGGTTTACTACTCAAACCCCAGGTGCACAAACCTCAGGAAGACTGATTTCCATCATCTACACTCCCACTTCTGCCCCACTCATCCCCATACCAATGAAAAAGCAAGTACATTCAAGTGCTTAATGTCTTAATTCAAATGAGAAATGCCCTCTTTACTTGTAATTCATGTGACTTGTAAACTTCCCATTGTATGGATTCTGGGATCCACCTGAAATAGCAATCTGGTCCATGGCTTCTCTGTACCACCAGATACCCTCCCCTTCCCCCAGGCAGCCACAGGATTCAGAACCCTGATCTTTGGATGGGACTGAGCAATCAACAAGGCCTGCTTCCTGCCCTCAGCCAGCCGAAGAAGGGCTGAGCCTCCCCGGGGTTTCACCTGCAGCTTGTACCCCCATGAACCCAAGCTGTGTTCTTTCCAGCCTGGGAAGAATGGACTGAAGATCCGGAAGACAAGCTAGAAATATAATCACAAGGTCCCTTTTCAGTACCTATGACTGACCATCTTGCTATGCCACAGGACAACAGTAGAAAGTCCACTATTCCAATTAGTTTGAAAGTTAACAAGATGCATTTGGCAAAGGCAATGGGGGCTGGGCCATGACCCTCAGTGGTTGACAGAATACAGCCATCTTCCATTTTGTGATGTGATCTGCTTCCATTTCTGCACAATGTAAATTTCCTTTAACTACAAATTAACTCCAGGGAAGATTTGAGGGAGGTTTAGAGGAACCAGGCGAGGGCACAGGAAGGGGCTCAAGTGCTTGGCATCTCGTGGCAACTATATCCATGTAAAAGGGGTGAGCACAGATAAAGGGCATCGAGGGCAAGAGCTGTGTTAAAGGCAGGCTAGGGAAGGCCTTAAAGCTATGGTTCGAACAGCTAAAGACTGGCAGAGATCTGTATCTTTTCCTCACAGGATGAAGGAAAACTACATTTTGCTGAGCACCGATGGTCCCGGGCAGAACATTCTGAAGTTTAAGCCCCCAATGTGCTTCAGCTTTGAGGATGCACACCAAGTGGTGGCTGTGCTGGACGCTGTCCTGACCGGTGAGCGAGAGCCCCGTCAGCCCTTGAACAGTGAGAGATTTTAGTGGAATAGGCCTTGTGGTGCTGGGCAGGCCCAAGGGCCACATAGACCGAACCTGCTTAATCTAGGCTACCTGTGCAGGTTAGTAAGAAAATTTCCGGCATTGAAGCAACTTCCAAATCACAGCAGTCCCCCAGTGTCCAAGAACTGTCTTAGGGTTTTTCAGTGGCTAATTTTTCCCCAGGTCCTTCCCCCAAGCTACAGCATGGCTACCTGCACAGCACAGGTGTGAGCCCAGGGCTCTGAAACGAAGGGGTAGCCTCTAATTGGGGGGAGTAGGGAGTTGCAGTAAGCCTAGGGAACAAAGGCTGACTTACACATGGAACCAGAATATTCAAGCCAGGTAAGGGCAGTCAAGCTGGGTGGCTTTGTGGTCTTTTCCAGAGATGGAGGCAATTCTGAGAAGCTGTGCCACACTGAGAGCAAAGCCTCAGCCTGCCCTTCAGGAGTCCTGCCTCTGAGGTGAGTAGGTAAACTGTCTGCTTTCCAGGATCACAGCTGGACACTGAGCCACCAGCAGCAGTTACTTTTACTGCTCAAGGTGGAACCTTTCAAAAACATAGCATTTACCCCCTTTTCAATAGGACAGTTGCTTCAACAAGCTGCTGCCCGGGGCTCTCTGCACATCCCCATCAGCACAAGCCTTCAGAACACATTTGTTGACTGAGGTCAGCAGCAGCTGCTGTCATCACCCTCAGCCAACCCTCAGTTTGTGAAGAAACAACTTCCTAGAAGGTTTGGTCCACTTGGAATCCGAGCCCTATCACCTCTCAACACCAGCTGGTCTCAAGCCCACAACTGCCTGAACAGCAAGTACTACAACCTAAGGAAAGGCAGTAAACCAGCCCAGCCCTTTGTGGAGCCACAGTCATTGCTGTTAGACTCCCATTTCTGTTTATGGACTCCAAGCTGGCCCCAGAGATTAAAGCCATAACCTGGGGAAATACAGGGGGGGAGGGGCAGAGGGGAGATAGGCACTTCACTACAGTCTCAAACCACTGACCCACCCACTTCCTTTCTGAAGGGGACTCGGGGCCAGGATGTTTCTTTCATTAAAGAAAACTTAACCAAGGATGTGGCTGTGTGGGTGTGCCTGGCAGGATGCTGTTAAGTTGGGGCAGACTTGGGACCAGAAAGTGCAGCCTGAAAAGATCAACATGGCCCTCCCAGGCCCCACAGCCAAGTTGGAACGGGGCACTGAGGAAGGTGGCTGGGGTAAGGAGGCACCTGGCACTGACCCACTCTGGGCAAGAGGTCTCATACAGCGTAGCCCACACTCACCTAGGCTTGGGGGTTTTTAAATTTTTATTTCAAAAGCTTGGATAGCTTCAATATCCAGGTCGTGGCAAAATCAGGACACGTGTAAAATACCTTACAATACATTAGATTCCCAAAAAGGTACCAAAAAGTACAGTAAAATTAACACTTCCGTTACAGGAAATGTATGACACAAATAATATAAAATTAAAAGGTGAAAAAAGGTGACACTGGTTTCCTAAGTACAAGTTTACTCTTTACCCACCAGGGCCTACAGGCCCAGGATACAGAGCGGCAGCAGGGCACACGCACACCCACCCCTCGGGTTTTGGGGAACCTGGTATTAAATTAGGCCCATGATGCTGCTCGGCCTCTGATATACCACACGCTGCTAACACAACTAGCTCTGGAAATAGTAAACAGGAGAGTGATTTCCAGGGGGAAATTTTTAAATAAGATGCACATGGGACAGGCCATAGAAAGTTTGCCAAGTTAAATTTGGTACATAATTGTGTTCACTGATATCCAAACGGAGCGGCGCGGTCAGCTGTCGTGCCTGCCACGGCCTCAGTATGGCTTGTAGTTATTCTGGTGGCCACCGCGTCGCTGGCTCTTCCCGTAATTTGTACTACCCTGACCTGGGGACAAGAACAGCAGTGAGCAGCCAGCCACTCCTTCCTGAGCACTATTCAACCTGTGCCAGGCGCTTCAGTCACATCCTTTCCAGAGCCTCCGCGAACCTCGGAAACCCCTCACACTGTAGGTAAACCAGAGTCAGAGCTCAACTTCACGTGGCTCCCATGGCCAAATCAGGCTAAGAGCCCAGGCCTGTCCAACTCCAAAGCCCCTGCTGCCAGTTGCCCCTGCGCTGTCTGTCCTGCCTCCCCTGAGCGGCGAGTGGAATGGGGCCTCCCTCTCTCCTACTTACTGTAGTCGTAGCCGTAGCCGTAATAGCCATAGGGCGAGTAGTCGTAGCCGCCATAGCCGGGCCCGTAGCCCTGCTGGTAGCCGTAGCCCTGGTTCCAGTAGTTGCCGTAGCCCTGATTCCAACTCTGACTCTGACCTGTGGGGGGAGCAGGGCACAGGGGCCCATGGACCATTTAGCACACGCAGGAGCTAGGATGGAGGATATCCTGCCCTTTAGATGGCGGGGTTACTATGGCAACTCGGAGGCATAAGCCAGGGGCTGCTGTGCTGGTGTGGAAGACCCTTGCCCTAGTCTGTACCTGAGACCCAAGCAGAGGGCTAGAAGCCAGACACTAACTTTACTCACACTTCACACTCTCCCACCTTCCCCGGCAGCTGGACCTAATAGATGTAGTTCAAGCTTTGGAGTCAGAGGGGCCTGGGCTAGAAGGAAGTGAAGCGCCTGGCATAGCCCTACCCCCTTACCCCTTCTGCCTGGCCACCCACAGGCGTACTAGGACTCAGGACCAGAGCCAAGCACACCCCACAGCCCTCACCTCCCAATTCCAGACCTCAGTGAGGTGGCAATACAATGCCCTCAGGCCCCAAGGCCAAAAGAGGGCTTTTTGTTACTTCAGGCTGTGGCAACAGCCTCCTGTGCAAAGCCATGCCCTAAGGTGCCCCTGCCACCCCACTGCAGAGCACCAGACCAGAGCAAGCCCCAAGACAGGAACAAAAGCCCCAGCATGGCAGAGCCACAGACCCATCTTCATCCAGACCCCACCCCACTCACCTCCACTTCCACCACCACCACCACTGCCTCGGTTCCCTCGGTTGCGGTTTCCACGGCCCCCAGAGCCGTACTGCTGCTGCTGGTAGACCTCTTTGGGCTGGGCCACCTTGATTTCACACTGAAAAAATCCATAGAAGGACAGTGAGTCAGGCTAATGGGACAGGTGTGGGGAAGGGATGGTGCAAAGACCCTTACCACCAAATGTTCACATTCACATGTAGAGCAGACCAAACCAAACCCTCTTGCTCAGAAATGGTGGAAAGCTCCACCTAGGCTAGCAGTTCTTAGAATGAATAACTTCACAGCCCAAGACTCACACAAGGACCAGTTTAGCTAGATTTTTTCCCACAGAATGCCTGATCAGTTCTGGGGCAACTGTAACTAATAAGAAGGGAAAGGTAATGGAACCAATTCTAGCCCAGTGCTGCCACACCAGACAGCGGGGGGGCCAATTGAGCCATCTCGGTCCCCAACTGGGGTCAGGAAAAAAATTCCAGATGAGGGGCTGGGCCTTAAGACACCATGAAGGAAAGGTTCAGTGAAGCAGTTCACTCATCTGAGAAATCCAGACAATGCTGTCTCCTCCACTTTACACAAGTAGTCTGGGGGTGAGGGTGACTTTGGTCAGAGCCACCTGCCCCCTCCTCTCCTTCACTGCTGTTGCTGGGATTGATCAGCAAGTATCAACTTGACTCCAAATTGACCCAAATGTCAATTTCATTGTGACTTAAAAGCCTATCCACTTAGGGTGGTGGTGGAAGGTGGCTCCTACTTAAATACGTGTATTTTTAGTCTCTTGATACAGAATTCTTGTATAAGCCTACTTCTTCCCAAAACTCCAGACTGCCAGTAACATTACATTAAAACATAAAATCTGAAGTTTTTGGGCCTATTAGAAATATTGACAGCAACAATACATACATTTTAAGACCCACAACCAGCAGTTTGACTAGTACTGTCCTAGGCCCTCATCTCATTTCAAATAGCAT
The DNA here is from genome assembly GCF_000313985.2 of Echinops telfairi. NCBI lineage: Eukaryota > Metazoa > Chordata > Mammalia > Afrosoricida > Tenrecidae > Echinops > Echinops telfairi. The sequence goes on from NW_022111372.1 coordinate 49,531,357, forward strand.
GCAATGACTTCAAATAGCGGCACAACCCAGAGCACATGGGGGGGGAGGGGTGAGAATAACGATTCAAAATCTATAACGATTCAAAATCTAAGCCTTTAAGAAGCCTGACCCATACTTGTCCCTCATTATCTGGCTGCCACTCCTGCCCAGGACAGTGCAGGACAGAAGCCAGGCTGCACCCTCAACTCTCAAATGCCTCCTTGGCTGGTTGCCTGGTAGAATACTTGAAGCCTAGGATTGTCCTCCCTCCCATCCCCAAGTTCAGCACAAAAGCTGTACCTGACTGCATAGGATATACTTATAGAGGTCAAAGCTGAGGTCCTTAAGAGCTTTGGGAGGGGAGGGGGGTGTTGAGTGGCAGTGGAAATGTAATACCCTGAGGATGGAAGGTGGTGTGAAAATCCAAACATTAAGAAAAAAAAAAAAAAAGCTCCGCAGCAGTGCAGGTATGCAGGTATTACTAAAGAATTAAGTCCCAAAAATTCTAGAAAATCTTTGAGACCTCAATTGCAGGCCATACACACTTTGGTCTCTAGATCTAGCACCTTCATTGCTTTGCATGACCAACATGTTCTATCTAATCCCCGGAAGCCATGCTTCCTTCCACCCCTGCCTGCCTGCCTGGATCCCTCAGTTCAACCTGTATTAACAAAGCACCTATCAGAATCTCAAGATACCTGAAGGCCAGCACCTCAGAGGAAATGGCCACCAGCCTGCCAGCGGAACAAACACTAGTAACAACCAACCACCCTTAAGAGCACTTAGAACTAATCACCTGGCAAAGGGACAAGCCTCCAGCAGCGGGCAGCCAAGTGTACAGACCTAGGGACACATTCATTACCTTGCTTCCACTGACAGTGTGAAACTTTTTCTCCAGAACTTTCTTCACAGGTTCCTCTTCTTTATAGGTGATAAAAACAAAGCCTCGTCTTTTGTTAGACTTTGGATCCATGGGAAGCTCAATGGCCTCAATCTGTTAACATAAGCAAAGTTCAGGGTGGTGTTTCCCCTGCTCCAGGGCCTAGAGGGTCAACTCAAGAAAGCCAGCCCTATGGATACTATTTTAAAGGGACTCCCAGCCAGCAAAGGTTACCAAAGAAAAAACAGCCTCATAGCAGTTGGTGGGCAAATCCTGGGCACACACTCACCTCCCCAAATTCGCCAAAGTACTCCCTGATCTTCTCCTCAGTGGCCTCAGGATTCAGACCCCCAACGAAGATTTTCTTCACGGGATCCTTCTTCATGGCCATGGCCTTTTTAGGGTCAATAACCCGACCATCCAGCCGGTGCTCCTTCTGGTCTAGTACCTGTTTCAACAGAAGAGTTCTAACTCAGCATCCACGTCATATTGAGCCACAGGACAAAATGGAAAGAAGTCCACCAAGGGTATTCCACAGCCCAACTGTCTTCAAATCTGAAGTACCAGTCTCTTTTATTTCCTAACCCCCAGCCTTTTCCCATTTCCTACAGTCTTTCTTCCTGCCCCAGCTGTCCAGGGGCAGCACCATCTCCAGAAGCAAAGGAGTCGTGAAAGAGATCACAGGCTAGAAGTACACTGCTAGGGTTGGAATCGTACCACCCTCAACTAGTCGGCTGGGCTTTGTCAAACACCAGAACCTTAATTCTTCCCTCTATGAAGTGGAGCCAAAACATGCTTTTCGCGTAGTAACCACTCTTTCCTGATCCTCACATGAAAAACAGGCACATAGAAAAGCCGTTAAGTATAGAAGTTACCATCCATTCTTTCCACTTCCTGTTCAGTAATAGCTTTGTTCCTTCAGAAAACCGCTCTTAGCCCCTCTGCTTTTCTTAAAGCACTTAACTACATGCAGAGCACACAAACCAATGGTGTTCTCAACCCCAACCCTAGTCCTGCAGCTTACCTTCTCCACGCTGGTTGAGTCTTTAAAGAGGATGAACCCAAATCCTCTTGACCGTCCAGTGTTAGGATCCATTTTTATTGTACAGTCAACGACCTCTCCAAACTTGGTAAAATAGTCTTTCAGATCCTTTTTGCTGGTATCCCAGCTCAAGCCACCAACAAACATTTTTCTACATCAGGGAAACAAGCGGGGTATGACTTACAGGAGACAAGACTCCCTAACACTGCACAGCCTTCAAGTCACCCCTGGCGGGCGGTTAGACTCTGACACTGAAGGATATGCGGGGGAGCTTCAGCAAGTTCCGGGAGGGGGGAATGATTTAGATAAAATGAATTTCATTTCCCCACTACCCTCACCCTCCCAAGAAGCTCAAGTTAAAGCAAGACGCTGGCTCTGCACCCTAAGGTGCCTCACGCAAAAAGGACAGGCCCTGAACACTCAAACGAAAAGGCATTTGCCTAACACCCACTTTCAAAGCTCATTTGCGAGCCCCGGCCTCGACTCCTTCCGAGCGAGCGCGCGCTCGAGGAACCCGAGGCTTCCGGGGCGAGACGGCGGACGGCCGACTCCGCCCTCGCGGGAGGCGGGGACCGAGGCCTAGGCCCGG
>NW_022111372.1:49534558-49563389 GCF_000313985.2 Echinops telfairi
TGACGCCGCGGGGCCCGCTCGCTCCCACTCGCTTGGGAAGGCGCCGCGGGCTAGGCCGCACTCACGCTCGTGCTGCCCGGGCCCCTCTCGACCCTGTTTCCCGCCGCCTCGGCCGCCGCCGCGCGCAGACCCACCGACTCACTGCTTCCCTCCGGCCCGCGCAGTTCCGCCGCCTGACAATGCCGACTCGTGGCGCCTTTTATACTGCCGAGGCTGGCGCCACCTGGCAACAAAGCGCGTGTTCATTGGCTGCCCCTCTCCATCACTCATCTTTATGTGAGTATTCTATTGGTCACGACGGCGCGCGCGCTCTAGATCTGGGCGGGCTCTGCCCTTATCTTAGAACCCGCGCGAGTTTGGGCCCTGCTGAGGGCTCCGGAGGCCTAGGGACGGTGGCGCGTTCCAGCCCGCGCCCACCGCCGCAAAAGCCCACGATGATCCTCTAAAGCCCGCGGCCGCAGTCTCTCCCTCCCGAGCACTGACGACCTCACCACCCCACTTCCCGAAAGAGGGGTCGGCGCGAGGAAGTTTCGCATTGTAAGGTCGCCTTGCAAGAAGAGGCCGAACTGGGACCCCAGAACCCGAGCTTGGAAGATTCGGCGCGTCGGCCATCGGCCCGCCCATTCCCCTTGACCTTGGCGCCCCTCACAACCCTGCGTGCCTGTCCTTCCTGTAGCTGTCTTACCGTAATCGGGATGGGGGCGATTTCGGGCGCCTAAAACGGCTTTCGCCAATCCTTGGTCGCCCGGTGCCATCCAAATGATTATCAAGGCACTTAGACTTGTTTATTTAAATCTTTGCTTTAAATGAGTTAGCTTTTGCTAAAATTTATATTTAACAAAAGCATAACTACCACTCCGGGTAATCATGAGTTTCAGGAGAGGGGAGGTTAGTTTCCTTTTTTCTAATGCAAAATCCCTTCATACCATTTCGATTTCCAGGCTTGAAAGACCTGTATAAACCCATGATTCCTTTTAATCATTTGAGTTTCAAGCCAACAGGATTACAACTTCAGAAGCCTGGGGATTCACCAGGTAGCAACAGAAAGCAAATTCTGACATTTCCCGCTGGACTCCTGCAGCCAGTTTCGGTGCATTCTATTTTCTCATCTAGTCTCTTTATCCTTAATCATTACTGTCACCAAATTTATCAATAAGAAAATGTAAGGCTGCAACCATGAGCAAAGCCACACAGCCAACCCTCCCCTAATCCAGCTAGCAGGCCAATGAAATCTTAGTGAAGATGAAAAACTATGATGGTTGTATATTTTTAAAATCCAGCCTTCAGACTTTCTGTAAAGATCTAGCCACACTGCTGCGTGCCCCCAACCCAAGCCAGCAATCAACTAGAGCTGGGTCAAGCACCTTAACCTCTACTTGCTTTAAGGCTAGATTCCACAACAAATTCACCTATCTCCATAAAAATGGAGTCACAGCCCTGCCCCGATATCTGGTTGAAAGGCTTCTGGGTAAAGTCCTCACCAAACTCTCTAGGTTGCCCCCCACCCTCCTACCCAGGCCCACCCCACAGAAATAAGGGCTCAGATGTGGCCCACAGGAAATGATGGGTGAAGCTGCCCAAGCAATCAAAGTGACTCACAATTAAGTTCAAAGTCAAATAGTGCTAGGTACAGCCCCAGGACATACCTACTGAAGACATAAATGCACTTGATCCTCTGTACTCCCCACATGGATTCCATTAGCACTACTCAACACACTTTCAATGGCATGCCAAGTCTGACTGGAACAGGATTTGGAATAGCACTTCACCATTTGCAAGATGCTTTTACCAGCATTGCTTCATTGGCTCTTCAAAGAAGCTTTGTGCAGTTAACTATATACTTCATACTCAAGGACACTGAAATTGCTGGCTAAAAAGTGTGGCTACAAAGCCAGGACTTCCAATTGGAGCGGAGATTGCTTCCAGAGTTCCTGGTGTTGAGTATGGTGTCTGGGATTTGGTAGATGATCTCATCTGATTAAATTATTGTGCAACTCAAATGAGACAATGGCTTAAAATCGTTAAAAAACTGTAAATCATAAAGAGTGTGAATAAGGAGTCAGCCTCAGCCAGTGAACAAGGGTGTTTCTGACTGATGTAGGGCATCAGAAAGAAACAGGAGCCCCTCTGACACAAGGATCCCCACTCTTATTGGATCCAGGTTAAAAACCCTAAGTAGGGAGCATCCTCCCGCTTGATGATGTTCACAAGTCATCCAGGACCCTTGACTGAAGGGATTCAAGCTAATGTGTACAATGTTCATTCTAGAATAAAAGCCAAGTGTGATGCATTTTGACAAGTCATTTTTTTCTTGTTACTTGCTAATTATACAAATCTTTTTTTTTTTGCATTCTTTCTTTTGTTTTTTTGACTCAGCCTGCAAAGTGGCAATTGTCTGAGTTAACAGCAGATAGGCTGCTGATTCCCACTCCGGCTGCTCCCAAACTGCCTTAGATGCACTCCTCCTGGGTCAACTCTTTGTGACTACTCGGTGTGAAAGCCCTGGCTGGCCTCCCCCTTTGAGGATCAAGTCCTAACCTAATGAGGAATAACAAACACTGTGGGGGAAGTGGGGGTGTCACAGAAATCCATGGGCTACATCCCTTTCCCAGCCTCCCTTGTTGATTGGTCTGTAGAGTAGAAGGAACTACATCCAGGCCTGGGCAGTGAAGACTGGGAATCTCCTCCAGGTCTCTGCCCTGCCCCAGGACTTGTGGAGGCCATGTGTTCTACATGCTAGAGTTCCATTAGTGCGAGCAGTGCCACCCACTGCCCACATCAGACTTTACACGAGCAAGTGAGAAAGAAGGAAATAGGCTTCTGATAAGAGTTTCATTTCCTGAATATAAACTAGTTGCCAACTCAACAACCAAAAAGACAATCCAATCCAAAAATGGGCCAAGATCTAGCAGAGAATCAACAATTCTCACATGGAAGAAGCACACCAGCCTGTGTGATCATGACATGATCAGGTAACAGGCATCAGAAGACCCAAAACAAATTTTTTTAAAAAACATTGAGAATAAGGGGTGTCAGAGCAGAGACCCAAAACCCATCTGTAGACAATAGGACAATGAAGCACACACTATTCCTCTGGCTCTCTGAGGCTTCCTCACCCCCCACTATCATGACCTCAGTCCTTCCATTCAGTTCTGGCTAGACAGGAGCATTTACACTGGTATAGACGAGAGCTCACGACACAGAATCCAGGTCAGATCAAGCCCTCAGGAACAGAAATGGGAGTAGTGATACTATGAGGGAGAAATAGGGAACTGATCACAATCATCAACACAACACCCCCTCACCCCAGGAGGACAAACAACCAAAACATGAGTGAAGGGAGACAGTAGTCAGGGTAAGAAATGAAAATAATAATTTATAATTTAGCAAGGGATCACGAGATTGGGAGGGAGGGAGAAAAAAGAAGTTGATACCAAGGGCTCATAGAAAGTAAATGTTTAGAAAACGATGATAGCAATCTATGTATAAATATGCTCGATACAACTGATGTATAGATTGTTATAAGAGCCCTCACTAAAAGGATCTCTTTTTTAAAATGGCCCAAGGACTTGAATAGACAATTCTCCAAGGATACAAAGTGGCCAAGAAACACATGAAAAGATGTTCAGCATCATTAGCCATTAGAAAAATGCACATCAAAGCCTTAACAGGGCAACCACACACACTGTTTCTTCAGCAAAATGGAAAAGAACACGTGCTGGCAAAGATGTGGGGAAATGGAGACCTGCAGCCGCTGCTGTCAGCATATGAAATGGTGCTGCTGCTGCTGTGACAAAGAGCCTGGTAGTTTTTCAGAGTGGTTTAAGTTTCACCCTCAGGAGAAATGAAATGAAGACATACATCCACACAAAAACTCACACAAAAGTGTTCACACCAGCACGATGCACAATAGCCATAGGATGAAAATAATCCAAATGTCCATCGCCGATGAATGGATAAACACATTGTGGTAATATCCATACAATGAAAGATTATTCCGCCTTGAAAAGGAATGACGTCCTGATACATGCTTCAACATGGATGGATCTTTAAAAGATCGTGCTAAGTAGAAGCCAGCTACAAAAGGATAATGACCGTATGATTTTATCTATGTACAGTGAAACCTGTGAGTGCCGGAAATCGACAGGTCTGCCTTGTGTGTCAAGTCCTGAGAGTTTTCCACCTTTGACAGGGTGCAGTCAACACTTTCCTCTGGCTGCTTTTAGTGGAAAATGTTTGAGTTTTCCTTCTCTGACCACCTTGTACAAAAAGTTCTGAAACATACCCCCGACAGAAGGGTCACGGGGGAGTCAGTCAGTGTGCAGTGTAGCAACAATGAAGCATACAACTTTCTTCTAATTCTTAAATGCTTCCTCTCCCCCCAACTATCATGATCCCAACTATTCCTTACAAATCCGGCTAGACCCAGAGGATGTTCACTGGTACAGAAAGGAACCGGAAACACAGGGAATCCAGGACAGATGATCCCTTCAGGCCAGTGATGCAAGTGGTGATACCAGAACGTGGAGAGAAGGTGAGGTAGAAAGGGGGAACTGATTATAAGGATCTATATAAGGATCTACATATAACCTCCTCCCTGGGGGACGAACAACAGAAAAGTGGGTGAAGGGAGACATTGGACAGTGTAAGACATGACAAAATAATAATAATTTATAAATTATCAAGGGTTCATGAGGGAGGGGGGAGCAGGGAGGGAGGGGGAAAATGAGCTGATACCAAGTGCTTAAGTGGAGAGCAAATATTTTGAGGATGAGGGCAACAAATGTACACATGTGCTTGACACAACTGATGTATGTATGGCTTGACACAATTGATGTATGTATGGATTGTGATGAGTTGTATGAGCCCCCAATAAAATGATTTATTAAAAAAGTTCTGAAACTAGATTGTGGTGGTAATGTTTTTTTACATTTTTAATACGAGAATACTTGTCGTACAACTAAATGTTGAAATCGTAAGATGCACTGGACGCTGCAACAGCTGCCCTCTCGGGTTTAGGCACTGTTCCCTCCCGGAATCCAGGCCTGCGTCTGCAGGAGACAATGTTGAGCTGTCTCATTCGACCAGTACCGGTGGCATTTCGTCTTGTAGCCTTGGCGCTCCAGTTATCCTTTCTCTTACCCGTGGCTGGGCAGCCACATGTGCCACGGGTCGACTTCTGGAGATGGCGGGCCTTGAGCCACGGCAGCGGCACAAGGTGTGCATCTTACTGCGACGCTTTCCGAAGGATGGCGTTCCCTTCATCGTCTCACTTCCACGCCGGCCGAGACCAGAGGCCAGAAGAAAAGCACTTCCGCTCTTTTACTCTCTGTAGTGATAATTTAACAACATGCTGTGAATGTGCGTCACGCAGCTGGGTTGGGGCTAAACCAGTTCAATTGGTCAACTTGATGTTTCATCATAAAAGAAGCAAAAAGGGGGATGGGGACAAATTGTGCGGTCTTCACCACAAAAGCCTTTCCAGAAGTGTGTCTCCATGACACTGCAAGGATTAGAGGGCACCACTTAGTCAGCCAGTCCTTCTTCCCACGACTTCACCAAGTGGCTGTCCTGGGACCCCCTGGCTGCTACCATCAGAGGCAGCCCCAGCCCCAGGGGCCGACCCAACTGTGGATGGCAGAAAGAACACTTGGCATGTGAAGAGATGACTGCTGTGTCAGGGGAGTCTTGGGGTGCCACGGGGACATAGGTTCATGGAACAAAGTTGGGAAAACAGGTGGATTAGCCCAAGGCGCCCCAGAGCCACACAGGCTGCATTCTGAAGGCTGAATGGGAGGTATGCAGGCAGAGATGGGAGAGGAGGGGGGTCCAGGCAAAGGCCAGAGACAATGAAGTCAGAGCTTGAGAAAGCAGGCAGGAGAACGCATGTAGCTCACAGACAGGCATGGGATTGAGACAGCTGTCAGTCAGAAAGCTTACACACTGTGGCAAAAGGTTCAGATTTCTCCCCACAAGAAACACGGAAACCACTGAATTTTATACTGCTCTCTCACTACAGTGACAGTCGGGGGGGAATGATGGGAGATGGGAGGGAGTGGTAGCAGGGCCATGTGTCCTGCGTGGTTATGACCTGGCTCCATGTACTGGGACCGGCAGGATGGACTAGGCCTGAAAGCTGGACCAGAACCCAGAGTAGAGGGGCTCCAAAGGCTGGGCCGGGCCAGGCAGGCAGTGAGCTGACACTGGCTGCCTTTATCAGGGAGAGAACCACACTGCCCCAGGTGATGCCCTCTGCTCCTCTGCCGAGGCTGCCTCTGGAGGCCCAGCTGTTTCCTCCATATTAGTCCCTCGTGACTGATAGAAAAGTTCTCAGCAGTGAGACATGTCCAAATTCCATAGAGAAACAACGAAGGTCAGAGAAGGCCTGGAACTTGTCCCGTGGCCTCAGATGTGGAACTCAGGTCAGGCTCCCAGACCCCTGACCAGGGTGCTTTAGGGTCACTACTGGCTCAGACTGGAGGGAAAGGGGCACAGGGCACGGAGTCTGAAAGAAGCCCAGCATCCCTTCTGCCAGTGGAGAAACTGGAAACTATAGATAGGCACGGGGCCCAACTCCCTCTCCATTCACTGCTGCTGCTGTGGGGGTGGGGTGAGGGTACAAAGCTGGCTCCATGGGTGTGAGCAGCAGTTGTACAGAGCAGTGGTGATGACATCTGTTTCTTTCTTCTTCTTTTCTTCTTTTTTTTTTTTTTGGACATCTGTTTTCAGCACCAGGACAGGACTTCCAGGCAGGGGAGCCAAGGCCGGTTAAGGAGGGAGCTGGGTGGTTAGAGGCTCCAGTCAGCAGATGGGAAAGAGCCAGAAGTCTTCTCCTGCCCTGAAAAGGAAGGATTCTGAGACTGAAGCCTGCATCTGAATGTCCTGTGTCCACATTCTGCCAGCGAACTGGTTGAATCACTTCTATAACGAAGGGCCTGACAGAGAATGGAAGACAAGTGCACTGTCCCGATTCAGGGCTCCAGAGACAGCAACTCCCAGGGAGGCGCTCATGCCATCCTCACTCCCCCTGCCAACTACTCTGTGACCTCCTGCTTCTTGCTACCCATCCGGCTCTATGGTTGTGGAAGAAAGTTTAACTTTACAGAATGTAAGGAACACTATAAGGAGCCCTGGCGGTGTCGTGGTTATGCGTTGGTCTGCTAACCTCAAGGTCTGAAGTTTGAAACCACCTTTCGATTTGAAGGAGAAATACAAGGCTTTTTTCTTCTATAAAGAGTTACAGTCTCCAAGAGAACAATAAGAGATCTAAAATCAATGGCAAGGAGGGTGTAGAATGCCTAATGGGGCTTGATCAAGTGCAATGTAGCTGAGAGAAAGTACTGATAGTCAAATGAAGGCGGAACATGGTAGTGGGACCGAAGGAAACTGAAAGGAAATAGAGCAAAGAACTAGGAGGCAAAATACATTTTTTAAATCATTTTATTACAGGCTGATACAACTTTTATCACAATCCATACAAACATCAATTGTATAAAGCACATTTGTACATTCATTACCCTCATCATTCTCAAAACATTTACTCTCCATCTAAGCCCCTGGCATCAGCTCCTCATTTTTCCCCCTCCCTCCCCGCTTCCCCCTCCCTCATGAACCCTTGATAATTTATAAATTATTATTTTGTCATATGTTGCACTGTCCGACGTCTCCCTTCACCCACTTTTCTGTTGTCCGTCCCCCAGGGAGGAGGTCACATGTAGCTCCTTTTAATCGGTTCCCCCTTTCCAACCCACCCTTTCTCTACCCTCCCAGTATCGCCACTCACACCACTAGTCCTGAAGGGATCATCCGCCCTGGATTCTGTGTTTCCAGTTCCTATCTGTACCAGTGTACATCCTCTGGTCTAGCCCGACTTGGAAGGTAGAATTGGGATCATGATAGTGGGAGAGGAGGAAGCATTTAGGAACTAAAGGAAAGCTGTCTGTTTCATCATTGCTACATCGCACCCTGACTGGCTCGTCTCCTCCCCAGGACCCTTCTGTAAGGAGATGTCCAGTGGCCTACAAATGGGCTTTGGGTCTCCACTCCACACAAACACCCCTGCCCCCGTTCACTGTGATATGATTTTTTGTTCTGATGATGCCTGATATCTGATCCCTTCGACACCTCGTGATCGCACAGGCTGTTGTGCTTCTTCCATGTGGGCTTTGTTGCTTCTGAGCTATATGGCCGCTTGTTTACCTTCAAGCCTTTAAGACCCCAGATGCTATATCTTTTGATAGCCGGGCACCATCAGCTTTCTTCACCACATTTGCTTATGCACCCCTTTGTCTTCAGCAATCGTATCAGGGAGGTGAGCACTCAATGATATGATTTTTTTGTTCTTTGATGTCTGATAACTGATACATTCGGCACCTCGTGATCACACAGGCTGTTGTGCTTCTTCCATGTGGGCTTTGTTGCTTCTGAGCTATATGGCCACTTGTTTACCTTCAAGCCTTTAAGACCCCAGATGCTATATCTTTTGATAGTCGGGCACCATCAGCTTTCTTCACCACATTTGCTTATTCACTCGCTTTGTCTTCAGCGGTTGTATCAGGAAGGTGAGCATCATAGAAGAGGCAAAATACATTTATAGAGGTCTAAATACAGTCATGCATATGTGCATGACTATAATTAATTAAATGTATTAATATGTAACAATAGGGATATAGGTCTATGTACATATATTTAAATGCTAAGTATTAAGGTAGCAGATGGATATTGGGCCTCTACTCATATACTCCCTCAATGCAAGAACACTTTGTTCTAATAACCTGGCATTCCATGAAGTTCACCTTCCTGGCAGGATCGCTGAAGACAAAATGGGTGCATAGCAAATGTGGTGAAGAAAGCTGATGATGCCCGGCTATCAAAAGATATAGCATCAGGGGTCTTAAAGACTTGATGTTAAACAAGCAGCCACCTAGCTGGGAATCAACAAAGCCCACATGGAAGAAGCACACCAGCCTGTGTGATCATGAGATGTCAACAGGATCAGGTATCAGGCATCAGAAGACCCCAAACAAACAAATATATGAATGCAAATGATAGAGGTCAGAGTGGAGACCCAAAGTCCATCTGTAGACAATTAGACATTCCCTCACAAGGAAAGAATGAGACAACCAGGGTGCAGCATAGCACCGATGGAACACACAGACTCCTAGTTCTTTGTTTCTAAGCAAAAGGGAAGAAATTTACTGGAGCCCACACGGGAAACCCTGAAGGGGCCCAGCATCCCTAATGTGTAGGCATGCCCAACAAAGGGTCACACCATTCACTGTACCCCCATGTCCCAGAGGTGAGCCCCAAACCCCCAGGACTGGCTGGGGGTAGGGACTCCTCTAGTTCTTTAATGCTTCCTCCCCCCATCCCCCACTATAATGACCCCAGTTTTACCTTACAAATTCAGCTAGACCAGAACATGTACACTACTACAGATAAGAGTTCTCTCTCAAAACACGAAATCCAGGACAGATAAACCCCTCAGACACAATAATGGGAGTAGTAGCTATACCATGAGGGTAGGGGGAAGGTGTGGGGAGAAGGGGGAGAAATGGGGAAGCGACTACGATCAACGTATTAACACCCTCCCTCCAGGAGAACAAACAACAGAGATGTGGGCAAAGGGAGACAGCGGATGGCATAAGATATGAAAATAATAATAGTTTATCATTTGTCAGGGGTCCATGAGGGTGGGAGGGTGGGGAAGGAGGGAAAAAGAAAGGAGCTGATACCAAGGGCTGAAACAGAAAGAATATGCTTTGAAAATGATGATGGCAACATATGTACAAGTGCCTTTGATACAATTGATGTATGGATTGTTATAAGAGCTGTAAGAGTCCCCAATAAAATGATTTATTTAAAAAAATGCTTTCAGTGCAGCTTGGACTTCTCCCATCAAGACCACCTGGTAGCCTGATTATCAGCTGCTTCACCCAGGGAGGAGCCTACCTGTCAACCACACCTGTGCACATGCCTATGCCTGATCACAACTCTGTAATCAGGCTCTAGATACAGACACTTCATTGGCTTTCTGGTTGGTGAAAGGTGTCCATGAATGCAGGAAGGCAGTGCTTCCTATTGGGAATTGTCCTAGACCTTGTTCTGTGTATCTCTTTTGGGTTTTTTTTTTAAAGAGTTGCAATTGTAGAAAGGCTTCTTCCTTTCGGTCTGGCGGCAGCCATCAGGTAAGCCAAGATGGGTGGCTACAAGTGCATCCAGGAGCTATGGATGAAGAAGCAGTCGGGTGTGAGGCGCTTTCTCCTGCTGGTGTGCTGTTGGCAGCGCCCGGCGCACACCCAGCCTGATAAGGCACACCGACTGGGCTACAAGGCCAAGCAAGGTTATGTCATCTACCGGATTCGAGTCCGTCATGGTGGCCTCAAATGCCCAGTGCCAAGGGTGCCACCTCTGATAAACCTGTCCATCACGGTGTTAACCATCTGAAGTTTGCTTGAAGCCTTCAATCGGTTGCTGGGGAGCGAGCTGGATGCCACTGTGCAGCCCTGAGGGTTCTGAATTCTTACTGGGTTGGTGAGGATCCCACACACAAACTTTTCGAAGTTATCCTCGTTGATCCAATCCATAAAGCCGACAGAAGAAATCCTGACACTCAGTGGATCACTAAGCCAGTCCACAAGCACAGAAAGATGTGGGGGCTGCCGTCTGCAGGTCACAAGAGCCGGGGCTCAGGAAAGGGCCCCAAGTTCCACCCCAGGATCAGGGGTCCCCCACGCTGCGTGGAGAAGTGCAGCACTCTGCAGCTCCCCCGTTAGCACTAATCTATGTCATGTTTGTAAAACCCAGGCCTAATAAACCGTCAGGACAGTCACATCTACTTTAAAGAGAGAGAGAGAGAGAGAGAGAGAGAGAGAAAGAGTGGTAATTGTTCTGTGAGTCATTTCAGCAAATTCAAAGCCACACATGCAGTGGGAGCCAGCAGGTAAGAAGCGAGCTAGCCCAGCAGAGGCACTAGAACTTCTGGAGCTTGTTCTGATAGGTGTCAAGAATGGAACATCGCCTGGTCTGATGCCATCCTCACAGGCTTCCCCCGGTTTGAGCCCGCTGTGCTGTCGCTGTAGTAGTAATCCTTCTCGTGGAGGGCTTTCCTCTTTTTCCCTGACCATCTTGAAGAAGCATGACATCTTCTCCAGGGACTGGACCTTTCGCGACCATGTCCAAAGTACATGACATGAAGTCACTCTGTTTTCACTTCAAAGGCGCGTTCCAGATGTATGTCTTCCAAGATCAATTTGCTTATTTTTCTGGAAGTCCATGGTCAATGCCAGTGGTTCTCAACCTTCCTCATGCCGTGACCCTTTAATACAGTTCATGTTGTGGTGACCGCCCAACCACAAAATTATTTTCATTGCTACTTCATAACTGTAATTTTGCTACTGTTGTGAATCAGGTGACCCCTGTGAAAGGGTCATTTGACCCCCCAAAGGGGTTGTGACCCACAGGCTGAGAATAGCTGTCTTACACAGACTGCTGTCTCCTTTCACCCATGTTTCTGTTGTTTGTCACCCTGGGTGGAGCGGGTTATAAGTTGATCGCTGTGATTGGTTCCCCCTTTCTGCCCTCCACCTTTTCCCTTCCCCTACCCTCATAGTATTGCTACTGAGAGGTTTATCTGTCCTGGATTCCATGTATTGAGAGCTCTTATCTGTACCACTATACATGCTCTGGCCTAGCTGATTTGTAAGGTAGAATGGGGTCATGATAACGGTAGTGGGGCTGGGGGTGAGGCAATAAAGACCTAGAGGAATGTTGTATGTTTTGTCAATGCTATACTGCACCCAGGCCATCTTGTCCCTTCCTTGTGACCCTTCTGTGAGGGGATGTCTAATAGTCTACAGAGGGGCTTTGGGTTTCCACTCCAAACCCCTAATTTGCATCCATATATTTGTTTTTTGGGGGTCTTCTGATACCTGATCCCGTCGACACTTCGTGATCACACAGGCTGGTGTGCTTCTTGCATGTAGGCTTTGTTGCTTCCCTGCTAGATGGTCGCTTGTTTATCTTCAAGCCTTTAAGACCCCAGACACTATATCTTCTAATAGCCAGGCACCATCAGCAATCTTTACCACATTTGCTTGTGCACCCATTTTGTCTTCAGCGATCATGTAGGGAAGGTGAGCATCACAAAATGCCAGGTTATTAGAACTATGGTAGTCACATAATCTGATGTCAATTTAAGGATTAAGAATGTAGGGGTGGAGTCTAGGCTGTCAATCTGGAGATAGCCAATGAGACTTCTGTGGGCATGGCCTGCTCTGGAGAATTCTAGGAAATCTGCTACTTCCTTCTTGGAGGTGGAAGACACTTCTCTCCCTCTGTGACTCCCTGGGAGACACTGCAGAAGACAAGGCATATGGATGTAACCAGACCTCTGAAGCCAGAGAAGCCACAGAGAGACCCCTGTTAGTGCTGAGATGCTTACAATGCCACTAGATCCAAAGACTTTCTACCCACTGGCTTGTGATAGTCCTGCATTTGGCTTCATTGCATGTGTTTTGTGAATCTGAAGAGGACTTTATAGGCTGGGATTTTTTTTCCATGTTCAATTGCTCTTGTATATAAACCTCTTTCTTATACACATATGTGTGTGTCCATGGATTTGTTTCTTTAGTCTACTCAGACTAACACAAGAACAAAGTTTCCTTGCATTGAGGGAGTACCTGACTAGAAGCCCAATGTCCTTCTGCTACCTTAGCACTTAACATATACATATATGTACATAGATCTATGTCCCTATCATTATACATAAATATATTTACATATATTTACCTCTATAAATGCCCTTTGCCTCTTAGTTCTTTCCTCTATTTCCTTTTACTTTCCTCTGTCCCACTATCATGTTCAACCTTCATTTGACTTTCGGTAATTCCTCTCTTGGCTACATTGCAACCAAGGCATTCTACAGCCTCCTTGCCATCGATTTTAGATCACTTGTTCCAAATTTCTTGAATGTTGCTTCCATGGGTGTTGATTGTGGACCCAAGTAAAATGAAATCCTTAACTACTTTAATCTTTTATTCATTTATGATTTTGTTATATTGGTGCAGTTATGAGGAATTTTGTTTATTTTACACTAATCCATACTGAAGGCTGCAGTCTTTGATCTTCAAGTGTTGCAAGTCCTCTTGGCTTTCGGCAAGTAAGGTTGGGTGTCATCTGCATATCACAGGTCCTTACCCAACTTTCCTCCAATCCCAATGCCACATTCTTCTTCAGATAGTCCAGCATCTTGTAGTATATGCTCAGCATACAGACTGAATAAGTATGGTGAAAAGATACAGTCTTGATGCACACCTTTCCTAATTTTAAACCAGGAAGTATCCCCTTGTTCCACTCAAATGACTGCCTTTATGTCTGTGTACATGAGCATACTTAAGTGTTCTGGAATTTCCATTCTTTGCAAAGCTGTCCAGTTTGTTGTAGTCCACAGTCAAATAGCTGTGTATGGTCAATAAAACACAAGTAAACATCTTTCTGGTACTCTCTAATTTCAGCCAGGATCCAGCTGACAACAGCAATGATGGCCTTCATTCCGTGTCCTCTTCAGAATCCAGCTTGAATTTCTGAAAGCTCCCTGTGGATATACTACTGCAACCATTTTTCAGTTATCCTAGGACAAAGTCCTCGCATGTGACCTTTGTGATACAGTTCCATAACGACTGCTCCAGACAGTCGTAAGCTAACTTATTAATGCTGTCTTATAAAAATGACTGTTGTTAGGTGCTGTTGAGTTAGTTTCAAACAGCAGCAACTGTATGTACAACCGAGATGTGGGAGGGGCAATTGGTGTTAGAATTGGTAAAGAAGGGCAGAAGATGGAGGCAAAATTCTGCAGTCCCACGCCATCCTCACAACAGTTGCTGTGTTTGAGCAACCGTTGTTGCAGCTACTGTGTCCATCCATCTTTTGACGGTGCTGCACTTTCCTGCCGACCTTCTGCTTCACCAAGCAGATCCGTCTCCAGGGACGGGTTCTTCCTGATAACATTTCCACAGTACGTGAGAGGAAACCTTACCGCCCAGATAAAATAAAAGTACCTACAGGCTTTATAGGGACAGCCTCCTATTTTAAAAAGCCAGACGCGGAATTATGTATGTTAAAAAGAAGTGAGGGCCACAGTCTGACCTCTTTGGATTTCAAAAGGGTTAAAGAGAATCAACTTCAACATCAGCTAAGGCCGATTCCTGTGAGCCAGAAGTCGGACAGGCTCCGCCCTCCAACAATCTTGTTTCTTCTTTTTTAATAAATCATTTTATTGGGGGCTCTTACAGCTCTTGTTACAATCCATACATCAATTGTATCAAGCACATTTATACATTTGTTACCATCATTTCCAAAATATTTTCTTTCTACTTGAGCCCTTGGTATCAGCTCCTTTTTTTCCCCTCCCTCCCCCACTCCCACTCTTGTGAAAGCCTTGATAATTTATAAATTATTCTTATTTTCATATTTTACACCATCTGCTGTCTCCCTTCACCCATGCCTCCAACATTCTTTGCCAATTCTGACACCTATTGTCCCTTCCATGGCACTCTGCTTCTCTTCTGGGTTCGATCATCTCTTGCAGTAGCCACAAAGAACACACAGACAACAGTCAAAATTATGGGGTTTATTAGGGAAGTTAACAGGTTACAGTCCAGGTTCAGAAATGCTCAGGACACAGTTCTTTAGTCAAAAGAGTCTCCTTCCCAGCCATGCCTACAGGCAGGCCTCTCTCTGGCCTCTCCACCCTATTTGGGCAATGTTACAAAACTGTTAGTGTTGCCAATAAATGTTTAAAGGGCATGCCACTACTTCATAAGCCTCCGCCTTAAAGCACTCAGCTCTAACTCTGTGCACCAGCAAACCAGGCTCCCCAGTTCAGTGCCTAGCACTCCCCTTTGCAAGCAAGGCTTCTGCCCAAAGAAACTCGGCTTTACTTGTTCCATGGACCAGAGAGCCCACAGCTCTATCTGTGTCTGGCTCTTGGTTCTGTTGCTGCCCTTCCTCTGCCTGTCCTGTGTTGTTCCCCTGGCATTAGAGCTCTATCTCCTATATTGAGGAGGTTTAGTATGCCGGAGTCTCAGGCTCTAAAGGATGAGCTCCACTCCTGAGTCTTCTTGCTTGATGATAGTTAGATCCCTGCTCTTGGTTCTGAGCTGGCTCATTTTAAACCCACATTGAGATGCACATTGACTAATTCCTTCATTATAATGCCAAGGTTTTTTCTTTTTCCTCTTTTTATAATTCATTTTATTAGGGGTTCTTACAGCTCTTGTAACAATCCATACATCAATTGTAACAAGTACCTTTGTACATATGTTGTCATCATAATTTTCAAAACATTTTCTTTCTACTTGAGCCCTTGGTATCAGCTCCTCTTTTTCCCCTTCCTTCCACACCCCCTACCTTTGTGAACCCTTGATGAATTATAAATTATTTTCATAACTTACACTGTTTGTTGTCTCCCTTCACTTACATTTCTATTGTTTGTCCCTCTTGGTGGGGAGGGGTGTTATACATCGATCATTGTGATCAGTTCCCCCTTTCTCTCCATTCTCCCCCCACCTTCATCCTACTCTCATGGTATCGCTACTCCCATTATTGTTCCTTAGGGATTTTTCTGTCCTGGATTCCATGTGTTGAGCTCTTATCTGTACCAGTGGACAAGCTCCGGTCTAGGTAGAACTGGGGTCATGATAGTGGGAAGCAGGAAGCATTAATGAACTAGAAGACTGTTGTGTTTCAGCAGTGCCATACTGCACCCACAATGCCAACTTTTTATAATCACAATGAGTCCTCTTAACAATCACTCACAACTAAATCATCTAGTTCTATAGCGTCTGGGGTCTTGAAGGCTTGTCTTTTTTTTTTTTTTTAAACATTTTTTTAGGGGCTTATACAACTGTTATCCCAATCCATACACACATCAATTGTGTAAAGCGCATTTGTACATCGTTTCTCAAAACATTTTCTCTCCATTTAAACCCCCGACATTAGGTCCTCATTTTCCCCCTCCCTCCCCGCTCCCCCCTCCCGCATGAGCCCTTGATAGTTTATAAATGGGTATTTTGTCATATCTTGCCCTGTCCGACGTCTCCTGAAGGCTTGTCTTAAAACAAGCACCCATCTAAGTAAAATGTCAGCTAAGCTTACACAGAAGAAGCACATCAGCCTATGGGATCAAAGAATTATTAATAATTCATGATCACACGGGGGATTGTATTAGAGCTTAAATACCGAGCACTCCAGTTTGCAAAAGGCTAAGGATGGCAGTAACAGCCCAAAATCCATTGCAGGGTCCCCAAATAGAGGAAGCCTCTGTTGAATTCTTTCTGATCATGAACCAAGGATGCAGAGAATCTTGCCTTCAGACAGAGTGCCTTGGAAAGTAGATTACCCCCACCCCTTTCCTGCCAGTCCCCGACAAGAGACAGTCTCTGTGGGATGAGGACACCGTACTGGAGAGAATAGAGGGAGAGAGTCACATAGTCATGAGTCATGCTCTATCGGCTCAGGCTCACCTTGATAGCCTTAATTAGAGGGTCCTGGACCAATCTTGTAAACCTTTCTGTCTAACAATAGACATGTCCCAATCGTGGCCTACTCCAGCTTTTGTAGTCCCCCCCCCCCATTACTGTGATGGATTGCTCAACCACCCATCATGAATTTGTGGCAGTTACCTTTGTCCCAGGCCTGACGTATGTAGCTTCCCAACTGTGACTCCTCAGGCGCCATTTCGACCTCTGCTAATAACCTCACTCATCCTGATGATATGTCTGTGTCTTTGTCTCTTTTAAGATTCAAGAAATGTTCTCAATTTCAAATAAAATAAATTAATCCTATAATATCTATTAGCATCTTCTCCCACCTTAATCTTATCGGCATCTCCTCCCACCTTCCCTACCCAGACCCATCAGGAAAGAAGAAACACACTCAATGTCCATAATCACACCCAGTGGCTTGGTGGCAGTTACAGACCAGGCTAGGAAGAAGCAAATGAACCCACTGCCATCAAGGTGATTCCTACTCACGGCGACCCTAGAGGACAGGGTGGAACTACCCCTGCGGGAGTAGAAAGTCCCATCTTTCTCTAGCAGCCCAACTACCCCTGCGGGTTTCTGAGATGAACGTTTTTACAGGAGTAGAAAGTCCCATCGTTCTCTAGCAGCCCAACGCATTGCCACGCTGCAGCCAGGGACCCTGTGGTTGGAAAAGCAGTATCAAAGAAGCACTGAGGCTTTCATTCAAGAAAGGGTCCCATTGCCTCGCTTTCAAAGTGGTATCTTCCGCAATTCATTTTTAGAATCACAGTGAACTCTGATACAGTCTGTCAGCATCCTCCCCCAATTTCTCTTACCCAGACCCATCGGACAAAGAAGAAAGCAGTAGGGATTAATTATCTCTTGCCTGCCTCGTTCTGTTACTAAACACACCCATGAAAGCATGTAGGCCAGCCCCCGCATGTCTGCTTCTCTCCCCATTTAGATATCCAATCTCTAAATCGGCCTTCCATTTCAACCAGTCCTCCGGGGGGACAGAAGCATGTTCCTTCATGTGAAAACTCTTTTTATTTATTTATTTTTTGGGGGGTGAAAAATCTTTAAAAAAAAAAGAAAGAAAAATCTTCATTCTGGTTATACCTTTGAGGAGCTATATCCATAAGCAAAGCCCAGTCCAGGGCAAGATATGAAACTGCGGCAATTTCTATCAGCTCACAATGTCACGCATCCTTCTTTCTTCATTTTGTCAAGCTCTGGTCATCTAAGTCCTAGCCATCTGTTAAGCTGGTTTCTCTAGTGAAGAAGTTCAGTGATGTGCATATATATTTAAAGAAAAAGATTGACACTAGGAAAGTGACTCCTGCGGGGCCAGCCCCAACCCCAAATACGTGGACACCCCCTCACCCCCTAGAAGAATTCACTTCAGAGGACAGCACTGAAACTGCAGCTCAGGGCGAGGGGTGAATCTGATCAGAGCACACGGGAGCAAGCGAAGAAGGAAGGAGAGAGAGTGGAACATGTACTGGCCCACCAAGCTCAGAAAGGATCATGGGGTCAGTCTCACCAGCAGACACAAGCTCCCTCACTGACCCATAGTGCTATGAGGAACGACACTGGAGCCACAGTGTAGGCATTGTACCCGATCTGACCCCAACACACCTGAGTGAAATGCTAAGGATCTATGCAATAGAGCAGTAAGGGGAGCAAAGCAATACAGTCCCCGGGGAATACCAAAGATAAACTTTGGGGCCAGGGTGTGGCAAACTATCAGAATGGACTGGAAAACACTCCTAAAGGTCAACAAACAGACCTTGAACTATTTATAAACCTTTTCTCCTCCAACAAGCCCCCCCTACCCCATTGTCAGGTTGTTTTTTGGGGGGTTGTTGATTTTGCTGTTTTGTTTTCTTTTGTTGTTTTGTTTTGCTCTGTCTTGTTTTTGCACTTATTATTGTCTCTGCATGTCTATCTAGATACGATAGGCAGGATAAACAATCTGGAGGAGAAAACAAGGGGACCAACAGTTCCTGGGGGACACAGAAAAGAGGCAGGTGGGGGGAAAGGAAATGGGCAAGGGAACAACAAGCGATTTAAAATCGATGGCGAGGAGGGCATAGGATGCAAGTAGGACTTAATCAAGGGCAATGTAACCAAGAGGAATTACTGAAACCCAAATGAAGGCCAAACATGATAGTGGGAAAGAGGAAAGTAAAAGGAAATAGAGGAAAGAGCTAGGAGGCAAAAGGCATTTATAGAGGTCTAAATACGGACATGCACATAAATATATTTATATATAATGATAGGGAAATAGATCTATGTACATATATTTATATGTTAAATATCAAGGGAGACACTGGTCAGTGTAAGACGTGACAAAATAATAATAATTTATAAATTATCAAGGGTTCATGAGGGAGGGAGAGGTGGGGATGGAAGGGAAAAATGAGGATCTAATCCCGGGGGGCTTGGGTGGAAAGAGAATGCTTTGAAAATGATGATGGCAGTAGATGTGCAAATGTGCTTACACAATGGATGGATGGATGGATGGATGGATGGATGGATGGATGGATGGTGGTCAGAGTTGTACGAGCCCCAATAAAATGATTAAGAAGAAAGAAAGTGACTCACATGGTTATAGAAGCAGATAGGTCCAGTCTGAGCCAAGTGTGTGGTTTTGATCAATTCTTTTGGTTAAGCCCAGGCCCTAGCCACTGCAGAAGTTGCTTTTAGTGTTCAAGCTATAGCACACATCTCTTGCTCCCACTTCATCCAGTGCAAGTGACAAGAGCCAAAATAACTATCTACCACTCAAGTCTCAATTTCCACGCCCCATCCTTTCTCTGGAGCCACTGCAGCGAATCTTCTGAGACCACCTGTGAGGATGCCATGGGGGCCACCTATGACCTCTTCTGACCTCCTCTAACCAACCACCCTTCTTTCTCATAGCACTCTCTGCTTTTCTGCTGAGTTCTATCATCCATTTGCAATGGCGACCAGGAATTTACCCCCACTGCTCACGATTATGCATTTTACTAGGGAAGTTTACAGGTTACAATTCAGGATCAAAGTGCTTGCTCAAGAGCACCTCTTCTCACAGTGGCTGTGCCCACAGGCATGCCTCTGTCTAACCCGAGGCCTCTTGGTCATTCAGCCATTGCCCTTTGCCCTACTTGGGGAACATTACAAAGCTCTTTCAGCATTGCCAATAAATGGCCAAAGGGAACGCCATTACGCCACAAGTCTCAGCCCACTCAGTTCTAGTTCAGTGAGGCCAGGAAACCTATGAAGGGCCTAGAAACCCACTCTGCCAGCAGGCCTGCCGGGGGAACTTGGCTGCACTTGCTGTGTGGCCTGAGAAGCAGCCCCCTCCGTCTTGTGCTCTGGCTCCGTCGTGACTGTGCCTCTGGCATCACGGCGTCTCCTGGAGGTGCAGCAAACTGGGACTTGGGGCTCCAAAACACTCTTGGCTCCTAGCACTTCTTTCTTGATGGCAGTGAGATCCCTGCTCCTGGTTCTTAGATGGTTCATTTTAAACCTACTGGTCTCACAATCACAATGGACCCGGTTAACACTCACTCATAGTGGAATCCTACCATTCTATCAGCATCTTCCTCTACCTTCTCTTACCCAAACCATCGGGAAAAGAAGAAATGCACCTGATCTGCGTGGCCCCACCAATAGTGTGTGAGAGTTACAAAGACTGTGGCTAAGAGGACCGTATCCAGTAAATCGCTGCACCGCCATGTGCATAGTTTGCTAGCATTTCTACAAAAATAGGGGGAGACAATATGTGGGTGTCTCTATGTTGTTGTTGTAAGGTGCCTCTACTTGGTTCTGACACATAGCAGTCCTGTAACAGAAGACGGCATGGTCCTGCGCCATCCTTATCAGTGCCTCCAAGTTTGAGCCCATTGTTGTAGCCACTGTGCAAATTCATCTTGACCAGGGCCTTCCTCTTTTTCGCTGCCCCTTACTGTACCAAGCATGATGGCCTTCTCCAGGGTCTGATAACATGTCCAAAGTCAGTGGGATGAAGTCTCACCATCCTGGCATCTAAGGAGCATGCTGGCTGGACTTCTTCCCAGATGGATTTACTTTCTTTTGTCAGTCCATGGTACTTTGAGTATTTATTTATTTTGCCAGCACCATAATTCAAATGCATTTGGTTCCTTTTTGGTCTTCCTTATTCAATGTCCAATTTTCACATGGATATGAGGTGATTGAAAATACCATGGCTTGAATCAAGCGCACCTCAGTCCTCAAAGTAATGTGTTTGCTTTTCAACACGGTAAAGAGGTTTTGGGCAGCACATTTACCCAATGCAAAATCGTTGTTTGGTCCCTTGAGTGCTGCTTCCATGAGCACTGATTGTGGACAATATCCTTGGAAATTTCATTCTTTATCTGTTTATCATGATGGTACCTATGGGTCCCGTTGTGAGGATTTCAGTCTTCTTTACACAGAGTTGTAATCCATACTCAAGGCTGCAATCCCTGATCTTCACGAGCAGTGCTTCAAGTCCTCCTCACTTTCAGTAAGCAAGGTTGGGTCATCTGCACATCTCAGGTTATTCATAAGCCTTCCTCCAATCCTGATGCCACATTCTTCTTCATACAATCCAGCTTCTCTGATCAGTTGCTGAGCATCCAGATTGAATAAGTATGGTGAAAGGCTACAAGCCTGACGCACACCTTTCCTGATTTTAAACCAATGGTACTTGTGGTAGTTACATAATCTCCTGTCAACTTGCGAAGGGGTGGAGTCTAGCCTGTCAATCAGGTCACAGCTTGATGACCTCATTTGGAGGTGCCGCGGAGATAAATAGCTCACTGGAGGCCAGATACATAGACACTCTCTGCTTTGTCTTCCTGCTGACAAGACACATGGAGTTATGCTAGAGCCCTGGAGCTGGAGGAGCCACGTGGAGACCCCTGCCAAAGCTGAGATGCTTCCACTGCCACGGGACCCACAAGAATTCCCACTCATTGGCCTGTGCTCTTCCTGCATTCAGCATCATTGCATGTCCTGCATAAGTCTGAAGAGGAATTTATAGTTGCTATCAGATATATGGGCTAATATCAGACTTATGAACTTGATCTGGACTGGGCTGGGGTGCTTTCTTAATTTACAATTGCTCTTCGATATAAAGTTCTCTCTTACACATATAAGAGAGATTGCTAGATTTGTTTCTCTAGTCTACCCAACCAACACAGTACTGAAGGAAGTAGTTTAAGCTGCACTGAAAACATTATGTTAGTCTTTGTTGACTAGATAAACAAATTCATAGACTAGACATAAATATGTGTATAAGAAAGAGTGTTACATAAAAGAGCAATTGTATATTGAAAAAACATCCTAGCCAGTCCAGATCACATCCATAAGTCCGATATGAGCCCATATGTCCAATACCAATCTATAAATTCCTCTTCAGACTCATGCAACACATGCAAATGCTGCCAAATGCAGGAAGATCACAGGCTAATGGGTGGAAAATCTGGTGGATCCAGCGGTAGTGGAAGTATCTCAACGCTGGCAGGGGTCTCCACGTGGCTCCCCCAGCTCCAGGGCTCTAGCATAAGTCCATGCGTCCTGTCAGCAGGCAGATGAAGCAGAGAATCTGTGTGTATCTGGCCTCCAGTGAGCTATTTATCTCAGAGGCGCCTCCACATAGGTAATCAAGCTGTGACCTGATTGACAGGCTAGACTCCACCCCTTCACACATTGACACCTAATTATGTAACTACGAATGTTATGAGCATACATTTCTTATGTTTGGGAGATTCCACTCATTCATCTAGTCTGTCTTCTGCTGCATGTGTTTTTCATTGTGTTTGATGGTGTGTTTATGTCTGCGGCTCCTTTTGTGCTACAACAGCGAGTGGATGCAACGGAGACAGTGTAACCCACAACCACTGAACAACTGACTATCTGACCTTTACAGAAAAAGTGTCCCAACCCTGATCTAAATCAAATGGACTCTGGCGATCATTAAGCCCCCAAGCACTCTCAGCTCAGCAGCCCTTCATGGCTCTCCCCTCTAGCGTGGCTGGTCTCATCACTGTGCTTCAAGAAGAAAGAAGAGTTGGTACTGCCTAGTCTTGGGTAGAGGAGGGCACAGACCCTCTCCCTCGGCAGGATGCAGACTGTGGAGCAGCTGCCCAGGCAGTGCGTGCCCCTCCTCCCACCCCCCACCCCCACCCCATAGCTAGAAGCCTGATCAATGGATGGGACTGAGAAAGTGAATGGGAAAGTGGGTCAGGGGGCCTAGGGGATACTGCCGTCTCTGTTCCTGGTTTATTGTGTGATTCAGCAAAGCCCTCCCCTGTTCAAGCCCCCACCATTCCCTTCTGTATCCTGAGGAGACTGAATAGATGGGCCTTAACGATATCTAGAGGGTCCTCTAAGGAAAAAGAGAAAGCCCTTCAGCTACAGTGGCTGCAACATGACAATGGGCTCAAGCATAACCACGGTGAGGATGGTGGAGGGCCAGTACCTTGTTCTGCTCCACACAGGGCCACTGTAAGTCAGAACTGACTTGACGGCACCTCGTAACAAGAACAGCAGCAGAGACAACACCAGGCAGACCTGGTGGTGGTCAGTGTTAGACAGTGAGCTGCCAAAAGCAAGGTCAATGGTTCAATCACATGAGCCAATCAGAGGGAGAAAGACAAAGCTTCCTGTTCCCATGAAGACTTGCCGTCTCAGATATCCTATATAGGGTCACTATGAGTTAGAATCAACTTGGTGGCAGTGGATTTGTTTTTTGTTGGAAAGAACACCAGAGTCCTTGGCTAGTCCAAATGGTAAACACACTTGGCTGCTAACTGAAAGGTTGGAGGTTCAAGTCTTCCAAGGGGCACCTTGGAAGAAGGCTTAGTAATTTCATGTTGAAAAATCAGCCACTGGAAACCCTATGGAACACAGAGCTACTCGGACACATTACTGGGACTCGGCTTGGTAGCAACCGGAAAGAAAAGCCAGTTCTGACATTCTCTAGAAGTAGGACCCAGGCCGCCTCCTTCCCCAAAGGCTATGCCATCGCCAGCTGTAACCTAGCACACTCACAAACAGAGGTGCCTAAGGACAGAGCTTTGATAAGGCAAGGCAGCCGCAAGGGACTCTGGTAATTCCACACTGTTTGGCAGGGTGGGAGTGCAGGCGAGGGAGAAGAGGACGAGCTCAGACCAAAAACAGGTTAGGACTGACCACTGTGGGCACTGCTGTTTGGGCAGTGACAATGCCACCTGCTTTCTTCACATGGTCACGCTGGACAGAATCAATGATTTCAGGGTAGGCTTAGCGGTGGACGCAGAGCCCCTTCTGCATTGCCTCCCAGATCCCCCTGCCATTTCTAGCGAGGTATTCCCCAGTCCCAAGGGGCCCAGAGTGGTGAACACTTAGGAACCACTTCCTATATCTGCACTGGGAGTTTTTGGGTACTGCAAACAGTTAACAGGCTAGTGAGTTCAGCTGCTAACTCAAAAGTTGGCTGTTCAAGTCCACCAAGAACACCTTGGGAGAAAAACCATGGTCTAGTGCTCTGCTTCCAAACAGGCCGCCACCACTGGAAACTGTGGTCTGGGACACAGCTTTACTCTGACCCACAGGGTCACCCTGACTCAGTCCACTCCACGGCAACTGGCTAGTGGTCTGGGCACAGAAACAAAACATGTGCGCACCAAGCCCTTGCTCAAGAATTCCATTAAATAGTGAGAAGGTACTATTGGAGAGGGGTCAGATTTTGTGTACACACATACACACACAGCAACAAAGCCCCACCAACCTTTACCATAGAAAATGGAAAGATCTTCACCAATATCTCCGATGATTAAGACCGTGGAAAGGCAGTGGAGGAGAATAACAGATGACAAGGAAGAGCAGTAGCCCAGGAGAGGCCACCGGGGACCGTGGCAGAAACCCACCCTGCCCGGCACCACAGGGACTAGAAGAGCACACACTGCCCCTCCTGGAGGTGCACCAGACACAAGAACAGGGTGGGCGACGCTCAGGGTTGTCCGTGGGCGTGGAGGCCTAGCACAGCTCTAGCAGGCGTAAACTGGTTAGGTGCTCGACTACTAACTGAAAAGCCGGTGGTTCAAACCTACCCGGAGGCTCCTCGAAAGAAAGGCACAGTGACCTGCTTCCCAACGGAGCCAAAGCAAACTCAGGACCCTCGAGTCAAGTTTGACTCATGGCAACCCCATTGGTCAGGGTAGAACTGCCCTGGTGAACAGTGTTTTGTTTGCTCATTTTTGAGGGGAGGGGTTTGGAGGCTCAGAGAAGAGCCTGCCTCAGGCTTGCAACTAGGGATCTATGGCCAGAAAAGCAAGCCAGTAACCACTACTTCACACTTCAATCTCCCTGCCTCGGCCTCCTGCATACAGAGCGCCCCTTCCAGGAGAGCCAGAGCAATGCAAAGGGGCCGCCGCAGCAGGACACCCCATTAGCTCTCCAGTCTTCACACCAAATAGGAAGCAACAGTCCCAGAACACCGGAACCAGGAGCACCAACTGCAGCCAACACAAAGTCAAATCAACGAACTAGAGAAACTGCAGAAGGAGAGACAAGACAGAGACCGGAAAAGAACCTCCAGATCTAAGAAGATACTACAGCCACAAGAGAAGAACAAAGTGGGGAAATTATTTTTAGCCCCAAATCCTGTCCTCCTCCAAACTATTGAGCAAGTTGAGGGCAGTCAGTGACTCAGGGGAAAAAGTACCAAAAATCCTAGCACACTCCCTTGGTCTTCACAGTTTGCTGTAAACAGCCTGTAACTGAAATAGGCCTTCTGGTGTCCCGACAAAAGTATGTTTTTGTAATGTCTCAGAAGTAGGAAGCTCAGCTAGGCCTTCTTCACTCAGGCAACCTGTAAGCTCTGGCTCCCCAACCTGCTTTGTCATGTGTGTGGTGGGGGCCTTAAAGGATTCTGTTTTGCTGCTATAACCCTATGGATGCATTCAAACTGTGGTGGTGAAGAATATCATCTATATCATGAAATGCAAGAAAAACAAACAAATCAGTCTCAGAAGAAAAACCATTGGAGCGCTTCTTTTGAGAGAACGGCAAGACTTTGGCTCACTTTGGACAGGACATCAGGAAAGACCATGGTTAACAGAGGTTGAGCAACGGGTAGGAAAACCACCACCAACATGGATTGACACAGTAGCTATACCAATGGGCTCAAACATACCAAGGATCGTGAAGATGCGCTGAACCAGGCAACTTTTCCTTCTGTTGTGCATAAGGTCGTCCTAACTTGGAGCTGACTTACGGGCAACTACCAACAGCATCCCTAATGAATCTCATCCTGACGGTCTTGAGTCCTTTCCAGATTCTAATCCCGACCTCCAATCGATGAAATAGGAGATAGCATAGACTTGTAGAAAGGACCTGGAAGGCCCATTCCTGTACAATGGGCCATATCTGAGATGAAATGGCTGGGTAACTTTGGGCTCGCCAAACTGCTTCAACTTCCCCCCTGTAACTTATCTGGATTAGATGGCCCCTTTGTTCTTATCAGCTGGCTGGAGAGAGTCGACTCCCAGGTCATGGCAACCCCATGTGTAACCCAACAAAACACTGGCTAGTCCTGCGCCATCCCTGGAATCAGTTTCAGATGGGGCCATTGTGATCCATAGGGCTTTGTTTGTTTTAGAGTGAATTAGGTGAAAGTTTATGGAGAGCGATCATTGTTTTCCACTCAACAATTCATACCCAGTTTGTTTCAATTCATCCGTTGCAATTCCTTGAAGGGATCCTTGCTTATCCATCCTCCATGTGTTTCTTGTTTCATTCGGCCTTCTTTTTCTAAACCCTCTGAATTTCGTCCTTGTGTAAAAGTTGCCCTTTGTTCTTAAATGGGTAATGATACATACACAGTTGGGAGTGGAGGGGGTGAGTTCATTTGCAGACCTGAAGGGTGACTAAGGGCCATAATCGTGGGGTCCCACCAGTCTCCCGTTTCACTGAGGAAAGATGAGGCTTTCTACTCCCATAAACATTTTTTTTAAATGGGCCAGTTCATATTTATTTTTTTCCTTTCTTTTATAAATCACTTTATTGGGGACCATAAATATTTATAGTCTCAAAAATGTAGAGGCTGTTCTACTCTGTCCTATAGGATTGCCCGAGAGTCAGAACTGCCTTGATGGCAGTGCGTCTGTGCAGCAGATTTGCCCAACGCACGTCATTTGATTTTTTAACTGCTGCTTCTACGAGCATTGGTTGTGGATTCACGCAAGATGAAATCCTTGAAAACATCGATCTTTTTGCCATTTATCATGATGCTGTCTATGGATACATAGGATTTTTATTTTCTTTATACTGAGCTGTAATCCACACTGAAGGTTGTAGCCTTTGATCTGCATCAGCAAGTGCGTCAAGTCCTCCTCCCTTTCGGCCACACAGGTTGTGTCATTTGCAGATCCGAGGCTGTTAAGCCCTCTTCCAATTCGGAGACCAGGTTCCTCTTGAGGAAGTGTGGTCAAAGGACACAACCCGAGGCATCCCTTTCCTGATTTTAAACCAAGCCATATTTCCTGGTTCTTTCTGAATGACTGCCTCGTAGTTCACGAACAAGTTTTACACGAGCACAATGAAATAGTCTGGATTTTCCATTTTTCTCAATCTTACCCATAGTTTGTTATGATCCACAGTCAAATGCTTTTATACAGTCCATAAAACACACGTAAACCTCTTTTTGTCTACTACCCGTTTTGCTTTTGGCCAAGATCCACCTAACGTTAGCCGTTATCTCTAGAGCTATGTCCTCTTCCTTATCCAGCTTGAATGCCTGACAACATACCACTGCAATTCTGCTGAATTATCACCTGTCGATGCACTACTGCAATCATGTTGAGTGATCACCAGCAAAATTTTACTTGCATGTGCTATTAATGAAACAGTTTGATAATTTCTGCCTTGTGTTGTTGTTGTTGGGTGCCATTGAGCCAATTCCTCTTCAGTGACCGTAAACACAACACTCTAAATAGGTCTTCTGCAGTATATTTACCCAGTGTACCTTTGACATCCTGATGCTGCTTCCATGAGCCCTGACTGGATCTCAGCAAGAGCCTTGACAACTTCAAGTTGTTTTGTTTTTTTTTGTGACTTCAAGTTTTTTTCTCCGCTTATCATGTCACCTATTGCACTGGCAATGATTGGTGATTGGAATGCAAAAGTTGGAAACAAGGAGGAAGGTACAGTAGTTGGAAAATTCAGTCTTGGTGATAGAAACTAAGCTGGAGATCACATTGACAGAATTCTCTAAGACCAACAACTGCTTGATTTTGCTCAGAGAATATTTTGATACAGCCACTTGAGGCTTGAATTTTTTTCTTCAGTTCTTTCAGCTTGAGGTATGCTGCATGTGGTCTTCCTGTACGGCTTTCTAGTTCTGAGTATTTGTACCTTTACTGTAATCCTTTGTCTTCTCAAGCTACCTTTTAAAAATTTCTGTTTAACCCTTTTACTTCATCAAATGTTCCATTTGCTTTAGCTATTCAACACTATTTTTTTCTATTCAACACTTAAGAGCAAGTTTTCTAGTCTCTTCTGACATTTACTTTTTCAATTAATTTTTAAATTGTGATTAGGTGGGGGGAGTTACATTTCAGACCCCAATCTGCATTCAACAGTGCAAACCATTCATCATTCATGCCCACCACCCAATTCTACGCCACCCTATCTCCTGATTTCCCTTCTCCCTCTTACAGCCTTTCACCCAAGTCAATACCTGGGCGGCATCCATTGCTTCATCTGGTCCCCCGTGCCTTCCCTGGCTGGAAAACCTCCAAAGGCTATTCACCTTGGTGTACAAGTCTCTGCCTTGGTTTTCATCCTGATAGCAGTGCTCTCAAACAAAAACTTGTTGGCATGGGGTTCCTCCAATATTTGTCCTTTTGAGAGTGACTAAATTTATTCAGCATCATCTTCTCCAGATCCATGCATGTCATAAGGTGTTTTGCGGCTTCATCCTTGCTTTCTAGCAGTGCCGAAGTTTCTTTACCCAATCTTCTACTGATGGACATGTGGGCTGCTTCCAACTCCCAGCTACTGTGAACAGAGCTGCAATCAACGCGGGAGTGAATAGGTCTGCTCGTGTTGTGGTTCTTATGTTCGGGTACAGTGTCGGTAGAAGTATTGCTGGTTCGTATTCTGACATTCACTTTGATCTTTTTTGTCTGCTTTTTTGATGACATTTTTCTGTTTTGTTTTTTTTTATTCATTTTATTAGGGGCTCATACAATTCTTATCACAATCCATACATCCATCCATTGTGTCAAGCACATTTGTACATCTGTTGCCCTCATCATTCTCAAAACATTTGC
>NW_022111372.1:49564879-49583337 GCF_000313985.2 Echinops telfairi
TGCCCTACCAGGTCTCCCACACCCACCTCCCCACCAATTTGGATAGCTTGTTGTTCCCTTAAATTATTATTATTTTGTCATATATTACACTGTCCAACGTCTCCCCCCCTTCTCTGCTGTTGATGACATTTTTCTTTCTTCATGTATGATGTTATTGATGTCATCGTACAGCTTTTCTGGCTTTCAGTCATTAGTGTTCAAGGCATCAAATCTATTCCAGAGATGTTCCTGAAAAGTTGTCTTTTGGCTCTCATGGGCTTGTTTGTATTTTCTTCTATTTCAACCTGAGCTTACACATGAGTAATGGATAGGCTGTTCCACAGATAGCCCTTGGTCTCAGTTTGGTTTCCAGCATTGAGCTTCTCCATTGTCTCTCCCACAAATCTCGTCAACTTGGTTCCTGAATCCCATCTGGCTAAGTCACCATTTATGCTGTTGAAAAGATCTCTGCAATGAAGTCAATGGCTTTCAAAAGTCTAGCATGCAACGTCCAGCTTCATTTTTGTCCCCAAGACCCTGCTGTCCAACTACTGCTCTTCCTCCGTTTCCAACTTTGCATTCCAATCACCAATAATTTTCAACGCATCTTGATTATATGTGTGATCAATTTTAGAGTGAACAAGTTGGTAGGAGTCTTCAATTTCATCACTAGCTTTAGTGGTTGGTACATCAACTTGAATAATCGTATTGACTGGATTTACTTGTAGGCATATAGATATTATCCTATCACAAAAAGCATTGTATTTTAAGATATATCTTAAAATGTCCTTTTTGATGTTGAATGAGATGCCATTCCTTTTGAATTTTCATTCCTGACATAGTGGACCATATGATTAGGTGATTCAAAATGGCCACTACCAGTCCATATCAGTTCACCAATGCCTAAGATATAAATCTTTCTGCATTCCATTTTTTAAATTACAAAAATTTATTAAAAGGTCATTTTATCGGGGGCTCTTACAGCTCTTTTAAGAATCCATGCATCAATTGTATCAAGCATATTTATATATGTTGCTTCATTATTTTCTTTCTTTCAATCTTAAGCATTTATTATTTATTTATTTAAGATAATTTTATTGGGGACTCATACAGCTCTTATCACAATACATCCATTCATACATTGTGTCAAGCACATTTGTACATTTGTTGCCATCATCATTCTCAAAACATTTTCTTTCTACTTGAACCCTAGGTATCAGCTCCTCATATTTTCCCATTTCATTTAGACAGCTTCCAATTTTCCTAGATTCATACTTCATACATTCTACATTCTGATTATTAATAGATGTTTGCAGCTATTTTTCCCCCTCTCATTTTGAGTCACGGCCCAACAACAAATGAAGGTCCACCCAATTTTACTTCATCCACAACATTATGGAAGATTCTACTTTGAGAAGACAGCTCGCCCTCGGTTGTATTTTAAGTGCCGTCTAACTGAGGGGTTCATCCGCCAGCACTTGACCTGACAATGTCTCATGGCTATTCAGTGCCCAATCCCTCAGAAGTGGACAGCTTATTCTTCCTTGTTGTCGGATCTAAGTCTGGAGGCTTTGCTAAAATCTGTTCACCTTGGATGACCCTGCAGGTATTTCAAATCCCAGTGATATAGATTCCAGCATCAGAGCAACACGCAAGCCACTACAGTACAGCAAACTGACAGACAGACAAGTGGTGGCCACAAGTTCTCTCATTAGGCGCCTGGAGCAACGCCACTCCAAAATCAAGCCTTGTGGTGGAAGGCCCTCAGTTATTCTTGCTCACCGTCCTGGGAAGCCCACTGCTCTGTATCATGCTCTGGTCCTTGGCCCTGATGCTGCTGCTACTCCTCCTCTTCTGCCACTTGTCTGGTGTCACAATTTGTGCCTAGATCAAGGAGGCTTGATGCATAAGGATATCAGGGTCCACAGGATGAACTTCAGTCCTGGGTCTTTATTCTTCAGAGTAATGAGATCCCTCTTCCTGCTTCTGAGGTGGCAAGTTTCATACCCAGCAGGATGGCACAAGTGAACAATGAGCACATTAGAGTTTTGAGTTTTTAGAATTACAATCAAGCCCTGTTAATCACTCACAACTGCAGCATACAATCATATAAGCAGCATCTTCCCTCAACTTCTCTACCTGGACCCATAAGGAAAAAGTAATTGGGTGGGAGTTACAAAGACTATAATTAGAAGAGTCATCTTAAGTAATTCACTGCACTGCCACCCAGAGGATCCTTGAAAGAAAGGCTTGTCAATCACCTTCCAAAAACCAGCTGTTGAAAACCCTATGGAGCACGAGTCAAAACTGACTTAAAGGAAACTGGTTCCATTTTTTGGCTTGATGTCAAAACAGAACTGTTAAGGCAGCGGTTCTCAATCTGGGTGTCGCGACCCCTTTGGGGATCTAACGACCCTTTCACAGGGGTCACCCGATTCATAACAGTAGCAAAATTAGTTATGAAGTAGCAACAAAAATAATGTTGGGGGGGGGTGGTCACCACAACATGAGGAACTGTATTAAAGGGTTGGGGCATTAGGAAGGTTGAGAACCACCGTGTTAGGGATACCAAGATCCGGCCCAGGCCAGCCCTGCTCATCTGACCAAAGTCCCGGTCTCTGAGTCCCCTGCAGATCCCTTCTCAAACTGGTCTGGCTCCTCAGCACTCTCCCCACATCCTCTTGCCTCAAAGCTCAGCCCCAAATACCTTTCTCTCCCTGTGTTCCAGGCCATAAGGATCCTTGGCGGAGTCATGGTTCTGCACTGGGCTGCTAATCCCAAGGTTGGCAGTTTGAAAACACCAGTGGCTCTATGGGAGAAAGATGAGGCTTTCCACTTGGGTAAAGAGCTGCAGTCTAGGAAGCTCATAGGGGTAGTTGTACCCTGTCCTATTGATGAGACACTGTGGGTATTTTGTTTCTGGGCTATGCTCGAGCCATCTGGCCTTCAGCTCGGCTGTGTTTCAGAGATGTGTGTATATTGCCAGGCGGTAGCAAGAGCTTTGAGGGACATAAAAAAGTTAGGAGATGCTGGTGGGAGGCCAGAGGGGGCTGCAACTTTGGGCAAAGTGCTCAGGAGGCCCTCTCCCACATCGAGACATTAGAGCAGACCCCTAAAGCAAGAAGGAACTCGCCCAGGAGCAATCTAGGAAAACGCAGTCACAGGGTGTATCTTATGCTTCCTTCCGCAGCTGGGCAGCGGAGGCCATGAAAGAGAAAGCACGCGAGAAGGCATGAAGCAAGAAAAAAAGAGGAAGAAGTCATTATAAAGGTGACCAGACGTCCCGATTTTTAACAATTTGTTCTGTGTACTGCGGCGTTTTTAAAAAGTTTGGAAAGAATGCATGACAAGCTAGGGAACGGCAGGAGAACGGTTGCCATGTGGCTATTTCGCCAGGATATGAGTTTTATATTATTTTTGTTAATTTTATCATGTTAAACTTTAATAATAACAAATAATTGTTGAGAACTGATTATTAAGAACTGCTTATCAAAGTTCGCATTGTTGATCAGTTGTTAGAATTAGACCACCATTGTTTGGACTTAATGAACAACGGCATTTTTTGGCATTGGCAACGACGAAAACATTTTGTAACTGTCTCTCAGACGATACACATCGTACTGTGTGCTAGTGCTCGTTAAACAAGTGATGTCAACAAATCAGCTCTTCAGATAATTTAGGTAAGTAATTTCATAAATACATAAATTTTTTTGAATTTAGCAGACAGTACTGGAATGATGTGCAAAATCATTTGATCATATTACTCAAAAATTCCCATATAGTAATATTTCCGAAAATGATCTTTTTAATGAGGTATCATTATTAAAAAAATATATTGATAAGGAAAAGGTTAAATCTTGGGCACCAGCAAAAATCACAATAGAGAACAAATGGTTAGAAATATTTCATCATTTTGAAACAAACCATGTTCCATACAATAATGCACTAAAAATTGTGGAATACGCGCTGTCCTTACCAGGAACTAATGCTGCGACTGAACGCGTTTTTTCTAGGGTAAATAAAGAGTGGACATCAGAAAATTCACAATTAAGTGTTGAGATTTTGAACGCCATTTTATGTGTGAAATATAATTTAACAAATTCTTGTGAAAATTTTCATGGCCTTTTAAACAATGACACAGCAATCTACTAAAAAAAAACTCACTCAAATGAGAAATATGCCAAAGAATAAAATAATACTATACATAATTAATGTATCATATTTGTACATTGTACTTATGTTGAAATGTAAAAAAATATATTACAATACTATTTTTGAGTTCTATGAAAATTTTTGTTGCTCCATGTAGACCAAATTTTTAATCAAGAAACCCTACCCCGCCCACCCCGCCCCCCCTTCCGCCCCCCGTCAATGGTGTCCCGCTTTACCAATGTTAAAATCTGGTCACCTTACATTAGCTGCGTCAGACGTTTACCTTTGGACACCACCCAGGACCCAGACCTGAGCGGGCTTGGAACTAACCGACTACCTGAGGCGCCAGATGTCAACCTCAGCTCTTTCGGCATCACAGTGGAGCAAAGAACCGGTTCTCCCAGGGCGTGGGTATGGCCACGCCCCCACGCACTCCCCTTCCCCCGTCTCGCGACGACAAACGCGGGGAAAGCCCGCCCCTGCGTCTGATTTCCTTGGGCCCCGCCCCTAATCGTCTCCGTCCAATAGGAGTGGCCCCACCTCCCACGGCTCCGATTCCGCCCTCCCTCGACCCAGAATTAATTCAGAGGCTGAGCGTCAGCGATTGGCTTACAATCGGGAGGCTTTAAAAAAATCTAGTTTGTAATTGGCTGTGGCGCCCGCCGACTTCCCGCACTGCCAGACGACCCGGAAGTGGTTCGCGCTGTGGCTGGCCGCGTGGGTTCGCCTCCCGGGGACTCCGCGCGAGTGTTGCTGCGGCCGTCGTAATGACCAAAATCAAGTCCGACCCGGACGGGCCAGAGGCGTCGGCGGAGGCGTGCGCCGGCGGGGAGCGCACTTACTACGAGCTGCTGGTCAACCTGAACCCCATCGCGCAGCCCCTGGCCTCCCGCCGCCTCACGCGGAAGCTCTACAAGTGTATCAAGAAAGGTGCGGCGGGAGAGCGGGCGGGCGGCCGCGGCCCGGGGTGGGGGCGGCGCGAGGCCTCCGACTGACTCCAGTGCCTTTGCAGCCGTGAAACAGAAGCAGATTCGGCGTGGTGTGAAAGAGGTTCAGAAGTTTCTCAACAAAGGTGAAAAAGGGTAAGCTAGATACGCCCCCGCGCCCCACCCTGGTTTTCGCAGTTCTGAACGGGAAACTGGGTCGTTCGGTATCTTCAGGCCCTTTCCGACCCATAGCCACCGATGCACAACAGGAAGCCCTGCCTGCATGGCCCCGCACCATCCTCACAATGGTTCTTTGTCGGAGCCCCTCGTTACAGCCACTGGCTGTGTTGATCCAGCTCAAGGGCTCCCTCTTTTGCGGTGCGACTCCACTTTACCAAGCTTCGCGCCCTCCTCCAGGGACTGGTCTCTCCTGACATGCCCATCTTTGACTCTAAGGAGCACTCTGTACAGGCGTCATACAAGACAGCTTTGTCCTCTTGGCAATCCATATTTTCCATATTCTTTGTCAGCACCGTAATTCAAACACATCAATTATTTTTCGGTCTTCCTTATTCAGTGTCCAACTTTCACATACATATGAGGGCATTGAAAATACTATGACTTGGGTCAGGTTTCTTTGTCCTCAAAGAAACCTCCCTTGCTTTTTTAATACTCTAAAGAGGTCTCGTGCAGACTTCACCAATGTAAAACTCTTCTGATCTCATGATCACTACTGTTTCCATGAGCATTGATTGTGGATCTAAGCAAGATGAAATCCTTCACAACTTCAATCCTTTCTTCATTTATCATTGGTCCAGTTGTGAGGATTTTAGTCTTTACATTGAGCCAATCCATACTGAAGGCTGCAGCTTAGTAGGTGCTTGGTAATAGGTGAACTGAGTCCCTTCGAATTAGAGATAACAAAGCGGTCGGTAAAAGCCACATGACATGGATACCCTTATGTCACTTACATGCACTCAGGCGGACACTGTGAGCAAAGTGAACTCAAAAGGACGCTAACCATGTCATTTAATTCAACTAAGGTAGCTCTCCCCCATCCCCATTCATTCCGCTCCTGCTTATTGTGGGCGTTATCAAGTACCCTGCTGTATGGATGCAATGATATTTTTTGAGAGCGTAATTATAGATTGTGGGAACTAAAGAAAAAGCTCAAGAATGACTTCAATCCCTTTAATACCTAGCAATTATCAGAATCTGAAGTTTTCGGATTTTTATCCCCAATATCTCCCACACAGGCCAAACTAGTGCTTCTTGACAATAAGGCCCCTAACTGCTTTGTCCCAAAGTCAGCCGCACTGTTGGTGCTCAAGGAGTAAGGCTGAGGGATTTAACGCACAATTTAACCTAGGACAGGGGGTGCTGGGGACACATGCATCAGGGAGCTTGATTCTAGCTGAGATCTGAAGATGCAAGGACCGAGTCATGGAGTAAGAAAGGGAAGGTAGGAGGTTCTAGCCAGGAGAGGAGCCTTCACAAAGGCCCCAGGGCAGGAGAAAGTGTTGGCAGCCAGAGACCCTACTGTCTTATGGCCCTGTGAGCCATGGTAAGGATCTTTGGGGACCACTGAAGAATTAATGCAATGGAGTGACCTAGTTATGCCTCAGCATTTTTTAATGGAAGGAAAGCAGGATTAGTGGGGCAAGGGTAGACGTGGGGAAGCCAATTCGATTGCTGCTGGAGCTGGAAAGTGAACATGGGTGGAGGTGAGGAGATTTAGGTTCAAGAGTAAGGTATTGCAGACGGAGGGGTTTTGTTGTGCCCAGCCAAATGGGCAGAGCAAACCAGTCTGTAAGAGAGGGCTGGGTTTGTAGGAAATCATGTTTGGTTTTAGGGTTTTTAAGGCAGCGTGCTCACAAGGGTGAGCACAAGGTGAGAGACACTCCCTGGCCCCCAACGTCCCTCAGCCTGTCACACACACAGCCAGAGAGGCATGAAGCCTGAAAAGAGGGCCAGCTAGAGACCAGATTTGGGAGTTGTCAGCACACAGGCAGCGTTTGATGTCGCAGATGCGTCAGCCTGAGAGACAGAGTGAAGGGCAGCCAAGGGTCTAGCTGGGGAACGGCAGCACCTAGGGGAAGAGGAGGCTGCAGAAGCAGTGATCTGAACCCAAGCTGCTCCCCTTGTTTCCAGACGCCCATCCCAGGAGATGGCGGTAGGGAGCAACAGATAGGACTTGCCAGCTATGAGCCTGAAGACCCCATCATCATCTCCGTGTGAGGCAAAACCCATTTCTACCTTTGGCATCCGAGGCCCTTGGCTGGGTGTGGCCTCAAGCCTGCCTTCCCATCCCTGTCGGTTCCCAAACTACCCCAGGTGGCCAGGACCCGTTCTGGGGCACCCTTGTGCTACTTGCAGTCTTGAAAGGCTCTCCTCTCCATGGCCCCTCCTCCCTTGGTTTCCTGACCACAGTTCTCTCTCAGCCTTCAATTCGGTTCTCCCTTTCCATCTCCAAGGAAAGCTTACAGCTTGGGGCTCCTCCACACCTCATCTGTCCAGGCACTTGGGTCAGATGGGGCTTTTGAAAGTGTTTTAAGAAACTATATGGGCCATCTCCTCCATAGAATGCGTTGGCCCAAGTATACAATTCTCCACCCCCCCTCCCCCCCCTGCCGTCAGAAGTCTGCATTCCCACATTCATCATGGGGCTCCTTACAGACAGGGTCATCTTATTGGTCCCTGTACCCCCAAGACCCGGCCCAGAGGCAGCATTTACTGACTAAAAGGGAAGGGAAGGACAAGCACGAAGTGAAGGATTTATTTCATTTCAGGATCATGGTTTTGGCAGGAGACACACTGCCCGTTGAGGTGTACTGCCACCTCCCTGTTATGTGTGAGGACCGGAACTTGCCCTATGTCTACATCCCCTCTAAAACGGTAAGGAGCCCGAGAGCCCGCTGACCTCGGTCAGCACTGAGGACAGGCTGCAGGGCAGACAGACAGGGCTGGGTCCATTCACAGTGCTACCACTTCCTCCTTGGGGGTGCAGTTACCGCTGCACATCTGCTTCTTTTCCTGTCAGTGGGAGCACTTCTCTGTGCGCTGAGAATGGAAATGGGAGGTGTGTGAATGTGCTTTTTCATAATGGAAATGCCTGGTAGGCTAAGGTTAGATGGGTGTTTAGGGTAGCTACAGGGGGTAGCAGGTAACCAGAGAGCAGAGGCCCTGCATAAGGGGGCTGTGTGGCCAAACTCTAGCCCCATCACCAGCCATGTGGGGCTATAGGTCATGTTGGTAGGTTGTGGCTTGAAAGTGAGCTAAGGTTAAATGACGGCAAACATTTAGAAATGTTTTGCACGTAACATTTTAACAGATGACCAGGTTGGGCCCCACTCCAGCAGCATCCTTCAGCACGTTGTGACTCTTGGTGTATCAGTTGTGGAGCCTTATTGCCCTAAACACCCCCCCCCCCTTTCTCCGTAGGACCTGGGAGCAGCAGCCGGCTCCAAGCGCCCGACCTGTGTCATAATGGTCAAGCCCCACGAGGACTATCAGCAGGCCTATGATGAGTGCCTTGAAGAAGTCCAGGCCCTGCCCCAGCCGCTGTGAAGGACGCTGGCAGCTACTTGGCGCCTGTTCTGGAAGCAGGGAGCCAACTGGCTACCCACACGCTCAGCATCTCTTCGGTTGCCTGAGGCATGCACTCTTCCCAGGCTGCTATTTCATGAGGATGGAGCCAGCGGCTTCTCAATCAGCACTGTCTCCTGGTGTGCTCACAGGAAGACAGTTCCAAGACTCTGGTGTGGGGGAAGTAAATGCTCAGACTGAAATGACATGTGAGTCTGTGGGTGGTGGTGCTGTGTTTTTTTTAAGCAGCAGCTGCTGGTGGGGCCATGGAGTCGGTGGGCAGGAAAGAGTAGAAGCAGCCATTCTGAAGAGGAATTCCACAGGACACCAAGAGGGCTTCATTCTCAGCCATCCAGAGCTGGGTGCTTGGGCTCGGGCTGAGAAAGGACTCTGAGCTGCCCACCCAGAGCTTGTAACTCCCACCTTCCATGTAGGGAGCTGACAGCTGCAAGGCGAGGAAGCACAGAGCCCACTTCACAGAAAGCTACAGTCCCCATGGGGCAGGGCACCCTCATTCCTCCTCTTCCCCCAGGAGCCTTAAATGCCACTGTAAAATGAAAGGAAGCAATTTACCTGCCCACGCAGTACATTTTAAATAGGCTATGAAGTTCAATACAAAACCCCAAGCTTTCTCTCCACTCAATATAATGGCCCCTGGTAATCTGATCCCTCAGGCATTTTAAACTTAAGGTGTCCTTTTAATGTCCAAGTCCCTATGTTGGACTTAGTACACACAGTGACCGAGGTTCAAACACCTTGGAGTACACTGGGAAGACTGCTTTAAGTTCTCTGCAGGCTGCAAACCCTGCTGTGCAAGTCACAGCATCTTCCCAAGTCCTCACACTGACTGGCGTTGCGGGGTAAGGAAATCTGTGCACATAAAAACATCTTGCTTTAAGGCTAGCGGCTCCTGGCGAGGTTCGTTCTGCGGGGCACAGGCCAACCGTGCTCCCACCACAGCCTTGGCTGGACCGGGAGCTTGTGGACCGACCATGTCTCACTTGTCACATGAAGCTGAGGGCAGGTGGGGAGAGCGGTAAGGAGAAGGGCTGGGAACATTTACTGGAAGGTAGAAAACACTGACACTCGGCTCTCACTCGGACTATTTACAGTGGGAAGTAGATACATACAGTTTGTTGTACAGTGGGAGGGAGATGGCCACAGTTGGGACCTGTGGGCTGCCGGCCATTGTACATGGTGCGGCAGTAAGAGCCCTGGCTGAAGGCAGGGATGGGCAGATGTCTGTTGAAGGCCAAGTCCTTAGCTACTCAGTTGCTGCTAAGCCAACAGCAGCTA
This sequence comes from Echinops telfairi, assembly GCF_000313985.2. Lineage (NCBI taxonomy): Eukaryota > Metazoa > Chordata > Mammalia > Afrosoricida > Tenrecidae > Echinops > Echinops telfairi. The sequence goes on from NW_022111372.1 coordinate 49,574,818, forward strand.
TAAGGGACTTGAGAACAGGCTGGTGCTGTCCATCCCTGCCAGCAGAGGAGCCAGCTGCCCAATACTGGTGGTTCCCTTCCTCGGGTCCTGGAGGGATCCCCATTAGCTGGCTGCTCTGCAATGATCAGAAGCCTGTGGGCCAACCACCTGACAAGGCTCAGACATTGAAGGCCCTTCAACCAAGTTCCTTGCAGGCAGGAATCAGAAGATGATGCGTTTCCCATCTGCTGGGTTCTGCTCCATCGGACAGTAGGGACACTTGAGCCTGCCAAGGAGAAGGGCCAAGGAGACCTTAGGGGCCAGCCAGCAGGACGGCCATCCAGGTGCTGCAAACCCCGGGACACTTACTTCCCTCCATTAATGAGCTTGTTGAGTGCATCTCGGGAGATCACGTGGCCACAGATGAGCTTAATGGGAGGGTTGGAGTCTGAAGTCTGCTGGCGGAGGATAGGGCAAGCGAACACCGAGTGATACCAGCACTTCATGCCGAGTTCAATCTCGATCTGGGGGGCCAACCAGAGGGGTGAGCTCCACTCCTGTCCAGGCTGCCTTCCCAGGTCCCTTCCCCTCACCACCCACCCCGTACCGTGGCTCACCGGCAACTCATCCTTGTGACTCCAGACCCCAGTGCACTGGCGCTGCTCAATCACGGCTTTGATGTTCATCAGCACGGGCAGGGCCACACAGCCAGAGGCAAAGCTGCGGGACAAAGAGCCCTCAGGAACCCAGCACAGCCTCGGGACATGCCTGAGACCAAACTGGCCTTTGACAGTCTCTTCTATTGCTTCTAAGTGCACAACATAGAAGTATCCAACTCTAGATAATTCTAGGACATCCCCAAATGTGAGAGCCTACACTTCAGTCATTCACTGCCATTGAGTCAATTCCAACTCCCAGTAACCCTGGAGGACAGAATGGAGCTGCTCCTGTGGGTTTCTGGGGCCGCGAACCTTTATAGAAACATCTTTCTCCTGCAGACAGCTGGCGGGGTGGAAGTACTGATCTTCAGGTTAGCAGCCCAATGCTTAACCTGTGATGCCACCGGGGCTCCTTGAGGGCCTACAAAGAACATTCAGGGCCATATGGCCGCTCACCCAAGACGTTCAAAAATTCTCATAGGATAGCTCTAGCCTGCCTGCAGTCACCCGACCCTCTCGCAATAGTATCTCCCGGAATGGGGGAGGGGGTGCAATGGAAGCGATGCCTGCAGGCATGGAAACTCCCATCTGAGTGCCTCAGGGGAGGCTCACCAGAGGTTGCACAGGAGAGCCCAGTGTGTGCCAGTAAAATGCCCCCACCCCAAACCAAACAGGCCATGGGGCCAATTCCAACTCACAGCAACACTACTGAGAGCAGAAACCGCTCCCCAGAGCTTGCAGGGTTGTAAATCTTTACAGGAACAGTCTGCCCCATGTTTCTCTCTTGAAGGGGATAATGGGTTTGAACCATCGGCCTTGTGGTTAGCAGCTCAATGCTTAGCTCACTGCACCACCAGGGCTCCTTGCCCTGTGAAGCCTTAGGCAGTTCTGTCTTGCATCTCGCTTCCTCATCAGTAAAATCAGGTGACTAGTGCCGGACTCCTCCCAGGCTGACTGAAGCTGAGAGGGGCCTTTGTGGAAAAGCTTCCAAGTCTTCCCTGAGGGAGCGTGCGAGAAGCGGGCCACTGGGGAGGGTCTGGCAGGAGCCCAGGTGAGGGGTGGGAGGCAGGGGCACACTGCAGGAGACCCTACAAAAAGCACCAGCCTGTGAGTGACCTCAGGCTACAGCTTGGCTGTGAAAGCGGAGGGCACTTCAATGTTGAAGGAGGACTAGGAGCCAAAGTGGGCCTGTGGATGCACGGAGCCCCACAAAATCCCCTTTCCCTTCCCTGTGCTGCCCCCACAGGGCTGAGCCTTACCTGACGCTGAGGGGGGACTCCACAGAAAGCCCCAGCAGGGAACAGGCATCCCGGGTGAAGGTCTCGCAGATCTCAGCCCAGTGACTGCTGTCCAGCAGGTGGCAGTAGGGTGACTTTTCCAAGCCCAGCCGCAGGTACACCAGGCTGCCCATCATCACCTGGATCTCTACAAGGCAACCGGGGGTGGGGGGCCAGCTCAGGGTGGGCCCCGGCCGGAGGTGGCAAGGCTAGGTCATAGGGCCCTCAGGTATGACTAGTTTTCAAAAGGATCCAGACCAGGTAGCATCCAAGGGCTCCCTTGCTTCTAGACAAGGAGGCCGAGTGGGAGTCACAAGTGGTCTGCTCAAGCAGGATTAAAAAAAATAGGTCCAAGTTCACTGATGCTGACTCATAGTGACCCTACAGAACAGGGTAGAAGTGCCCCTGTGAGTGTCCAATATTGTAACTACAGCACTAGAAAGCCCCGGAGCTGCTGGTGGTTTTGAACTGCTGACTTTGCAGATCACAGCTCAATGCATAAGCACTAGGAATTAACCATTCGAATCCCACTGGGAGGTGGGCTCCCTCACCCATCTTCTGTCCTTCTGGGGGCCCAGGAACAAATACCAGTCGTTTTAGCATTTTTCTTTCAATGCTAATCTCCCATTTTAGCAGAGCAGGACCCCTACCCCCAGCCAGGGGTCAGAACCCTCAGGAGGCAGCTGTAGCTAGCTAAAGAATTTAAGAACACTCATTTGGCTTTCAAACTTACTCTTAAAAATACCAAACGTGAGAGGAGCAAACCTGGCGTTGCAGGTGTGAGACTCAGACTTTCCCAGGTTTGGGACTCCTGGTGTCACAGAGCAGGGCAGGCAGGGTGCCGCGGAGAGTGGGGGCTTGAGCTCAGTCCCAGGAAATGGCAGGGAGAAAGGCAAGCACTGAAGCTGAGTGGCACAAAGGCCCAGCCCGTGGTGGACATGGGGAGACCTCAGGGGGGTGTGCGAGGCAGTGCACTGGAGATGAGAGTAGCCGGGTAGGCTGAAGAAGGTTGGAGGCCAGCGAATAAGGCACTTGAGCTCACCTGCCACACCAAGGTGCTCTCCAGGTGGGGCCGGCGTCTCAGTCACTATAGCCCCACATTGAGGCTGGCAACCTGATAAACCTGCCAGAGCAGAGCTGCAAACTCCAACCTCTGCATCCACACCTGTCCGTCATAGCACCTACCACGCTGGTGCAGCCGAGCAAAGGGCTGGAAGTGCCGGGCGTAGCTGAGGGCCTCCAGCTGCTTCTCAGGGCCGCCTGCCAGGAGGCGGATGAAGTGCAGCCGGTGCAGCTTGAACTCCAGTGAGCTGTTGAGTTCCAGTAGGCGCTGCCTGTGGGAGACGGCCCATCTGGGAAGAAAGGAGCCAGTTTAGAGCTGGTGGCAGGGCCAGGACTGGAGAGGTGGGATCCCAAAGCCTATGTATGTGAGGCGCCTGGAAGCATGACGGGTTAGAGCTGGGGGAAATGAAGGCCATGACGAGCCTGTCCCCTGGGAGCTGGGGCAGCAGGAAAGGCTGGAGGTGTGAGCCTCTGGGTAGAGTCGCCAATGACCCACCCAAGGGCGGCCTCCTTACTCCAAGGCAGGGCCCAGGTCCTGTTCGTGCAGAGCTTCCAGGATGCGATTCAACTCCAGGAAAGGCTGTTTGAAGTCCAAGTCCACACTCAGCGTTGACTCCTATGGACAAGAAAGACCCCGCCACTGGAGGGCAGTGTTTCTAGAACGCTCTGCTTTACAAGCCAAAGTCCACAGAGGACCCATGCCCATTTTTGTTCTGGGGAGAAGATGCTGCCTTTTGTGATTCCCCCAGGGGGCCCCCAAAGCCCAGCCCTGACTCACGAGTAGAAAGTTATGTCCCTCCAGCCCTCCCATCACACTGGGGGGAAGCCTCGGTGATGGCCTGCCCCTTTCCTGTGTCCTCGCTTTCCTAAGAAGGACAGTGGACAGAGGTTTCACTGTCAGGTCTGGCTAGCGGCCAACTCTAAACAGAATTAGTACCTTCATTTTATTGTCATCTATATGTAGATTTTACTTAGTGCTACCTTCTATTTGTGGCAGAGAGACTGGTTTCCTTTCTCAAATAAACATACTTTGATTCACGGGGTGACGCTGAGACTGAGGGAAGCCTTGAAATGACGGCCAGACAGCCATTAAGCCCAGACCCGAACTATCCCAGGACACAACGTTGTCTTGAACTGAAGCAAGTTCACTCGTTCGAGCCTGTTGCCTCGAGCACTCTGCTCTTTCAAAGAGGGATCTACTGGAGCCCAGATCAGTGGTCCTCAACCTTCCTAACACCGCGACCCTTACATACAGTTGTGGTGACCCCCAACCATAACAATATTTTCGTTGCTACTTCATAACAGTAATTTTGATACTGTTATGAATTGGGCGACCCCTGTGACGGGGTCCTTTGACCCCTAAAGGGGTAGCAACCCACAGGTTGAGAACCACTGGCCTAGAAGGACAGCTGGAACTGTGAAGCTGCAGACCAGACCTTTGAGAAGTTGTCCAAGTGACGCTGGTGGCACGAATAGGGGCAGCACTAAGGAGCATGGGACCCAGCGTGAAGTATGGAACCAGTGTCAATGATTTGTACTTGTAAAAACTGCTGAATGTGTGCTTTCTTGTATAGATTTCCACCAAAGAACAACAGGGACTCAGTTGGTGGCACTGGTGTTAGGGACAGCAACAGACTTCTCATCTTCCACTCAGAAGACCAGGGCTCGGTTCCCAGCCAGTGCACCTAGTGCCCACCCACGCCGATCTGTCTGTGGAGGTTTGCGTGCTGCTATGATGCTGACCAGGATTCAGCAGAGCTTACAGACTAAGAAAGACCTGGTGCTTTACTTGCAAATGAAAACCAGCCAACGAAAGCCCCGTGGGCCAATCCGACTGTGCACGGGGTCACCTAGAGGAGGGGCCAGGTTGATGGCAGCAGCAGCAGCAGCGACCGACAGGTTACCTGGCACAGCTCCTCGGCGACGCTGAGCATGCCCTGCTGGTACAGGTGCTCCACGATGGCCATCTGCAGGATCTGCTGCTGCTTCTCCCGAGAGTCCCACACCGCGTCGGAAACCACGCCGCAGATCTCGGAGTCGAAGTTCTGCCGGAAGAGAGCGGGCCCTGAGCTTGGACGTGCACGCACACCTGCCTGCCTGCCTGCCAAACCCCATGGCCTCGCTCACTCCTGGACAGCCCCGCAGACTTCCCCGGGCCCCGCAGGCTCACCCTGTCTATGGCTTTGCCCACACGGGACACGCTGCTGTGAATGTCCTTGTGGTCCGAAGCCAGTTTCTGGACGGTGTCTTTGATCTTCCGGCAGCACTGGGACATCACCAAGGAGAGAGTGGCCGAGAGAGGAGTCCCCTGGAGGGCTGCAGAGAAACTCTGGCTCTGAGTCAGACGCAGGAGTCTGATCCGAACGGCCCAGGACAGAAATAGCTGGGGCAGATTCTACTCCAGGTCCTGTTACTTTTTAACAACATGATGTAGGATAACCCAGTCCCTCTGAAAGATAGTAGGTAATGGGACTGGCCTTGTCGATTGTCGTGATGGTTTGGGGGTCTGGTGGCACAAAGGGTCAGACTTAAGGTGGGTGGTTCAAGGTGGGAGACAGGATTCACAAGGCCATAAGGTGGGAGACAGGATTCACAAGGCCATGAGCACCAATAATCACACGGGGCAGCTCTACTCTGTAATGCACATATCATATCATATATAGTTCAGTCACACTAAGAAGAGTTGTGCAATCACCGGCACAATCCAGTCCAGAACCGTCTCTTCTTCTACTCATGGTTAGCTCCCCATCTTCCCCCAACCTCCCCTGCCAAGCCCTAGCTACTTATTAATCCAGTTACTATCACTACAGATTTACCTATCCTAGATTTCATATTCAAAAAATCATACAAAATACAAATAGTAAGTCAACAACAAAAAACAACAATGACAAAACAAAAACAGAAAAGGCTCATTCAAAAGGAAAGCAGAAAGTATTATAAAATAAAACAACTTTAAAATGGGTCAAAAGGGAGAACAAAGGATAAAGTATTACATTTTAACCTAACTATATCTGCCGTAATCAATTTTGCAATGCTCTCTATCTGATATTAAAGCTATCCCATTCCTGGACTATCTGGTCAGAGGGGATTCACCAGAGACTTAATCCATGTGGGAACCCAGCAAATGGATGTGGGGCATCCAGTGTCATCCACAGCCTTCTGCAAACTGGGTGCTCATAATTTAAGCTCTGATACTGTTCCCTCTTTCGGATTTGGGTTTCACTATTTACAGTCCTTGGAACACACTGGCTGGTGTGGTTCCTCCATGTGGACTTAGCTGATGCCTGGTTTGGGTTTATGTTGGCCTTTAGTTTTTAGGTTTCTGGGTGCATTAAGGGCAGTGGTGGTTCACCAGTAGGATTCCTGCCTTCTGTGTACCACATGAACAACCACTACTGTCAGTGGAGGTTTGCAGGTGGCCACAATGCTGCACTTGACCTTCCACACTAAGAGAGATGAGAAAGAAAGGCCTGGCAATCTATCATCCTATGGACCACAATAGTTCAATCCTCTTGTTCATGGAGTTGCCAAGAGGTGGGGGTAGACTCAAAAGCAGCTGTGGTAGTTATATAATCTGCTGTCAATTGGAGAGGATTAAGATGAGTGGGGTGGAATTTAGCCTGTCAATCAGGTCTCACCTTGATGACCTCGTTTAGAGGCACTAAGGAGATAAATAGCTCACTGGAGACAGAATGCAGGCTCACTCCCTGGGAGACATCGCAGCTGACAAGACACATGGAACTATGCTAGTGCTCTGAGCTGGAGAAGCCACGTGGAGACCCCTGCCAGTGCTACGATGCTTCTTCCACTGCCACTGGATCCACAATACTTCCCACCCACTGGCCTGTGATCCTCCTGCACTCACAGCATCATCACATGTGTTTCATGAGCCTGAAGAGGCATTTATAGATTGGCATCAGACATATGGGCTAATGTCAGACTTATGGACTTGATCTGGACTGGGCTGAGATGTTTTCGCAATATTCATTTGCTCTTGCATATAAAGCTCTTTCTTATGCAAAAATGAGTCTCCCTCGATTTGTTTCTCTAGTCTACCCGGAGTAACACAGCAGCTAACTTTAACCTGGGTTAAGTACTCCAGGTATTTTAACTCCCTTAAGCCTCACCACCACACCAGCCAGTAGATGCTCTTAATCTCCCAGTTCCATAGCGGAGGAGATGGAGGAGCTGTGATTCTCAACTTGCCCAGGACACACAGCAGTGACAGGTCTGAAGCCTGTGCTCACCACCACGCTGGCCTGGTCCACGCCATCCTGAGTGAAGAAGCGCAGCACTTTCCCCACATCACTGCCTCTTGCTGACCAGAGACCTAAGACAGGCTGCGGTCTACAAGGAAAGGTTGGGGACATTTCTGGCTCAGGATACCAAGCCTGCAGTGGCTTGTACCCCCAAGGTTAGGCTGGAGCATGTGGAGCCTGGAAGAGAGGAGGGTGACAGGGCCCCTTCCCTTCTTCCAGTCTGACACCTTTATCTTTCAGAGGCAGGGAAGGGCACGTGGCTCAGGAGGGCCAATGAGTGTCTCAGCTCTGGGCCTGAAGCCCTGGACAAGAAATGTTCTTTCTGCCAGGCTGCTGGGGAATTGGGGTCACCTTGAGAAGCCGTACCTCACAGAGCCTCGTAGAGGAGGAGTGCAGAGCAAAGGGCCAGGGCACCAGGGCAGCACCTGGATGCAGATGGGCCTGGGTGCTCGGTTAGCGGGTCCGTGAACTATGTGCATTTTGTTCAAGTCGTTCTGAGCCGGGTTTCTGTCACTGGTAACTGAATGGCTTCGGACAAATACAAGCAGGAGGCCACCATCCACAGACAGGGCAGAAATCCAAGCATCTTCTCCTGATGACACCCCAGCTTCCACTCATTACTCCTCACCTCCTGGCCACAGAGGGGTGCACTGGGCACATGCCAGTCACCATCTCTCAGGAAAGCAAAACATTTTAAGCTAGCAGTTCCCAAATCCCTGCCTCAGGAGGACCCTACTGACTGCCACTAGTCCAGCGATGCCACATCTGAGAAGGGAGAGGGAGCTTCCCTGTAAACACGCTGCAGCCCAAACCTGGTGTCATCTACCACCCAAGAGCACAGGCAGCTTCCTTCCTCCGGCAGCTCACAGATGCCGTCAACACCAAGGGAGCCGGGGCATCGGCGTCAGACCAGCCCCGCACAGTAGAAAACCGTTAGCCAGCGTGAACTAGCAGAACAGTGTGCCCATGGAGAACATGGTGCGAGACTGGACGGACAGACGGCTGAGGGAAATGCCTTCCCGGTGCAGGGCAGTGGGCGCTTTCTGCTGCCCTTTGGCTTTTACAGAAGAGGTGATCTTACAGGGTCAACGGACAACAGCCCTTCAAGGAAGTGGACTGGAAGCTCGGGGGCAGCGAGGTAGGTTGACGAGGGAGAAGCACACGGGAAAGGAGAGTGAGACCTGGCTGGGAACTGGAAGGATACCATCAGCACGGGTGAACTGTACATGTAGGAACTGCAGAACTGGAAGGATACCATCAGCACGGGTGAACTGTACGTGTAGG
>NW_022111372.1:49583437-49591198 GCF_000313985.2 Echinops telfairi
CCATCAGCACGGGTGAACTGTACGTGTAGGAACTGCAGAACTGGAAGGATACCATCAGCACGGGTGAACTGTACGTGTAGGAACTGCAGAACTGGCATGTGCTCTGTGGTGCGTGTTCTCACCAATTAAAACCAAACAAACCCACGGCCACTGAGTCCCAACTCACGGACACCCTACACGCCAGAGTAGAACTGCCCCCGTGGGTTTCTGGGGCGAGCAATCTCCGCAGGAGCCGATAGCCTCACCTTTATCTCTCGGACTGAATTGATCATAGGCAGTTGCAGATTAAAAATGGGGGATGAAATGGATAATTATCCACACCCCTATGTGTTCACACAGGCTGCTCTAAGCAGTGGAGAAACTGGTTATATTTAGGGAGGGGCATTCAGGAACTGGGAGTTAGGGGTGAAAGGGAGAGTCACTTTTGATGGTAAACATTTCTGAAACACAAGTTTTTTTTTCTATATACAAGCATTCTTTAAAAATAAAAAATTCAAAAAATAAAACTGGTAGGTTTTTCTCAGGCATAGTAATTCTGAGACTACTTTGTAAGCATTATAGAAATTGAGCAAATGAGAACGTTCACTGATGATGTTGGGAGCCAGGTTTCATTCTGCTTTGCAGGGAAAGAGAACTATGGAACAGGGAATGTCTGAGAAGGACCATGGGTTGGAATTGGAGGTTTCCAGTATCACGATGAACTCCGGTTTGACTGACAGAGCTAAATACACAGGTAGACAAGACAGATAGAAAGTATGTCTGCTGACAGAACCCGGAAACAATGAGAACTGAACAGCAACATTGATCTTAGTTTTCAAATACCATTCCCCTCGGAAAGAACCAGGTCACCTTGGAGAAAGGTACAGCTTCTTGTGCCAGAAAATGAAGATGTGCTTTAAAAATATATGAATGAATGGAAACATGTCAGGAAGACACAGGAAGGGAAAGAATAATCTTTTCAACAACTAGATCTCCACATACAAACACAGGAAGTTGTCCCCTGTACCCCACCATACACAAAAAACTAAATCATAATGGATCAGTGACCTAAATAGAAGGATACAACACAGATATAAATCTTCATAGCCTTGGAACAGGCGGTGATTTCTCAGGTATGACTTGATGCTGTGCTCTTAAATCGTCCATCACAAAAAAACGAGGTTCAAGTGAAACTGCTTTTATGATAAAATTCACTATGACCAGAGAGAAACTTCCCAGGTGATGCCACTGAGTGCACTAACTCAGAGCTAGTTGTTCAATGCTCGCCTAGTGGGGAGTGGGAGCGGGGAGAATGCGTACCATGAAAGCTCCGACCATGGGAGATTTTCCCCATTTTCCCCATTTTGGGGGGGTACCCCTTATTCACAATAGCCCAAATGTCCATCAAAAGGTGAGTGGATACACAAAATGTGGTGAACAGCCATGTGAAGGCTGAACTTTGAAAGCATTCTGAGCGAAAGAAGCAAGACACAAAGACCACACTTGTACGATTCTGTATATATGAAAATCCAGAATGGGAAACAGAAAGCAGATCAGAGGTTGCAGGGCCAGGGGTAAGGATGAGGGTGAGGGGAGATGGAATGGGAAGTGACTGTGAATGGGCCCAGGGTATCTCTGTAGAGTGATGAAAATGTTCTGGCATAAGATCATGGTGGGGATGGTTATACAAATCCACCAAAGCAAAAACCAATCTCACTGCCATTAAGTTGACTTCAACTCATAGGACAGGGTAGAACTGCCCTGTGGGTTTCCAAGACTGTAATTCTACACCCACACACACACACCAAAACCATTTAATTGGGAGCTAATACAGATATTATATCGTCCCATAGTTCAATCACATCAAGCAGTATTGTTCAATTGCTACTACAATTAATTTCAAAACATTCTTTTCTTTCTTGAACTCCTTGACATCAACTCCCTTTTACCCCTCCCCCGCAAGATTGTAATTCTTTATGGGAGTAGAAAGACTCATCTTTCTCCCAAAGAGCGCCTGATGGTTTCAAACTGCTGACCTTGATGTTTGCAACCGAACACACAACCACTACACCACCAAGTCTTCTCTGTACAACTCTGGAAAGTCTAGCAAAAAGCACTGAGCTGCGTACTTTACATAAAGGTGACTTTCATCTCAATTTAAAGAAAAAGGGCAAAGGATCCAGGCTGAAGGGGTTCCCTTCGGTCAAATTTGGCACAATCTGAGTACCAAAATAAACGCCAGTACTGTCCACTGAGTAAAATAAGAAATCTGTAAGTTGACAAACATACACGAAGGGACAAGGGAAAGTTCTTCCTTACAGTAAAATACCAGCAATGGAATGTCGAAGGGAAGCTCGAGCAGTGGGGGAAACACAAACCACCATGTTGCAAGCAGCACGGCAGTATGTGATTCAGGCATGAGTCACCGCGGATGTCAAATTAGTGGGCTGAAGTCTGATGATGAGCAAGACATTTATATAGTCTCAAAGTATGTTGCCACAAATTATTCATTAATTACAAAGAAAAAATTAAGAACTTTATGGTAGAAGCTGGCAGGCACCACCTTATAACCAAGCGATCAAAGTTAACAAAGCTAATAATGGGACGAGTCAAACAGCACGCGCCTCTTTATATGAAGAACTGAGAACACAGTGGTTCAGAAGCACCTCTGCCAAAAATATACAACCTGCGTTGAATTGCGAGGAAGCGCTGGACAAATTTAAATGGAGACTCAGTCTGCAACATACCTGACCTTAATGCTTCAAACTGTCACTGTCACAGGAGACACAAGAGGCAGAGGACGTGGCCTAGATTAAAAACCTAGAGAGACACACGCAATACCAAGTGCAGCGCATGATCCTGGATTGGATCCTGGACTGGCAAACTAAACTGCTCTGTGAAAATTATTCGGACAAGAGCAAAAATGGAATATGACCTGAATTTGTTAGATAATATTATCCCAATATTTTTTGTCTTGATTCTAGGAATTGCACTATAGTTATGTAAGATAATGATAATGTCCTTGATCTTGGAAAATGTACACTGGGGGTTTAGGAGCAAAGGGGCATGCTATCTGGAACTGCCATTCATATGGTAAAAATAATAATAGCATGCAAGAGGATGATACAGCAAATATTGCCAAATAGTCACAGTTGGTGAGTCTGGGTGAACCCATGGCTGTCTAAGGATCTGCAGCTCTATCTACTGTTTCTCACCACAGAAAGACAAGGCAGTTGCTCCCAGAGACTGAGAGTCTTGCAAAGCCTATAAAGAGCAGTTCCATGCTGTCCTGTAGGGTCACTATGAGCCAGAAGCATTTTTTTTTTGAGCCAGAAGCATTTTGATGGCAGTGACTCTTTTGGGAAAGCGTGAAGCTCGTCTTGGGACTTTTCTGTAACTCTGAAATTACTTAACAATGACAATAAGCTCAAGACACTTAATCATTTCGATTGGCTTTTGAAATGGCTGAGATGTCCATTACTCCCCTTTGAGGAAGCCACGTCCCCACATCCTAACCATCATCCTTCTAGAACCCTGTCACCAGGTGACCTCTGGGTCTGAGCAGTGCCCAAGGCGCTGGGGGAGTGGGAGGCTCACATGGGAGGACACGCACCTGCGCTGGCCAGCTCAGCCCTCAGCTGGCCCACGTAGTGCAGCAGCTCCTCCAGGCTCTGCTCGCAGTGCTGCCCGTAGGTGAGGAACTTCTGCAGCACCTTGTCCAGCTCTCTCTCCACGCACGCGCACTGCTCCATGGTGGCCTGGGCCTGGAAAGCAGGGGTCAGCTGTGTCAGGCGCCGAAGGCCCAGGGGCAAAGCTCAGTCAGAGCATCTCCTCAGGTCCCCTCAGCAGGCCCGTGTGTCAACAACGTCCACATTCCCTGCTTAGAGATCTGTCCACCACTCTCTATCAGGTTGGGTTTTTTAAACTGCGATGAGAAAATGACCCCTTTTGCACTCGGACTCGAAAATGACCCTTTTGCACTCAGGACTCATCCCCCTTTCTCAGCCCAGGAACGCACTCACGACTTGCCTAACGAGGCACCAGTAACACTGCCTGTTGCCAAGTGCTTATTTCATGGCCGCCTTCTCTTACAGTAAGGGGGTCTGGTTTTCTGCCTCCTCTCAAGCAGGCCCCAACTTATAACACATTCAAGTTACAACAAACTCTGCTTCTGTCTGGGTTTTCTCTTTTTTTGTGTGTGTGTGGGGGGGTGCATCTTCTTGTTAGTAATATGTATGTATTACAAATATCTCTACATTTATACGTAATGTTTTCAACCCTCAAAGACAAATAACGATGGCATTTATAAAGATACTGAAATAAAAGGCAATAATAATAGGAAAACATTAATTTAAAAAAATTTTTAAAGGAGGTAAACATGCTGCACCTCTTTAGAGTGCTGAAAAGCAAAGATGTCACTTTGAGGACTACGGTGCGCCTGACCCTAGCCACGGAATTTTCAATCACATGTGCATGGGAACGTTGGACAGCGAGTAAGGAAGACCACAGAACCGATGCGTCCGACTGACAGCACTGGTGAAGAATGCTGAGAGCGGCACGGGCTTCCAAAAGGACAGACACGTCTGCCTAGTCCAGCCAGAGTGCTCGTCAGAAGCAAGAATGACGAGATGTCAGCTCACGTAATTTGGACATGCTGTCGGGAGCGACCAGTCCCTGGGAAAGGACATTATGTTTGGGAGATGGACAGGGAAAAAGAGGAATGCCCTGGACAAGATGGACTGCCACAGTGGGCGCGACGATGGGCTTGAGCATGACAGGAGTCGTGAGGGTGGTGCAGGGCCAGCCAGTGTCCCACTCTGTATGCAGGGCCGCTATGAGTCAGAACTGACTCAATGGCCCCTGACAACTGCTTATGGTCGGTCGGGACTGACCGACAGAGCGGTCCCCGTCGTAAGCCAGGACTACCTGCAGTGATATGAGCCATGGAGGCAGCCCTTGAATGGCTGATATTTAGAAATGTAGCCTCAAGATAATGGCTGGCTGACAGACTGCCTTGCCAGACTGGCCTCGCTCTCCTGCCTGCCGGCCTCTGCTCCCTCTCTCCGTGCTCCTCAGACAGGCCACCCTGTGGCTGGCCAGAGCACCTGTCCTCTCCAGGATCCACGCCCGTGAACCTGCTGCTTCCCCTCCCCTGCCTCGCCCCTCCACACTACTCGAGAAGCCGGCGCACCCTTCCCACGCTAGCGCAGCGGTCACCCAGCTCTGTGAGCAGCTGTCCCTAGCCTGCTCCCACCCTGGCTCCCTTTCCACAAACCTTCTGGCAGTTTCCATCACTCTCCGAGGGCCTGCCTCCCCACAGCAGCACTCTTGTTCTTGCCACGTCACGATGCCACTAGAAGAAAAGTGCTCGGCCACTGAGGCCCCTGCCTAAGTCCCGGCTTCCCTGGGTCCCTGCTAAAATCCTCCCCTCCCATGGGGGAGACCAGGGTTTGACTCCTGGCCAAGGACTCTCATTGGCAGCTACCCCTCGTCTCAGGGGAGGCTTGTGTTTTGCCGTGATGCTCAGCAGGCTCCAGCAGAGCTTCCAGACTGCAACAGGCTAGGGAGAAAGGCCTGGTGATCTCCTTCTGAGAACCCACCAACAGAAATGCAGTGGATCGCAAAAGTCTGATCTGCAACAACTGGGCTAACAGCAACACTTTCTGTAGGGTCAGTGAGCTGGAGACAACAAGGGGCCTCCTCGCCGGTAGAAGCCATTCGTCATGTAAGTCAGGTCTGGAGAGCGCACCTATGGAAACCTTGGCAGCATTTACACACACCCAGAGCGACGCCAATGACCCGACACCAATGACCCGTCTAAGCCTGGCCCTGAAGGGGGAACAGGAAACAGAATGAAGTCTAGACAGAATGCCGTTTCATTCCACTAGAAATAGGTGCATACAATGGCGGACACATGCAGCGAAAAGATAACCCGATACTTCCACCGAACACCTGGGAGTGGTTTTCTACCGCAGGGGGGAAGGGAGGAGTGAGGATGAGCCGGAGCACACAAATAAACACAACGTGCCATGAACTGAGGCGTATGATAAACTCAATGCAAATCTGAGCAAGGAAGCCAGCCAGCGACGGAGGAAAACAATGGCTTGGGAGGTATTCCACCCAAAAAGCCCAGGAGCCTATCTTGGTCTGTGGAGAGTGGGCCACTGCGTGAATCACACACTGTCGTCTTCTCCAGGCCCAAGGATGTCCCAGTGTGCGCACGCATGTGTTTGACCAAATCATTCCGTGACCAATACGAGTGCAGATGGCTGGAAGGTCATGTCCACCGGTCCCCGACCCGCCTCTTCAAGGTCTCGTGTGTGCAGAGATCATCCGCCACGACAATCCCTCTAAAACACACATTGGATTTTGTCACCTCTCGGCTTAAAATCTGCCACGGCATGACACAGGAGCTCTGTGCAGTTGGTACGTTCGCCTCCTCTGCACAAGCTGTTTCTGGGTCAGGGTGCCCTTTGTCCTTCCAGGGGAGAAGCCAGGGCAGAGTTTAATCATCGGCTCTCTGTGAAAACTCACGTCCCCATCTGCTTCATTCATTCCCCTTGGCAAGCGTCTCTGTCCAGGGCACCCGCAGGGCACAGTAGCAACACCTGCTTAGGTCTCTCTCTCTCCCTCAGAAGATGGTGAGCTCAAGGGCTAGAGAGCCCAGGCTCACTCCTCTCTCTCTCCATTAATGCCCAGCCAGGGGAGGGTCCCCTGCCGCCCCTTAGGGCCTCAGTAACCATGTGCTGATGAAATGACTGCCTCCCTTCCTTCACTCTTGGGCCAAGGGGACTGCCTGCTCACCTGGGGGCTTGGGGGAGAAGTGGTGAGAGTGGAATATTAAAATCATCACCAAGAGAGGCATGAGGGTTTTGTGTCCAGTCTCCAGCTCCCTGAAACAAGAGGATCCCTTCTGTGGGGCGGGAGACAGGAATGGAAGTTTGGGAAAATCACAGAAAAACCCCCTTGGCCTGGCACAGAATTGGAAGGCTCTATGGACCCAATCTTAGACTTTGGTACCCTTCACTCCATTCATTCTCCATCCACCCTACATGGCACTCCTCTGCTTAAAACCCAACAGCCTGCCATTGTATTCTGAATAAAATCCAAGCTTTCTACCACCTACCAGGTTCCAGGTGAGCCAACCTCCAACCTCCACCTCCAATCTCCAACGGCTTCTCCTACCACCCTGTCTCTTACTCACCAGTCTGGCCACACTAGCCTTTCTGGTCCTTGACAAACAGCATCAAGTTCATTTCTGTCCCCTCTGCCTGAAACACTCCTTCTGATTGGAGGTGCAGCATCAAAGTCTTCCCTTGGGACACAGCTTATGAGAATGCTGCCCAGTGCACCCCACCACCACGACAGTCACCCTCTCATTGACTCCTTCATTGCAGGTCCCCACGTGAAGGTTCCCATCTTTCTTTTCTCACTAACAAAACTGAAGTTAGGAAACTGTCCATCACCCCCCACCCCCCAGCACCACCCCCGGGCGAGCAACCCCTACGGAGAGTCTCATCGGCACCACTGAGCAAACGACTGGCAAACTCCTACTCATCCTTCAAAAACCCCTGCTCTGATGTCCTGCCTGGACCGCACGCGGCAGGCACCGTGTTACCTCCGACTCAGCCCGCGGCACTAGAACGGGTCGCTGGAGTCCAAATACGCTTCCAGGCGGCTAAGACTCTCCGAGGCGGGGCCCGGGTCGGGACAGACCGTAAAACTCCAACTCCGCCCCGGGCGGACCCCTGCGAAGCAAACAAGCCCGAGAGCCGATAGACG
>NW_022111372.1:49591485-49606443 GCF_000313985.2 Echinops telfairi
GCTCCGCTGGACCGGGCTCGCCCACTCGTGGTTTCGCGAAGGGGTGGCTCTTCCCCGCAACCCGAGCACGTGGGTTTCCGCCTGAGCGCTGAGCCTCCCCCCTCCGCGTCCGCCGAGAGTGGAGTCGCCCACTGGAGCTGGAGCGCTCCCCGCCGGCCCGGCCCCTCCCCGTGCGGTGGCGGCAATGGGACCGAACCACTCGCTTTCCAGCTGGGGGGTCCTCGGGGGGCGGCGTTCGCAGCACCTGGCCGTACTACGGGGCTATGCCCGGGTGCCAGCACCTGCTCACTGCCATCAGTTGGTGCCAACTCATAGCGAGCCTATAGGACAGGGGAGAACTACCTGGTGGGTTCCGATTAGGAAGCCTCATCCTCCCGCACAGCGTCCTGGTGATTTCGAACTGCTAACCACTGTCCCACCTGGCGCTTCCCCAAACTCCCTAGCCTCTAGGTTTCGGGTAGGGCTGAGCGCCCCGAGGCCCAGAATTCAGACGTCATAAAGCCACCCACGCTCGCACCCCCATTCTACCCTAATCCCAAATCCAGACTGTATGGAGCAGTACAGTGGACATTAGGGATCCAGCAAGGAGCCTTCCCCCATGGCCCCCCGGCTCTGGGAGGTTGTTTCATAAACTGACACAGCAACGTTGTTGCAAAGGGAAATCTTTGTGCCCTGGTTTGGCTGGACTCCTAAACCCTACTTAATCTACCCACAGAGTATCTAGCTGCAGAATTGCACACTGCTGGAAGGACTTAGCCCAACCTAGCGGCCCTCGCCCTCAACCTTGCCCTCGACTCGCCTTGGTAGGAGGTGGGGAATGGGGCATCGGTACACCTCAGCTCTAGGGAAAGAAAGTGAGGGTTAGGAACGGGGGAGGAAGCTGTGACCCCCCAAGCCCCAACTAGGACAGAGTCTTCTAGCCTTCAGGTTTCTGCTCTGGAGGGAAGGGGTGAAGAAGGCCATTCACACAGACCTCTGGGATCTCTGGGCACAGCCCTATTTCAAAGGTATCCTCTCTTCTAGCCCTCCCCTCCCCTCCAAAAAACAAAAACAGCCTAATCTTGCACAATTCCGTTTTCTTTATAGCAGTTGACTTGAAATGATCTTTTGTTTGTTCAGTCTCCCTCCCTGGCTCTATTCCCCTTAGGCCCCTTCTAGAATAAACGCTCTGTTGGGGCTGGGGCTCCCCTAAAACCCATATACGTACTGAGAACACGATTTTCTCAAACATATTCCCAGGTAGCTAAAGAGTGGGAAATTGCGGCTCATAAATGTATGGGTTCAATCAGGCTTTGAGGAGGGCATCCCCAGCTGAGTGGAGCCCCCTGTGGCTGGCAGATGGGCCCTAAAGGCTGGTCCGGGAGCCTGGGTGGTCTGGGCCTCACGCCGCGGGGAGCTGCGGAGGCGGTGAGCTCAGTGAACCTTGCCTGGGGGCCGCGGGGCCCGCTGCTTCCCAGCAGACAGGACCTCACAGGGTTTCGCAATGCCCGTGGCTTCCCCGCTTCTGGTCTGGAACCCCAGGACCTGCTCGTGCTGCGCCCGGCTGGGAGTGAGCTGGGCGAGCTGTTGCTCTCCCAGTTGCTCTGCATCTTGGTGGTATTTGAAAGGAAATCAAGTGGTGGTCTCCAGGAAGACAGACCGGACCGTGTCCATCAAAGCTGCTGCTTCATCTTGATTTTACTTTCCACTATGTTCTATGACATAATTGATATCTGCACCTATTAGGGTTTTCATTTTCCCCCTCAGAATGAAGACACTTAGTTCCCCACTAATCCAACAATAGTCTGTTTCACTCTTTTGCTTGTTCTTAACAATTTTATGTTTTAGTTTAAACTCACCTTTCCATTTTAATTTTTTCCCCACATTTCCATTTTATTTTTGGCAAGGGTTGATGCAAAATGTTGACACCCTCCCGCAAAATAAAAAGGGGGGGGGGAGTGGGGGGGGGGAAAAAGGAAAATGAGCTGATTCCGGGAACCCAAGAGGAAAGCGAATTTTGGGAATGATGAGGGCAACAAATGTATAGGTGTGCTTTACACAAGTGATCTATGTATTGTGATGAATTGTATGAGCCCCAATAAAGTGATTAAATTAAAAATATAAATTAAATTAATTTGAAAAGTCAATAATTAGAAACAATGAAAAAAAAGTATCCAGTTAACCTCTATACTCCTTATTAAATAGTCCTTCCTTTTTTTAGGGAGTTGTTTTTAACTTTTTATTGTGACTTGAGTGAAGGGTTAGAGAACAGACCAGTTTTCATTCAACAACCGATACGTGTTTGTTTCATGTCATTGGTTGCAATGCCCACATCATGGCCTCATTATTTCACACTTCCACCCTGGGTTTCCGGTTTCCATTCCTCCTCCTTGCCTAACCCTTCCAAACTCCTAAACTTTGTCCTAGGGCAAATGCTGCCCTTTTGATATCGAATGGTTCCTTAATAAAGACTCATACCACCTCTCCATTATTGTTTATCTTAGATCCCTGTCTCCTGTTTGGCTGAAAATTGAGCCTCAAGGATGAGTTCAGTTCCAGGCCTGCAGGGTGACAGGGCCATGGCCAGGGGCATTCCACCCCTCTCTACACGACCAGGGCCTCTGTTTCAAAGCCCTTGATCACAGATCGTCTTACTAAATGGAAACTACTTTTGCCTCTTCATTCGATTCTACTGAGGAATATATAGTTATTCCTACACTAACACCCAACTGTTTTACCTGCTGTTTGGCAATATGTTCTAATATGTGATGGGGTTAAACACTCCTCACAAAAAGGAAAAAGAAAACCAAGGTCACAGAGACAAAGGATACAGGATGGCCAGGAACTGGGATGGGAGAAAAGCGAGGGGGAGTTTGGAGAGTGATGGTACACTTCTATTGCTTGTCCCGTTTGGTAGACAATTCTATGTACTTGTCCAACTCTACAAACTTCACTTAAAAGAGGTGTGTGTGTGTGTGTGTATACATATATATCTTTTAAAGAGATGTGTTTTATTGTATGCAAATTACACTTTACATGGGCAGGGGGAAAGGATGGGAGGAGGAACAGGTACACAAAGATTTGTGTACCATTGACTTCATATCAACTCATTCCAAGGAGCAATGATTGAAGTACTTGGCTGCTAACCCAGTTTTAGCATACAGAGCACATTGACTGTACAACTTTTAAAAAGTGGGGGCAGGGGGATGTTATTGAACTGAGAGGGCAAACCCAGCAGTGCCTGCTGAATATCTATAGCATATATGCCTTCATTATTTCCCAGAAACTGCCCTAAAGAAGGTGCTAGAAGAATCTAGACAAGTCCCTGAGAACTGGCAGTGTGGCTGTCTCACTGTGGGCTCTGCTCCACAGAACCTGGGCTCGGTCCATGGGAACCAAATAGCCTTCCCTGTCGCCATGACCAGGCCCAGGACCTGCTCAGGCCACCTCCCCTTTCCCCTTCTCGCTTGTCTCCTGCAGGTGGCTCCTAACCTACCCCCTGCCCCTCTTCCTTGGTCTCCTCCTTCATGTAAGATTTTGGGTTAGGCTAGGAGCAGCTAAATATTTTGCAGCCTAGTGCAAAATGGTCTCAAGGGTCGCTTGATGGCAGTGGGTTTGGTTTGGGGGAAGAATGAAAATGCAGAGCCTGTTGTTTTAAGTGAGCATGGGGCCAGTGCGACAGCTGGTCTCCGGCTGCACCCTTCCCCTCGGCCGCTCCAGGACCCACAGGGTACATGGTGAAGCTTATCAGCAGTCTGGGATCGGTTGTCTTCTGGTCCATCCTTCCCTTCCCCGTGCCGCCCTCCAACCAAGCAGACCCCATCCTCCGGACCTGCCCCACGTCTTCCTTGTCCACACCTAGACTCATCCTACAGTGTCCTTAAGGGCGTGCCCATACTTACCCTGAGGAACCCCCTCAGCCTATGTGAAGGCCATCTCTGCTGTCCCCTCCTCAGCCTCGCCTGGAGAGATGTGACAAATAGCCCCCTCTGACCGCCCGCAACACTTAGGCCTCACCCCTCTGGTTGGAAGATACCTTTTTTATTGGTGCAAGAAACATGACATGCTTTTCCTTGTCTGAGTCAGAGGTCTGAGCCCCATCCATCAGGGCCGGGAGAGACTCCGTCTGAACGGAACCTGTGGGGCCTGCACCCTCTTTGGAGGAAGCTTCCTTAGTGTCTACTGCCGCCCAGTCTGAGGAATCTCCCCACCCCCAGGCGTGCCCTGGCACCAGGGCAGTCGGCCTCACTGCTCCAGAAGCCACTCATTGGTCTGTCTGTAGTCCCCTCCCCTCCCCTCCAGCGCTAAGCACTTCCAGAATCTCCATCTCCTGCCTGGTCCCAGTCATTCCCCAAAATGTTCACTAACTCATAATTATATTGCCCTCCTCACCCACCCAGGGGCTATTGCAACCAATGCAAGGAGCCAGAGGGCCCCAATTCCCCCTAGTCCTCACCCGAGACCCTTCATTTGTGGATTAGCTACTGGGCTTCTGGAGCCATCTGCACCCAGGGCCTGGCATGGGGCAGGTGCCACCAGCAGGACACAAACCTTAGTGCTGGAGCCTCAGTCCCAAAGCACTCCCAACTCAGTCCCACCCAGGTCAGGGGAAACCTGGTCACTTGGACTCGACTTGCCCCCAGTCTTCTGGGCTGGACCAGAACAGGACTCTGAGCAGAGATCAACACACAAGGTGTTCTGCCAACAGTGCCCACAGCTCATGGGGACAGACAGCCTAGGAGGGCCTCAGGGAAAGCCAGTGGCGAGCCAGAACAGTTGTGGGCACAGGGAAGAGTGGGTACCCAGGCAGTGGCAGTGATGGGAGTCCAAGAGGGAACCCTTATGGGGCTATAAGGGGCGGCTAGAGTGGAAAGAGGGCACAACTCTGGTGACCTCGGAGGCCTGCCTCCACGATGGGCTAAGGGGCCCAACCAGCTATGGGAGCTTGGAATAGAACGCTCGACTGTGGGGAGCAGGAGCGATGGGAGACCAGGAGCCCCATGCGGGAACTCATCAGCACTAGATGCTGGGCTCCTGGACTCAGAGGGGAGAGGCCAGCTAGGGAGCCACAGGGCCCACCAGGCACAAGAGGGCGGGGCTGTCCTGAAGCAGTCCTCGCTGTCATTGCACTGGCACCTACGATCAGCTGGCCCTGGAGCCACCCAGCCGGCTCGGGGACCAAGAACTGGTTTGCCCGGCACAGACAGATGATCCAATTCCCCGTGAGCCGCCCAGCTCAGGCTGGAGCACCCTCCCCCCACATCTGGGCCTAGCTGTGGTTTCTGGCACAGCTGCCAAGTTTTGGTACCGCCCACCCAGCCCCCTCCGGCTGTACTAGCCAGCCCAGCTCTCTAATTGCTGGGTGGGGAGCTGTTCCACAGGCTGGTATACCAAGAGGTGGCCCTGGCCACCGAGGGCCGCAAAGGCACCCACCTGACCACCAGCTGGCCGTGGGAATGGGTGACCCAGCTTCAGGCCAGCACCGGGGCAAGGTGATCTCCACTAGCTCAGAGACCTGTCTGGAGGGCTTTGTGACATGGACACTAAGGTTGAATGGCAAGTCTGGGTCACTCAGGGCTCTCCATTTCCTGGGAAGGAGACCTGGGCCTAAGACGGGTCTTTGCCAGGCCCAGGGGTCCATCCTGACCAGTCTCCAGCCAGGCCTGGCCAGGCAGAAGGGTGAGGCCCGGAAGCAACCCTTCTCACCTCCAACCCAGGAGCTCCAGATGCCCCAAACACACCCCCTTGGACACACCCACCACCCACAGTACACACCTCTACACACACCCACCACTGACAGCTATAAACACCGTCCCCATGACAGAAGGCTTACACACCCCTCTCCAAGCTAGAGGCAGAAGCATGAGCACGCCATCTTCCCAGTCATCCCTCTAAATTCTTGACTCCATTCCCTCACCAGGGCCCATCTGCTGGCCTGGTGGCGGAGGGCGGGGGGCCTACCAAACCAGGGGGTGAGGTCGTGGGGGTGAGGGTGTCCTGAAGAGATTCAGAGGAAAACCAGGGAAGGGGCTGAGAGGGCCGTGCATTCCTTGGGAGCAGGAAGCAAACACATTTTCTCCTGTGGCCCCAACATGCCTAGCTCGGGGCCGCACAGCACCCACAGACTGTGAGTGCTCCACGCAGGTGCTCTAGCCCCAAAGACGCTGAGAGAATGGGGGAGACAGGAGGCCCGTTTCCTCCCTAGGAGGGATCTCTCCAGAATACAAATCCGATTCTGTCACACCCCTGAGGAAAAGTGTCCCCACGGTCCACACCGCCTGCTGGGAAATGTTCGTACTTCTGTAGGGACGGCCCTTTACCAAAGGGACCACCAGCTTTCCTGCCTCTCCCCCTGTAGTGGCCTAGCCACCCCCTCCTCGCCTCCCACAATGGGTTCAGAGAAGGGCCGAGCTCTCCTTTGGATGCTCAAATTGCAGTTGTCTTAAGCCAGCCCCAAAGCCAACAGGGCCCAGGCACCTGGGGCCCAGACTTCCCCCGGAGAAATGGTTCCTGTTCTAGAAATGCCCTGATTGACTTGCCCTGTTCTTCCCGGGGTTCCCCGATATTGTTGCTCCTCCAAAATCCCACCGGTGCTGAAGAACTCCCAACCCACACGGCCGCCGAGGAAGCGTGCAGGACCGGGGCAAGGAGAGAGGTTCCTCCACTCCCCAAATCCAGGCACCCAGCAGCTTCACACCCAGACTCGGGCACACCCCTCCCCTCCCCAAGCTCTCCTACTCTGAGAGGAGCCAGAAGCCCAGGTCAGCAACCCCAACAATGCATGAGCCTCTAGTCTCAGGGTAAGGCCAGGGCCAGTCCTGATGTATCAGCCAGGGCTTCCTCGTAGAAAACCTGGTTTTATTCCGGGGGAGGCCGAGGTGCCCACTGCAGCCTCCTTACAGGGAAGTCTCAGCCCTGGTTTCAACCGCCCTCCCTCACGTGGACCCCTCTCCTGCATCACGTCCCTGTGCCACCCCCCTCCAGGGGGCTGGCCTGGGCCCTGCCTGGGTGCTCGTCTCCTGGCACCTGTCTAGCTCCTGGGCCCCCTGAAGCCCACCTCCAGATGGGTCTCCCCACACCGGGGCCAGCCTTGAAGATCAGGCCCCGGACTCAGGGTAAGGGAAGGGGCCCAGCGCCATGGGGCTGGCTGCCCAGGCCATCTTCAGACAGCTCTGTCAGCTGCTTCCACTGGCCTCAGATCTTGGAGGACTCCAGGCGAGGGCTCCAGGCTGTGGGTGTCTCCCGCAGCGCCCGCAGCTCCTGCTCCAGTGCCTGGTTGCGGCGATACATGTCCATGTAGCCCCCCTGGATCTCCCTCTGGTATCGCAGCACCCGCTCCTTCTCCTCCTGCCACGTCCGCCGCTCCTGCTCGAAACGCAGAGCCTGCTCCTGACCCCGCAGCCGCTCCTGCAGCAGCTCAGCCCACAGCTGCTCGGCTCTGGCCCCGTCCCGGGGCTCGCTGCTGCCGGCCTCCCCTAGCATCCCCCGGCTCTTGCAGTCATCGGTCTCACAGCTGCCAGGGGCTTCCTCCCGAGGGGCTTGCTCCTGCAGGCTCCGCACGGCCTCCCGCAGCCGGGCCACCTCCTCGTCCTGGGCCTGCGCCTGCACCCGGCAGCCTCGAAGCTGCGTCTTAAGGCTGAAGATCTCTGCCAGCTTCTGGGCCAGCTCCGCCTGGGCCTCCCGCAGCTGCTGTTTCAGGAGGCTGATCTCGGCAGTCTTCTGGCACACCTGCGGAGGGGGACAGGACCGGCAAGGTGAGGGCAGGCAGAGGACGGGGCCTGCAGCTAGGCGGGGAGGCTCTTCTGAGCATCTGTGGTCTCTCACCTCCCACCGGGCTTCCTCCTCCGGCCGGCCACCAGGGTCACCATCTGGAAGTGTGCCCGGGGGCCGAGGCTCAGGGCCCAGGCCCTGCTGAGCCCGCAGCTCCTTGCGCAGGCGCCGCTGCTCCTGCTGGGCCATGAACAGCTGAAGCTGGAGGTTGCGCTCGCTGCGCTCGGCCTTCTGGGCGACCTCGTGCAGCCGCTCCACGTACAGACGCTTCAGCTCGGCCAGCCATAGCCGGTGACGCTCCTCCAGCACCTGCCAGGGGACAGGAAGGCAGCTAGGGCTACTGCAACCCTGTGGACAGCCGCCCACAGTCCATCCAGCCTCCCACGAAGAACCCTTCATTCACAGAGCTGACACCCTACACACACACACACACATCCCATTTCATCCAGGGTTCAGGTCCTGTACCCGACCCCACAGCTCCCAGCTGCATGACCTGGGGTGTCCTCCAAAGGCAAAGTGCCCACAACACAGGGCCCTGCTGTCAGGGGACTGCTCTCCGTCCCGCCTGATGCCCACGCAGAGTACTGGTGACGTGTGGGGTGGGGGACAGGAGCTGAGTCACCTTGTTTCCTATTCTTCTGTGCTGAGAGCCATGTGGGTGCACTGGCTGGGGGCCCCTCAGTCCATCCCATATCCCAGAGAAGGGGCCTCCCTCACCTGTGTGAAGGGATTGGAGCTGTCTTCATCCCCAAAGCCTCTCTTGAGTTCCTCGCAGGTCTCAGGCAGCACAGCGGCCACCACTTCCTCGGCAGAAGGGCAGGAGAACTCGTAGGGGGGAGGTGGCTCAGGCAGGCAGCTCAGCACAGCCAGTGGCCCCGCTTCCTTGGGGACCCTCGCGGTCCGGTCCAGAGAGCCCCCGAGGTGGTTGATGTGACCCACGGAGGAGCTGAAGGGGCTGGGGCTGGGGCCGGTGCCGGGGCTGCGGCCAAAGCTCCCTCCACTGGAGGAGTCCGACAAGCTGTGTTCGGGCTCAGGGCCCCCCTCATCCAGGCTGAGGGCGTGCAGCAGCTGGGCCCGGGCCTGTGCCTGGCTGGCCCGGGGCCCCGGGCTCAGGGGTGGGTGGCAGGCCAGCGTGTGCAGGCTGCCATTGCTGCGCCACAGTTTCTGGCCCTTGTGGGCTGCCAGGCTCTGCATGGACAGGAAGCCCTTCCCGGTGCCCGCCGTGGGCTTGAACACAGACGGGCGAATGCGGCACTGCCGGAGAGAGGACAGCATGAGGCTCTGGGCTCCAGGCTGGCCACGCGGATGCTCCCACACTTCCCCACCATCCCCCACCCTGGGTCCTCCAGGAAAAGCTTGCCTGTGTCCCCAGCTCAGGCTAGCCTGGGCAATACCCTAGCCCCTGGGTCACCAAGCAGATCCCCACCAGCTCCATCTCTGGGCCCCCCACAAAGGAAAGGCAGGGACAGAGGCGCACACCTTGTCAAAGCGGCCCCGCTCGGGCAGCGAGGTCTTGCTGAAGTCCCCAGCCCAGGGATGCTCCCGGTAGTAGAGGGTGGCGTAGTCGGCCGACTCATTGCGAGCCGCCCGCTTGGCAGCCTTGCCATCTCTCTTCGGGAGGTGCAGGTAGCTGAGGAGCTCACGCTGGCCCAGGCCCTTCCGAAGCAGACCGTCCGGCTGGCGGGAGCCCCGGGACCCCGCGAGTGCTGCCCGTAGCTCTTCAGGGGAGAAGTCCTGCCGTTCCAACAGGCTGCCCACGCTGCCCATGGCAATGCCAGCAGGGCCTGGGGTTGTGGCCATGAAGTGTCAGCGAGGCACAGGCAGCAGCTGCTTCTGGGGATCAGGAGGTTTCATCAGGGCCGGCGGGGCACTGGCTTCCCACCTCCCCCATCACATCCCTGAGTCTAGGTGCTTGCTTGCGCCGGGAGGCTGTTGCCCACCTGACCCAGACCCAGGGGCAGGCAAATGTGGGTCCCAGAGCAATACCCAGGGTTCCCAAGCTGGGAAGTGGAAAGGGGTCTG
This sequence comes from Echinops telfairi, assembly GCF_000313985.2. Classification (NCBI taxonomy): domain Eukaryota; kingdom Metazoa; phylum Chordata; class Mammalia; order Afrosoricida; family Tenrecidae; genus Echinops; species Echinops telfairi. The sequence goes on from NW_022111372.1 coordinate 49,601,257, forward strand.
TACAAATCCACATGCCTCCGTGCCACCCTGCCACTCCCATTCTCTGTGGGACTGAGTCCCTAAGCCTAAGGAACAGGACAAGGGTGTGTGTCTTAGTCTGAGTGAGTGCATGGGTGTTGGGGGCGGGTTGTGACCCTGAAGCAACAGGAGAGCTCCCCCAACCCCAGACAGAAGCAGCAGAGGGTGGAGGTGGATTTAGGCTCTGAGTAAAACCTTGACCTTACTCTCCTCCTGGGCTCCCCCACCAAATCTGGGGTGGACACAGGGCACCCCAGACCCTCCAATCCATTTTCCTCCCTTCACCATATCCATAACCCTCTGCTAAGGAGCCCACCCACTGGTCCTGGGGACAGGGTAGCACTGCTCCACGGGGCTTCCTTACAGATGCAGCCTGCGGCCTCTTTCTGTGAGTCCCAACCACAGCCCTTTCCACGGTCGGCCCAGCACTTGATGCACTACACTACCAGGTCTGCGTTCCCCACCTCAGGAGGGGGGAACATCTCGCTCAGCCCTTCTTCCGCCAACGGTCAGAGTTCCCCAAGGGAAACATCTGGATGGGGTGGGACCCACGGGCGGGGGTGGGGGGGAGCTACAGCAGGAAGAATACAAACAGGAAGGGTGAGGGGAGGAAGGATGGAGTGAACAATGGGCACGGCTTCCGCAACAGGTGTACATGTCTGTGCAGGGCGGCCAAAGGGAGGGGACCCCGAGCTCTGCCAGCCCTCAGAGCCCACCACCAGGCAGGGCGGGGTCCCAGACCCTGACCCTGCCATCAGTGAGTGACTGCACTAAGTCACTGCCTCACGTCCTCTCTATAAAACGGACACACACCAACCACAGCTACAGGAATTCGTGTCCCTGGTAATGAGTTTTAACTTGCTGAATGACCTCTCACAGCTGGCGAGGGAAACTGCTCATTGGCACCCCTCAAACGCCACCCCCACCCTAGTGTCACCCAATGCATATGCCAAACCTGCACTACCCGCTGGTGAGATAGCACAAGACACACAGGCCAGCACCCAACACCACACTAGTGTGATCCGGGACCTATGTGACCTGGCTGGCTGGCCTCTCCCACCCCCCAGGGCTGGGCCCTGCACTCTGGAGCGCAGAAGCTGCACTGGGTTCCCAAGGAATCCCTCAGAGGCTCCAGAAAACCACAAAAAACCCCAAGTCACCAGAAAACCCAAATCCATTGCCACTGAGTCAGTTTCGATTCAAAGACCTGAGGGTGGGTTGACAGCCTCATAAGTCTCCCTTGGAGCGGCTGATGGGTTTGAACTGCCGTCCTGGCTCAGAAGTCTCTGCTGGCTGACTGGCTGAAGAGAAGCTCTCTTCCCTACTCACACCCACAAGCTCCCACCCGGCGGCCCCGGCGGCTGCAGCTGCAAGTCCCTGCCACTCACCTACTGTGCTTCCCGGACACCCGCTCCCGCCCCAAACAATGGTCTTTAGGAGGCTCCATCTTCCTCAACCATTTCCAGGCTTTGTGTTTGTGGGAGAGAGGAAGGGCTGGGTTTCACCCCTCATACCTTGTAGCCCTCAACCTCATTCTGGGAACATCCAGGCCTGAGATGGGGGTGGAGCTGAGTGTGCAGCTCCTCTGAGGATATCACCGCCACACCACACACACACACACACACACACACACACACACACACACACACGCAGAGGAGAGGGGGGTGGGGTGCTGAGACAGGTAAGGCTTCACAGGTGCTGAGCTCCTATGGCAATGTGGCCCTGAGTACAGATGTATTGTTCCTATTTTTAGGTGAAAACAGCCTCGGAAAGGTGAGGGGGACTTGCCCAAGGTCACATAGCTGGTCATATCCTCAGCACATGGCTCCCGAATGGCTGACTTAAAACCCCAGGATGTTGTTATTCGTGGGCAGAAGAACTGGCATTCAAACATCTTGCCCCCCACCCTGACACCTCTCCCCAGTGACAACCCCCCAGTGACAGACACACACAAGGAACTCGTATGGTGCCTGGGAGGGGCCGGGGAAGAAGAACAGCAAACAGCCTGGTGTCCAGCCTGCCCTCTACACTCTCTCTGTGGGCCCCTGCCTCAGCTTCCCCAGCTTGGAAACGTTAGAGGGTTTCTGCCTGCCCTGTGGGGTTCCTGTGACAGTTATGGGGACAAGGGAGGTGAAAGGACTTTGGAACTGTAAGTCCTGTGAGCATATGGGAGCAGAGATGTTGGCTGAGGGGCCAGATTCGCCTACCTCACTCCACACATACCATCTCACCTTCCGCTGGGCAGTGCCTCACTTCTTGAGAAGACTGACACCCCGTTTTCCCCATGATGGGTTTCAGGCTGGGGGGAGGGGGGAGCGCAAATCCATAGAGGAGGGGTAGTCACTGGTCCCAGCAGGGCATACAACACACATAACCGGCCCACAGTCAGTCCCCCTCAGCAGTGCGCACTCGCCTGCTACCTTAGAAGCCAAGGTGTGGACAGTCGCCCTCAACGCCAGATGCTGTCACACAGCACTGATCGATCGATCCCCCCCACCCACACACACACACCAGCATGAAGACCCAGGAGTCCTTCCTAAGCTAGATGCCGGCGGCGCAGGGGGCCAGTTAGAAACAGCCAAGGAAAAAAAAAAAAAAGAAACAGCCAAGGAGGCACGTTCTCGCCCCTCCTGCCCCTCTGAGGTGACCTATTAGCAGTAGGCCCCTGGCTCCAGCTGGCCTAGGTCTCCATCTAGGGACTAGTCCCTCCTCCTCAAGGGGTCCATCCCACTGCCACCCCTCCCCCAACTCGCACATTCCTCCCCTCCCCGTTGCCAAGGGGGTTGGTATGGCTGGGCGGGACAGGACTCGGGAGAGGGATGAGGGGCAAACAACAGAGTTTGGGTTGCTGCCTCAGTGGGACCGGCAGAGCAAAGCCCAGGGCCGCCGCCTCCTCCAAGAACTTCTGCTTCCCTGCCCAGAGCTGACACTCTACCACCCCAGCAGGGCAGCACAAGCCATTTCTCTCTGAGCCCCAGGTGGCCCCAACAGGGCCCCTCACATCTACTGTCATCACCTGACCCTCCAGCACAGAAAGCCCTGGACACAACACGATAAACCTGGTGGAGATGGAAGCTGGGCCCTGGGGGACTGAACTGGCCTCGAAGCAGTGGAGACCATTAGCTTGGCGCACGCCAGCACCCAGTAGTGGGTGCCTCCCTGGGTCAGTCCTAACCTGGGCACTACCACACTCTCAGAACGCACGCAGGAGGTAAGGACTTCCCGTTCTTCAGGAGGTGGAATACTTGGCTCAGGCCCCATTCAGCTGCCCAGAGAGAACACATGGGTTTAAAGAGTCTATGTAGCTTATTAGGAAGCCTTCGGTGACCCCACCTTGCATGTCCTCTGGGGTGGACATTCCAGCCCCCATTGTGGCAGGGAGCTCACAGGCCAGCCTGGAGGAAGTTAGCCCCTCCCCAGCTCTGGCCCCAAGGGAGGGTCCCACCACCTGCTGGGGGATCTGCTTAGCTTAGCTGTCTGCAGCTGCCCCAGAGGAATGAGATTGGAATGTCCCAGCTCAAGGAGGGGGCAGTGGGCAGTAAGGGGGGCCGGGGAGGAAGGAGGCACTTGGGGGGGAGCTCAGGGTCAGACTCCTGCAGGAGTGACTTCGTGTGAGGCTATAGTAGTCACCCACACTTGCTCAGCACTCCAGTGTGTTGGGGTTTTTTTAAGGCCTTTTATTTCATCATCTCATCTCATATCCACAGCAGCCTCTAGGCTGTCAGGCAGGACAGTAATTACCTTCACCCCCATTTCACAAACAGGGAAATTGAGGCCCAGAAAGAGGAAGTTCCCAGAGTGCCAAACAATCTGGACTTCCTGGACAAAATCCTCACTGATGGCCCACGCTGTCCCAGCCTCGGGTCACCAGCTGGCCCCCCAGGAGAACACATACTGTATATCTGCCCAGGCCTCTCTGCCCCCACCCCCATCATATCTCTCTCTCATGTCCCAAGGGGATCTGCTAGCAGGTAAGTTTGGGATCCCAGTTCCCACCCCAAACCTGGACTCCCTCCAGCCTGGCCGGCCTGGGTGAGGAAGAAGAAGTGGGACCACTGTGCATGTGTGGACGCCCAGCCCTGGATGATGCTCCAGAGGCGGTGGCGGGAGCCGGCTGCCGCGTTCATTCACAGTCTCACACGTACACACCCACACACAGCAAGCCGCAGTGAAGCCCGGCGTGGCTGGGAGGGCCCTGGGAGCTGGGAGCGGGCTGCTCCCACCTCGGGCGGGCGGGCCGGTCTCCTGCCTTCGCTCCTTTATCTGGCATGCACGCTGAGGGCTGGCAGGAGGCAAGGGTGGGAGCACACCCCTGGGAGACTCCAAGAGCGCCCCAATCTGCTCCTAGGGGGTCTTGGGCAGGGGTGAGGGGTTGGTGGGTCCCAGCCGTATTCTCGGACACAGCTGTGACCCTGATTTCGATCTGATCTCAGGATGGTCCCCACTTTAGCCATAGGTTGTGGCCAAGCCGTGGGACAGTGTTCCGATCTGGGAACAGGCGCCCTCGGGGTGCTTAGCAGTCAGCTGCAGCCGGGACACGAAAGGGGGACTGGTATCTAGGTGGGGACAGGTGAAGGGTCTCATGGGCAGATCGGAGGAGCAGCCGAGGTCTGCACCCTAGCCGAATTTCTCTCCAGAAGGCCGTGGCGGAGCTTCAGAACGCCCCAGACCTGCAGGAGATCCTCGAGCTACGTGGGGTGGGGGCTGCAGCTGCCGTCCCACCCAGGCGGGGTCCGGGCCGCTGCGCCAAATGCAGGGGTAGGGGGTGGAGAGGAATAGAACCTGCCGCCAGACCCTCCGGAGGCGCGTCGGGGTCGTCGGTGCGCTGGAGTCAGAAACACCTGGGCGCACCCGCACCCTGCTAGCCCCCGCCCATTTCTCAGACGGGGGCCTCGGCCGGCAAAGGGCTGCGGCTTGGCCAAGGACGCCCGGACGGCGCGACCTCCGCGGCGGCCCCACCCCCGGCTCTGGCCCTGGTCCTCGGCAGAGCGCACGCTTACCATGCTGGCGCCGCGCTCGAGCGCTGCTGCGCTCGCCGCCGGCCACGCTCCCAGTCTCGCGCACCGCTCTCCCTCGGCGCGGATTCGAACCCTCTCTCCAAGCAGCCGTGCTCCGCCGAGTCTGCGACCCCGGCCGGCGCCGGGAAAACGCGGGAGGACGGGCGGGCGC
>NW_022111372.1:49607371-49609294 GCF_000313985.2 Echinops telfairi
TTTTCCCCTCCCTCCCCGCTTCCCCCTCCCGCATGAGCCCTTGATAGTTTATAAATGGGTATTTTGTCATATCTTGCCCTGTCCATTCTTAAGCACATACATAACCCCTCAAACTGAAAACATATTCAAACGAATATTTTATATAGGACTGTTCCCAGACCATAGCCAAACAGATGGATAAACAAAATGTGCTCCGTCCACACATGGAAGAGTATTCACTCGTCACAAAGGAGTGAGACATACCTACCACATGGAGAGTGACCTTCCAGGATGAACCTCAAGAACATGTCAAGGGGAAGAAGCTTGACACAAAAGGTATCTCGTGTGATTCTATTTATCTGAAAGAGGTAAGTAGGGAAATCTATAGAGGCAGAAGGCAGATAAAGGTTGTCAGGGAATGGAAGGAGGGCATGAGGGCTGACTGCTTAATGGGGTTCTTTATGGGGTGGTGAATGTGGTTTGGAACCAGAGTAGAGCCAGTTGCGAATTGTACACTTTGAAATGGTTAATTTTATGTTATGCCAAAGGGAGTCCATGCTAGGTGCTGATGAAAATTCAGGTTCAAGTGGATTGCTCCAAGCGCAGTGACTTTTCCAAGGTCGTCTTGACCTTCCTAGGCCTGCGTTCTGTGCTCTGCACAGGCTGCCAGTGAGACACGCTCCCCGTCTTGGACCATGGCAACCAGAGGGCAAGCAAGCAAAAGGCACCCTCCAGCCCAGTGGGGTCAAAGACAAGGTCGTGAGGAAAGAGGGACTGGAAGGGAACATCCAGACAGTGGCTACAGACCAGAGAAGGCCACTGCAAATCGGAGGCCGGTCCCCTCACGTCCCTTCCTCAGCCTCCTTCAGCTCAGTAGGGAGCTTGTCCCACGCCACCCCATCAGGAACTTCTCTGCAGTGGGTTAGGGTGCAGAGCTCGGGGCGGGGCTGGTCAGGGCTAAAGAGCAGCTTGGATAGGTCCCCATAGCAGAGCTGTCCTTTACAAAAGCAAAGCTCAGCTGCCCTACCCCTCCCCCACAGCCTTCCCCTCTCTGAAGCTGGCCTGGCAGATACTACTTCCTGCCTGGCATCTCTGAGCTCTTTGAGGTTGCCCTGGTCACCTGGTTAGGGAGTGGCAAGGCTGAGGGGGACCAGCTGCCCCAGGGTAGAAACAGTGGTTGTCTTAGTTTACAAAGTGTCTCCTCCTCCCACCTCCATGCACCCAGCACCCGCCTCTCCTCCCTTCAGGTCTTGTTATGGGCTGAATTGTTGTAAACCCTAACCCCCACACCTCTGGAGGCTCGATGGTTAAGCACTTGTCCACTAACCAAAAGGTTGGTGGTTCACACCCATTCAGAGATTGCAGCTGAAAAACCCAATGGGGCAGCCAGCTCTATTGGGTCTCGGGGTTCTCTCACAACAACATAGCTGTAGATGTCATCCCACTGGAGGATCTGGTCATGTTCTGGTCGTGAGTTAGTGTCAGTGAGGGTGGATCTTCAGCTAATCACTGTGAGACGTAAAAGGAGCAAATTAGGCACAAAAGCAAGGAAGTCAGATGGGGGCAGATAGCTGCTCCTCCCCGTGAAGATGGCCAAGGAACAGAGGAACAGCGCTAAAGGGGAGAAAAAGTCTTCCACTGTAGATAAACCTGTACCCAATGGGTCCAGTCCAACCCAGAGGGACCGTAGGACAGAGTAGAACTGCCCCAAGCAAACCGCCTCATTTCTCCCCCGGGGAGCAGCTCATGGGTTGGAACCACTCATTATTTTGGTTAACAGCTGGGTGCTTCATCGTTGCCCTTCCCCCCCACCTCCCTCCCACTGTAGAAAACCAATGTAACAAAGAGGAAGTGCTGAAATCCTGGTGGGGACTGAGCATGATAGTGGGACAGGAGGAGATTCAAGGGAAATAGAGGAAAGAGCTGGGAGGCAAAGGGCATTTA
>NW_022111372.1:49610296-49620770 GCF_000313985.2 Echinops telfairi
ATGTACAAATGCGCTTTACACAATTGATGTCTGTATGGATTGTGATAAGAGTTGTATGAGCCCCTAATAAAATGATTAAAAAAAAAAAAGCCTGTCACAAAAACTTTCAAAAAAAAAAAAGAAAACCAAACCAAAACAAACCCACCGCTGGGAGTCAATTTTGACTCCCAGTGACCAGACATTCCCAAGACTGTAAGTCCTTACAGGAGCAGACAGTCTCATCTTTCTCCCTCACGGCAGCTGGTGAGTTTGAACCACCAACCTGGAGGTTAGCAATCCAATCCTTCCTGGATAGCGCCACAGGGTCTCCTCCTGAATTTAGACATCTGGCCTCCTAAACTCTGAGAAAATATGTTCCTTCTGTTCTGTTCCCTTCTTGTCTTGCTGTTGTCGCAGCTCAGATGACTCACGATACCACCATAGCCGGGAGCACAAACCGTCTGTAAGGTCACCTCTGGCTGCCCGCAGTCCAACCTCCTTGGATGGAGAAGGAAGCCCAGTGAGAGCGCAGGACCTATCTCCTGAAAAATCCATCTCCAAGCTAGTTCCTGCAGCTCCAGGCCTCTCACCGCCCAGTCTGACTCTTCTTTCCCCTGCTTCTGACCTCTGTGCCCTTGGGCCTAGTGATGACTGCAGCCCTTCACTGCAGCACTGCTCACAGTGGCCAACAGGTGGAAATGGACTGAATGTCCACCAGCAGATGAGCGGGGACACAGGATGGGGTGTATGCCATCAAGGGGGTATCGTTCAGTCATTCAAAGAGATTGATGGACCCCTGCGTGCTCAAACTTGGATGAGCCTCGAAAACATGTTCATGTTGGTAGTAGAGGCAAATTCACAAACACTCCTATATGTATAAGAAAGAGCTTTATATAAAAGACCAAAGAGCAATTGTATATTAAGAAAGCATCCCAGCCCAGTCCAGATCAAGTCCAAAAGTCTGATATTAGTCCATATGTCCGATACCAATCTATAAATTCCTCTTCAGACTCACACAACACATGCAATGACATTAAATGCAGGAAGATCACAAGCCAGTAGGTGGAAAGTCCTGTGGATCCATTGGTGGTGGAAGCATCTCAGTGCTGGCGTGGGTCTCCACATGGCTCCTCCAGCTTCAGGGCTCTGGCTCCATCAGCGTAGCTCCATGTGACTTGTCAACAGGAGTGTCTCACAGGGAGTGAGTGTGGGTCTGGTCTCCAGTGAACTATGTATCTCTGTCTCGCCTCCAAATGAGATCATCTAGCTGCGACCTGATTAATAGGCTAGACTCCACCCCTTCACTCTTAATAGTCTCAAATTGACACCAGATCATGTAACTACCACATAGCCTTTAGCTTGCCACCTGCCCTTCTGAGGCCCCTGAGAGAAGAAAGAGGAAATCCAGAGTCAGCAAGAAGATAAAGTCTCTCCCACCCTCTCCCCTAGCCCCTTCCTAGGGGGAAGGGGCTTAGTGGGGGGTGGGGAGACTCACAGAAAAGAGACTCAAGAGGTAAGCGAATCTCATTGCTCCCTGGAGCCACTCAGCCCCACATTGGCTGCCTTCCTGAAGTTGGCATGGGAGACTTACTTTCAAGTGCCAAGGGGTGAGGCACTTTGGGCGCCATGCCAGGGGAAATGAAACCAAGCACCCTGGATGCACCCACTTCCTGAATTGGCTGGCCTTGGACAGCTTAATTTCTTTCTCCAAGCCAAGCCTCAGTTTCCTCATCTATAAAAAGAGATCATGATTTGACTGTGAGGATCAAGTGAATTTCGGCATCTCAAGCTTACAGCACATGCCTGGCACATGGTAGCTTGCTCTCGCCTCCTTAGGGAGAAAGTGTAGCTGGCACTGAGGTAGAGCCTGTCTTGAAGTGGCCAGGACTGTATGAGGTCAGTGTGCTGCCCACACCAGCACACATGGTCACTGCCAGGGTCTCTGCATGTCCCTGCTGTCTGCAAGGAGCGAGGACTGATATTCTGGAGTCCCCAGGCCTGACTTAGATTTCCCCCACCTCTTTGGCCACCACCTCCAGTCCCATGGGTTGCATCAGTCTGCCTAGGCTCCTTATCTTGAAGTGTCCCAACCAGCCGGCCTGCCCTCAGCCCCAGAAGGCGCTTCCTAGCTCACGTTACTGTCTGTTCCCGCACTGCCCTGCAGGGACAGGGGAGTTCCTGCCCCAGGACTGACTGGTCCCACGGCTTCTTCTGGCTCAGCTGCTGTGTTCCTGCATCTCTGATCTGGTGACCTGGCTTGTGTCCTCATTCCAGCCATTGGGAGAATCCATTAAGGGGGTCTACTGTGCTCAAGAGCCCTTGCCCCCCAAGATTACAACTTCTGTCCAAACCTCTTTCATTTCCTCACGATAACCACTGCATTAGAGCTTAAATGCTGAGCACCCTGGTTTGCAAAAGGCTATGGATGGCAGACAGCCCAAAATCCATTTGCAGGGTCCCCAAACAGATTCAGCTTCTATTGAACTCCTTACCATTAACCAAGAATGTAGATAATTTTGTCCTCGGGCCAGGTGTATTGGAAAGTACAGCCGACGCAGGGAGAGGCAGTCTCGCTGGGAGAGACTGGACCTTGATGGAAGTCACCATGCTGGGTCAAGTCTTACCCTGACTGCCTGGCTCAGAAGGCTTGGACCAATCTTGTAAGCCCGTCTGTCTGACACTGTCTGTGCCCCAGTCACGGTCCCTTTTCTGTTCTGTAGCTGTGATGTATCGGTATCCCACCAACCATGTTTTGTGACAGTTTCTTTCGCCTGCCTATGCCCTTTTAAAAGCTTTGTATCTCAACAAACCTTCGGACGCCATTTTGATCCCACCCTCCTTCATTCAGATGCTGTGTCTGTGACTGCCCCTTTTAAGATTTAGTAAATGTTCGCCTTAGATTATAGTTGAGATGCGATTTCTCTTGTACCCTAAAACACCACGCAGTGACTCCACTTACCAGTGCATCCTAATTTGTGGCTGACTTGCCTCGCTCTCTCTCCCTCTCCCAACCCCCATCAAAGGAGCCCTGGTGGCTTAGTGGGTTACAAGGTAAGCTGATAACCAGAAGGTCAGCATAACCATAGGCAGCACCTTCGGAGAAAGATGAGGCTCTCTACTCTCCTGAAGATGTATAGTCTCAGAAACCCGTCGCTATGAGTTGGAACTGACTCACTGGCAGTGCGTTGCGTGTGTCTCTCTCTCTCTCAGTGAATGCTGGTGGCCCTGTGGGCCACATGCTGGCCAGTACAAGGTCAGCAGGTCAAACCCACCAGCTACTCTGCAGGGGAAAGATGAAGCAATCTTGTCAAGATTGACAGCCCTGGGAACCCTAGCTAGGGTTGCTAAGAGTTGGAATTGACTCAAAGGCAGTGGGTTTATTGCTCTCCCCGGGACACGGGAGGGGCCAGGGACTGATGGACAGGGCCAGCTGGCGTCCCTATTCCATTGCTTCTTCCGGCGCGTCACAGCTGACCAGATCCAGGGGCAGCGCACCGTCTGGCAGGAGAGAGAGAGCGAGAGAGCAGGAAGGCATCCCAGGCTCCAACTCCCAGTCTGTAATGTCCCGGGAGCTCTCTGAGACTCAGCCTCATCATTTTAAAACCGGCAGCGTCACCACAAGGATTCAGTGAAATAACCCAGGAAAGGGTTCCTGGCAGGCACTGGAACAGGGCAGCTGCATGCCCCCACCTGCCTGCCCGTCACCCTTTGCCCCGTGTCTCCCTCCTGGAGCAGGGCCAGCCTGGCCTGAGGGAGGACAGCTGGGTGTTCCGGCAGAGCAGCAGTGTCCGAGGATTTCAGACCTCGTCAAAGCAGGCTCTCAGATGCAGCTAGCTCTTGCCAGCGCCACCACGATTGGTTAACCCTGAGCACTGTGCCATGGAGGGGCAGTGAGGCAGTCAGGTCCCCTCTACCCTCACACTCTGTGAGATGTGCCTTGTACCCTGAGGTGACTTGGGGGACCCTGACTGTCCTCCCTCAGTCACCAGTGCTGGGGAGGAGCCCTTGTTCACCCCTGCCTGGCCCCCTCCAGGGTGACTGGGGCAGCCTCAGGCAGGAGGTGGGGGTGGAAGCTGAGCACTGCCAGGGCTTGCTCAGGTGCTTACCCTGGGACACAGAGCTCAGACCTGCAGGAGCCAGCCAGGACTCCAAGTGGACGCCGCCCCGGAAGCCCTGGCCACCCAGCTGGCCTACTCTTGGTCACAGGAAACCTGAGCTGGCCCCAGGGTAACCCCAGGATGAAGCTGCCAGCCCAGCTGAGAAGAGGGTGCCCTGCTCTGGAACTCAGGAGACCTGCACTCAACGCCTTCTTTTGCAGTGATTGAAAGAGTTGGGGTGAGGTGGAGGGTGGGGGAGACTCTGCGGAAGTCAGAGCAAAGCTGTGCAGTCCGGTAGGCTCAGATCTCTCAGGCTCCAAAACCTGTCACCGCTGAGCCCATTCCAAGGCCTGGCGGTCCCACGTGGCGTGGAGCAGAACTGCTCTGCAGCGTTTTCTTAGCTGTGATCTTTATGGGCACAGATCACAAGGCCTTTCTTCCATGACTTGGCTGGGGGATTTCAAACCACCAACCATTAGCTTAGCTGATTGCAAACTTCTGCACCACCAAAGGACTTTTCCTACACTGCAAAGTTGTCTGAAAGTTGCTAATACTCGTGGTGGACAGGCTCCCCCCCACCCTTTTTTTAAGACTTCCTTTAGATGACATTAAAAAAATTAATTGCGAAAATATTCAAAAGTAGAAGATCGAATGAAAAACTCCCACATACCTACCACCCTATCACCCAACTTCAGTAGCTACTAACTGGAGGCTGATCTCTCTCACCCTCCTCTCCCCTCCTCTCTCAACCCCTTTATTTTGAAACAAATCCCAGACACGATGCAAATTCATCCTTTAGCATTTGGGTGTCGACACATGTTTTCAATGGTGCCGTCATTTTTAGGCTGGGATGGTCAGTCTCACAGGTAAGGCTACCAACACAGAGGCTGGGGACGGGCCGAGCAGTGGCCGCTGAGCAGGCTTCTGCCAGTCTGTCCATCTGTCTATCTCCCCATCTCTCTGTCAACTGTCCACTGATACTGCTCTGCTCAGAGGGGACAAGGGAGCCCACCCCTCTCTCTTGACCCCAGGAAGGACAGGTGAAGTGAATCCTCTTTACCTTCTGGGGATATCTGAAGAGAGAAGACTTGTACCACCTGTGGGCTACCTGTTTGGAAAAAAGGGCTAAGATGCTGAAGTGAGCCACCTCCACAGCAAAAGGAGGACATGTTCCTGAAGTATGAGGGTCACAGGCCTGATCAGGTAGGCCCTGGTCCCAGAGGCCTCAGCACCTGGCCATCCATCATCCCTCATGGACACATCCCCCCCTGGCCCCTCATCCTTCTTTACATGCTCAGGACTTCCAGATGTGGAGCCCTCCCTCACCTGGGCCCTAGGTGGGGGCCCTTGGAAGCCCTCTGTAACTCCGTCCCCATTTCTCAGCATCTTCTGCCGACACGGAGGCTTCCCTGAGCTGCCGCCTACTCCACTTCCTGGGCCCCGTGAGCAGGCGTGCCTGACGCAGCCAATCTCCCTGGCCTCGTCCCAAACCCGCAGCCTGGCCGACTCAACAGGCCTCGTGACGGCCGCCACCCAAACACCACATTCACCCAGCCCCACCCAAGAGGGCCAGACGGGCACCACACACCTCACCCTCGTGGCTCTGCCCGCTCGGCCCCCACCCTCCTCTTAAGCCTCTCGGAGCTGCAGCTCCACCGCCCGAGATCCAGGCCATCCCCAGGTCCCTCAAGCACCTGCACCTCACACCCCGGGCAGGCCCAGGGCCAGGGTGGCACGGAGTGTGCTGTGTGGAGAGGTCAGCGCGTGCATGCGGGCAGAAACCAGGGGCTGCCTGGGCAGGGGGCTGTGAGAGCTTCGGAGGGGGTGAAGACCCACAAACTTGTGAATGATTGCATGTCATCGCGTGGCCCTCTGGGGAAATGGTTGTGGAGCTCAAGTGAGGAGTACAAGAAGTTTCTTGGGGAATACCAGCTGTGCCAAGTAGCCTTAGCAGTGCCATGGGTAAAGCACCCCATGACTGACTGCGAGGTCAGAGGTACACACACACACACACACACACACACACACACGGTCACTCCATGGGCAAGTCGCAAGTCATCTGGCAGTCTGCTTCTGCACAGACTGGCTGCCGGGGAAACCCGATAGAGCAGCCTTTTTGCCCTCTCAGATCCCCAAGGGAGCCCCAGTGGTGTAGTGGTTGCTCACTGGGCTGTTAACTGCAAGTCTGGGGGCTTTCTAACCCCATAAAGAGTTCCCTTCGTCTGGGAATCTCACAGGGGCAGTGCTACCCCCTCTCCAGGGTTGCCATGCGTCGGCGGCATCGACTTGAGGGCAGGGAGGGTGGCGGGCTGGTGTAGTACCGTCCCATGCCAGAACAGACTCGATGGCAGTGCATTTGGAAAGGAAAGGGAGGAAGACTCGTCGGGCAGGGGCTCCCCCAGACTGCAGCTCTTGCTGTTCCTGTGTGTGTGAGTTACATAATCTGGTGTCCATTTGAGAGGATTAAGAGTGAAGGGGTGGAGTCTGACCTGTCAATCAAGATATAACCAATGAGGCCTCTGGGTGGGCATGGCCTTATCCTGAGAATTCTGGGAACTCCTGGATTTCCTACTTGGAAGCGGGAGACATTCTCTTTCTACTCACAAGGCTGATTCCCTTGCAGACATCCCTGAGGAGAAGCCACATGGACCTTCTGTGATGTAGCCAGAACCCTGGACTGGAGAAGCCCCGTGGAGACCCCTGCCAGCACTGAGAGGCTTAAAATGCCACTGGATTTGAAAGACTTCCCACCCACTGGCCTGTGATTCTCCTGCATTCAGCATCATTGCATGTTTCATGAGTCTGAAAAGGACTTTATCGATTGGTATTGGACATATGGGCTAATATCGGACTTAAGGCCTTGATCTGGGCTGGGATGTTTTCCTAATGTACAGTTGCTCTTGTGTATTAAGCTCTTTCCTACACAAATGAGAGTGTCCATGAATTTGTTTTTCTAGTCTACCCGGACTAACACACTGTGCGTCAGCCCCTGATTGTGACTGCCCCCACACAGAGAAACACTGCCTGCTGTGGTCCCAGCCCCAGGCCCGATAGCAGTGAGGTCTTGTCACTCACAGGGCTGACCTGGGCTGACCTGGGAAGTAGATCCCCAGGCCTTTCTTCCAGCCCTTCTTACTTAGTCTGGAGGCTCCACTGAAAGCTGCCAGCGTCACACCCACACGCAAGCTTCCCCTGATAGATGGGTGGTGCCTGCACATGAAGTGCACTGGCTAGGATTTGAACCCCGGTCTCCCGCTTGGGAGGTGAGATTTCTTCCATGGCACCACTGTCCCCCCTCCCCCTCTTCTCTCATGACCAAGCCTGTCCAGCGTGTAGTTCAGCTTGGTTGGACGTCTCCCCACTCTGGCACTTGGATCTGCACCCAGAGGTGGCCCTTGAAGGTTTACACATCTGGTCACTATCAGCCAACCACATTCCTTGTAGCTGGTCAGTGGGTCCTTTCTGGAAGAGACATCACCTCTCGACTGCCACCCAGCCAGGCCGGGCCTGCAGACAGAAACCTTTAGTGTGAAAGCGGGGGTGGGGCTGGGGGTGGGGGTAGGGGTGGGCATGGCCTCATAGATGCTGGCTCCCCTTAGTGTGACCCCAGGTAAAGAAGTACCACAAGTGGGTGACTTTATTATTTTAATTTTTTAACTTCCTGTTGTGATTTGGGTGAGAGAGCAAATCAGTTTTCCATCCAACAATTCATACACATTCTGCTTCATGCCATTGATTACAACCCCCACATTTTAACATTTCTCACCCCACTTGCTCCCTGTGTTCCCCATTTCCACCTTTTCTTTTTCCTCATCCCTTCCTACCTTCTGAACTTTGTTCTCAGGTAAATGCTGCCCGCCTACCTTGGGATCATGAGAACTGACAGCCCCGGAGCCCTTTGGTTCCCAAATAGTTGATTGCTCTAAGGAGTGTGGGCCTCCCAAGTGTCATTGTTCCCTTATAGGCCTATTGTTTGGCTGAAAAGTGAACCTGAAGGGTAACTAAAGGTTATAATCTCCTGGGTTCTATGGGTCTCTATCCAACTAGTGACTCTGGTCTTTTTTTATGCTGTTGAGTTTTGTTCCACGTTTTCCAACCAGTCTGTCCAGAACCTCCCACTGTGATTGCTTTCTGAGTGGCCACTGCAGGTAGCCGGGTCTCATCAAATTGCTCTGGTCTCAGTGTTGTAGAGGCTGAGATTCACACGGGGCTGTCAGCCTTTAGAACTAATTATGTGCAGGCACCTTTGACCTTCATCTCTCTTCTTTGCTAAGTGGGCGAATTTAAAGAACAGAAATTTATTTCCTGATAGTTTGGGAAGCTACCTTCCTAAAGTGGTCTCATCCTGGCTGGATCCTCCTATGGGTCTTAAAGTTTCTGGTGACGACCCTCTATCTTTGGCATCTCTCTTCCCCCTGTGTCTGTCTCTGAGTCTATGCTGCGCTATTTATAGCTCAGAAATTGCTAGGTTTAGGACTCACTCTCTACTGGCGTAATTTCATGAATACAAACGGATCATCGGATTAGATTCAGCCGTGAGGGTCTCAGCACATCTGAGAGGACAGAATTCAATCTGTACACATGAGATTCTGGAAGTTGTCATCAGGAACCAGAAGATCTCTGTCCCCTCTTAGCTATGTGACCCTTAAGCCCCTCGAGACCTTACTTGTTTGTGAACTGAGGGTGGTGATCTCTGTGATGAGGTGTAAATGCAGTCTCGGAGAGCGGGCTGTGGAGTGAATCCATGGGCGTGCCATACTCTCCCTTACGTGGAACATAAATCAGCAATGCAAGGAAAAGGACCAGGAAGAAAACACTAGGAACATTAATGTTAGTGTCACTGGATAAATAACATACTTACCAAAAAGGTGCAAAAATAGTAGCGTTTTCCTTTTTAAAAATTTATTTATATTCCATTATATTAAAAAAATTTTTTCCAAATAGAGTTTTCTTACATCCTTCATATAGTACAATGACTGATTTTACTAAAAATCGACACCGGAACATTGTTCAAATGGTTGTTTGTTTGTTTGCTTGGTTTGTACCACACAGGTGGGTTCCGCTCTTGACCTGAAGGGTGATGAAAGGCCATGGTCTCGAGGGTCCACCTGTCTCTTTTCCACAAAAAAGCCTGCTCTCCTCGATGACTTGCAGTGTTGTTCTACATGGTTCTCCTCCTGTGCCCCGGGCCTTCGATGCCATCCTTTTCAGAGCAGTTGGTAGTGCTAGCTGGGCACTATCTAGTTCTTTTGGTCTCAGGGCTGTGGAGACCGCATGTTCCATTAGTCCATTGGACCAGTTGTTCCCATATGTCTTTGATTTTCATCACTAGGGATGGATACATCTTGCCTGCAGCACCTTTACTCTGGTATTCTAAGAGCGGCTTTCCGCCGCCTCCCAATCTTGACTAGACAGGAGCATGGGCATAGGTACAGGCAAGAGATAAAGCTCACAGCACATGGCACCCAGGAACAGGAGTGGGAACAGAGACACCAAAAGGGTAGGGGGGAGGGGGGAGAGATGAGGAGGGAGAGTTGAACGGCACATAACCACACACCCCCATCCAGGGGGAAGAACAGAATCCAGAGGGGAAGGGAGACAGCGGTCGGAGCGAGATTTGAAAATAATTAACAATCTACAATCTATCAGGGGCCACAAGGATTGGGAAGGGGGGGAGACAGGGGAAAAAAGAGGAGCTAATCCCAAGGGCTTAATGAAAAGTAAATGTCTAGAAAAGAATGGTGGAATATATGTACGACTATGTCAGATACAATTGATGTATGGATTGTAACAAGAGTTGTAAGAGCCCCCAATAAAGTGATTTTTTAAAAAGACCGACTTTCCTATTTTTCTCATTCCTTCTTTGTTTATTAAGTAGAATTCTATAAGGGAGAGATATCCTTTACTCACTTATGCCTTTATTTCATCATTGGCTAATTTCAGGAGAGATTCACGACAGTTACTGTCAAGGCAAAGTTGTTGGCTCCTTAGGCCAATGGGACTGGACCACCACCTTCCACGGTTCAAGGGGCCGTGGGAACACGCTGACAACTCAGGGAGCTGATGATGCACTGGCTGGCCTGACTCGCCGTCTCAGAGAAAGTGGACACTATTCCTCCTGTTCCCTGGCAAAGCTGCGGAAGCGCAGCAGTCTGCAAAATAGCAGCTACTTCTTGTTCCCGACCTTATCCTCCCCTCTTGTCTGTGTACAGCTTGGCTAATATATTAATGTTTCTTTGTTTTTTGTTTTTTTATTAATGTTTCTTTGTATGTTCCCCAATAAGCATCACCTCTCCCTTTGTATAGAAGCCTGTCCTGAGATGCAGGCGGCATGACAGGAGCATATAGAAACCTGTCCTGAGATGCAGCGACATGACAGGAGTGTATAGAAACCTGTC
>NW_022111372.1:49622352-49639257 GCF_000313985.2 Echinops telfairi
CCTGTCCTGAGATGCAGCGACATGACAGGAGCGTATAGAAATCTGTCCTGAGATGCAGGCAACATGACAGGAGCGTATAGAAACCTGCCTTGAATAAAGCTCCAGACCTTGGACGGTCTTTCCTCCATCTCCCCACACCAACTTTTCTATCGCTGTTCTCTGTCTCTAAGGGAAGTGCTAGATATCTAAGGTTTCTGATTTTGGATCGTGCCCCTTGAACGCACTTGCCTTTTAAGAGAGCTGGAATCATTAATCTTGCAAGTTACTTTATTTTATATATCACCTCCAATAGTACCACTATTTTAAAATGTTTATGTACGGTATAGCTCATTGTTGGAGGTACATGGTTCTGTTGATTTCCGCAAATGTGATAGGTTGTATCCACTGTCCATCTTTCTGAAGAATTCTGGGCAATTACAAAAAATATTGTGGCGAAATATACACAACAAAACATTTGCCAATTCAACACTTTTTTACACGTACAATTCAGTAACATTGATTTGCTCATCATGTTGTACAACTATCACTGTCGTCCATTTCTAAATTATTCCACCACCATTCCCAGAAGCCCAGTGCCCCGTCTCCTGTCCACCCTCAGGGACCACTAATCAGTTTAGGCCTGGATACCTTTCCCTGTTTTAGGTTGGTGGGGTCATACACTCTCTGCCCTTTGGTGACTGACTAGCGCACATAGCGTGATGTGTGCAAGGTTCTTCATGTGGTAGCCTGGACCAGGACTCGTTTCACAGCTGAGTAGTATTCCATTGTATGGATAGGCCACATTGAGTTCATCCATTCATCTGTTGAGGGACACTTGGGTTGCTCTACCTTTTCTGTGTTTAACGTTTCGAGGACATGGCGATTAGTTGCCGATGCACACGGCTCCCGAACCTGCCACATGCTCACCAGCATCTGTTGTTCCCGTTTCTCTTCCTCGGAGAGCAGCTGTCCCAGCAGCTGTGCAGCGAGACCTTGTTGTGATTTTGGTTTGCATTTCCCTCCTGACGGAGGATGTTGGCATTTCTTCCGTACCTCTTGTCCATTCATCGATCTTCTTTGGAGAAATGCCTATTAAAGTTCTTTGCCATTTTAAAATGGGGTTGGTTGAATTTTCCCACCTCTTAATTGTGGTAAGTGTATAGTTAGCCCAACAGTTGTTATTGGCATACATTTACAATTCCAGGACACTCACTTACGTTCATCACATCATTCCACTGTCACCCTGAACTATCCCCCCAATTTCTCATCAGTTGATGGTGTTGTTTTTGTATGACCTCTTATATATTCTGAGTATTAAGTTATTATCAGATATAGAGTTGGGTGATTTTTAAAAGCTATAATCCTTTCATCTTTTCTATTTTTTGTGAATGAGTGTGCACCATTTTGTTTTACTGTTTAGATAATTTATTAATTTTTTGCACTAGGTAATATAGTCATGTGGTTCAAAACCCCTAAGCTGCCAAAGGTATATGATAAAGTGCCCATCATCTCCCAGTCTCCCAATTCTGTTTCTGGAGAAACAATGTGTACTATACATCCTTCTAGAAATATCCCATGTATACATAGGCAAATAGGCAGAATTGCTCTCTGGCACAAATGTTTTGTGGTCCACTACTGACCTAAAAAGGAGCCATGGTGGTCCTCTTGGGTAAGCATTGGACTGCTAACTGTAAGGTTGGCAGTTCCAACCCACCAGCTGCTCTAAGGGAGAAAGATGAGGCTCCCATAGAGATTTAGAGCCTCAGAAACACTGTTTAGGGTTACTATGAATTTTAACTGACTCAATAGCAGTGAGTGAGTTTCACTAACCTAAAGGTCGGTAGCATGAACCCACCCAGTGGTACCCTGATGATCTGCTTCCATAAAGTTTACAGCTAAGAACACCCTATGGGGCAATTCTACTCCGTAATACACAGGACTATCATGAATCAGAATGGGTCCAATTGTCATGGGTTTGGATTTGGGCTTTTTGTCTCTCTTAATTGTACCCCAGAGGTACAATTTCTGCAATGTGCTTTCTTTGTTTGTCAAAGTGCCCTCGTGGTTTCTGTTGCGCGTTCAGCTGTACCAGTGACTGCCGGAAGAATGAACACATCTGATGTTGGCAGGACAGGCGAGTGGCTCTCTGGAAGTGAGGCTGGCGAGACGTTGTCTCTCACACGCTGGGCATGTTGTCAAGAGGGACAGTCTCCGGAAAGCACATCTTGCTTGGGATAGTGTGATCGAGTCAGTGAGAGAGGGGGCCTTTACTGAGATGGACCGACACGGCTGTACTCTGGGCTCCCCCACAATCACTGGGAGGATGGCGCAGGACTGGGCAGGGCTTTGTTCTGTTGTACACAGTAGGATCATTCTGAGTCGGGACTGACGACAAAAACAACGTCCCCCAAAAGAGATGCTCAAGTCCTACGAATGTGACTTTGTTTGGAATTGGGTCTTTGAAGATGTTATCAGTTAACATGAGGTCGGGCTGGAATTGGGGGGTCCTAATCCAACGTGAATAGTGTCTTTATAAATGAGAAGAGACACAGGGAAATATGCCACGTGGATCTCGAGGTAGAGTCATGCAGCTACAAGCCAACCAACACCCAGGATCGTCATCAGGCACCACTGGAAGTTAGGAGAGAAGGATGCCAGGGATTCTCCCTCAGAGCCTCACAGGGAATCAACGATAGATACACTCATCTTGGACGCAGGCTTTAAGGACTGTAAGACAATAATTGCTTTGCATATAAGCCACCAACGGGTGGTACTTTGTAACCGCATCCCTAGGAAATGCATACAACCCCTCCCTTTTTGCTTTTTTTTAAAAGTCCTGTTACATTGTATCCCAGGTGCGGACGCATCCGGGCTTGTTTACCCAGTCCCCTGCTGATGGGAAGGGACTTTCCAGCATTTCATTACAAGAAACAATGCAGAAAAGAAAAGACTTTCACACACGAGGATCTCTGAAAGGAAATTGTCAAAGTAGAATTGTATCCAAAACTAGATGCGGTTGTAATTTTGATAGTGATGACCAGATTCCTTGTCAAAAAGACAGCTTGCATTCTCCCCAGCCATCTATGAGAACAGTGAGCTAGACTCTTCATCACCATTAATACTATTCTTTTAAAGCCTCATCCATACTGTCCTGGAGCCCCGGGGGTGGAGTACGTAGTTACACCCGGGGCTGCGATCCACATGGCCAGCGGTTGGAAACCACCAGGCTGGGCTTTCTACTCCTGTAAGTTCTGGTCTCAGAAACGCACAGGGGTCGCCAGGAGTCAGATGGAAGAGAGGATCTACCCAGTGAGGAGTGCGGAAAGGGCTGCCCTTGGGTGGGGGAGGGAGCGGCCATTGGTATCCAGGAGCTTCTGGAAGTGTGCCCGGGCAGGCGGATGGCCACATGGATCTCTGTGACAGCCCACTGAGCTGCCTACTTGAAGCGTGTGTGATGTTTCTCCGCGCATGCTCATTTCAGAGGAAGCCTTTCGTGTTTAAGGTACTCCGTAGGAATTCGAATGAGAGCAGCAGAGTGCTCCTTTGGTTGTCCGGGAAAGGAAGTGGGGAGAAAGGGTGCGTGACCATTGGATGGACTCTTAGGTCCACCGTCTCTGAGACGCCCACTCTGAACAGTCAGCGGGTGGAGAGGGGGCCATGCTCCTGAGGAAAATGCGCTCCTCCTCCATTTCCTGCCTGATGTTCACACCCAGACAAGAATCTGAGCAACACGTTCCCTTAAAAAGCACCCGACAAAGGGCCCCTTTGGAAGAATGTGGTTAGGAAGGGCAGCGGTTCCTAACTGCACTCCCCACCCACCAGCTATGACTCCCTACCCCCAGCTATGCTTCCTCCACAAAAGGACTCCTTTGGTGCACCTGTTGTTCTTCCAGGAATCCGAGAAAGGATATGAAGAAACTCGGGGTCCCTGGAGGGGCCAACCTGCCTGTGACTGCCCAGACTTGTCGCTTCAGGGGCTGCGTCTAACATTTCATCAGTGTGGGCCTCTCCCCAGCGGGAGGGGTAAATACCAGCCCTCTCCAAGTTGCCACCTGTTTTTCCCGCCACCTGAGCTGTGCTTCCGAAACTGGACCAGAGATCACTCAAAGCTAGCCAGTTTAGCAAGAGTCTCTCATGGGTGAAGGGTTAACCTGGCGATTGGAAACCTTCAGCTCCTCCTCATGGCAAAGGTGTGGCAGTATGCTTCTGAAAGACGTGTAGTATTGGAAACCGCTAAGAGCAGTCTTACTGTCTCAGAGGGTTGCCATGCGTTGGGATCATGACAAATGATCTCAAAGGATGGCTAGAGAAGACAAAACAATGTAGTATAATGACGTGTGTAAAGACTTGGAGTAGAGAAGCGAATGGGAAGGATCTACTTAGCATTTCACTTGGGTTGCAAGCCCTGGTGTCGTAGCGGTTATGTGTTCGGCTGCTAACTGCAAGGTCAGCAGTTCGAAACCAACAGCCACTTCACTGGAGAAAGATAAGACTTTCTACTCCCGTGAAGAGTTACTGTCTTGGAAACCCACAGGGGCAATTCTACCTTGTCCTATAGGGTGGCTGTGAGCTAGAATCAACTCAGTGGCACATTTTTTTATTGTTATTGTTGTTGTTGTTTTGTGAGGTGGGCAAAAAAAAGAACGCTGTTGGCAGTGGTTCAAACCACCAAGTTATTCCTTGGAAGAACGATGAGGCTGTCTGGTGCTGTAAAGAGTTAAGTCCCAGGGTTAAGATGAGTCAGAGCTGGCCTGACGCAGTGGGTTTGCGGATGATGGAGACAAAAAGTGAACACAGGGAGCATCAGAAGGAGGTGGAAGGACTAGACAGAGTCCCTGTCCCAAAGCATCTGTGAGCGGCCACCATAGCAGGAGGCAGCGTGTGATCAGACTGGATGGTGCTGAAGGAAGGAGTCCAGGCTGCACTGAAGGCACTGGCCAAAGCAAGACTTCAGGAACTGACAGAAGATCAATTGAGGTGTTTCAACAAAACAGATGCAATGTGGAGATCCCCTTGCAGAGGGGTCTCGGGGAGGAGACGAGCCAGTCAGGGTGCGATGTAACAACGATGAAAAATACAACTTTCCTCTAGTTCCTAAATGTTTCCTCCCCGCTCCCACTACCATGACTCGAATTCGACCTTGCAAGTCTGGCTAGACCAGAGGATGTACACTGGTACAGATAGGAACTGAAAATACAGGGAATCCAGGGCGGATGAGCCCTACAGGACCAGGGGTGTGAGTGGCAAAACAGGGAGGGTAGAGGGAGAGTGGGTACTACAAGGAACTATATGTGACCTCCTCCCTGGGGGACGGACAACAGAAAAGTGGGTGAAGGGAGATGTCAGATAGGGCAAGATATGACAAAATAACAATTTATAAACTATCAAGGGCACATGAGGGAGGGGGGAGCAGGGAGGGAGGGGAAAATGAGGACCTAATGCCTGGGGGTTTAAGTGGAGAGGAAATGTTTTGAGAATGATGAGGGCAATGAATGTACAAATGCACTTTACACAATTGATGTGTCTATAGATTGTGATAAGAGTTGTATGAGCCCCTAATAAAATGATTAAAAGAAAAGAAAAAAAACAGATGCAATGCTGGAAATACTCACTTGTCTATGCCAAAAAATTGGGAAGACAGCTACCTGGCCAACTGACTGGAAGAGATGCATATACTTGCCCATCCCAAGGAAGTATGATCTAAATAGTGAGCAGAAATTATTTAATAATATCTTTAACATCACATGAAAGGAAAATCGTGCTGAAGATGATTTTAAAATGATTGCAGGGAACTTCCATAAATTCAGGCCAGATTCAGAAGAGGACATGAAACAAGGAATATCATTGTTGATGTTAGTTGAATCTTGACTGAAAGCAGAGAACACCAGAAAGATGTGCACTTGTGCTTTAATCAACTACGCAAAGGCATTCAATTGTGCGGATCTTCAGAAATTATAGCCAATATTGTGAAGAGTGGGAATCCCAGAACACTTCTTTGTGCTCATGCTACACATAGATCATGCTGCACATAGATCAAGGGGCGGCCGTCCCAACAGGACAAGGGGCATCATCTGGTTTCAGGTCAGGAAAGGTGTGCATCACAGTTGTATCCTTTTGCCATACTTATTCAATCGATGCCAAGCAAGTAATTCAAGATGATGGGTTTTGTGAAGAAGAGTGTGGCATCGGAATTGGAGGAAGTCTCATTAGCAAGCTTGGATTTGCAGCTGGCACAAGCTTGCTTGGCGCAAGCGAAGAAGACGTGATGCACTTGCTGATGATCAAAGACCAAGTTTATACCTCCATGTAAAGAAAAAAAAACCCTCACAACTGGTCCAATAAGCAACATCGTGATATACAGGAAAAAGGGGGAAGCTGTCAGGGATTTCATTTTACTTAGATTCACAATCAACACCCATAGGAGCAGCAGTCAGGGACTCAGAGGATAGGTGGCATGGGGCAAATCTGCTAGGTAACAAAATCTCTTAGAAGAGTTAAAAAGCCAAGCTGCCCCTTTGAAGACGAAGGTGCACCAGACACAAGTCAGGCCTTTTCAACCATCTGAAACACATGGGGAGGCTGGAGAGTGAGTAAGAAGGCACACCAATGAAGTAGTGATACACTCGACTTATGATGTTAGCAAAGAAGATGGAATATACCGGGGACTGCTGAAAGAATGACAAGCCTATCTTGGGAGAAGTACAGCCAGGATGCTCCTGGGAAACCGAGATGAGGAGGCTTCATGTCATCTACTTTGGATATATATATAGGAGCGGGAGGGTCCAGTCCTTCGAGGACACCATGCTTGGTAAAGCGGAGGGGCAGTGTGGCAGTCACATAAGCTCAAGTCAACTTGAGCAAAGGGGTGGAGTCCAGCCTGTCAATCAGGGCATCGCCAATGGTGCCTCTGTGAACTTGGCCTTCTCCTGAGGGTTCTGGGCACTCCAGTCTTCTCCCTGGTGACGGGACCCACGCACTATCCCTGTGAGATATTCCTGTTGACAAGTCACATGAAGAACTGAAGGAGCCAGAGACCTGGAGCCGGAGGAGCCACGAGGAGACCCACGCCAGCACTGAGATGCTTCCACTGCTACTGTGCTCTTCCTGCATTCAGCATCACTGCATGGCTGCCTAAGCCTAAAGAGGAATTTATGAACTAGCATTGGACATCTGAACTAATATCGTCGGACTTATGGACTTGAACTGGACTGGGCTGGGATGCTTCTTAATGTCAATTGCTCTTTGACAGAAAGTTCTCTCTTACATACATGTGTCAATGAATTTGTTTCTCTGGTCAACCTGGACGAAAAAGAGGAAGGTCCTGAACAAATGGGGACTCAACCACAGCAATGATTGTTGGATGGCAACGGACTGGGCAGTGTCTCGTCCCGTTGTGTGAGGTCACTGTGATTTGGAGCTGACTTGATGGCTTCTGACAGTAGTAACATTCAGAACTTATTAAAGTCTGAGGTTAATCGGTACTTTACCCTGCTCCTAGACTAGGCAGAGGCTTAGTTGTTGTTGCCGGCTGCTCTCAGTGTGCTCGATTCTGTTCTGGACCGGCCCGATGTGATCCCTCCGTAGGGTTCGCATAGTCAGGGCTGGCCTTTCTTCCGGATCTGTCTTACTCTAGAGCAGTGGTTCTCAACCTTCCTAATGCCGCACCCCTTTAGGACAGTTCCTCATGTTGTGGTGACCCCCAACCTAAAATTGTTTTCGTTGCTACTTCATACCTGTCATTCTGCTACTGTTATGAACCGGGCCCCTTTTGTGAAAGGGTCGCTCAACCCCCAAAGGGATTGCAACCCACAGATTGAGAACTGCTGCTCTTGAAGCTCGGCTGAAACCTGTCCAGCCTCACAGCAACATGCAAGCGTCCAGTGACAGATGGGGGTGGCTGCTCATTAGAACCGCTGGTTGGGAATTGAACCTGAGCCTCTCAAATGGAAAAGAGAATTGTGCCACTGAACCATTGCAGTTTAATTCCATTCTTTCACTGTCTGTGTAAGCTGCACAGCCATGGTTATCTTTGTTGCTATAGATAGTCCATCTCCACTTAGATTATATGGAGACCGACTACATGAAACACTCCTTATTGTGGACTAAATGTCCTAGCTAGAGATAGATCGACAGAGAGAATGCTCTTCATTCATGTCCTTCCATCTCAGGTCACCTTCCTTCTGTCTGCCAAACAGCTCTTTGATTGACAGCAGCAACTCGGCACCTCAAGAGATGCGATGGGAACCTTAGGGGCCAGTGAGTCTATGTTCATGCAGGAGGAACAACTCAGAGAAGGAGGGCGGGAATGGTGGCACAATCAAACAAAGGTGGTCCGTGTCCTTGAATGGACATGTCTGATTTGCTGTGTATCTTCGCATTTGTTGTTGTAGTTGCAACAACAGCAACAATAAAACGAAATGTGTTTTTTACACTGGATCTTAGTCAAAAGGCCGAGAAGCGATGACATGTGTTTTTGAAAGCAGCTTTTTAAAAATGTCCTTTCGTGTCACTTGGCTGGTGGCATATTCTCTGGTCTTTGATGGTCTAAAAATGCACCTCTCCATGGGGGTCTTTTTCTCTGAGTGTAGAATCTAGGTTGGCATTCATTTCCTTTCAGTACTTGCAGGCCGTCGCTCACCTGTCTGCCGGCTTCTGGTTTGCTGCTGGGAAGTCAGAGGTAGCCTAATTCTGCACATCAGCCAGCTTTTACTAGATTGTGCTTCAGGGACAACTGACCTTTAAATCTCATTGGCTTTCAACAACAAAAGGTTATTTCTAGCTCACACCACTGTCCCACATGCCTTTCGTGGGTCACCTGCAGCTCCCTCTTGAGACCTGCAGTCTGGTGGCAGAGGAAAAAGAGCCGTGGTGCAGTCGGGTGGTACGTAGTTCCTGAAGCTTTCCCTAAGAAGCAGCAATCATCACATACCCGTACACGGCATTGGGCAAAGTGCGGTGCCCATCCTCCCACAGGGCGCAGCAGCAAGTAGTTGGGACAATAATACAATCTGCTAGAGGGACGCCTCTGAAGAGATCTTTGTCAGTTTGGGGGTACTCAGGAAATAGAAGCCATGCTAGGGTTTGCAAACAAAGGGATGGAATACAGTGAACCCTCGCCACTTCGCGGTTCGACTTCCGCGGCTTCACTCTATCACGGTTTTTGCATGACAGCGCATGCTCTGTCATTACTGCCACTGATTGGCTCATACTGTACATGCTTGATGCCATAAGTAATATAATAAATAATAAATGATAATTGTAATGTCCAAAATGTTTTACTGTATTTTCCCTTTTTCGTTTAATAAATTGGGTAATACGAGTGTAATGGTGACTAAAGGGTGTTTTTTCATGTCCTCTATGCTCTAACTACAAAAATATTTGATTTACAAATAAAGAATCCTACTTTGCGGAATTTCATTTATCACGGTAGGGTCTAGAACCGATTAACCACGATAAACGAGGGTTCACTGTACACAAGAGAGGCGGTTGACACAATGCGGCAAAGCTAAAAGAACAAAAGGATGCTAACCAAAGGAGAAGAAATGAAGCGGCTTATACGCCAATACACAAGACTTTGGCGACTACGACGAGGCCAGGGATTTGGGGGTAGGGGGTGAGGGATACAGATGGACCTAAAAAAAGGAGTTTAAAATTTTATTTTAATAAGTCATTTTATTGGGGGCTCTTACAGCTCTTGTAACAATCCACACATCAATTGTATCAAGCACATTTGTACATATATTGCCATCATCATTTCCAAAACATTTTCTTTCTACTGGACCCCTTGGTATCAGCTCCTCTTCCCTCCCCCCTCTCTCCCCCCCCCCTCCCACTCTCGTGAACCCTTGATAATTTATAAATTACTTTTATTTTCATATTTTACACCGTCCGCTGTCTCTCTTCACCCACCTTTCTGTAGTTTATCCCCCTGGGAGTGGTTGTATGTTAATCATTGCAATCAGTTCCCCCTTTCTTCCCCATCTTTTCCCCACCCTCTTGTATTGCTACTCCCATTATTGGTCCTAAGGAATTTATCTGTCCTAAATTCTGTGTGTTGAGAGCTCTTATCTGTACCAGTGTACATGCTCTGGTCTAGCCGGATTTACAAGGTAGTGATAGTGGGGGATGGGGGTGGGGGAGAAGCATTAAAGAACTAGAGGAATGTTGTGTGCTTCCTGGGTGCTGTACTGCACCCTGGTTGGCTCATCCTTTCCTTGAAACTGGAGGGTTTAACAGTAAAGAAGTAAACAAAAATTCTAAAATTAATAAAATTGCTTCATAGGAAAAACAAAACAAAACAACTGCAAATCCCTTACTCCTCAGATCTAAATATTGGTCTGAGTGGCTAAAAAGGGAGGACATGTAAAACTGGAGTGGACTTGGAGTTTTTAATAACATACAAGTTCATTTCAAACACAAAGAAAAGTTACCTAGCTGTTCCTAGTTAGGGGCAGCAGCTCCCACCTGCCGTAGGGTTCTCTGAAGAAGCAGGGCCGGTGATGCCTCAGGCAGGCACTTCACACGTCTCTGCATTCTGGTCTTCCATCCTTTGCCCCTGAGATGACGATCAAACAGAAACGAAATCTTCTGGTTTTCCTTTTCATTAAAAAAAATCCCAAAACCCTTAACCCAAACCCACTTCCATCAAGTCAGTGTTGACTCCCAGGGACCGTTTCCCAGAGAGCAAATCTCTCCGAGAGCAGCCAGTCTCATCTTTCTCCCAAGGAGCAGCTGGTGGATTTGAATCCCCGACTTTGTGATTCACTGCCGAGGGCCTAACCCACAGCACCACAGAAGGAGAGCTTCTTGCTGTAACTCCCGTGTCTCTAACTTCCTTCTGGAGGTCCCATTCTTTGGTCTCGGTCCACTTCTTTCTGCCTAGTTTCTTCTGACCGGTCTTCCAGTTTTCTCATTCTTTCTCTGGTCGTAGCTAATCTCCTGGTAAACAAAATGAGTGCATTATCATTTCTCTCTTGAGGCTTTTACTGTAGACTGTCTACGTATTCCCTTTTCACCGCTGTTGTGTAATTTTATAAAGTTTCCAGTTCCCTGGTGGATTTTTCAAGTTTGGCATTTAACTTCTTGAACATGTAACTGTTTCATAGTCTGAAGTCCCTCTGGCGGTTTCTGTCAACTGTCACTTCTGATGTCATGAGCTCACGGCTCTCTCTCTTCCCTAAGTATTTGGTTACTTGTGTACTGTGACTATTGTGTCTGTGAAAGTAATTGCAGAAATAATTAGAAACAAGATGATTTTGTTATTTACCAAAGAGAATGTTCTATTGCTTTTAGCGGGTGCCTGGGGAGGATTAGCAAAGTGAGATCACGTTAGCTCATATTTGGGGCATGATATTTTCTGGGACACCTGGATGACTCAAAGTTGGGTTACTCTTCAGGTATGGACTAGTTTACTTTCGATTCCCCTTTACTTCTGGGGAACAGCCTTTTGGCAGGCCCTGGACCCTGAGTTTTGTGGCAGCCACAGCCTCAGGTATCTGGCGCACCTCTTTGGCATCCTGTCCTCTCTTAGACCTCAGCCCAGCAATTCCTCATTGTCTTGTAAGCTCTTTGATGTTGTCAGAACGTGTGTGCCTGTGCATGTGTGTGCACGCGCAAGAGTGTGCAAACTTTTAAAACATTAGACAATGTTTCTAGCTGTCTCCAGCAGAAGATTTTTACCCTTTACTGGAAGGGGAGGTCTACGGTTCTTTGTAAACGACACTGTATGAAGGACGGATTAAAAAAACTAAACAAAAAACCTACCACCATCGAGTTGATTCTGCCTCATCACGACCCTGTAGGAGGGTAGAACTGTCCCTATGGGTTTCTGAATTTGATTCTTCACAGAAGTAGAAAGCCTCATCTTATCCCTATGGAATGGCTGGTGGTTTCAAACTGCTGACCTTGCAGTTAGTAATCCCACAACTCCACCAGTGCTCCTCAAAGGACAAATGAGAGGATGGAATGTGGCCTCGGGGAGACCAGTTGTGGGAGAACAGTTCTGTTGATCCTTGTGGAAGATGCTGAGAACTTGGCTGAAGGCATTTGAGGTAGAACGGCTCAGAGAGCAGATTTGAGAGATAAGTTGCTATTGAATTGACAGGATTTGGGATTAGATTTGTGTTTTGGGGATAAGGGTCCAGTCTCAGAGGGAGGGTTCCCAGTGGAGGGAATATATTCACGAGAGAAGATCGGCAGCTTGACTTTGGACATATGCGTTTGATGAGCCTTTAAGATGTCCAAGTAAGGATGGTCCATGGGAAGTGGAGTATTTGAGTCTGGAGTTCAAGGAGCAGACTTCTGACCCCCTGGTCATTTTGAGGAGAAATATTTTAATCAGAATTTTTGCCAAGGTTGATGATTTTGGGGAGGGGTCAAGAAAATCTTTTTGAAATGAATTGCATTAAAGCAAATGAACTGTATCATAACCTTTTGGGAAAAAATCGACCTCACTACCATCAAACTATTTCTTCTCATTTAAAAAAAATTCGGACTTCCTGGTGCCACAGGGGTGGAATGGACAAATGCCCTGAGATCATCTTTAAACTGTAAGCCAAAAATCAATCCTTGCAGTCTTCTTAAAATCAAGCAAGAGTGGAGACTTCGGGAAGATGGCGACGGAGTGACACATACCAGAGGGACTCCACAGAATCCAGCCCAGCAGAGGGAAATTCAACGCCGCTGAGCGCAGGAGGAGCATCATAAAGATAAGTCTGGCTGGACCGGGGGATGTACACTGGTACAGATGGGAACTGGAAACAATGGGAATCCAGGGCGGATGATCCCTTCGGGACCAGTGGTGAGAGTGGCGATGCTGGGAAGGGGGAGGGGGAGTGGGTTGGAAGGGGGGAGCCGATGACAGGGATCTGCATGTGGCCTCCTCCCTGGGGGACAGAAGACAGAGGGGTGGGTGAGGGGAGACGTGGGACAGGGCAAGATATGACAAAATAGTGATTTGTGGATTGTCGGGGGCTCATGAGGGGAGGGGGGAGCGGGAAGGGAGGGGGAAAATGTGGACCTGATGCCAGGGGCTTGAGTGGAGAACAAATGTTTGGGGAATGATGAGGACAATGGATGTGCAGGTGTGCTTTGCACAGTTGATGTGTGTTTGGATTGTGATGGGAGTTGTATGAGCCCCTAATAAAACGATTTTAAAAATTCATTTAAATTTTGTTTTGCCGAACTTACCCTCCTGGGTTTTATTTCTTTTTAATTTCATTCAAGATAAGTTTTAAAACAACATTGACTTCTCCACCAGTCAGTTTGAGTTTTCTTTTGTGGGCACAATTCGTAATGGGTCCGATTTTACAGGTTGTTGTTTTTTTTAAGATTGTTTTATTGGGGACTCTTACAACTCTCGTTACAATCCATACATTGATTCCATTAGACATGTTTGTACATATGTTGCCTTCATTCATTTCTAGACATTTACTTTCTATTGAGCCCTTGGTATCAGCTCCTAATTTCCCCCCCTCCCCCCCACCCTCATACCCCCTTGGTAAATTATAAATTATTATTATTTTCATATCTTACACCAACTGCTGTCTCCCTTCCCCCATGTTTTCTGCTGTTCCTCCCCCTAGGGTGGGGGGTATGGGTCCATCATTGCGATCAGTTCCCCCTTTCTCCCTTCCTCTCCTCCCCATTATCCCTACCCTTCTGGTATCGCTATTCCCACTCCAGTTCCTGAATTCCGTGTGTCGTGAGCTCCCATCTCTTTTCTATACCTGTGTACATTCTCCGGTCTAGTCTGAATTGAGAAGTGGCACTGGGGTCACGGTAGTGGAGGGTGGCTGGATGAGGAAACCTCAAGGAACCAGAGGAATATAGTGTGTTTCATTGATGCTTTACTGCACCCTGGTGACTCATCCCTTCCCTGTGGCCCCTCTGTGGGGGGATTGTGCCGTAATCTACAGATGGACTTTGGGTCTCAGCTCCATCCCCTTCGTTCTCAACATACAGGTTTGTTTTGTCAAGGAGATTTGGCATACACATACTAATATATATGTGTATATATGTGTGTGTGTATATATATGTATATATATACACACACACATATATATACATATATATATATAGCTTTTCTTGTATTTTAAAGCCCATCCTCTATTTTACTGTGCAGCTTCTACTGCTGTCTGTTTTCTGTTGTACTATTGGAGGGAGGGCGATGCCTTGTACGCATTCCGTAGGGAATTCAGTGAACTTTGTGAGCAGTCTTGTGACTGAGGCAGGAATGGGGAGAAAGGAATCATTGGGAGGAGACAGGCGATGGGGAGAGGGAGAGAGGACGAGGAGAGAGAGAGATGGAGGACTGGAGAGAAGGGGAGAGGGAGAGAGAGAGGGAGAGAATGTCCTTGGGGTTAAAAAAGCAAACGCAGTGGAGCCATGGGGGGTTCTGGCGTAATCATTAGGGAAGCTGGCCCCCAGGCCTTTCTTCTGCTGCCCTGCCTTTGTTCCCGAGAACAAACCCTTTGCACCGCCCTGGGACCACGTGCAGCTTTTGTCTTCCAGGAGGAGAGGGCTAAGAGGAAGAACGGCCCGAGAGAGGAGAACGGGGTGCAGAGAGACAAGCCGCCAGCCCACCCCCACCGCCCCCGAAGGCCGGGCGTGTGGCCGCAGGGGCCGGACAACTGGTGGTGGCTATGCCGAGAGGGGGGCTCTGATAGAAGGGACCTCGCCATGTCCTGTCCCCTCCAGGAGGAGGTCCAGGTGCCCCCCTTTGTCGGCAGCCTAGCCGGAGAGAGGGCGAGGAGGAAGGCCGGGAGGGGAGGCTGCATGGCCCCACCGGCCCTGGGTCCAGGCTGCGGCGCCGGGTGGATGGGCAGCGCCGCCCTCGCCCTCCTGGTGCCCGGACCCCCCCCCACCCCCAGCCCCGGGGCGCCCCCGCTCCACGGTTCCCTAGCCACGGCCCCTCTCCAGGCTTGCCAGATTTAGCCAAAGGCACCAGAGGCCCAGCTCAATGGGGACCTCAGACAAGCAGTGAGTTGTTATTATGATGATTATTAAAATCAAATGTTATCGTGGTAAAATACGTCTAAGGAAACATCCCTCCGTCTAGCCAGTTTGCGGCGGGCGGCAAATGTCTAGTGACATTCGTTACATGCACCGTGTTGTACCACAATCGTTGCTTTCCATGTCCAACAGGAAGGAACAACTCCCTCCCGCCGTCCCTCCATCCCCGCCCGCTGAGTCAGCTCTGACTCAGGGCGGCCGTCCCACAGGACGAGGTCAAAGGAACGGCCCCTGTGGGTTTCCCGGACTGTAACTGTTGGCGGAAGTAGAAAGTCCGGTTTTTCTTCCACAGAGTGGCTGGTGGTCTTGAACTGATGACCTTGTGGTTGTCAGTCTAAGGTGAACCCACTGCCACCAGAGCTCCCTAGCAACTCCCTTCAACACATTGTTTTTATACGAGTTGTTGCAATAAAAGACTATTAAAGATCCCCCAACTGAGGAATGGCTAAATAAAGTAAGGTATATCCATACAGTGAAATAGTTAGCAACAAAAAAGGATCCACAGCACGGTATGGATGAACCTCGAGAATGTTATGCCAAGTGAGAAGCTCGTCACAAAAGATCCCATACTACATGATTCCATGTCTCTGAAGGTTCAGATCAATGTGCAGATCCTGCGGAAAGTTGATAAGCCGTTGCCCGCGGATGGTTTCGGGTGCAGGGCAGGATCTCGTGAGTGATGCATGAAAGGATCCTGGGCTTCCTTGTTTCCTTTTTCAGGGACTCTGGTGGTATCGTGGAGCCCTAGTGGTGTAGTGATCACACAGTGGGCTGCTAACCTTAGGGTCAGCAGTTTGAAACCACCAGCCACTTCTCAGGAGAAAGATGGGGTTTCTACTCCTGCCAAGAGTTGAGTCTTGGAAACCCACAGAGGCAGTTCTAGCTTGTCCTACAGGGTCACTTTGAGCCGGAATCCACGTAGTGGCAGTGATTTTGGTAGTTCAGACCCAGGAGCCACTCCTTGGGAGAAAGGTGAGGCTGTCCACTGCGAAGATTTAAAAGCCACTTAAACTCTGTCCTCTTGGGTCAATATGCCTCAGAATCCACTCAGTGGCACTCAGTTTTATTTTATTTAGTGAGGGCTTCTTTCTGAGGTGATAAAATGTTCCAAAATCATGGTGATCCTTACATAACTTTTTTTTTTTAAAAATCAATTTATTGGGGGCTCAGACAGCTCTTATCACAATCCATGCAGACATCCATTGCCTTACAAAATTTTTGTGAATATACACAGAAGCATTGGATTGTAAACATTAAATGGCTGAATTGTATAGTACATGAATTATATCTCAATAAAAAAACCAAACCCATTGCCATTGATCATGTAGATTCTGACTCCTCCAACCCAAAGAGAACTCCCTGTGATGGAGGGAATTCTGATTCATAGTGGCACGATAGGACGGAGGAAAACTACCTCTGTGGGTTTGGGAGACTAACTGTTTAGAGGAATAGACAGCCTCAACTTTCTCCTTCAGAATGGTTAGTGGCTTTCAACTGCTGATCTTGAGGCTAGCACACAGAAGTAACTCACTCGCCCGTCTCGCACTCTCTACCACTGAGCCAATTCTGAATGATAGGTGACCTTACAGGACACAGTGGAACAGCCCCTATGGGTTTCCAAGACTATAACTCTATATGGGAGTAGGAAGCCACATCTTTCTCTTCCACTGTGCCTCTAGAGATTCTATATAGGGCTTCTAAGACTGTAAATCTTTTTTTTTTTAATTGTGTAAAGCACATTTGTACATTCATTGCCCTCATCATTCGCAAAACATGTGCCCTCCACCTAAGCCCCTGGCATCAGCTCCTCATTCTTTCCCTCCCTCTCTGCTCCCCACTCGCTCATGAACCCTTGATAATTTATAAATTATTATTTTGTCATATCTTGCCCTGTCTGACGTCTCCCTCCACCCA
>NW_022111372.1:49642875-49644283 GCF_000313985.2 Echinops telfairi
GCAAGGCCTGTTGTTTTCATCTGTAATTGGAAGGCGGTGGAGCTGTTCGGGCAGAGACGTCCTGTAATGAGGGCTGTAAAACCCGGGCGGGCCGGGACTTGGGTGTGTGCTGTTTGCAGAGCTGGGTTAACACTGTGATTACTGAATAAGCAATTCTATAATGAGTGAGCGAATGAACGTGCTGTTGGAAAGCCATTCGGGTGAGAGGGTCGACTGGCGTGAGCTGTCAGGGAAGGGAAGCCAGCAGGCATGGGGACTATGTTGCTCTGTGTCCCCTCTGCCCTCCATACTGGCCGGATCCTCGGCCCTCTCCCTGTGGAAAGGAGCCCTGGTGCCCTCGTGGGTTACACTTTGGGCCACTAACCTTACAGGTAGCAGTTGAAAACCCCCAGCCTCTCTGTGAGGCTTTCTGCTCCTGGAAAGAGTTAGTCTGGGACGCCCCCAGGGGCAGTTCTGCCCTGCCGTGCAGGGTTGATATGAGTCCGAACCCATTTGATGGCGTGAGGTGTCGTGTTGTCTCTGTATAACCTGTGGAAGGGCGTAGTGGGCTGCCACTTGAGCGGCTTATGGCAAGGTCAGCGGCTTGAACTCACCAGTCTCTCCGAGGGAGAAAGATGAGACTGGCTGTCACCGTGAAGATTCACGGTCTCAGAAACCGCCTGGGATACTGCTACCCGTCCTGTGGGACAGGGAGCACTGGGAGTACTGGGCCTGCTTGTGGATGCAGTCCGCAGGCGAGCTGCCCCCCAGAGATGACAGTGATTGCAGGATCGTGTCTAGAACAGTGTTCACCTCTGCCGCCTCCAGCTCCCACCGCCTCCCTCCGTCTTCCTGTACCTGGCCTCCCCCTCCCCCCAGGTCTCTGGCAGATTAACGTCTACCTTCTAGTTAGCAACCAGGATTTGCTCTGTGGTGTTTGTTAGATCGTTCTGGAGACAGGGTGGATTAAATTTAATTTCATCTTAGTTTAAAAGGAGCAGAAGAGACAGAGACACATGGGAATTGGGTGGGATGGGTGGGGGTGGGGGGAAGATACCACGCAAGGTTCGTTTAAGGGGAAGACCCTGGACTACCCACAAGGAAGAAATTGAGATGGTTGAGGCCCTGATTTGGACTTTTAGCCTCCAGAACATACATGTCCATTCTGCACAGCTACACATGTGTGGTATTTCTATCACAGCCAAAAAGAAAACCATGCTCACTGCCATCGAGTCGATGCTGACTCACAGGGACCCTACAGGACAGGGTCCAACTGCCGCTCTGAGTTTCTGAGACTGTAACTATTTACAGTCTTTCTCCCATGAAACAACTGGTGGTTTTGAATGGCTGACCCTGTGGTTAGTAGCCCAGGCTCCCCAGAGATGACAGTGATTGCAACATTGTCTCTAGAACAGTGTTTATCTCTGCT
>NW_022111372.1:49645795-49647458 GCF_000313985.2 Echinops telfairi
ATCTGTGTTTGTTCTTTTGGCTCATAGTGACCCTCTACATAGGGTTTTGTAGACTGTAAATCTCTATGGGAGCAGACAGCCTCATTTTTCTCCTTCAAAACGGGTGGGTTTGAACCTTGGACCTGGTGGTTAGCAAGCCAACGCCTAGCCCACAACATCACCAGGACTCTAGCTGCAGGAAGACCTCTTTATTGGAATGCGTGGTCATACCTCCTCACCTCCAAAAGGCTAAGGTGGGGAAGGCACCTTTGGGTCTGTACAGCTTCAAGAGAAATCAAAACGTAGGACAATAGGGAGGCCGATTCAGCTAGGCCCCAGTAGGACTTGGACGTCCTCGCAGTTTGGAGATGGAGCAGCTACAACCAGGATGCGGTGAAGCCCCTGGCACAGGGTCAGCGTTTTGCTGGGCCTGGGCCACAGTCAGAGGGGGATCTAAGGTGTAGCAGGTATGATATGTGCTCTGGGCACCACATGAAGGTGGGGTGCCACTGAGCAATTTCTATTCACCACCATAAGTTAAAAGAATACATTCATATTTAAGAGCTTCCAAAGGCACCCGGGGGTGCCATGGGTTAGGCATTGGGCTTTGAACTTCAAGGTCAGTGGTTCAAATCCACAGGCAGTTCTGCGGTAGAAAGAAGAGGCTGTGTACTCCCATAATGATTTACATTCTCAGAAATCAGATGAGCCGATACAAATCGGAATCAACTTGATGGCAGTGGGGTTTGGGAGCTGAGGCAGATTTCGCAATCCGGCTGTGCTGTGTTAAAAAAAGACACTGACCATAAAAAAGAGCCTAAGCCCCTCCTGATCTGATCGTCATCAGTGGAAGCCAGGGAGATGCAGCTGTTGTGCTTGAGCTAAAGACCAAGGAGCTTGCCTGGCACGCCTGAGCTGATGTGTATATTTGAAACACAGAACTTTATTTAGAAACTGTTTAGAGTAGGGAGAAAAACAGACCCTGTCAAGAAAGACTAGGCAGAAAAGGGATTCCCAATAAAACAGAATTTTGGGGCAGTGAAAGTCCAAAATGCCAGGAAAGCAAAATAGCACCGACATTTGAACAATGGCTAATCACGTGTATTTTCCTTCTTTCTCTTTCATTTTCTTCTTCTTCCTCCTCCTCCTCCTCTTCTACGTCTTCTTTTTCTTCTTTGCATTATTCATCACCGAATCTGTGCTCCCCTACTTCCCCCAAATTCCACACAGAGCCTGCACTACACACGTTTATCATAAAATACCCGTTTCCCACACACATCATGGGCCAAGCTACCACCAGAAACAGATCAACACAGACACACGAAGAGCTGAACCATCTCAGCGTGAGCAACGCACAGGGTGCAGCGTTCTGCCACATGAAGGGGCCCAGGTACAGATCCTGGCCTTAAGCGAATGAGAAAGGTAAGGAATAAAATAGTTTAAACAGCCATCAGTAAATCAGCCACAGCACTGTGTTCTCTGTGAAAGAAAATGTAACATGCTTACACATTTTGTCGCCAGAGAGATTAGTGCACTGGGCAAGTATTCCCATCCCAGTGGAGAGCTGTGGAAGGCAGGTACCAAGGACACCGAGCCGGGCACACTGGAGCTGGCTTGTGCAGAGCCCGAGGGAGCAAGGGCACTCAAGGTCACTCCTTTGGCCAGAGGTCTGGGGAGAACTTGC
>NW_022111372.1:49648854-49656210 GCF_000313985.2 Echinops telfairi
TCAATACTCTTAAGGCTTGCTTTCTTTTTAAGCTTCACCCACCTGTCATACAATTCAATCGTTCAACCATATCAAGAAGAGTTGGTTGTACAATCTTTAGCACAATCGATTTTAGAACATTTTCTTTCCCCTGGTACTCACTGTTATTCGTGTAATTCCCCTCCCCCCTTGCAATTTTGGCAAAAATATACACAACAACTTCTACACGTGTAATTCAGTGCCATTGATTATACGCTGTGTTGTACGCCATTGTTGCTATCCCTCTCCAAATTGTTCCACCATTACAATGAGCTCAATGGCCCCTAAGCAGAAACTCTTCCTCCTCCACCTCCTTCCTGGTAACCACAGGTCAGGTTGGGTTTCTCTCTCTCTCTCTCTCTCTCTCTCTCTGTTTTTTAGTATTTGTCTTGATGCAGTATTCACATAGCCTACACTTCCATAGGTAAGCCACTTCTAAAGAGTTGTAGACACATCATGACCATCAGCTCTGGTGCTCCCCACCACCAGGCATTACTTATTGATTACCCTTCTCTGCCAAGATCTCACATTAGCTGAAAATTCAATTCAGTCTTGAGACTTGGTTCTCAAGCTCATGCCAGCGGGGGTCGGAGTTCAGTGTGAGCGGAGGGAGGTGGCTGTGGAGTCCCATGTTGCCCCAGAGGGAATCAGAAGGAACAGGAGACCCGCCTGCAGCTGCTCTGCATCTTCACCCCTGGCAGGACCACCCCCGCGAGTGGAGTTCCTGGCAGAAACAGCCGCCACAAGCTGCGGTTGTAAGGTGGAGCTATGAAAGCACTGGGGAGGTTGGTGCAAGAACTTTGCCCTGGAAGCTGGGAAGGAAGGCACTCACTGCAGCTTTGTGATTGTTTTCATGGATCCCAAAGACCTGGTATGGAGTCAAGGGCGTTCGCGGCACCAGGTCCAGCAGGAAGGGGACCCATGGCTCCATGACCCTGCAGTTCCAAGTGGGGGGTTAGCTGCACCAGCAATCACCCCTCTCCATCGGCGCCCCTCCTCCTTTGGTCATCACCATCACCTTTCAGCCTCTGAACAAATTAGAGCGCATCTATTTGGGTTCGATTTGGCTGTGTTCTGGGATGGCCACGGATTCAAAGTTCATATTGTTTCAAGCTCCTCTGTAAAATAAGAAGCAAAGTGCTCTTCAAATTCCATGTAGAACTGCCTTGTGAAAGGAATGTGTGCCATCCCTAAAGGAACCTCCATCCAGTCTTTCTCTTTTTGTTTTGTTTTGTTTTTTTAAATCGTTTTATGAGGGGCTCATACAACTCTTATCACAATCCATACGCACATCCATTGTGTAAAGCGCATTTGTACATTCATTGCCCTCCTCATTCTCAAAATTTTCTCTCCACTTAAACCCCCGTATTGGGTCCTCATTTTCCCCTCCCTCCCCGCTCCCCCCTCCCTCATGAGCCCTTGATAGTTTATAAAATATTATTTTGTCATATCTTGCCCTGTCCGACGTCTCCCTTCACCCACTTTTCTGTTGTCT
This sequence comes from Echinops telfairi, assembly GCF_000313985.2. NCBI lineage: Eukaryota > Metazoa > Chordata > Mammalia > Afrosoricida > Tenrecidae > Echinops > Echinops telfairi. The sequence continues at coordinate 49,650,368 of NW_022111372.1, forward strand.
GTCCCCCAGGGAGGAGGTCACATATAGTTCCTTGTAATCGGTTCCCTCTTTCCAACCCATTCTCCCTCTACCCTCCCAGTATCGCCACTCACACCACTGGTCCTGTAGGGCTCATCTGCCCTGGATTCCCTGGATTTCCAGTTCCTATCTGTACCAGTGTACATCCTCTGGTCTAGCCAGACTTGCAAGGTAGAATTTGAGTCATGGTAGTGGGAGCGGGGAGGAAACATTTAGGAACTAGAGGAGAGTTGTATTTTTCATCGTTGTTACATCACACCCTGACTGGCTCATCTCCTCCCTGAGACCCCTCTGCAAGGGGATGTCCAGTGGCCTACTGATGGGCTTTGGGTCTCCACATCCAGTCTTTCTCTATGGCCGCTGACACCCTCTCCGGCAAGCGCGTGGCGAGCCTGTGGTCAGCCTCTGCTCTCTGCGTGAGCCAGCTCGAGGTGAGTACGCTCTGCTGCCAGGCAGAAAGCTCCTCGCTGCAATGTATGGGAAAGGAGTGAGCCTTCTGCCGAGTGCGCTTTAAGAAGAGGTACTTTTTTGCTTATGAAAAGAAACCAGGGAGTCCTCCAAGAATCATAAAAGGGAGGGTTTCGCAGTGAAGAATTCGGATGCGCTCTGCTGGGCCAGGCTGTTCACACCCTTCTTGCTCCTCCTGCAGGCCTCTTCACCTGGTGTCACAAAGCCTTCACCGGTGGTATTGAGAATGTCCCCCGGCCTGGCCTCTGCAGCACCGGGTCGTTTCCCCTCGTTCTCCTGGCAGATCAACTCGGCTTCCCAAAGTAGACCCCTCTCCTTCCCCAGAGCTTCAATGCAAAGCTTCTGGACGCTGACCTGTCACATCCAGTCGGTTGTTTCTCATTGTTGTTGTCCCGGTGACCCACATGGCACCCTTCCTCACCACACCTGGCGGCTTTAGCAGGTTCGGCACTTCCCCGTGTTGCAATGGGCTCTGGGGGCTGCACTGCTAGTGCGCAGGGGTTTCTTCACAGTCAGAGCGAAGGGACCACCTCCGATTCCTGACCTTGTCTGGGAGCTAAGGGTCATTGTGGTTTGCATCAAGAAACTTCTTTTCTTATTAAAAGATCACTTTATTGGGGGCTCTTATAACAATCCATATATCAATTGTATCAAGCATATTTGTACATATGTTGCCATTATTGTTTTTCAGAAATTTGAACCTGCGTGTCCATCAACAGGCAATCGGCAACCCCTGAGCACCTGTTCGGTCTTTGTCAGATTCAGCTGCAGGGACCCCTTGATCCCAGCCAGCACGCTGGGTCGTCTCGGGCAATCGCTGGTGATGAGGTTCACTGCCATCTTTGGCTCTGACGGAACCGCGCACAGGGCCCCCACCGGCTCCAGTTCCTTCTTTGTCTGGTTCCAATCGCCCGACTCCGCCCGCGCCCTCCCTCGCGATGAGTTCACATGCGCCCCCGCTCCACATCGAAGTCCGGAGCTGGAATTTTGGTGACGTGATCTAAAAGCTGGGTGTGAGATTTGGCGCATCTCCGGCAATCGCTTCACCCCACCATCCAGGGGCGCTGCAGGCGCTGGGAGGGCAAGCTGCGCTGGCTGCCCATTGCCGGTCTCTTAGCCCCCAGGCCTGGGCTCCGGGCCCACAGACTGGGTGCCGGCGCGAAGGAGAAGGAAGAGCTACAAGGTTCCTCTCGTGCTGCTGACTGGGGGCCCAGAAGTCGTCGCTGCGGTGGGAAGCGGGGAACTTGAGATGATATTGATTGGTGGGAGGGGGAGGATAACACTCTTCTTGCAAGACGGACCTGGAGTCTCTGTGTGGTGCACATGGTTCATGCCCATGGCTGCCAGCAGAAAGGCTGGGATCTACCCGGGGGGCCTCGGAAGAAATGCCTGGCAACCAGTCAGCTATTGGGAACCCCCCTGGAGCAGGTCTCTGACACACTTGGGGTCGCCATGAGTCAGAAGGCCCTCTAGGGCAACTGGCTTTAGGTTAGTCCTGTCGGGTCTTTTAACCCTCCCGAGCCCCCGTGTCTTTCCCCCGGTGCCGTTAAGAGGATTGAAATGGACACACTTCGGCCAGTGCTTGGTGGTGGAAGAGGTCAGGAGTGGCGAAAGCCCCCGCCACACCCTCCAGCCTGAGGCCTTATGCTCAGAAGGCCTAGGTCCTGGTCCAATGGAGCCATTCCCGCCCAGGACAGGCCACATCAGATGACCAGTCTCACGGGGCTCAGATGCCATCTGACCCCTGACCTGGCATTCAGAATGCAGAGTGGCACCAGGAGGCAGCTGGCGGTGCAGGGAGGAGGTCAGCAGTGTCCCTGGGACTTCGGGACAGGCAGAGGGGCAAGAGCAAGTCTGAGTGTGACAGGGTGGGGGCCTGCACGCTGGGAGTGGGAGGTCTCCCGAAGGCAGCTGCTCTTTGAAGTACTTTGAAGGGTGTGTGTGTCTCATGACTTGAATCAGGGAAATTCTGCGCATTCAAGAAGTACAGTTAAACCAAACAAGAGGTGAAAGCCAACTCCAAATCAGATAGAAACTCTGAGTTGGTGCAATAGCGTCCACAGAGGGAATATTCTACATCCCACTTGGGTTAGTAGCAACTGGGGTCTTAAAAGCATGCAAGCAGCCATCTGTTGTCTGCTTCTGCCTTATAGTGAGCCGATGCCCAACTGAAGGAAACACTGCTCCGTCCTGCTCCAGCCTTACAATTGTGCTGTGCCTGAGCCCATTGCTACAGCCCCGGTGTCAATCCATCTTGTTGAAGGCCTTCCTTTTTTCCACTGCCTTTATGAGCATGATGTCCTTTTCCAGGGACTGGTGTCTCCTGACAACATGTCCAAAGGACATGAGGCGAAGTCTTGCCATCTTCACTTCTAAGGAACGTTCTGGCTGTACTTCCTCTAAGCCAGATTTGTTTGTTCATCTGGCATCCCGTGGTACTTCCAGTATTCTTTGCCAACAGCATAATTCAAATGCATCAACTCTCCTTTGGCCTGGCTTATTCGTGGCCCAACTTTCATGTGGAAATGACGAGTTGAAAATACCATGAATGTACCAAATATAATCTGCAGGAATCACCTGGTCTATATCCTATAGGACGAATCTGTGGAGAAGCTCACTATCAGCAATCGCTTATATCTAAGTTCAGGTTGAAGTTCAAGAAAACGAAAATGCGTCCATGAGAGCAGTCATCTGAGATGCACCTACTGCTCTCCCCGTCTGGAGCAAAGGAGGGGAAGGACAACTATGGGCCACATGAGCCACTGCCTCCAGTAGCCAGTGACTGAGCCACTAGATGATGACCTGGACAGGCCACGTGGTGGACAGTAACACTAGAGAGGCCTGCGTTCCTCAGAACAAGCAACGTCGGGAGACCAAAGGGGCAGCATCTGCCCCCAAACAAAGCTCGCTGGGCAGACAGGGACAGGACAGGACACGTGGAAACAGGCCCAGGAGGAAGGGGGGGAGCGCTGTTACACAGACGGGAAGGGAGGCTACCAAGGCCACAAAACACCGCATGTGGACACTGTTTAGTGGAAAGCTGATTTGCTCTGTGAGCTTTCACCCTACCACCACCACCACAGAATAAAGAAACATATCTACAAACAGAAACAATGCACATATCGATCACGTTCCTAGCATGCCCACACACTTCAGATAAATGGCTTGTGATCCAACTTTACATCCTTCATTTTCTTTTTTCTTTCTTTCGTTCTTTCTTTCTTTCTTCCTTTTAAAGGAACTTGACTGTCACTAAAGAATCTAAGTCCACTTCAGTGTTCCTTGTATAGCCACTCAGACCCATGTTTAGATCAGATGGAGGAGGAGTCTGGAGAGGTTTTAAGGCTGGGACCCTTCTTCTCTTTCATCCTAACTTTATTAATTTTGATAGATATATATATTTAAAATTTCCCCTTTTGTTTGTGAACTATAATATAGAGAAACATATTCTATGTAATTACACAGCCCAGATAATCAAATCATTAACAGTATCCTATTCCACACACACACACACACACACACCTAGGGTCGCCATGAGTCAGAATTAACTCCATGGCAGTGAGCGTTTTCAGTTTGTTTGAGTGGCTCTTTCTTTTCCTTTTGTCCCCCACGGTCCCTCCCTCCCTAGTTTTCTGTCCCTTCCCTCTCCCAGCTCCCACCTCTGGGCCAGGCCTTCTCCTAGTCCTTAAAGTCATCTTTTGGTGTGAGAACCTCTCTCTCTTAATAGGGAACACTTCACGGATTTGCGTGTCATCCCTGCACAGGGCCATGCTCATTTTCTGTATATCGTTCTGATTTTAGTCCATGTGCTGCCGAAGCCAGAGCAGAAGACCCGTTTTCTTTTTCTTTATGTTTTCTAAGGAAAAAAAGAACTGTCCAGAAACCTTGACCTTTGCTTAGTAGGTTTGTTGTAGAAGCGTCTTTGGCGGTGCATTTGTGAAGCCACTATGTGTTTCCTATTGTGGGCGACCTGTATTTATTTGGTAATTTAAAAGGAGAGTTTTATTGGCGAACGCTCTCTGGGACTGCTTATGGCTAGCAAGCGCTTTCACGGGAAACGCTTTAACTGTGTTCTGGTGTCCCTGTTAGCTGTGCTCCTCAGTTCTGACGCACGGCGCCCCCATGTGTTACAGAGCAGAACTGCTCCACGTGGTTTCTGGCCTGCGATCCTAGGGGAAGGTCATCACCAGCCTTTTTACCTAGCAACAAGACGGAGCGCGCTGGAGCTGCCCACCTATAGATTGGCCGTTTGTGGGCGCTGTGAAATGAATTTCAACCCGAGACCCTAGAAGACAGTACAGCTGCCCCGTAGGTTGTCCTCTTTTTAAAAAAAAAAAAATCATTTTATTAGGGGCTCATACAACTCTTAACACAATCCATCCATACATCAATTGTGTAAAGCACATTTGTACATTCATTGCCTTCATCATTCTCAAGACATTTGCTCTCCATTTAAGCCCCCCCCCCCCCCCCCTCCGCAACAGCTCCGTAGGTTGTCGTGTTTATGGGCGCCGTTCACCAGGTCTTTCCTCTGGTGGACCGGCTGCTGGGTGGAATGCTTGCCCATCCCGCCACCAGGATTCCTTGGATAAGGATAGGTAACAAACAACCCGGGTCTGCATGTGAAAGCAGACCCGCTTTGCTGGGTGGACAGCACCCCCTGCTGACCCATCTTTGTGTGGACTTGCTCTCACAAGTTTGTCGCACTTGACATTGTCTTCTCATCCTCACCCTGCGGTTTCCCAGAGGATAGCCTTTTCCCTGATTCAGAATTGTGGGGTAGTGGAAGGGCGGGCTTCGTAGGCTGGAAACAGCTGGGGTGTGAGTCGTGCCTTGGCTCCTGCATACTGCGTATTGCACAGACTGACCTGGGGAGAGTCCTGACTGCGCCCTGGGCCGCCGCTCCAAAGGTAGCATGGCAGTGGCCATGAAGTCGATGGCCGTGTGTGTGTGTGTGTGTGTGTGTGTGTGTGTGTGTGTGTGTAGAGTAGAATGATGTGTCTGCCCCACAGGGTTCCCATTGGCCGATTTTCAACCAGCAGATTGCCAGGCCTTTCTTCGGAGGCTCTTCGGGATGGACTCAGCCCCTTAGTCATATAAAGAGGGTCTCATCTTCTGATGCAGGAGGAGACCCTGGAGACTGGGCTGTTGGGTGAACTCAGTGAGCAGGACAGGGCTATGTGGGTGCCCCCAGCCAACCTGACGCCAAGTCTCTCCAGAGCTGGAGATGAGTGGATTGGGACACAGGGCCCCAGAGCTCCAGGCCTGCCTGGAGAGGCAGAGCGCTGTTGGTGTTGGTGTTGGAGTTGGTGTTGGTGTTGGTGTTGGAGTTGGTGTTGGAGTTGGTGTTGGAGTTG
>NW_022111372.1:49656573-49657722 GCF_000313985.2 Echinops telfairi
GTTGGTGTTGGTGTTGGTGTTGGAGTTGGAGTTGGTGTTGGTGTTGGAGTTGGTGTTGTGTTGGAGTTGGTGTTGGTGTTAGGTGCTATGAGTCGGTTCCAACTCCTAGCAACACTGCACAACAGAACAAAACAGTGACTGGCCCTGTGCCTTCCTCACGGTCATGTTCAGGTTTGAGTCCATTGTGGGCAGCCACTGTGTCCACCAGAATAGCCTCGAGGACAGTGGGCTTGAGCTTTGTTTTGTCTTGGCTAGTTCCCAGCACCCTGCCTGGAAAGGGTGCCGTTGAGAGCAGCTGAGATGACAGGCCCACCCACCACTCTCCACCTCCATCTCTCAGCCCTGAAGTCTGAAGCAGAGGCCTTGAGCAACTGACCAAGGAGGCACTGGGGCAATGCAAGGGGCACGCAGTGTGTACACCGTGCACAAGAGGAGCAGAAGTTCAGAGCCTTGTATAGCAACTCTGCAGCAGGAAGTGGAGAAAGGGCCACTCTTCCTGCTAGGCTAGCAACCCCAGCCCCCACCCCACTCCCGGCTTGAATCTCAGAGCCTCATTCACGGCAGATAAGTCTGTTTTGAGGGCTCTCATGTATTTAATGTGTAGCTAGCTAGCTAGATGAATGGGGCTTCAAACACTTTGTAGAAACATTGCATTAAAAAGTGCTTCTTATTGTGAATTGGGGTCATGTTTACAGAGCAGACCATCAGTCTTACCTAGGACCATTCACACACCCTTGGTTTCATCTCATCCATTGCAGGAACCTATTGTAACATCACTTACCCCACTTCCACCCTCCGTTTCCTGTTTCCACTTATCTTTCACTCCTAACCTTTCTGAATTGTGTTCTTGGGCAAATGCTGCCCTTGTGATCTCCAATGATTGATTATACTAACGTATGCCACACCCCACTATTTTTATTATTCCCCTTATAGACAGACTGGCGTATTAGTATGCTTGAAATTCTCACGGATTTTGTCTTGCTCAGATCCACAGTCAATACTCATGGAAGCAGCAGTCAAGAGATCAAAAGGCACATTGCATTGGGTAAATCTGTTGTATAGACCTCTTTAGAGTATTGAAAAGCAAGGACGTTACTCTGAGGACTAAGGTGCACCTGACCCATGCCATGGTGTTTTCAATGGTTTCAT
>NW_022111372.1:49658157-49659415 GCF_000313985.2 Echinops telfairi
AGCAAAAAAGAAAAAGGCCTTCAACGAGATGGATGGACACAGTGGCTGCAACAGTGGGTTCAAGCACAGGACCGTTGTGAGGCTGGCAGTAAGGATTGTGGAGATGTGGGGGAGTGATGCCAGGATCCATTTCCCAGTGGAAATGGTCGATGCTGCTCCTTACCATACAGTTAGTGAGGAAGCTAGGGTCCGAGTCCCTTGCCCTTAGCATAGAGTAGCTGACACACCTGGGTGAGAAGAAGGAAATTACTTAACCTATGGGTGCAATCCCTTTGGGGATCAAACGACCCTTTCACAGGGGTCGCCCAATTCATAACAGTAGCAAAATGACAGTGATGAAGTGCCCTGTTTCCCCGAAAATAAGACAGTGTCTTATATTAATTTCTGCTCCCAAAGATGCGCTAGTTCTTATTTTCAGGGGATGTCTTCTTTTTCTTTTTCTTTTTTAAAAAGACATTTATTTAGCGTCATGATCAGACCATTACATTTAGCAATCAACAGCATGGGTGCAAAAAAAAAGAAAAGAAAGAAAAACTACATTAAAACCCCTTGTTGGAATGCTTTCCACTTTCCACAGAACAGACACTAAAATAACCTGTTATACAATTAGTCACAAACACAGTCCTCAAGTTCTTTTGCCCATACACATGAGTATTGTCTAAGACATGTCTTCTTTGTAGCAGCTAGGCCCTGCCCCCACTGTGCTTGGCTGCGTTCACACATCTGTTGTCACCTGTAGCTTCCCTGTCACCTCTCTGGCTCTCCTCTCCTGCTCAGCTTTGTTTCCTGTTGAACAATATGGAATGAAGTTGTTAATCTAAACATATTAAGACTCAAGGCTACAATCCAACAGCAAGTTGTTTCCCACAATTTTGCCCTTCTGAACATTAACTTAGTATCCACAATTAAACTGCAATTATGTTAACTAGGTTGCACTGCTCAGCTACATTAGGGCTACTAGGTTTATTAGCAATTACAAAAACTAAGTCAAACCAGGAGAAGGTGCTCATCTGGTAGTCATTTAAAATCTTCTGCCACTGCCATAACTACTGCCACCATAGCCACCTTGGTTTCGTGTTTGGCAAAGTATTGACCTCCACCACCATAAGGGCCAGAGCTTCTGCCTCCAACGTTCCCTCCCTTCATTGGTCCAAAATTGGAAGATTGATTGTTGTAGTTGCCAAAATCATTGTAGCTTCCACCACGTCCAAAGTTGCTTCCATCATTACCAAATCCACTCTAACCACCCCACTGCCGC
>NW_022111372.1:49661212-49662867 GCF_000313985.2 Echinops telfairi
TGCCTTATATTTCAGCGAGAGGCAAAACTGTAAGTAGGTCTTATTTTCAGGGGATGTCTGACTTTCAGGGAAACAGGGTAGCAATGAAAATAATTTTACGGTTGGGGGTCACCACAACATGAGGAACTGTATTAAAGGGTCGCCGCATTAGGAAGGCTGAGAACCACTGCTAGAGGGAGTCCAGGATGTCCGAGTCCAGGATGTCCCCTTCTGTTACCTCCACTCCCATCTCAAACGTAGTGGAGAAGGAAGGCAGTCTGGGTGTCTCTCTGAATGTATATGCCTAAGTCTTCCACTGGGTGGAGCTAGAGCAACAGGCAGTGAGGGCATGTTCCCGGTACCCCCCACCTCCCCATCCCCAGGGCAGAGCAAAGCTTGCAGGGATCCAGAAGTCCCCCCATGCTCCAGAGGAGAACATGGAACTGCAGAGGGAGAAGGCCAGGGCGTCAGTGAAGGCTAGCAGGCAAGGGGAGTGCCAGGGCTGCCAGGTGCAGGAGAATGGCTGAAACCAGAGGTGCAACTCGTGGCCCCACGGCCAGTTGGGACCAGTTACCCTGTAGTGGCAACTTGTCCAAAGCCAGGAGGAACCAGACTCTTCACTGCAGAGATCAGCATGGCCTCAGGTCCTCCCGTGGGGACACACACACACACACACACACACACACACACACACACGGCAGAGTGGGCTGTCGCAGCACTGCGATCTGAACCACAGAGCATTCATCAGGAGCCGTGCTTCAAAGGACACAGGTGAAGCCACCCTGACTCACAGTCGGACTTGGGAAGGCACTCAGAAGAGACTGCTTACGTCGGAAGAGTTGGAGAAGCCAAGCTGAACACAGTGACCTCCCCATGCGACCCCCACCCCACACGGCCCTGTGGCCTGTGAAGAAGATTCACGCTCAACAGTGGTGTCAGCAGAGCCCAGCCATGCCCCCTCAGTGCCACAGCGCTCCTGACTCATGACACCCCTGTCCAACAGAAAGGAGGCATGTTCCCCTCGGTGGCTGGCATCCCTGAGTCCATGGAGGGGCCACTGTGAGTGCCTGGTGGCCCAGGAGTCCCTGTCATCCCCCAGCCCAAGGTCGGGCAGCCCTCTGTGATCCATAGAGTTTCCATGGCCTCCGTTTTGGAAGTAGATCACCAGGCCTTTTTTCCTAGCCCGTGTTAGTCTGGGAGCTACAGGAAAGCCTGCCCACCAAGGTGACCCCGCTGGCCTTTGACTCACCGATGGCCCAGCCTCCAGCATCTCAGCAGCACGGGAGCCACAGCGGCAGGAACACACCGATGGGCAGGCAGGGCTCCGTCTGAGAGCTCCTCGTCAAATTGGGCAAGTTCATGAAACCAGGGAAGGCGGTGCTGGCCCTGGCCGGGCGCTTCGGGATGCAAAGCTGTCACTGTGAAGAACATTGGTGATGGCACTTCAGATGTCCCCTACAGCCATGCTATGCTGGCTGGAATCGACCGCTATCCCTGCCAAGTGACTGCTGCCGTGGGCAAGAAGAAAATTGCCAAGAGGTCGAAGATCCAGTCCCTTGTGAGATGATTATCTCATGCCCACCAGGTACTCCATGGACGAAACTGTCACCCACAAGGCTGTCTTCAGAGAACCTGCTCTTAAATGCACGGCCTGCCGGGAGGCCAAGGGCACATTT
>NW_022111372.1:49667558-49668710 GCF_000313985.2 Echinops telfairi
CCACCTTTCAATTAGCCCCACATGTGAATATCGGCCAGGCTGGCACAATTAACTAACTCAGTAATGAATGACTCTGGTGCTTATACTGAGAATCCTGCCGTCTGGAAGGGTAAGCTGTCCCTCTCCGGGGGCCCTCGATGCTAGTCTCTGCAGAGTCCCTCTGGTGTGTGCTACTTGGTTGCCATCTTGCTGCTGGTCATTTTCCTGTGTGTACCATCACCTCACAGTCCAAACTTCACCCTGCAGACTTCTGGAGGGGATGCAGTCGTTAGTGCCACTCACTTAGACACAGAAAGAGGAAGTGATTGGCCCAGCGCTGGAAGCCTGCTGGTCCATGCTTTCTGCCCCACCAGACGCTTGCTGCCTGCTGTGGGGACCAGTTACCTTAGAGTTCACTCCGGGCATGAGGACCTTCCTGTGTGTGAGAGCATAGAATTGTGCTCTATGGCGTCTTCAGAACCTACTGCAGTTTTGGAAGTAGATTGCCAGGCCTTTCTTCCAAGGTGCCTCTGGTTGGGTTTGAACCAGCAACTTTTTGGTTCGCAGCAGAATGGTTTGCATCAGCCCCTGGACTCTGTTTGGAAACGGTTTATTGTAAACCGAGTTTTACATCCAACAGTTGGTCCACAGTTTGTTTCCATTCAGCCCTTGCGGTTCCCTTTTGCACCGTCCTCTATCCCACTTCAACCACGTCTGCCCTGCTTCCACCCCAGTCTTTCCAGACCCTTACAAATTGAATCCGTGGGTAAATGCTGCTCTTTGGGCCCTACCTCTCTGATTGTTCTACGGTGTGATCACGAGTGTGATTGTTCTCCGTCCAGGTTTGTCTATTGTTTGGCTGAAACTCAGCCACGGGTTGAATTTAGTTCCAGATCTGAAGGGTGACTCCGGGCCATGGTCTCAGGGTTTCCATCAGATGCTGTTTGACCAGAAGGCCTGGTCTCTTTTATGAATTTGAGTTTTGTTCTGTATTTTTCTCCCACTCTATCTGGACCTTCTAAGGTGGTCACGCTTTCCAGAGCAGCTGGGGTCTTTCCTCTGAATGGGAAAGAGATCAATATTCCATCGTCGATGGCTGTTCGTGAACTGTTAAGACCCCAGGAGCGCCTCCACCAAGTAGGATGTAGAACATTGACTTTGTGAGCTGTGTTA
>NW_022111372.1:49669878-49670997 GCF_000313985.2 Echinops telfairi
TGTAACCCTTCTGTAAGGGGATGTCCAATTGTCTATAGGTGGGCTTTGGGTCTCCACTCCAACCCCCCTCATTTGCATCAATATGATTGTTTTGGGTCTTCTGATGCCTGCTACCTCATTCCATTGACACTTTGTGATCACATAGGCTGGTGTACTTCTTCCATGTGGGCTTTGCTGCTTCCTTGCTGGATGGCCGCTTGTTTATCTTCAAGCATTTAAGATCCCAGACACTATATCTTTTGGTAGCCAGGCACCATCAGCTTTTTTCACCACATTTGCTCATGCACCCATTTTGTCTTCAGCAATCGTGTTGGGATGGTGAGCATCACAGAATGCCAGGTCACTAAAACAAAGTGTTCTTGCATTGAAGGAGGACTTGAGTAGAGGCCCAATGTCCGTCTGCTACCTTAATACTTATATCTAAATATATGTACATAGACCTATATCCCTATTGTTATATATTAATATGGTGGCATATATGCATGCCTGTATTTAGACCTCTATAAATGCCCTATGCCTCCTAGTTCTTTCCTCTATTTCCTTTTACTTTCCTCCTGTCATGTTCGACCTTCATTCAGCTCTCAGTAATTCCTCTCGGCTACATTGCGCTTGATCAAACCCCACCAGGTATTCTACACCCTCCCCGCCATTAATTTTAGATCTCTTGTTGTTCCCTTGTCCTTGGGTTTGTTGGCTCCCCACTCCCTTTCCTCCATCACCCACTCTGCCCTGTCCCCCCAGAACTGTTTGACCCGTTGTTTTCTTCTTGGGATTGTTGATCTTGCCTATCTTATATAGATAGACATGAAGAAGAAGGAGAAGGAGAAAAAAGGGCCTATAAATAGTTCCAGGTCTGTCTGCTGACCCTTGTGTATGTTTTCCAATTGGGTCTGATAAGTGCCAAGCCCTGCCCTCCGAGTTTGAAGTCTATTTTCGGGATTCACCGGGGACTTTATTGCTTTGCTCCCCTTGCTGCTCTGGTGTGCTCCCTTCGTGTTTCACTCTGGTGTGTGTGTGGGGTCCGATGGGGCACAATTCCCACACAATTCACAGTGTTTACCCCTACAGCACTGTGCATCAGTGAGGGGACAGCATGTCTTGTAGTGGGGCCGGCCCTAC
>NW_022111372.1:49671662-49683626 GCF_000313985.2 Echinops telfairi
ATGTATATACCACAGTTTTTTAATCCAATCATCAGTTGATGGGAATTTGGGTTGCTTCCAACTCCTTGCAATTGTGAACTGTGCTGCGATGAACATTGGAACACAGATGTCTGGCCGTGGTTTGTTTCTTGCCTCTTCTGGATATATGCCCAGTAGGGGAATTGCTGGGTCGTATGGTAGCTCAATTTTCATCTGTTTTAGATATCACCAAATCTATTTCCATAGTGGCTCTACATACTTATAGGTCCACCAGTAGTGGATGAGAGTTCCTGTCCCCCCACAGTCCCTTCAGCATATGTTGCTTTCTGATTTTTTGAATTGGGCTATCTTTGAGGGTGTTAAGTGGTACCTCATTGTTGTTTTAGTTTGCATTTCTCTTATGGCTAAAGATCGGGAACATTTTCTCATATGCTTATTGGCCATTCAGATTTCTGCCCCTGTGAAACTTCTGTTCAGGTCCTTTGCCCACCTCCTCAGTGGGCATTGGTTAGGAATAAGGCCTTTGTCTGATGTGTCATTGCGAAAGATGTTTTCCCAGTCCGTGGGCTCTCTTATTACTCTCTTGGTGAATTTTTTTATGTACACAGGTGTCTTAACTTCAGTATAGCCTGCTTGTCAATTTGTGCCTCCTCTGTGTTTGCATGCCCTGGCATTTCATGAAGGAAAACTTTTCGTTACAGAGCTAGCTTTCTCCCCCTCAGTAAAGACGTGCCTGTTGTGGTGCTGTCCACATTTACCATCCTGGCCGGCTAGTTGGCAAAATCCCCATTGCAGTGATTTCTATGACCACAAGGGGCAGTGTACACTGATGGATGAGTAAGGAACTCTTTCTTGGTCAAGGTCTGTGGGCAAGGTCCAGTTTAACACTTCACTTGGCATCTTGATTTTTTTCTTATTGGGGGACCCGTGGACACCTAACTTTCATTATGCCACTGTGATGGTGCCGTGGTAGCATCGTGGTTACTCGTTGACTTGCAAACCTCAAAGCCAGCAGTTTGAAACCACTAACCACTCCACAGGAGAAAGAAGAGGCTTTCTGTTCATGAAGAGTCCCAGGCTCAGACACCCACGGGGCAGTTTCTACCCTGTCCTATAGGATCGAGTTTATTCTTTGTTTTTAGTTATAGAAAGAAGTCTCCTCGTCTGTGCCTTTTTGCAGGAAGGGGCAGGAATGATCAGGAAAGATAATTAGTTATCCCTACAATATTGAATTTACCGTGGTCTGCCAAAAAAACAAATCAGCCTTGGAAAAAATACAACCAGGATGCACTGCAGAAGCGCACACGTCAAGACCTCAACTGGCTAACTTTGAACATGTCACCAGGAAAGACCAGTTGCTGGGGCAAAAGACGTCCCATTTGGTAGCAGGCCAACAAAGATCCAGGAAGTCGTATTGATGGATTGACAAGGTAGCCTCAGCACGGGGCTCAAAGACACTGATGATGTCTTTGAGCAAGACCAGGTGAAGCTTCTCTCGTCAATCCAGGAGCCAGTGCCAGGGCATGGCATCTAACCACACTCGCCTGCCTCCCCATTGGGGAAGGTAGCCAGGCCTTTGTTCTCGGATCTGAGCTCCTTCTGAAGCTCCGTTGGTCAGCCCGGGGGTGGAATGGAACCTTGGGCCTATGTCAGGAGGAACTGATCTGGTGCGATGTATTTCAGGAGTTTGAAAAGGAAAGCAGCCGGACCCCCTGGCTATCTTCCTAGCCCGAGAGGACAGGGTTGTGGGAGACAGTTCATCCTACAGGGGTGTGCCCCCAGAGGACTTGGCGTGAGTGTGGAACCGCCTTTGAGCTGGCTAGTGGCATTGTCAGCTCAGGTGCAGCCCTCCACAGCGGAGCTGGGAAGGCTTGATCTGATCTGGGCTCTTCCACCTGCAAAAGGGCAGATCCCCACGGCCCCCATACCTCCTCCTCTCCCTCTCTTCTTTCCCTGAAAGTTTTGAACTGCAGACCATGTGGGTCAGAGCCCAACGGTTACTATGGATCAGAATGAACTTTAGGGCAGTGAGTTTGAGTTGAGTTTGATCACCTATCATAATGTCCCTAGGTGGCGCCACTGGTTTGCTATCAACTACTTACCTAAAGGTAGGTGGTTCAAACCATGGGGGAGAAAAGATGTGAATATTTGCTTCCATTAATATTTCAAGCAAGAAAACTCTATGGAGAAGTTTTAACTAACACATGGGATCACTGAGTCAGAATCAACTCAATACAACAGATTTGGTTTAGGTTCATCACATATTATGGAAGCTTTCGTTCATCTTAATCAATATTTTAAAGTTTTTAAAACTTATGTTGTATTCTTACTTATTTTTCTGTGTTAACTAGATCAATATCGTCTAGCTCCCCCACCAAACACCTGCTGGAATTTGTTAATCAAGATCATGTTAAATTTATAAACTGACTCAGAGAAAAATAGTCAGTCATCTTTATAATGTTAAAACTTCCTATCCAAGAACATATGTTTTTCCATTTGTTCAATTCTACTTTTATGACTTTCAAGAGTGTTTCAATCCTCTTTATGTAAATTTTGCACATTTGGGGGAAGGTTATGTGTAGGTACATTATCTTTCTTGTTGCTATTGTAAGTTGATATTGTGAATTGGAATATTTTCTTCTGGGTCTTCTTACTGGTGATTTATTTTTACATCTATAAATGCTACGATTTCTGTATGTTATCCATATGTTGCTGTGGAGAAGTGTGAGGCCTGCGTAGAACAGTCTTTCTTTCTATTTAAAGCTCCCTCACTTTTCTAGGACCACATTTTCATGAACTTAGTCTTATTCCTTGGGAGGACACGGAATCCTCTTCTAATACATGGATTCAAGTTTTCTTTTATTTCAGGAAAGCTTTGTGAAATGCATCCTCATGTAAAGCTGCTTTAATTGTGAGATTAGGAGCCCTGGTTATGCATTGGGCTGCTACCTTCAAGGTTGGCAGTTTGAAACCACCAGTAACTCTCTGGGAGAAAGACAGGGCTTCCTACTCCCATGAACAGTTACAGTCTCAGAAACCCACGGGAACAATTCTGCTGTGTCCTGTTGTGTCACTATGAGTCAGGATTGACTCAATGACAGTGAGTTTTGAGGTGGCACAATGGTTAAGTAGTCCACTGCTAACCAAAAGACTGTCAGTTCAAACCCACCAGCCACTCCATGGAAGAAAGATGAGGCAGTCTTCTGTAAAGATGTAACACCTTGGTACCCTATACATCAGTCCTACTGTATCATAGAGGGTCACTATCAGTGGGCATAGACTTGAGGGCACTCAGTAATAACAACTGTAAAAAATATGATGCATGGATGGCAACTGAAGGCTCATTTTTACCATAAAGCAAACTTCCATATAATCACCACTTAGGTTAAGAATATTGTCAGCACCCCAGAAGCCCTCCTCATGCCTTCTCAGTCATTGGGCTGGCCTTTATCACCATAGTTTCACCACCCAAGAATATATTCCTGAACACTCTGGTTGAGTTTTGCCATTTTAAAAACTTTAACAGAAAAAAACCTTTATTGGAATGAAATAATAAAGTCTTTTTAAGAATTTGTCTTATTTCACTAACCATGCCTATGTTAATTGCTGTGCACAACAATGTATTTTTCTGTTCCACTGTTAGGGACATTTGGCACATTTCTGATATTTTACTATTATGAATAATGCTATTCTCACACATAGCTCTTGCTGCCCGTGTGCACACATTTGTTAGGGAGCGTGAGGAGTGTGATCACTGGGCCCTGTTGTTGCCATCATGCCCTTTCAACTGGATTAGATTGATCGTGAGTCTGCGACAGAGTAGGACTCTGATGCTTTTGAAAACGATGGAGTTTTCTGGCTGAAATATTGATTGGAATAGTTCTCTGGGTCTTTTCTCCTGTAAAGAGGTTGATGGGTTCCAACGGCCAACTTTCCAATTAGCTGAGTACAGGGCCTGGCGGTGCACTGGGTGACATGTTGGGCTGCTAATCTCAAGGTCAGCAATTCAAAAGCACAAGCTTCTCGGTTGGTGAAAGATGAGGCTGTCGACTGTAAAGAGAGCTACAGTCTCAGAAACCAATGGAACAGCTCCACCCAGTCCTATAGGGTCACTATGAGTTGGGATCAAATCTCAGTGATGGTGAGTTATAAGATATATACATACTTTTAATAGTAATGCTGAGCTACAGCTAAGTGTGCTGTAGTCTAAGTGTATAAACCAATTTACAGTCCTGTTAGTGATGTACGAGTACTCTAATTTTTTCCATTCTCACCAACACTTAGTGTTGTTAGTCTTTCTAATACTAGCTTTCTCAGTAGGAATTTAATTTTAAAGCTTGTATTTTTAATATGCATTTCCTGATTACTAATGAGCAAATTTACACATGTATGAGGGGGTACCCCCACAAAACCAGATATTTGTCTTCAAAGCTATGTATTTAAAACTTTTCACAAAACATTATTATCACCTTCGAAGTACTTTACACGACACTTACTACTTTATCAAATTTGCTATTAGAAACACTTTTCAAACTCATCTGTTTGGATGGCTGACAGTATCTCCCTCATTTTTTTTTCTTCACCTCCTCTAAGTCATCAAATCGCTGTCCTTTCATGTCCCTCTTCATGTGCAGAAACAAAAAGAAGTTGCACAGAGCGATGTCAGGTGAGGAAGGTATGTGAGTCAAGAGAGGAATGCTGTATTTTGCTAAAAACTGGCACCCTGAGATGGCTGTGTGAGCAGGTGCATTGTCGTGGTGGCAAAACCAGTCCCCCTTCTGCCACAAATCAGGCCTTCTTTGTCGCACACTGTTATGCAATCTTTTCAGAACCTCTAACTAGAAAGCTTGATTAACAGTCTAACCTGGTGGAACAAACTCCAAATGCACTCTCCTCTCACATCCAAACAACACATGAGCATCATATTGATCTTTGATTTCACTCGATGAGCTTTTTGGGGTGAGGTGATGATGGCATCTCCTACTGGCTTGATGGATGTTTGCTTTCAGGGCGGTAAGACTAGCACCATGTCTCATCACCAGTAACGACCTTGGGAAAACAAGTCTAGGTCATGTTAGAGCTGTTCTTTCAAAGCATGGCATGTTTCCACTCAAAACTCCTTTTCCTGGTCACTCAGAACCTGAGGCACAAGATTTCCAGTGATCCTGCTCATTCCCAAATCTTCCTTTAAAATTCCCCAAAACAAGCTCCACGATAGTCCAGATAACTTCATTTTTCAGTGGTCCGTTGTCGTCGATCTTCGAGCACAAGTACACAAATTTTGTCAACATTTTCATCCATTTGGGAAGCTGACAGACGTCCAGAATGAGGTTTGCCATCAATCGACCTTTCACCTTTTTTGAAAGGAGAAAACCACTGTACACTTGAGTTTTCCCATAGCACTGCCCTTGTCAGCTGTGTTCAACATCACAAGTTTCTGAGGCATTTTTCCGGAGCAGGAAATAAAATTTCATAGCCACATGCTGTTCTCTTAAATTCGCCACCACAAAAAATGAGGTTTGAGTGAAACTGCTTTTCTGAAAAAATTCACTGTGATCAGAGAGAGAACCTTCCCTGGCGATGCCACTGGGTGCACTAAGAGCAAGTTGCTTGATGCTCGCCTAGCGTACTATGAAAGCTCTGCCCAGTGGAGCGTTTTTCCTGGGGTTTTTTTTTTGGGGGGGGGGGTACCTTCTCGTATGCTAGCCATTTTTATATACCCTGAGCAAATTCCTTTTCTTTATACTTTCTCATATTGACCTACAGGATTTCTTTGTCTGTTCTGGATTCACAGCCTTTCTTGGGTATTGCAAATATCCCCTTCCTCTCTGTGACTTGCCTCTTTACTCTGTTACTGTGACAATTATGAGTCAGAACCAACTAGAAGCACCTAACAACAATAGCAATTGATAACAGGATAACAGTTCTTGAGGTTGTTTTGTTTTTAACCTGTATGTTTATTTATTTTAATCATTTTATTGGGGGCTTGCACAACTCTTACCACAATCCATACATCCATCCATTGTGTCAAGCACATCTGTACATTTGTTGCCATCATCACTCTCAAAACATTTTCTTTCTACTTGAGCCCTTGGTATCAGCTCCTCATTTTCCCCCCTCCTTCCTGCTCCCCACCCCGCCCCCCAGGTTTTTCTTAAGGTTTGTCAATATTTCCCTCTATGATTATGCTTCTTTGTGTGACCTGCTTTTTAAAAAATTAAGATATTCTCCTTTATTATCCTCCAGAAACTTTATTAATTAGCTTTTTACATTCATATCTATAACCCACCTGTAATCAATTTTCATGCATGGTAAAGCGTGGAGATTTTCCACTCTATGTAGATATCCAATTATCTAAGTGAGATTGTTGAACTTGAAATAAATATTTCCCCCATTGTTCTGCACATTTATCTTTGCTGTAAATTTAAAATGTACGTATGTGTCCATCTGTTTCTGGATTCTATTCTATTGATCTATTTGTCTAACCATGTGCCAACATCATACTATTTTTTACCAGTCAAACAAGCCCTCCCACTTTGTTATTTTTCAGGAAAGATGTCTGGTATAGTGACTTAGATATTTAGGACTGCTATGACAGAAAATAAGGAGTCCTGATGGTATTGGGTTATGTCGTGACCTGTTAACCACAGGGCCAGAGACTCAAATCCAACAGGTGCTATGAGGGAGAAAGATGAGGCTCTTTGCTCCCCAAACAGATCTACAGCCTTGGGAACCCAAAGGGCACTTCTGTTCTGTCTTCCCGGGCTGCCGTGAGTCAGAATTGATTGGGCGGCAGGGAGAGATAACAGCACCACCACACGTGGCTTTAACAAACAGAAATTTGTCTTCTCGACGTTTAGGAGACAAGATAGATGTGTGAATACAGGCTTTTTCAATGGACTCTGTGGGAAGGTCCTTGTTCCTTAGCTCCTTGGTGGTCTTCGTGTGGCTTGGCGTCTATCTTTCTTCAGCTGTGCTTGCTTTCCTGCCCTGCCCTGCTCTTCTGATATCTCAAAGATGATTGGCCTAAAACACATTCTACATTTATGTTGTCTCTAAGACAACCGGAAATCCCTCCTCAAATGGGATTATAGCCATCGCTATAGGGATGAGGGTTTACACTACTTATTTTGGGGGAACATATTTTAATCTATAACATATGAGGCAGCTTCATGGGAAAATGGAATGAAAAGATAATGGAGTTGTTCCATTAGCTATTTGAAGCCCCCTCATAGTCTCGGCCTTCTCCATTTCCACATTAATTTTTTTTTAAATTTTTTTAATTTTTAAAAGGAGAATACCAATTTCTACACACACACAAATTCCCTTAGAAAAGTTGGTTGGTATTGTATTGAATATATAGGTCTAATTGGGGAGAATAGGTAGTTTAACATTACTGAGGCTTTCAATCCAGGAACATGGTATTTATGTTCATTTACTTAAGTCATAATTTCTTTTTTTTTTTATTTACTTATTTTTTTTTATTGGGGCTCATACAAGTCATAATTTCTTCACAAACGATTTTATAGTTTTCTGCACATAAATATTATGTATCATTTATTATGCTTATGTCCAAGGGATTTTACTTTTGGATGCCATTTATGAAAATATTTTGAGGCTCATTGTGTTATCTTCCTCCAGAGAACATTTATATCTTTATTTCTCCGATGTCTAGAGGACTCAGACGTCTAGGAATGCCCATCTAATTTGAGAAATCAAGATGAGTCATATCGTTGCTGTTAGCAGAGCTTAAAGTAGCTCACTTTTGTGTTAACTCAGCAGTTCTCAACCTGTGGGTCACGACCCCTTTGGGGATTGAACACCCTTTTCACAGGGGTCGCCCGATTCACAACAGTAGCAAAATGAGAGTGATGAAGTAGCAACGAAAATAACTTTATGGTTGGGGGGGTCACCACAACATAAGGAACTGTATGAAAGTGTGGCAGAATTGGGAAGGTTGAGAACCACTGCTTTAACTTTACTGCTAGAAATGCAATTCTTCAGGGTCCAAGTCTATAGCGAGGTGGGGGGGGGGCACAGTACTTCTGTCCTTTCATTGGGGCACCTGTGTTCTGATGTGCTCTCATCCACCCCTCCAGAAGCAGGAATAACTGTGAGGTGCTCCGTGGACTTCCGTCTTTCCCGCATCTCAGTCCAGTCATCCTTCACTGCCATGCATTCTCCAGCGCTTTGAGCTTGCATCTCCATATTTTACCTTGCTTTTCTAGCCCTCGTGGCAGGAGTGTGGCTATCAATTGCCCAGTTCACATCAGCAGGCTTTATTTAGGCAGAGAAATAAGAATTTTGTAAGACACATTTGGTTCACTGAAAATACTTAATAATCTTTGAGAAATTCAATAAATAAAGCTTACTCCAACAGTAATGCTCATAACAGTTAGATAAGAGGCAAATTAATTGCTGTTTATAGTACGGTTTCCGGGTTTTAAAAAATTAAGGTAATAAGTATTATGTAATAAGCCTTCATTAAAATTAAGGTAATAAAAATTCAGCAAGTCGAAAGACTTTGCTCCTAAATCCTAAAATCTGGGAAAGTTGGAACCCATGTGTATGAGGCTGGGTTCTCTAGAGAAGCAAAACCCAGTGAAAGACAGACGGACATTTATATCAAGAAGGTGGCTTACACAGTTGTAGGACTGGCTAACTCCAGTCTAGGTCAAGTCCTTGGGCCAGGTGTTAAGCTTGAAGCTTTTCCTGACTCATGTAGCTGCCAGGGCTGGTGAACCGGGAAGCAGGAAGACCGCTGCTGGTGGCTACAGAGACAGACGAATCCAAGGTCAGGTGATCGGCCAGGTGATGGGCTCTGCTGGCTCCCAGGACTGACAGGCAGGGCTGCAGGCCATGGTCTCAAGTCCAAAGAACCAGACTTTGATGAGCCCCAGACAGGACCCAGACCAACAAGAAGTGAAGACGCTCTCTCTAGTGTCTGCTTATATAGGACTAGGCCATAGGCCCAAGGAAATGACCCTCCAGTTGCACTCCGCCCTGATCGTCTTACAATATTTTCCATTAAAACAAGTGATAGAGGAGTGGTAAGATTTTATCCTGTCAAAGGGGAAAACTTATGTGATCCAGAAAAATAAGGCACTCCCGCGGAGTTCTAGCTCTCATGGATTTCACTGTCCAAAAAAAGTCTGTGTTCTTCACCAAATAACAAATATTTGCTAAGCATCTAATTTGTGGCAAGCAATATATCCTTTCTCACTCCTCATCACAGTCCATCTCCCCTATTCACCAGTGGGTCTCATTGGCTCGATTTTTCAGATGAAAATACGGAAATTTAAAGACACGCATTGTTGCTGCTGTCAGAAGGCATCCGGTCATCTCAGACGTAGCAACCTTGTGCGCAATAAAATGAGGCTGTCGGGTCGTGTGACCCCCTCACCGTGGCTAAGGTTGAGCCGGTTTTGGCAGCCACTGTGTGTCGACCCAACTCATTGAGGTCCTTCCCTTCTTGTGGCTGACCTTCTGCTTTACCAAGCAGGATGCCCTTGCTCAGGTACTGGTCTCTTCGGATAACATGTCCAAAATATATGAGACGAAGTCTCCCCTTCTTCCCTTCCAAGGAGCACTCTGGCTGACTTTCTCCAAGACAGATTTGTTTCTTCTTCTGGCAGTCTGTGGTACTCTCAGTGTTCTTCACCAGCCCGATTCAAAGGCGCAGATTCCCCTCCGTCTTCCTTATGCACTGCCCCGCTTGCCCGTGCGTCTGAGGCCATTGGGAAGGGCATGGCTGGTGTCTGACGCACCGCCTTGGTCCTCAAGTGACGTTAAAGAGGTCTTGTGCAGCAGATTTGACCACTGCAATATGTTGTTTGATTTCTTGATCGCTGCTTCCATGAGCATTGCTTGTGGGTCCAAGTGAAATGAACTCTTTGACAATGTCAATCTTTTCTCCATGTATCATGATGCTGTTTATTGGTCCAGATGTGGATTTTTGTTTTCTTTATACTAAGTTGTCATCCATACCGATGGTTGTGATCTTTGACCTTCATCAGCAAGACTTCCAAGTGACTTTGAGGACTAAGCTGTGCCTGACCCAAGTCATGCATGTGAATGTTGGACAAGGAATATTGAATATGGAAAGCTGAAGAAGAATTGATGTTTTTGGATTATGTTGCTGGCAAGGAATACTCAAAGTACCATGGACTGACACCCACAAACAAACAAACAAGCAAGCAAACAATTCCTTCTCAGAAGAAGTACAGCCAGAATGCTCCTTTCAGGCAAGGATGGCAAGACTTCATTTCACATACTATGGACATGTCGTCAGGAGAAACTGGTCCCTAGATAAAGACATCGTGGTGGGTAAAGTGGAGGGGCAATGAAAACGAGGACCGCCCTCAATAAGACAGGCTGGCATGGTGGCTGTCACAATGGGCTCAGGCATAAGAACGATTGTGAGGCTGGTGCAGTGCTGGGCAGTTTGGTTCTGTTGCCCACAGGGTCACCATTATGAACTGGAACCAACTCATCAGCACCTACCTTGTTCTGTTCAAACAACTGCATCTTGGTCTTGATTACATGTTCTGCCTGAGCACAATGACGTGTTCTGGAATTACCATTCTTCCCAATGTTATGCACAGTTTGGTACGATGCACACAGTCAAATGACTTTGTATAGTGAATAAGGCACAAGCAAACATCTCTATGGTACTCTCTTTGAGCCAGGATTCATCTGACATCAGCAATGGTGATGGTGATCCTTGTTCCACATCCTCTTCTGATTCTGACTGGTATTTCTGGCAGCTCCCTGTCGATGTCATGCTACACCCATTTAAAAATTATCTTCAGCAAAACTTTATTTGCCTCTGATATTAATGCTATTGTTTAATAATTTCTGCATTCTGTTGGGCCACTTTACTTTGGAATGGGCACAAATATGGATCTCATGCAGTTGGTGGGCCAGGTAGCTGTCTTCCACATTGCTTGGCACACTCTAACGAGTGCTTCCAGTGCTGCATCCGTTTTTTGAAACATTTTCATTGGTATTTTGTCAATTCCTAGAAGTTTTTCAATAATGCCGTCAGTGCAGTTTAAACGTTTCACTTCAATACCATCAGTTCCTGATCATGTGCCACCTCTTGAAATGACTGAATGCTGACAAACTGTTTTTGGTACACTGGCTATGGATTCCTTACATTTTCTTTTGACGTTTCCTGCATCATTTAATAATTTGCCTTCAGTATTGCAACCCCACACTTAATTTTTTTAATCCAATTCTTTCAGCTTGAGAAATGCCGAACACAGGCTTCCTTGGTGGCTCTCTAACTCCAGGTCTGCGCACATTCCTTACAATGTTTTGCTTTGTCTTCTTGAGCTGCCATTTGAAAAGTTCTGTTCAGCTGTTTTACTTCATTGCTTTAGCTACTCTACATTCAAGAGTAAATTTCAGAATCTCGTCTGACCTCCACTTTGGTCTTTTCTTTCTTTCCTGTCTTTTTAATGACCTTTGACTTTTTAACGGGCTCTGCTTTAGGCTTCTATGCCTCTCGGGGCAGTGCAGTCTGTCTTTTAGGGTGGCTGTGGGTCAGAATTGATTTGATGGCAGTGAGTTCTTGATGTCGTCCTGCACTCTCGTGGTATTTCACCGTAGTGTTCACGGCTTCAAATCTGTTTTGAGATGGTCTCTAAATTCAGGTGGTGATATAGTTTATTGTGCCAGCCTGGCCGATAAACACAAGTAGGATTAACTGAAGGGCGGAGAGATAATGGCTCGGTGAGCCTCGCCTTTCTTGTCTCTTGCTCTTTGATCATCAGACCAGTGTGCGGCTGCCTTGCTTGTTCTTTGCCTCAATTTATAGGCCACACTACCTGTGGGATGCCTAGCCTGTGGACTGTATCTCTGTAAGTTGAGGTCCCTTTAAGACATCTCTGGAGCTGGGGACTGGCAGTTGGGACTGGTGGTTAGTTGACAGTTGGTGATCTGCCTTGTGATTGGCTGCTGTGCTGAGATAGCCTCACTCTC
>NW_022111372.1:49683960-49685837 GCF_000313985.2 Echinops telfairi
TGTCATATTTTGGCTCTTGTGAACTTGTTTTAATTTTCTTTAGCTTCTACTTGAACTTTCACATCAATTGATGTGAATTCCATAGTCAGCCCCTAGTCTTGTTTTGGGTAATAATATTTCCGGTATTTAGTTTTATCAGTCTTTGTAATAGTAGCCATTTTACTGATGTGAAGTGGCACGTTTGATTGACACTCCTCTCATGCCTGAGATCAAATATGTTTTCTTTCATGTGTCTATTGGTCCATAGATCAAGTTGGAGGAAATGAACTTCTTGCCAATCTATGAATTTTCAATCCATGGTCTAGCTCTCCATTTAAATCTTTTTTCAATTTTCTCAGCAATGTTTGTTAGTTTTAAGTATAAAGCCAGTGACTTATCTTTTCCTTTTTAAAATACACAACCCAAGATTTGCCATCTTATGTATTTTCGAGTGTACAATTCAGTTGACTTAATCACAGTCACAATGTATAATTTTAGTATATCTTGTGAAATTTACTCCTAAATACTTTATATTTTTATGCTATTATAAAATGTATTTTAAAGGTCTTCTTTCCCAATTGTTTGTTGGTGTACTTGGAGACACCGTTGACTTTGTATCTTGAGTGTGTGCCCTACAATCTTGCCAAATTCACTTAGTTAATTCTAGTGGAATTTTTCTTGGTATAAATAATCCTGAGAGCATGTAGACAATGACACATAGCCTGTGAATAAAGACGTCTTTACATTTCCGTTTCCATTGTTTTTACGCAGTCTATGCATTTTCCTGGTGTGTCTCTGGCTCCGGCGCACTGTTGAATGGAAAGGATGACAGCAGCGATCTTTGCCTTGCTCTGATCCAAGGGGAAAGCCATTTAATATTTTGCCATTAAATATGATGTTTGTTGTAAATTTATTTGTAGATAACCTTTCCCAAATTAAGGAAGTCACTCAATTTTTAATTTGCTGAGATTTTGGCTAAAGAGAAAACAAATAGTAGTGCGGGGGATGGTTTTTCCTCTATTCTTTAATCCAGCTACTTACGTGAAGGCCTTGAGCCCAGAAGGTTCTCTAAGGGGGCTGGGAATAAGGTAACACGCTCTCTCGCTCTCTCCCAGACACTTCCCCTTATTCAACAAGTCTTCCCTCTGGGCACATAGTAACTTCCTTTCTCTCTTGCACATATGTGGGCACCATATGGCACCTGGCCAACCCACTTCTATATCTGCTCCCAGAATTCCCTCTGATCATAAACCAGGGATGTGTATAGCCTTGCTCACATGCAGAAAGCATTGACAAGTGGATTGCTGCAGATGCAATTAGGTGAAAGTTTAGTACCCTATCTTTTGATATCCCTTATGATTCTCTTAAATTTGTTCTACTTTTTAACATCTTCTGCTTTCTTTTCTATTGAGGTTTTTAATATTTTACTTTGTTATTTTGGTTAGTTTTTTTGTTTGTTTTTTAGTATATGAAATCCAGGATAGGTAGATCTGTAAAGGCAGTACCTGGATTAATGGTTCCTTGGGGTATGGCAGGGGAGGTTGTGGGGGGAGGGATGGGGAGCTAATAATGATGAGCACAAATGTGTTAGTCTGGGTAAACTGGAAAAACAAATCCACAGAAACTCATATATATCAGAGAAATATATATATACATAAACATATGAGAGTTTTATATAAAGGGTAAGTGTACATTAAGAAAGCCATCCCAACCCAGTGCTATCCAAGCCCAAAAGTCCAACATTAGCCCATATGTCCGACACTGATCTACAAAGTCCTCCTCAATCTCACAAAACACACGCAATGATGCCGAATGCAAGAGGAAAGCCAAATCGTGAACGTGTAAACTTCTCAGCACTGGCAGGGGTCTCCACACGGCTGCTCCAGCACCCAGGGCTG
>NW_022111372.1:49686590-49688765 GCF_000313985.2 Echinops telfairi
CCCCCCCCCCCCAAATCAGCCTTTAAAAGTTCTGTGATGCACTGTTTGACTCTGACACATATGGGTCCCCATTAGTCTAAATTAGCTGAGGCAACTGTTCGTTTTTCCTTTTGTTTTTTTAGCTCTCAGTCCCAGTATTTCTGGGTGCTTTCTTTTTATAGTGCCTGTCTTTTCCCTTCTACTTAGTTCCAGACATTTTCAGCACTCACCATATTCTTATGTAAATACTGTGCATATTGTACATTTCTTTTTGCCAACTGCACCTTCCCTGCAAGGTATTTTCAAAGCAGGCACTGCTATTTTTTTCACATGTTGCTACAAAAAAATTACAAAGCCACAGATAGAATAGTAAAATGTCCAATATTTTCCTCAAAATAATATTGGTGGGTGGGAGTATAGTTGAAGTGACCTTAAAAGGACTATATTACAGCACCTAAAATATAGTTGTTCTATATATAGTACTACTAAAACACCTAAAATTTTATAATTCCTTAGTACCAAATATCCAGCAAGTACCTAAGTCCAATTGTCTGAGAAATGTCACACTTCTTCTAGCTGCCCTTCTACCTTTTCTCTGATGAATTTTAAAAAACATTTCTATTAGTTGGGATTTACCAGTAATTCACATACCATGTCATTCCATATTTCAATCTGATTAATCTTCATTATAGAGAAATGTGTCTAACAAGACATTGCCATTTCAACCACTCTCACATCTCAACTCAGTGACATTAATGACATTCGACATGCTGGGCACCCATCACCCCCTGTTTCTGGTTTATTCTTTTATCACTGTTAATAGAAGCTCAGTGCCCCCAGTTACCATGATTAAAAAATGATTATTAGTGATGGCTGCAGAACATGTTTAATGAATTTAATTGATGTCACTAAATTGTACAAGGTGTTAAATGAACAAATATACTACTTATTTTTTTCAGCAATAAAAAAGAAAAAAAATATTTTAAGTATGTGCCTGCATAAAGGAAAGTGAGCTAGTGAAGTTAAATGTACTGAGTCCTGGAGGAAGCCTTGATGGCATAGTGGGTTACGAGTTAACCCACTAAGTGTAAGGTCAGCAGTTCGAAATCACTAAGTACTCCAGAGGTGAAAGATGAGGCATTCTGTTCCCATAAAGACTTATGATATCAGAAGCCCACAGAGGGAGTTTTACTCTGTCCTCCAAACTACCACTGAGTTGATTCTGACTCATAGTGACCTTATAGGACAGGGTAGAATGGCCATGGTGGGTTTCTGAGACTGTAACTCTTTATGGGAGTAGAAAGCATTGTCTTGTTTCTCAGGGAGTGGCTGCTGGTTTCAAACTGCTGACTTTGTGTCCAGCAGCCCAACACATAATCAGTACAGCACCAGGGCTCCTATAGGGTCACGAGGAAGTCAAAATCAACTTGATAGCAGTGAGTTTGTTTTTTGGTTAGGGAGCCCTGGTGGTGCTATTGGGATGTGTTGGACTGCTAGCCACAAGGTTGGTGGTTCAAACCCACCAGCTGCTCAGAGGGAGAACGTTGAAGCTATCTACCCCTATAAAGATTTACAGCCTCAGAAATGTTATAGGTGTGTCTTACCCAAGCCATGGCATTTTGAATCACCTCATATGCATGTGAAAGTTGGACATTGAATCAAGAAGACCAAAGAAAAATAGGTACATTTGAATCATGATGCTGGGGAAGGATGTTGAAAGTATCATGGACTACCAAAAGAACAAATGGACCCATCTTGGAATAAGTATTGCCTCCTTAGTCTTTGGGCCTCATCACTGAGGGTCTGAGTACCCCTTGTTCCAATTTTGCACAAGTAATCTGGAAATCACTGGACTCTCCCCGGGGATCCTCCTTTAATTTACTAGCCTGTTCACTATAAATTGTTATTTTTGGTGTTTAGCTTATCCGATTGAGACCATACGTGAGCCCACACTGTATTCCATTTCAGGATTCAAAGCAGTGACCTTGATCATGGACCGGCCCTGCCCTCCCTGAAGCCCCAAACCAGTAGTTACTTACTTCTCTGAACTAATAGTGGCTCTACTTCCTCTTTCCTTTCTTTCTTTTTTAAAAAAATCACATTTTGGGGGGCTTGTACAACAACTCTTATCACAATCCATCCATTATGTCAAGCACATTTGTACATTTGTTGCCATCATCATTTTCAAAACATTTT
>NW_022111372.1:49689767-49691726 GCF_000313985.2 Echinops telfairi
GTGCTCTGATCAGACATGTCCCTCTCCCTGAGCTGCAGCTTCAGTGCTGTCCTCTGAAGTCAATTCTTCTGGGGGGAGGGGCAGCTGTCCACGTAGTTGGGATTGGGACTTCCTCTTTTCTTACGACTCAGATACCAAAGGCTATTATTGCCTGTATGACCAAAGAGAGCAAAGTGGACCATGAGTTCTCACGGAGCAATTGTTAAACATTGGGGTTGTCAGGGATGCCTTCACCCAGGTATGATTTGAGCCAAACCTTGAAGGATAGGTATAATCTCTATGGCTTGGTGAGAAAAACAGACATTTTGAGTAACAGAGCTATCGAGAGCAAAGGTAAGATGGCAGAAGAGAGCTGGCTTCCTTAGGGGACTGCTGTTGCTAGAACAGAAGGCGCTAAGAACAGGCACCCTCAGGCTCAGGAAACTAGGTGCAGGTCTCATAACGAAGAACTCTGCCTATCAGGTAAGGCATTTTCAATTTAACCTGTCAATGACCTGAAGCAACTGATGATTGTTTTATAAGGGGCATTCTCATCTCAAAGGACATTTTAGGGATATTTAGCTGTGGGGTACACCACAGATCAGTAAATGATGGCCCTCTGCCTGCTTTTGTAAATAAAGTTTTATTGGAACACAGCTACATCATATTTTATGATCATTCTTTATGACTAACCTGCTTTCAGGCTATCACAGCAGAATGGAATGGTTGCTACAGTGAACATTGGGGCACCAAGAGCCGAAATGCCCTGCGGTCTTTACAGAGAAAGTCTGTCCACCCGGTTTGCACAGTAGACAATAAGAAGCTCAGTTAAAGGACATTCAAGAGTGTAGTCACAAAGTGATGAAGATCCAGGGGCACCTGGGCCAGGGGACTTCAATGTGTCTGTATGAGACACTTCAAAGGAGCGGTTATGGGGAGACACGCAGTGAAGATCCTTCTGAGGTTCGAGGCTGAACTGACTAAAAGAATAGGAAAAACCAAAAGGGGAATTTCAGTTTGAGACAATGAATACTCACCCAACCTCAAATATCCAGAGAAGTCTGTGAATTTGTAACTTTGGAATCTTCCTGGAACATAGGCATGTCATTAATGCAACTTTTAAAGAAAATCAATAAAGCAGAGAATTCAAATGCTCTCCATACTCACCCTGTAATTTGGAATACACAGTCGTCTCAGTCTGAGTCCCATGTCCCTGTATTACCAGGAGTGATACGAGCTCCTATGACTTGCCTATGATCCAACAACTTTTTAGACAGGAAGAATCCCCCACGCCCACCCCAATCTATCCATTCTACTGGATATCAGGGAGATGAGCCAAAATGTTAGGAACAATGAGTAGTTTTTGAGAAAGGAAATGAAGCATCGCTTCCCAACTGCAAATCATTCTAATTTTCTCATCATCTTTTTCACCTTTTGAAGTCACCCGAAAAATGAATTCTACTTCACTCTATGTTATTAAACAACCACAGACTCAACCATGCCAATGCGGATGCAGGACCAGGGGCAGTCCATTCAGTTCACATTCTGTTCCACACCACAGGTCGGAGCCAACCCGATGGCAATTAACAGCAACCGTGACACCGAGCGCAAAGTTATGCTCCGTCCTTTTTGTGGGAATCGCATGTGAACGCCTGGCTCGTTGCCGTGAAGGGGGCTAGGTAGACTTTTGAAATGTGTTGGGCTGCTGGACCGTGGGGGAAACATGCGGCAGTCTGCTTCCCTACAGCAGCACGGCCTTGGGAAAAGTGTGCCGCAGTTCTCTCTGCCCCACAAGACCTCCTTGAGACAACAGAGCAGAAGGCAGTGGGTGTAAGCAGCTCCCTGAATTCTCAAAACTCTCGGATGTATCATGAGCGCCTATTTAGGAGTTGGAAACTTGAAGTCCAGAAGTTGAATAGTCGAGCGAGATGAGCACCCAAATGTCTGGACCTCCAAAGCCCGTCTTCTTGCGGTCCAGGA
>NW_022111372.1:49692257-49693784 GCF_000313985.2 Echinops telfairi
CACCCACACTTTCCTTTACACCAATCTGGGCCGCAGCTGGGGTGAGAATTCTACCACCCACCCCCTTTCTCCAGTACTTGCTCCTGGTCTCCCCTACCCGGTCACTGAGAATCCAAGTGGGCCTATCCCGGCTGCGATTCTCCTGCCTGGAGGCCACTGCACTGAGGAATGACTGCTGACCAAGCAGCCCTCAATCCTTGTCAAGGAGAGCCCAGCCCCTCTGGACAAAGATGCCCCCACCCCCCTTCTTGGTCAGCCTGTTATCCTAGCTCTCCCAGGTCCTGAAATCATTCCTTCTCTGTCCTTCACAAGACGGCAAGCACCCGGCCGAGGGGACTGTCTTGACGGCACTGTATCCCAAGGTCTTGATGAGTACCGACACAAAAGTTTCCGAAATGTGTTGAGTGGAATAACGACTGCCGAGTGTCTCGTTTTGAAGTTTACCTTTTCTGCGCCTGCGCTCCGTCTCTTTTCCCGAAACCTGCTCTTCCGTCTTGTTTCATATGTGATTGCGTTCTCATCTGTACTGGGGGAATTGGAAGGCCATCTCGTGTCCTCACTCCGGAGAGTAGTGACAAAGTGACCTCAGGGGGGTGTGTGAGGGTGGTCAGTGCAGCCGACGCCTCCCGGGGCCGGAATTGTGGCTATGTGGGCTTTTGAAAGTGGTAATTGTCATATATGTACAACAACACACACAAGATTTCATGCATTTCTACATGAAGGAGTGCACTTTAATGACATGGATTACAGGGCCCTTCTTCAAGTTGTGCGTCCACTTTCCCTCTTGTCCCAAACGATCCCACCATCCTTTACAGACCCACAGTGCCCTGCACACAGAGGCCCCTGTGCTTCTCCCTCTCTGCCTCTGGCACTGAAGACTTGGGTTTCTACATAACTTACTATCTCATCAAAAATGTATATTTGTCCATTTGGGACGGACTTCCTTCACTTGCACCGTGCTTTCGCAGTTCCCTCCTCTTTCAGGCCGAGTGTATCCGATTGTATGTATGAACCACACCGAGCCTGTCCGCTTAGCAGCTGATGGGCAGTTCGGCTGTTTCCGCCTTTGCACTATTGGGAACAGGGCTGCAGGGAGCGTCGTGAGCGGGTCTGCTCCCTCACTGCACTGCTCTCGGGTCTTGTGGGTCTTCACCCGGGCGTGGAAGTGCTGGCTCAGAGTCGTGTGACGTCATCTTCTTGAGGACCCACGACGCTATCTTCTGTCATGTGGATTTCACATCTTCATTTTACATTCCCACCAGCTGTGGGTGAGGTCTACCACCAACAACCTCGTTTTTTCTTTTAGTACTTTTTATCATCACCATACTTTTTTCTAATTAAATGCTTTTATTGGGGGCTCTTATATCTCTTATCACAATCCATACATCCATGCAGTATGTCAAGCCCCTTTGCACATATGGCGCCATCATCGTTTTCAAAGCATTCTCTTCCCACTTGAGCCCAATATCAGCTCCCCATTTCTTCCTGCTCCCTCCCCAACCCACTCTCCCTTATGAACACTTGGTA